>NC_139943.1:32078881-32781381 GCF_963454915.1 Gymnoscopelus microlampas
ACTACACCTTTTCCACCGCGCAACATAATTAATTCTACTCACCAAATGTCGGACAAAACGGAAGGGGAGGCAGCTTCGTACCGTTTACCGTGCGCACGACCTCATCACCACAACAGCAGGCAGCCGCTGCGGGGGTTTTTCCCTTTTTTTCCAAACTTTTTTTTTGGTCACCATTTTCTCCAGGCACCATTTCTGGTGTAACGTCGGGTGTTTCTTTTCACCAGCCAATCACCTTTCACGTTGCCACGTCCGTTGCCACGTCGCGCTGACGCACGCTAAACAAGCGCTGCCGTGCGCACAATGCAAACGAGCCCAAAGGCGCGCAAAAATAAGCCGACCATTGCTTACACACAAAGTCAGACCTGGCAACGCAGCCTACGCCAATCATGTGTGAGAGATCTACAAGCTATGGGGCAGAGACGCCACCGTATCTTAGCAACAACTACAGCGCTCACTCTCATTGGTCGTGTCACGCTAAGAGCAGTCTCCAGACAATGGCATCGCAGACAGCTTGCTGTTACTGCTGTAGCCATCACAGCCAGTTGCAGCACGACGGACAGGGCGCTGTGATAGCTGCCATGTCGCTAACGCTAACCTGGTTGTCATGCCTGCAGCGGCTGTGCAATGACTTTGTCAACAATGCACGTTCGTGTGGTGAATGTCTATATTGCTGCTCAGTTCGTCCATTGTAGATGGTGTATGTTTGTGTGTGTCTTCTGGAGAACTATGTAGCTCCACAGCAACTACAGTAACTAACGTAATGGCAGGACCGCCCCGTGCTACGCATGTTAGGCTGCATTATGGTCATGTAGTAATTTCAGATAATTTCGCTCCGATTACAGCAGTGTTTATCAACCCTTTCACCCCGCCCCCCCCCCCCCCCCCCCGCCCCCCCCAAATACACGTACTTGATCTGGGACCCCCCCATTCTGTTTGACTCCGTTCCACAAGTAAATATTGTGAAAATAGCCGATCTACAAGCTCGAAACGCCTCACGTTGACAGGCTTTGTAAGCTTGGAGATCGGCTATTTTCTACATGATTGCCTCTTTCTTACATTCTTTGCCAATGTGGCCCATGTTTTCATAGCATAGTTTATTGACTACTTCTGTTGCAGAAATGGCCATTTCCTTTACTTTCGTTTTTTTATTGTCTCCGCCAGGCCGAAAGGCATGGCGCAAGACTATGTTTCACCCCCTGTCCGTCCGTCTGTGATAGCTAATCTCTCACATCGTTGACTTGATCGCAGCAAAATAACAGCCCGATGTGGAGAGTCAGTGACAGCTGGATAAACGACGTAAAATGTGTCAAAAGGAGTCTGTACGGCTGTCGATAAATGAACACATGACGTCGGTGGGAGAGGAGATATTGTGTCTTTTGGACAAACAGCAGCGTGGTGCTGATGTTTGTTGTGTGAAGCAGCTTAATGTCAGAGTGTTTGTGTTGGAGCGCCTCAGTGCGGCTGCAGAGTTCATGTGCAACCTCTTCCAGAGACACACAGAGACACTAGAAACTCTGCTGGGGAAAAAAAAACTGCTGGGCATTGACTTTCCTATGGACATTGATCTACACACTGCAGCTATATCTGCTACACACACAACATCAAACTACACACTGCAGGTATGATGCAGCGTTTGCATTACAGCCAGCATGCCAGCGTAGTTCCCATATGCTTTCAAGGTGGGCTAAACCATATGGACCCCATGTCAGCAATGTCAGCGGCATCCACTTCAGTCCCAACTGCGATGCCCATGCAGGCTATAAGTAGCTTCTACCTGCCCCTTAGGTGGGCCCCAACTAGCCATGTTTATGTGGGACCAAGGCGGGTCCTAACTGGGTTTGCCCATGCAGGCTTTAACTGGGTTCTACCTGGGCCCTAGGTGTACCCTAACCAACCACAGTGCAGTGCCCATCGCTCCAATTGTTGTGACGTCAGGGCTCTCAATACTGCACATTGGTGGAGGAGGAGGGGCCGCAGGGCCACCGCACACATCGCTGAACCAATGGTAGCCCACGGATGTTTCCTCTGTGGATTTACAATCTGCCCCTCTATGCCACATATCATCCGCACTACAGGGTCTTCACTGACCGAGCCACGGCCCCACTGACCCTCATGACGCTACGCCACTTCAACGTGCGGCAGCATGCGCTGGGTTGCCAGGTTTGCACAGCCTGCGCCAGAAACAAGCAACCACCTTCATGAAAAAAAAACAAAACACCGAAATGGTCCGCAATGTTCCAGGGGTGTCCCCGCGCGTCCCAACACTCCACAGGGGGTCAGTGGACCATCAGGGGGTCCGCGGACCCCCTGTGGACCCCCTGAAACATAACAAATATTATTTCTTCAAATTTTTTCCTTTTTCAAAAAAACTTTTCCACAGTTTCACTCCGGCGATTTGGGTCCCCCAATATACACACGGCCACGCTGGGCCCCGTGCGCGGCTGGGGTTGAGGGGGGCGTAGCCCCCCGAAACTCTAGTATATATATATATACACATATATATACATATATATATATATATATATATATATATACACACACTCCTGTATATAATGAGACAAAAAACAACCCAAAAGGAGTGGGGACTATTTTATTCTACTGTATTTTGCGATGGTGCACACTGCACATTGTCATAGCTAGAGTACATTGTATACTGCACATTTATGTAGTTTGTAGCCATTACTTCTTAGCTTTAATATAATATTGGTGCTTATCTTTATATTTTGAGGTTTTTTTTTTTATGCAATTGTGAACAATAGCCAAGTCTGATAATGTATCCATTGGCCAATCATACGGTTCACTGCAGCTCAGTTGATAGTTGTAAATAATTGAAATGTTTCTATAGGCTACTGTTTCTATACCATTTCTTCACTACAATGCACCACCCTCATCGAGACAAATTCCTCTGTAAACAGAGGCCAACCTCGCAATGAAAATAATTCTAATGTTGAAATGATTATACAAATTCCGTTGAGTCGCTGATTTGCTGTAAAACTCATCAACTCTTCATGTTCTATATGATGCACAAACACTACAGCACTGACAGCACCCAGGTCCCAAGTCTCTCGATATGCAGTCAAACTCAAAACAAACATGTCTCTCCTGTTTAACCACAGCCTTCAATGTCTGCAAGCATGACATCAGTAGCTCACTAAAAGCCAATAGGCTAGACCAGGTTGCCTTTAGGTACTTTTCCCATTTAAAAAAAAAGGTAAACCATGCCGTGCCATGCTGAGATTAGCGCGTTTCCGCTGACTTCACCCCCTTCCACTAACAGGCCAAGTGTCTTGTAAAAAACAAAACTACAAAATATATGCAATTCATCCACGACGGTAACCATTACGTCAAACATTGAGTCAATGGCACTCAAACATTTTAATTTCAATGATCTCCAGTTTGGACCCTCATAACTCTGCTTTAAATGACAGGGACCAGTACAGTGGACCAGTGGGTCTCGAATGCCTTATATGGAATAATTTCTGTTTCATGGGTATGTGCCTTACCGTCTTTCTAGTAATTTGTGTTAGACTGACTAGAATATCCTCGCAGCCGGGTGGAAGTCTTGTACGTCCAAAACTTTTCCGGAAATGAAAAAATATATGTAACCTGTGTTCCAATTGATCCAATGTAATTATCAATCAGTCACAAGGTCTTGTTAATACTTTTCATCGGTATAATATATAAACCCCACAGCATTAACAACTTTCGAAATGAACTATCTACAAGCTCACATGTAGATCGGCTATTTTCTCTAGTTGCGTGACACCCTTGTGAAATGAAGTCGTACATTATTCATTTACAACAAGATGGAGAAACATGGAGATACAAGGTTTCTGAACGACAGCAAAGATATGGTCTCTGTCAGGTGGACACCTCATATGTCCAAAACTGTTACATTTCAGGATTCAAATTCAAAATTAGAAAAATCTACAAGCTCAAAATGCACCGCGTTTCAAGCTTGCTACTTTTGATGCTTTTGTGTGACGCTGTAGCATGATCAAATAGGGAATTAATTTACGAAAAAAGTAACACAAAAAGTTAAAATATGGAGATAAGAGGTTTCTGCCCAACAATAAAGTTATGCTGGTCCAGCTTTAGTATCTCAACTAACTACTTGTACATTGTGTGTTATGAGGAACTTTAGGAGCTGTCTTCAGACTAATGGGGCTGCAACTAGCGGTTATATTTTTATCGATTATTCTACAGATTACTTCTTCAATTAATCGAATAACGTTATTTTCTTCAAGATTCATCAACATCAATTAACTACTTAAGCTTAGCAGATCTACAAGCTCATATGTATTTTCCCTATTTTTGTATTTTTTTGTATTCTGTATTTAAAAAATGTTGAAACTTTTCGCCTATAATGGCACGCCAAAAATAAGGGTTGATCAATAATAAATTGTATGTATATCAATTATTTGTTATTATCAATTAAACTGATCAGTTTGATTAACGGTTGCACCTCTAGTGACAAACATAGACTTGATGGTGTCATTTATCCTTGGTCTTACAAGTTCTGACAATCTGAATATTTTAGACTCAAGGCGCCACTTCATGTTGACCTGGTACAGCAATATATTTATTGATATTGATTCTCTACTATGTATGAATATGGTCTTGACTTCTTTCGAGAGAGAACTGCACGACCACTGACTTGTGTGTGTGTCTGACGAACTTCTCCTGTGAGCTCATGCAATAAACTCGGAAATATTAAAGTGTCTCTGACTCTGTTTGCCTCAACATCTAGATCTGTTCCAGAATCCCAACACTGATCTTGTCATGTCATAATTGATCGTTTGGTCATACATGTGTGGAAAAATCAGCAGGTTGGGCTGCATAACATGCTTTGAGAGAGAGAGATCATGACCTGCCCCTCCCACTGTCCTGTCTGAACAGATAAGGGAACACTCTGCTTTACAAAGCCTTGGGATACAGTTTTGTCATGAACGACAGTTTCCCCTAACCCCCCCCCCTAAATCTTGAAAGCTCAAAGCTATGTTGAAACTTTGTGTATGGTGGAGTTTTACTGACTTGAGCATCATATTTGCAGGGATTAAAGAAGAAATACACAATCTCACAACTGAAAAGTTGTCAGGCCAAGACGCAATCTTCGATAAGTCAAGTCATCTTTATTTATATAGCACAAAACAGGCGTTGACCCAAAGTGCTTTCCAATCCAATTTGCTTGGTCCTCTATAAATGTGCCATCTGATCTGTGAGGCGTCTGCCAGAATAGAATAACACGATTGTGCACGATTATGTGACTTTATTTACATACCAGATAGACAGTACTTTGCTAATAGTCTGTTGGACTGATAACACAGCCCAGAGTTGATCTCAGTACCTCTAATCATTTGATCCATTTTCTTAGAAGTAGTCATCTTCTTAGAAGTAGATCATCTCCCTGGCAAGTAAAGGCCACATCAAAGACACAAGATCCTCTTAGACCTGGATTTGTGCACTATTTACCGAGCGAGACACCTGCTTTTTTCAGCACAGCCATGTAGGAGCCCCACTAGGAACTAAAAACAGAGAAGGAGCCGAGCAGGAAACACTGTGAGTCATCTAAGCTCCCTTTCCACACTAAGTCGGCAGTCTTCAACTCATAGTTACCAAGACATTGTAGATTACAGATGAGTAACAGTTTAGTTTGCTTTGACCCACTGCTGAGCTGAATACAGCCAACCTCTGTAGGTCATGTAAACCAGTGGATTAGAGAGGCACACTTCTAATATGACACTTTGGGTATGTATTTAAATATCAATGACTCAGTCAAAATTGTTGAAGAGCAAAGGATTTGAAGAATAACATATTGCTATTCTCTAAAAGCTTTTGTGATGACCCAGTGGTCTAAAAATATATCTGCCAAACAATTCCTATTCAACGCGTGGGTTTCTTTGTTATTAAGCAGATCAGTGTTCTGGTACACTACACATGATGTAAATAGATTACAATGAGGTGCTTACATGACAAAGTCTTCCAATTTCGGTAATGTTATGGCCAGAACCGTGTGGTGCATAACAGCAGAGACAAGGTGACAACTTCTGACAGCCCTTGTTGCCAAGAAGAACTATAATGCTGTTCCTCAGAAAGGCTGACATTATGATGACCATCAATGGCCATGCCATTATTATGAAACCTTTTTATGGCAAATTCGTAATACTGCGCGATTACAAGTGAGAATATAAGAGCTATGACCTTGAACATGAGGAACTGCTTTCTAATTAAGATGTCACAGCATCGGAGAACTCTATCCATCTCAATGTGTTTCCTCAGAATGCTTTGGTGGTTGGATGCAGCACATGTGATCTGTGCTTAGTGATGCAGCTAAAGGTGGATAAATCATTCAAACCAAATGGTGAAAAAACACAGTTCTTGTGCCACAGAAAATGGAATTACTCCGAGAGGGTATAAATGTAACCAAATGATGAATGAAATAAATGAACACTCAGTGATTTCAGTGCATCTAGGCAACATTTACACCATACACATTAAAATAATGAATATATGGCTTACGTAAACGCCTACACAAGACCTTTAACTTTCATGTAAACTAGGAGCAATTAGATTGTCCCGATTATGACATTTTACATGACGATTTAATTGTTTTGTTTTTGTTGCTGTTGAAGACTGTAACATATGGATGAAAATCACAGTTCTGTTTGGCTTTTAGGCTTTGAAGTTGAACAGGGCAGATATGACCGATAGCCTAAATGTACAAATAAATGACTGACATATTCAATAACTTCATACTCTTTAAAAGAGTATTAATAGTGGAAATAGCCGATCTACAAGCTCGCTGCTATTTCCACTATTTTACAACATGGAAACGATTGAGCAAAGATAATTGCGATTATCTCAAATAATTACGATTAGACGATTATTATGTAATAATTGTGACAGGCCTAGCCTACACGAGACCCTTAACTTTCATCTAAACTAGGAGCAATGCGATCCCCATCTGCTTTGCCTCTCATCTCATAACAAAGCGATGCCTACGTGTGTTTCTCATCCCGGGGGGGGGGGGGGGGGGGGGGGGTGAATGAGCGATGGAGACTGTTGATGCGTGATGTTGACCTTTACCGGTTTCTTTTAAGTGCCATCATTCCTCGATGGATCAAACGATCCATATCAACTGGTACTCATCGATTATTACCAAGACAATGTAAACGCTAGAGCGGCACACACACGGCAAAGAACTAGGGCTATTAGTCGCGAACAAGCAACAATGATCGAATCGGAAGATAAAGTTCGATTATGTAACTGTGGTGATGTGACAATAAAAGCTCAATGCGGTAGGTAGGTACTGTAGGTATGGAATCACACGTGTCAGGAAGAAGAAGCGTCTCTACAGGACAAATCGTCGCTTCTCGTTGTTGTAAAATAAAAAAAGGATCAGGGGCGATGAAACAATGACTGAAAAGCAAGGCATCTGCGTCCCTATGGCGACCCGAGCCAGATGGCTTCATCTGCAGCGAGGACAATAAACCCGAGGCTCGCCGAACGAACCCATCACAACTACTTTATTCCATAGAACAGTGGATTTTCATGTTTGAGACCCCCCCTTTGGCCACAGACCCCCATTTGAAAATATCTTGTGCCAGGAACCGAAATAAGAGAAGATTTCTAAAAGAATTGTGGAGATTTGTCACAATTTCTTCATAAATGCAAGATCTACAAGCTCACAACGCGTCACACGGCAAGGCACCGTGAGCTTGCAGATCTGCTGTTTCTAGAGTAGCCGGGGGGAAGAAAAAAAAAAACAGGGACCCCCCCTGGAACGGTGGAACCCCCTCCTCAATGACCCATGGGGTCCCGGGACCCCAGAGAACCAGTGCCACAGGAAAAAAACAACAACACTACTTCTTCTTCAAACATGAGACGGTGATCAATTCATACACAATTTTAATGCACTAATTGGAATGCAACGTTTACGCATAACCGAAGCCGTAACTAACGGGTTAATGCATACAAAATAATCAAACGTAAACTGGTCGCGGATTTTTTTATTTTATTTACCATCTCTACTTTCTCTGATCCAAAAACCCACGTGATAAACCACAACACGGCGAAACGTGAGGATCTAACATATCAGTTTCACACAGAATGAAAACAAATGGGTCGCACATGGCTTTGTAGTAACCTTATAGTAGTAGCTACTCATATTCATTCACTGGAGTAGAGGAGAGGAGGGGGGGGGCTATCAAACTTTTTCTACAAGTCCGATCGCAAAAAACAAAATAAACCTGAGCCTCCCCCCACGTGTTCGCTGCGTCGCTTTAACGACCTGTTCGTTTATTATAAGGATTATCATAGGCAATGAAGCCGAAGGGGTTGCTAACTAGCGTTAGCAAACAGGAATCTACCGCATTTGAGCGTCTCTCGAACGAATACAAGAACACTCGCCCCAAAACACAGTCGCGCCGGGGCAAATCCAGCGACCTCGGGAGGGGGTTGCCACCAGGCAGGTATTCCTAAACGTAACCTCAGTAAACTATGCCTAAACCTTATCCCTAAACGTAACCTCAGTAAACTATGCCTAAATTAAACTTGACCTTATTCCTAAACGTAACCTCACAAACTATGCCTAAACCTAACCTTATTTTATTCCTGAACTTAACCTCAGTAAAACGGTGCCTAAACCTAACCTTATTTCCAGTGGTGGAAAAAGTACTCAAATTCTTTACTTAAGTAAAAGTACCAATACTGCAAAATAAAAATACTCTGTTACAAGTAAAAGTCCAGAATTCAAAATTTACTTGAGTAAAAGTACAAAAGTAATGTCATCAAAATGTACTTAAAGTACCAAAAGTAAAAGTACTAAAATGTTTGAAAATAACAGATCCTTGTAGATCGGCTATTTTCAAATAGGCTAGGTATAAAACAGGACTAAAGTGGTTAATGTATGTTTTATAATATAATAATTTATATCTGAAAAGTAACTAGTAACTAAAGTTCTCAAATAATTGTAGTGGAGTAAAAGTACAATATTTGCCTCTGAGATGTAGTGGAGTAAAAGTATTGGAAATTGGAAATACTCAAGTAAAGTACAAATACCTCAAAATTGTACTTAAGTAAATGTACTTAATTATTTTCCACCACTGTTTATTTCTAACCTTAACCGTCCCCAATATACAAATACAAGAACCGCTGGAGGACAGAGCCTTGGGCGAGCGGTCCGCGGGAAAATGGGGGCCAGCGTATTTTGGGGCGAGCCTTCCGGAGCCTACTCTCTTGAACAACACAAAACAGAAGTAGTTGGGTAACCGTAGCCACCATGGAGGGGGGGGTCGCTCTACTAGCTCCACAGCGCGTCGGATCGAGACGCGTTGTTGTCAAGCTTGTTTATCGGGCTCTTGTCTGGCAACAACCACAAGTTGAAAGCTTTTTATGAGTTTATTACCTCGATTTCAAAGTCCGGGAGGTTGAACGCCGCCCTGAACAGCGAGCAGAAGTGCGCTATGGCGGGGACTTCCCACCACGACTGGATCTCCTCCACGGGTATAACAACAACCACCGTACATCCCTGGGACATGTTGCTTCTCCTTAACTTAATGTCCCGTATTCATCCGCATCAGAACTTCTTAGTCCACTTATTTTTCCCCAATAAAAGCGTCCGTATATTGTTATTATTATAAAGTCCCCACAGTTTTGATCCTTTCTTCACAGAAGCGTCCCAAGTTGTCCGCCTGCTCCACGTTGGTGCTGCGTTGCCATGTTGCGACCCACCGCGTCTCTAGGAGCTACAATGATCTGTCTGTCGGTCACACACCGTTTACACATTGAACAGATGGGCAGTGTTGCCGCGTCCGCTTATTATAAGCGACTTTGGGCTTTGTGGTTCAAGGGTTCAAGGTCGTACTTTATTGTTGTTGAATATTGATTGAGTGTATACTTTATTAACAGTTTACTTTGCAAAGGCAAGCACAGGGAAGTACAGTTCAATACAAGGCCTGTTAAGAGGATTTTAAACCCAAGAAAGCACTATGGCTTGTTTTTCCATTGGGGTCCTTTACGTCTTATGTACAGGTATAAGAGGAGTTATACCTGTACATATTTATTATTATTTCCTTCAGACAATGCAGCAGCATAGATAATAACAACAACAACAACAGAATAATGTTAGTTAATAAGTTAATAAAAAAAATATGTAAAGAAAAGAATGAAAGAGAATAAAATAGAGCTTAGTAGAATAGTGTTAAAAAAAAAAACCTTCACAGTATTCTATGTACAATAGATTAGTATTATCAACTTTTCAACAATTCAAATATTCAACTTTGCGTTTTTTGGGGGCTTGTTTCTAAGTTGCTAATGTTGTTTACCAGTGTTTCTCAAACATTGCGAAGATATATATGTATATTTTTTAAAATGTTTCAAAAATATAAAAAATGTCCTTCCAACGTTTAGATCTGCTATTTTCAAATAATTATAGTTTAAAGCCAAAGGGCGAAGGACTCGCTTCTTTTGGGCTTATTTTCATAGACCCGGTTGGTTGCTTGTTTCTTTCTCACAGCCTGGCAACACTGATGGGGAGGGCGAGGCGCAACTAAACCCCAGAAGAGGGGTGCGCGTTTATTCTGACTCCATATAAAAGTGTGCAGGGGTGATATTAAGTATGTTTGGAAGCGATTTGAGGCAATAAAATGTGTTTTTGAAGAGATATCCGCGGTCATAATGTGTCTTTCTGCTGTGATCGCCAGACGTCGGGTCGATAGTGGCACCTGCACCACCTCGGGCTGATCATGGTCCCGTTGGCGTTTAAAGGGAATCATTATTTTTTTGTGTATGAATTACGAATGATGGACACTGGACAGTGGTGGAAAAAGCAATCACATTTTGCACTTAAGTAAAAGTATCCATACTGCAATGCAGAAATACTCTGTTACATGTAAAAGTCCGGAATTCAAAATGTACAAAAGTACAAAAGCATTGGTATCAAAGAAAGTACTCATTATGCAGATCTACAGTATGTCCCATTTCACAAGTTTTCAGATGTATGAAATGTATATACATCTTTTGAAAGTAGCCAATCTACAAGCTTGTAGATCAGCTATTTTCAAATGGCCGAAATGTATATAGCCTACAGTAGGGCTGAAGTGGTAATGTATGTTTGGTAATAATACTCTACAAAGTAAACTAGTAGCTAAAGTTTTCAAATAATTATAATGGAGTAAAAGTATAATATTTGCCTCTGAGGTCAGGTGTGGTGGAGTAGAAATAAAAGTACTGGAAACTGGAAATAGGCCTACTACAGTAAACCTAAAAAGTGTAATTAAGTACAGTACTTGAGTAAATGTACTTACTTTACACCTCTGTTTATGCAGGTTGCCACCATTTTTGGCAGAATTTATGCCGACACACCTTTGAAGTAGTTTTTACAGTGATGGTTTAGGTTTGGGTTTATTATAGTTGATTGTTTCTACTTTCTTCCTGTTTATTCATGCTTGCAGCATGGGACAGATAATCAGATAATCGGCTACTGCTTCTTCCAGATTCCAGTTTATTCCATCAGTAATAATAATAATAATAATAACAACAACAACAACACTTAGTTTGTGACTGTCCTCACTTCAGGCTAGTCAGTGTAATGAAACACGAGGCAGTTTGTTTTGTAAACAACACTGGACGTTTTGTGTTATAAATGACCCTCCGGCTCCCCCCACCGCAATCAATGAGAAGTGCATGTTAATCCATGCACTAAAACAGTGGTTCTCAACCTGTGGGTCGGGACCCCCGGGGGTCCCCAGATGAGAGTGAAGTGACAATTTAAGGGCTTTTAAGACATTTTTAATACCTTAAAAAAAAGGAAAGAAAAAATACATTTAGGCTACCGTATCAAAACCTAATCAACAAACTATAGGCTACAATCCACAAGTTTCCTAGGGCATGGTGTTGGTGGGCATCACTTCCTGTCGATTTGATCAGGTATCAGGGATCAAATCGACAGGAAGTGATGCCCACCATACCCTAGGAAACTTGTGGATAAAAACCTGGTCAAACTGGCCAAATGGTCTAATAATTATAAGAAAGAGGCAAAATAACCAAAAATAACCTATATACGTTGCGAGGCAAGCTTGTAGATCTGCTAATTTCAACTCTTAATTCCAAGTGCTTGTCAGGGTGTGGGGGATCCCCAGTTCAAATATGATTATTTTGGGGGGATGCCCAGTTCAAATATGATTATTTTGGGGGGTCGCCGCCTGAAAAAGTTGAGAACATTTTGAAAATAGCTATCTATTTTCAAATGGCTTAGATAGGGTCAAAGTGGTTACATTGTTGCTATAGGCCTAGATTCCAAATGGATTCTTACAGGTCTGTAAATCAAACCTTTCAGAGTTATGTCCTGGAGATAAATAAATAAAACGTTTGAGAACCACTGCTTAGAACTTAGGCAGACCTGAATTCTTATGATGAGCAGCAGAGGTTGACAGCAGTCATCCTTATATCAGGGAGGGTGTGGTAGGTGGACATCCTTCACAGTAGGGATGTCCGATATTATCGGCCTCCCGATATTATCGGCCGATATTAGCATAAAAATTGATATCGGGAAAATATCGGTATCGGTTTTTGAAAAAAAAAAAAAATTTTTTTTTTTTTTTTTTTTTTTTTGGCTTTATAAATAAGTTACAGGAGTTCTTACTGTATATGGTGTGTGTGATATGAAATTTTAGCTTACCCTAATCACAATAATCCCCGCATATATCGGTATCGGTTGATATCGGTATCGGTAATTAAGAGTTGGACAATATCGGTATATCGGTTATCGGTAAAAAAGCCAATATCGGACAACCCTACTTCACAGTGCTGTCCTTGCAGTGATGGGTCCCTTGGGAGCCCAGACCCCCCCCCCCCCCCCCCCCCCCTCTCAAGGAGGCTGTCATGTTGCTAGGAGACAGAGAAATCCAGTGACTGTATGGTGTAAACCTGAGCTAACTGTAGGGCTGTCACGATTTATTACATTTTACTTGACGATTAATTGTCATAGAAATAATTGCAAAATAAGGAATTGTTCAATTTCACCATTATTTCAAGGAGGTTAGCCCAATGAGAGAATGTGTAAAATTAAAAAGTTTCTCTATATGTTATCTCCCCACCTACATTATAGACAGCTGTAGACTAATGTACTAAATCTAATCTAACAACTAAAAACATATATTATGGGGGTTCCCCGAAACAAAATCTTTTCAAATGGGGGTCCGCAGCCTAATGAGAACCACTGGTGTAGAGTAATGATAACAACAATGTTTTAATAATATGCATTATTGTGGACAGCACATGAAATGTATGGATGCCATTTCCAGAACATGAAATAGTCCATCGTCTCAATATAATGGCACTTATTCCGTTGTTCTTTTAACTTAACCAACATGTACCAACATGTGATGAACATTTGCCCTGATATGAATGTCCGATTTATAAATAATTTGCCTGAAAACTAAAGTTAAAGACAATGTACCCCCTGCATTCAAGTAGAGTTTTGCCCAACAAAAATATTTGAAAATGGACAGAGATAGAAACTAATTCTTAAGTAAGTGTGGAGACAATTACAATAATTCTCACAATAATAGTGTGTGTGTGTGTGTGTGTGTGTGTGTGTGTGTGTGTGTGTGTGTGTGTGTGTGTGTGTGTGTGTGTGTGTGTGTGTGTGTGTGTGTGTGTGTGTGTGTGTGTGTGTGTGTGTGTGTGTGTGTGCGTGTGTGCGCGTACGCGTGCGCGTGCGCGCGTGTGTGTGTGGGAGCTTTGCAGTCCAACAACAGAGGGGCCCACGCACGCTTCACCTACTGCAACAACTGATGTGAGAGAACATCATCTCTCACTCACTGAGTCTCAACAGCTGGCTCAGGACTCAGGAGAGACCAGTGTGGTCTCCATCTTCCAAAAGACTGTCCTTTATTACACCCTTGTTGACTGGGGTCCCCCAGGGCTCTATTCTTGGCCCACTCCTTTTTCCCTCAATGCCAAATATCTATCCTGAAAGTAGCCAATCTAGAAGCTCTCACAATGCATAGCGTTGCCACGCTATCGGAATCCATATAATATAGTTGACCAGGGCCTCCCAGGGCTCTATTGCCCAACTCCTTTTTTCCCTCTGCGCTAAATCTCTTTGCCAAAAAGTGCAAGTGAAAGCCATTATGATTATTTACTTTTTTTGCTCAAAACGCTAAAGCTCTATATTCTCATAATAATAATAATAATTGCTAGTGTGTATCCAGTACCAGGGGTCTCCCCATCTCTCCCGCTCGTTAGTAAAGAAAATTAATTTTAAGGGGACACCAATTTCATCAGAGAAGATAATCTGCATACATTTGGTTGTGTTCCTGTTCCAGTTCGCGTTGTGTTGTCTGCTCATTTTATTGTTTCATTACTTCCAGTTTCACTTGTTTATCCTGTATCCTATGAGTTCTCTCTCCTGATTGGATGACATTGGTATTATTACAAAATGTTGACAGTAATTCAAGATCTTTCTAAATGTATTTTGGTTGAACTGATTTTTATGCTATAAAACACATTTTGCTTGGGACCCCCAGGAATCCTTTAAGGAACTCTGGGATTGAGGACCACTGATTTAGAAGACATATTCTTTTATGCTCGAGTTCCTAGCTGATGAGGCAGAATGTACTGATAGTAATTGTTTTTTTTCCTCCATCAGCAGAAATCAATACACCAATTGATTCAACAAATAATTAGTTAATGGGCAATGGAGAGATTGTCACGTGTTCCTTTAGTTGGTAGAATATTTGTGATTGTGTGGTCATCACACTTTTTGTTTACTGAGTTTACTGTACCATAAACTTGTCTGAGCTCGCTTCGATTGACTGTAAAACGTTGTTTTGTAAACACGAGCTAAGGACTAGGCCTAAATAGACATTCCTTTTTTATTACATTTTTTTATTTTAACTTATCATGTTTGTGTTTCTTGTCTATTACTGTTACTGTATGTAATGGTCTCTGATATTTTTGTTTAGACCCCAGGTAAAGTAGAATGGGAATCCTAATAAACAATAATATTATAATCATATCATGAATAATAAGCTACTTCTTTAAGCACCTTCATTTCCATACTCCCGTATTAAGGCGCTGTTACTAGGTTGTAATTGTTAGTCTGTGTTCATTCATTGCGTTTCATGTGCCTTGAAGTATTATGTAAGACCAGTGCTATTGAAAGGAACACCCATTATGGATAAACACCCTTTTATTGCAATTTGTATTTGGGCTGTGTATACACTCGTAAAAAATAAGCTGCATAATAAAAGCAATAATAATAACACAACTATAAAGAATTGAACATTGCTATCCAGCCCATCCATTATTGTGTGTGCTGTGGCAGTGAGTGCATGAGCATGAGAGTTCCTGTCGAGTTGTGTTAGTGCAGAGCCGCGTTGCCGGGGCTGTGTCACACAAGGGAGTCACCACGAGAGGGAGGGACTTATGCAGGGGGACAATGCTGGTGTTTGTGCAACGGCCCCTGAGCGCCGGCTGGCTCTCTCAGATCGCTCTCGCTTCACTGGGCTACCATCTCTTGCACACATTGTTGGAGTGAAAACAGAGCAGACAGCTTGATCCTGCCTGTGGGATGCACTGACAGACAAGAAGGTAAGTCCCTAATGTCCCACTGTTATGTCCCACTAACTCTGTGAGGGGCACAAATGTACCCTTACGGGTCCATTTGGTTACATTTGTACCCCCCTCAGAGTTGCAAATGGATGAAATTTGAACTGAGATTCTTTTTACTGTGATGCATCCCTGTAAAACAAGTTTTTTTTTTAAAGTTGTGTCTTGGGGTTATATTATGCAGGGAGGATTGTGTCAAGCGGTGGGCTTTGTAGTTGCAGTTTTGGGGGGTGAAACTGAGGATTGGGGAGCTGGGGGGTTGGTTGGCAGGGTTTTGGCAAGGAGTACCAGTGTGTGTGAAAGGAGTTTGAGCTGAAAGAAAAGTTTCACAGAGAAAGAGAGAGCGAGAGGCAGAGAGAGAGAGCCTTAGTGAAAGGCATGTGCAGAATGTTACTAGAGTCCGGCAAGCACCACAACCGATGGAGATTTGAAGAACTCACGGACAAGAAAAGAGAGATCACACAGAGAAGGAAAACGAAGGAGGTGATGATGGATGATTGACATCCAGGGCACCGAACTGTAATGATGTCCAATTCAAGGTGTGCGAAGAAACAGATTAATCGATTTTGTTTCCTTTCCACTCCCGTGGCAGAGACAGACAGATAGACAGGCGAGGATAGAGTGGAGGTTTACAGTGGTAAAAATAGACAGTGGGAGAGTGGAGGAGGAGAGATTAAGACAGAGATTAATTAGGGAGCTAAAGGAAGGGAGGAAGTAACGGAGGGAAAGAGGAAGGGAACAAACAGAAGAGAGATGGTACATTATAGAGGAGAAAGTTTGTGTGCGAACTCCAGGTAGGGGTTCAACAGCATTGGGCTATGATCCACAAAGCACGGTTCTTGGGATAGACCACAGCCTATCGTAAGACTGTTGCAGAGAAAGGAAAAAAGTACAAATAAAACTTGTCAAAGCAAGTTCCCAAGTTCCCCCAGAATCTCTGTTTCAGTCCTTTGGTGTTTTTGTTCTTCCAACAAGTTAAAAGAATGCTGGTAAGCCTCTCATCTTTCAGTTCAAATAGTCTTATCCCTGTTACCAGGCAGATTAGAGAGTCTTAGCACGTTCTGGCTTAGTCCTATCTATGGTATTATTATTCACCTTTTATTAATGAGTGAGCCTATATATTACAGAGAGAGAGAGAGAGAGAGAGAGAGAGAGAGAGAGAGAGAGAGAGAGAGAGAGAGAGAGAGAGAGAGAACGTATATAGAGAAAGAGAGCCATTACAAAACATCCTTTAAACAGAGATTTGACACAGAAGATACAGCAGAGGTGTACTGGAGAGAGAGCACTGTTATGCATCCAAATAGTCTTCTCCATATTAGTGTGTGTTCTGTTGTTCCAGACAGTAGGAGACCAGGTCCTGCGGGGTGAGTTACGGCAAAGCAGGACAAAAGCAGGCAGCGGGCAGAGATCCAACGCTGTAGCGGTTGGTTGGAGCCACCACGTTTCCAGAGGGAGCGGGTCCATTGGAATCCGGTGCCACACAAGGATAAAGCAAGGCAGCACACTGGCGTCCGACTAAGACCAGAGTGTAAGCTCTGTTGTTAGCGGGGTGGAAACTGGTGGGCAGGTGAGGGCCCCAGCCGTGGTGAGTGACACCCAGGGCTGTGTGCGTACGTGTCCAGAGGAAGACGAGCAGTGGAACTGGGCCTGGAGCCCAGCCTGAGCCAGAGCCAGGATGGCAGAGCAGAAAGTTTGGTAAAGGACCTTACCCATTTTTATGTATAGCTTGATGCAGAGTAATTCATACTATTTTGCTTTACTTGACTGTATATGTATGTATATATATAAATATCTATATACATAACACACACACACACACACACACACACACACACACACACACACACACACACACACACACACACACACACACACACACACACACACACACACACACACACACACACACACACACACACACACACACACACACACACACACACACACACACACACACACACACACACACACACACTCACACACTCACTCACACAATTTGCATGGTTTGTGTTGAATTATTTGCATGTGGGTGACTGTGCGTGCACTGTGTGCATGTAATGCACGCACGCATGTGTTCGTCTGTTTCTCTTCGCAGCCTCCCTGCTAAGCTGATTAATGGGGGCGTGGCGGGGCTGGTGGGTGTGACATGTGTGTTTCCTATCGACCTGGCCAAAACCCGCCTACAAAACCAGCAGGGCGCCAAAGTCTACACAGGAATGTGAGTAGAATCAACTAACAGCGCACATGAGACACGGACATACAGAACATCTCAGGTGAAGGTCTTAGTTTTGTTGTGAATATCCAATATCAAAATACTCTAATGCCCAAAATAGGGAGTAGGGACACCATGGTGAAAGTGGTTAAACTTTACTTTAGCCAGCAGGCTCAGGGTATGAATATTTGTTATAAATATAAAAAGTTTCAGATGGAGCCTTTCCTTAGAATCCCGACGTGGAATGGCTTCAAATACGATGTGCTCTATAGTAAGTGGTACTTTGAACTACACATGAGTCACAGCTAATGAGAATGCCAAGCTTCATGGAAACTCAGTAATAGGCCTACTGTAAGTTAATGTTTCAGTGGATAGCAATTACTTGATTATTTACAAAAATCTGAAACACAACAAATGTACAATAATGAAGTTAATTATGAGTTTCTAATGAGAATAAAAAAGACACTGAGAAAGAGAGATTTCTACAGTACACATCTGGATTCCAAACATGTGTGGTTGATAGGGCGTACTAGTGATCATGTAGACAGCAGGGCGACCTTGTCCACACCACAGCTTTCCAATATGAGTCAGAAAGGGAAGAACCAGTGGTGGACAGTCACAGAGTACAACGTTTACTTGAGTACTGTAAATATTTTAATTATCTTTTTTAATTATCTTTACTTTACTTGAGTATTTGGATTTTTTGATACTAATGACTTTCACTCCACTACATTTCAAAGACAAATCTTGTACTTTTGACTCCACTACATTACTCTCTAATCTACCTGGTAACAGGGATGAGACTATTTGAACTGAAAGATGATTGTGACACGTCGCAAGCTTGTAAATCTGCTATTTTCACTATTATTGATATTTTTGAAGATTTTTGGAAAATCTCTAAGGTTCAATACAGCACTGCACTGATAATGATATTAAAAAGAAAATGTGCTTTGTATTTTCTTTTAAATACCTAAGTATTTTTTTAAAGCATGTACTTTTGAATACTTGTATTAGTACTCCAGCACGCCAGTTTTCCAATATAAGTCAGAAAGGGAAGAACCATGTGAGTCACAGCATTCTTTTAAGGCTAATTTATTTATATTCCATCGCAGAGCAGTCATTTCAGTATAAACTAAAAAAGCAGAGGGTGGCCGATCAACAAGCTCAGATCAGCTATTTTTTTCTATTTTTGAATTGTTTAGATTTTTCTTTTTTCTTGTTTTTATCCTCAGATGTATAATGACATGCCCAAAACAGGGACGCCAGGTTGAAAGTGGTTGATGAATATATCGTCTCTGGCGGGTGGAAACCTCACATGTCCAAAACTGTTACTTTTCAGGATTAAAATTCAAAAGTAGCAAAAATTGCAGATCTACAAGTACAAAGCTTCGTGTCACATTTCGAGCTTGCAGATCTGCTATTTTTGATACTTTTTAGACGCTGTAGTATGATCAAGTAGGGCATTTATTTACGAAAAAACACAAAAAGTTTAAATATGGTTTCTGCCCGACAGCAACAATATGGTTGCAGACAATAAAAAAACGTGTCTATAGCAATGTGTTATAAGGCTTGCATGTAAGGTAGATGGATGGGTGTGGATTGAGGTGCACTTAGCGCCAATCTGCAAAAAATATGCATAAAAGAACTGAATTTGAGGTTAAATGTGAACGCGAGGGGACCCCAAAAGATGCCCCCCTGCTCTGTTGCACAAAGATGTTGCTGCTGAATTATTATTTTGAATATTGGTTTGGAGCATGAACTTCATTATTTTCTGCTGTCGAAAATGGAGGTGTTGGCCACCACGTGGACAGGATGCTGCCTCAGGTTGATCCCCTGGCATCTCATCAACTCACAATGTAGTCTAACTAATGATATACAGATTAGAATGAGATCGAAGACGTGTCTCAGTCTAGACACTAGGACACTGAAGTCTGAGAGTATAAGTTAAGCATTACTCACGCCTATGTCATTACGTCGCCACTACAGCGCTCACCGCTCAATGCACGTAGGATGACGATGTCTGAAATCTGAATACTCAAACCCGATCTGATCACTTGCAAATAACAGTGTGGACAGTCAGTTCTTAAGATCAGATATGGGAAACAAATTGGATTTGCCTGCAATCTGAAAAAAACCTAAGTGTAAGCCAAGTTTGCGGTGTTTTTTTATGAGGGATAATGGAGAGCTTTCTTAAAAGATGTGTGTGAGAAGACATGCTGCAAAGAGGCAGAGACTCATTTTGTGCCTATTATGTGTATATTATGATTACATTATTGCTGACTAAAGGGCCATCCACACCAAGCACTAAAACTATATCTCTAAGTAACTATTGTTCGTCTTTATAGTTGTCGTGGACTCTGCCATCTACTTGAGTTAGAACTATTTTATTTATTTTGTGTATTAATGTTATGGGCTGCAATCCTAATGATCTCATGTCATCCACCAGCACCAGAACAAAATATTTGTTTTACGTTTTGTTTTTGTACGCAAAAATATGTAACAATAAAAATACCTTGACCTTCACCTTGGTTAAAATAGACCTATATTTTTAAAGTTCCAAATGTTCCTATTTACATTTTCAAAGCAATCCTGTAATGTCTAATCTTAAATATTAAAGATTAGACATTATTATAGTTCACAGAATAGAGAATTCACAATAATTTGTGCAACATACTGTGACTAACTGTATAGCACTGTAGCCCTATTATGGAGTGTGTTCATGTGTGACTGTGAGCACAAGCTGTCATTGCTGAAGAAATTAATTGCTATCGCTTGATCATAATTATGTATATGTACGTATGGAGACTATGGTGGAATCTGTGATTGATGACGTGCCATTTGGTGGATGTTTTTATCCAAATCACTAACAGTACGCATTAGAGTGACCATAGTGGTAATATACTAATAACCATGAGAGGTTTAGTGTAATGCTCTTGTCCAGTGGTAGGCCTACATATTAAAACGCAGACCCCCATTTATAAAGATTTTGTGCAAGGGAAGATTTAGAACAGAATTCTGCAATTCTACAACTGTAGATCACAGTATCTCCCCACCTACAGTATATAGACTCTATATACTGTAGGTGGGGAGATACTGTAACCATGATGAGTGAAAATAACAGTATGATCGGAATAGTCATTCTTACACAGTATCTTCTCTCATAATATTCTCTCACTTGCAGTCGGTGAAATAATAGAAAATAAACTATTCCTCATTTTGCTGGGGACCCCCTGGAACCTTCCCGAGGGGGGTCCATGATCGACTTTGAGAATCACTGCTCTAGTCGTTGACTTGAGTTACACGGGAGTACACTGTTTTGTTTGAAAATTAAAAGCAATTTTATTCTTGCTGTCTCTTAGGCTCGATTGCTTGGCAAAGACGGTCCGGTCGGAGGGTTATTTTGGGTGCTACAGAGGTAATATTAGCATTATAATCCCTGCAACAACCCACTTACAGTACATCTCTTTATTTTATTACTAGTTTAATTGTACCCTCCCACCCACACTGTTGTGACTACTGTGGACGTTCAGTCTTTTTATAGTAACCAGCAGTATTACTGTATTAGCCCTCGGGCAAATGGCCATATGCTGGTGTGTGTGGGCCGGTGTTGGAAGCTTCTATGTGTGTCACGTCAATCCCTCACCATGTTTACCCTCTCCAGGCGCAGCAGTGAATCTCACACTTGTCACGCCAGAGAAAGCCATCAAACTGGCAGCAAATGACATCTTCAGACAGGAGCTTTCCAAGGACGGGTAGGTTAGCTTTTCCCAGAAAATCCAGAGATTTATCCAGATTTAAAGGCAGGGCAACAGATAATTATAAATGCTGGATATTCAAATAATGTGGTGGTGTATGTTATAATTTGTTTTATAAATGTTTTTAAAAAGGTGTTTGAGCAGATAAATCCGAACAGTCACTACAAGGATACTTGTAGAGCAATTTAATTGAATTGAACCTTTTACCATAGAGAAGATTCCAGAGCGTTGCAAATATAATCTGGTTTTGAATACTAGATATTTACAATGTTTATGTATAGGCCAATATTATACTAGAAGCAGCTTCCTCCACTGGTGGTCTCTGCAGTTCCATTCTCCTACCTGTAGGGTCACCTTTTCAACATTTTAAAGTAATTTCCATACAATTAAATGAAAAAAAAATGTATGTAATGTATGTAAATATCAGAAGTTGTCCCTTATCTGTTTCCCTACCTTTAATTAATATTAAACCTTTTTACAGTGTAATCATACAGTGTATTACAGTCATATACACACCCCACCATAAAGCTTACTGAATGCAGCATATGTATTTGTTTTAACTTGTTTTTAATAAAGGACTCAATAAAGGAATAAAGGATAAATAAAGGACTATAAAGGACTTTTCCTGAATCGCTGCCCTCCACTCCCTCCTGTCTATCCTCAGGGTCTTGTTAGCTCTGCTGTCACACAGTAGTTTGTCTACATAGGTGGTGTGCCTCTTTCTCCTCCTAGCCTCCTTGCTAACTTGTAACAGAGTATTTTTTATATTGTTTTATTGCTACTTTTACTTAAACATCTGAGTACTTCTTCCACCACTGCTAGTTATGTACTCCTGTACCTCCCTGCAGGCATCTACCCCTGTGGGGTGAGGTAATGGCGGGGTGCGGGGCTGGGACCTGTCAGGTGATCGTCACCACTCCCATGGAGATGCTGAAAATCCAGTTACAGGATGCAGGAAGGCTGGGTGAGTCCATCTTTGGATAATGTTACCAGCTCAGAGAGACGCTGACATGCCCAGACACTGTGTGCATCATAAACAATAGACCTTTTTTCACAGCGGCCATTTAAGCGTGAAATAGTAAACACAGGTTAGAAAGGTTGTAAGTAAGTGATATTTTTTTCTGTTTATTATAGAGCTGGAGAGACGGGGAGACCCCTGTACCATACTGTAACAACAACAAAAAAACGAAACATTTAGTTTTAAGCAAAAAAAGATACCGTAGGCCTATAGCTTTTATACCTTCAAAGTTGTGTTCCATTCAGGTCAAACAGAGTCAGGGTGTTACAACTATTGCACATGTTGGCTCACGGGGAAAGGCTCTGCTACACTAAATGGTAGCCACATAGAAACAGAGCCTTATAGAGTGTCATGATGTTGTTTCCCCTACTATTTCACGTTAATATGTCTGCCATGGAAAAGGTCTACTGGGACAGTATCTTGAGCTCCATCTTTTATGTGTAAAATTACCAAAGGTGCTAAAATAGTAAAGTGAAAATTTGGCATTGTCAAATTGGTATGTCAAGTCTTTTTTATTCCATATAGCTATGTCATATAGCATTTCAAATGCATTTTTTGTTCTGCAATGAGTAAAGCCCTAGTCTATTTTTTGCAAGCATTCTGAGAATGGTTTGAGGTTAGATCGCTCCAATGAAGCGCGGCCCCTATTTTTTATTTACAATGTTTCTGGTAAAATATCACTGTTACAAATGTCACAATGACTCAGCGATAACCCCATGCCCATATTATGGGCATATATACTGATGACATAGCAGCTCTTCTATATATAGGCATAAAAGGGACATGGAATGATAGATAAAGAGATCTCATATGGGCATATTGATTGGATCTGCGATGAGATGTAGGTGAGAGGGCCGCATCCGACCCCAACCTCTAATCTAATTTAATAAAATATATTATGGGAATTTTGGAAATGTCATTATAAGTGAAAAGTTAAAGTTTTGTTTTTTAATAAAAACAAATTGTGAAAATAGCCGATCTACAAGCTCACAACGCGTTGCATCATGAAGAATTGTGAGCTTTTGGATCAGCTGTTTTCAAAATGTTTGCATGACACAGTGTGACAAAGTATAAAATATAGTATAAAAATAACGCTTTTGATTTGTTGAGATATAAAAAAAAATGGTTAATCGATAAAGTAGATGAAAGAATAATCAAAGAAAAGAATGTATACAGTAGTTGCAGCCCTAATCAGTTATGATGTGTGTTCATGGATAAAATAAGTGTTTATCTCTGTTTGTATCAGCTGCTCAGAGGCCAGTAGCGGCTCCGGCTCCATCGTTGATGGCCACGCCTCCTGTCCCTCCTCCTCCTCCGTCACGGAGGTCAGCCACCAGCATCACCCTGGAGCTGCTGAGGACGCGTGGCCTGGCCGGCCTCTACCGGGGGGCGGGAGCCACTCTGATGAGGTTAGAAACACCCCACCAGAAGGCCAGAAAGACCTAGACGTAGATGCCTGCAGTGGTGGACAGAGCACTCGACCCCAGTACTGGAGAAAAAGTATAGATACTCCTGGTCAAATATAACTACTCAAGTGGAAGTTGCTCACTTAAACTTGAATTCGGGTTAAAGTACTGGTTTAGCTTTTTAAAAAAAAAAGTACATAGCATCCTATATTAAAATTGATTTAAGGGAGGACGGGCAGGTGGGCGGGTGGACAACGTCATCACGCTCATGTCACCATGACTCAGCCATAACCATATAAGGAGTTCCCAATGCAGCTACGCCCAAATATGAAGAGTGTACTGTTGTCTAACCTTGATGTGTCGTCATGGCATCAGGCACAAACAAATCAGTCAGCTCCATATATGGGCACAAAAGGGGGCGTGACCATATATGGGCATATACTGATGACATCAGGGCTCTCCATATATGGGCATAAAAGGGACAATGACTGACGGATACAGAGATCTCCATATATGTGAATATCAGTCGAATCGGCAGTGCGGCATAGGTGTGAGAGCTGCGTAGCGGCCTGAACCTCTAGGCCTTTTAAAAATACTTAACTATTCAAAAGTACAAATTACAATTTAAGTAGGCTACATTTTATTTTGGCAGAAAAAAATATATATATATCAATAAGTGAAAATCTGCAGATTGAAAATAGCAGATTGTGAGCTTGTATAGCTGCTATCACTATATTTGAAATGGGGCTTAAGTGGTTCATTCATAATGTACTTTTTCCCCTCCTAGAAAAGTATGGTAAAGTAGAATGAGTGAAAAGTACAATATTTGTCAAGTGAAATATATAGTGTACATATACAAGGTGAGATATTCCAGATATTCCTGGAAAAAAACATATCTAGCACCTTCTATTTAACCACATGAACTCTACCATCCCTATTCTGGGGTGAACATTCGGCAAAAATGACCGATCTACTCGTTTTTGTCTTACTACTATTATCATTGCTAATCATTATTGGACTGCACTAAATTGCATTTAGCTTCTTGTACCGGTATGAGGTAGTGACAGATAAAACCTTCTTGATTCTTGACGTGTTGTGACGCAACGTGTTGTGAATTTGTAGGTTGGCTATTTTTGGCAAAGAGATTTGGAATTGGATGTGGAGGCAAATACTAGATCTAGAGGGCCTAGTATGGATCCCTGGGGGACCCCCGGTAAGGGCCAATTAACACTGAGGATTTGACTGTGCACACAGTAAAACTGACTGTTCATTTAAATCTGAAAGACAAAGTTCCAATTTCATTAACCACGTGAGCATGTCAGATACTAGATGAACATTTGGCAAAAATAGCCGATCTACAAGCGCACAACATGTTGCAACTTGATGTGTTGCAAGCTTGTTTCAGCTGTTTTTGGTGGGGGAAAAGAAGGGGATCAACTATAAGCTTGTGGGGGAGTCTGGTCAAAAAAGTAAATTATATTGTATATATGATTAACATACTCTTCAGATTGGCTAAACTAACATTGCACTTTAAATTAATATTTAAGTTTACTGGGTACTACCCTTATTTTTAACTCTATGGTACTACCCCCCCCCCCCCCCCTCTTTTTTATCCTTTATTTCTTTTCTTTGCAGAATAAACACAGACGGATAGCCAAAACCACACAGAGACTAGATTAATAGCATGAAACATACCCAAACACAAAGACTAATGTCATGTAAATATTTGCTATTATGCTGCTCATACAAATACATAAACAAATAAAGTCTTCAAAGGCAGACTGAGATTCACACAGTCACACCCCAACAGAAAACACATACATTGTCAAAACGGGGCAACCTGTAGCACAGCCCATGAAACCTCAGTGTTAAAGCCATGCAATTGTACACTCTGAGTTAAATTAACATTGAGTATTTTTATAGTGCATGCTGCATGGGCACACTGGTACTGATGACAACATTGTGGCAGTGGTGTAAAGTAACTAAGTACATTTACTCAAGTACTGTACTTAAGTACACCTTTGAGGAATTTTTACTTTACTGGAGTATTTCCAATTTTCAATACTTTTACTTCTACTCCACTACATCTCAGAGGCAAATATTGTACTTTTACTCCACTACAATTATTTTTGACAGCTTTAGTTACTAGTTACTTTGAAGATTTAGATTATTATGACAAAGCATGCATGAACCACTATAGCCCTACATACCTTTCGGCCATTTGAAAATAGTCGATCTACAAGCTTTCAATGCGTTGCGATTGTGATTGTGATTGCATTGTGGTGTCACGTGTGGACATGTTTTAGTTTACCCTTCACACAAATGGTGCTAAAAATGTTTTTTTGTCCGATAATCATATGGGAACCTCTTACGGTACTATAGCACTTCCGTACTATATCTTAAAGGTGCTATATAGCACCTTTGTCAAATGGTGCTATATTGCCTATCTAAAAATCGAATAACCTACATGTCGAAACGTTTGTTGTTTTTGCCCTTAAAGTGTTTTTTTTTTTTGCATCGTGGCTATGAGTTGTGCGACCTCCTTCTTTTAACAGTTTCCACCTGTAATTATGCCATGGGCCACTAGTTGTTTAAAGAACCATACAGGGGCTGAACTGTTTTTTTTTTTGTTTTTTTTGGTGCTATAGCACCTCAACCACCCCAAAAAGCTACTGACGAACCACTGGGGAACAACTTGTGTGTGTGCGTGCGTGCGTGCGTGCGTGCGTGTGTGCGTGCGTGCATACGTGTGTGCGTGCGTGCGTGTGTGTGTATCTCATTGGTGTCACTCATTTCCACATTACTCAAATCCAGAGTTTACTGGCTTTCATTTACTCTCCACACTGACTCACAATGCGTATGTTCGCCAGATCACCCAGAATAGGGAAGCTAGGGTTCATGTGGTTAATTAATGAGCGTTAATGAGTTGATTTTGGATTACATAACAGCACTCTCTTGTCTTAGCACCTCAATTAATCAACAATACAATCAATAGACTCCTGCAGCTATGTTTAGCTAGTTACCCTGCAGCTGAATGAGGGCACCCCCACCCTCTCTCTCTCTCTCTTTGGTTTTCGTGTCTCTTTTCATCTCCACGTTTTTCACTCACCTCGCTTCACATCCTTTTTTTTTTTTACTTGAGTAGAAGTAGCAATACCACAATAAAAACTGGGTAGAGAGCCCTCCTGGGAAGCAGAAGGTCCCAGGTTCGATTCCTGGCCTTGGCAATGTGTCAAGGTGTCCATGAGCAAGACACTTCCCCTACAGGACGAATAGGTCTAATAACAATAATAACAATCCTCTCCTCTTCTCTCCTCTCCTTTCCTCTCTCAGGGATGTTCCATTCTCTATGATCTACTTCCCGCTGTTTGCCAACCTGAATGCGCTGGGCCCTAGAGGGGCCGTGTCGGGTTGCCAGGGCGACGTGCAGGAGCGGGCCCCCTTCTGGCAGTCCTTCACGGCAGGCTGCACCGCAGGATCTGTGGCAGCTGTGGCTGTTACCCCACTGGATGGTGAGAGAGAGAGAGAGAGAGAGAGAGAGAGAGAGAGAGAGAGAGAGAGAGAGAGAGAGAGAGAGAGAGAGAGAAGCCGAGAGGGGGAGTGAGGGGAGTGAGACAGAGAGAGCAAGAGAGAGCAGCAGAGAGGCAGAAAAGAAGAGAGAGAGAGCATATATGGAACAAGGGGGAGAGAAAGAGACAGAGATTAAGAGAGAGAGAGAGAGAGAGAGAGAGAGAGAGAGAGAGAGAGAGAGAGAGAGAGAGAGAGAGAGAGAGAGAGAGAGAGAGAGAGAAAGAGAGAGAGATGAAAGCAGGGCTCATATTGTGTCTGTGGTACATTTCCAATGGGAGATAGCAGGTGTGCATCCACCCACAAAATTGAAAATCTTCAGTTGTGTGCTGTGTGCACAAGGACCGGGTAGACTGGTGTCTCTAAACCCTTTTCATTTAAACCTTTTAATGTCAAGGACCCCTAAATGAATATGTATTAATCTGAACACCCATCTGAAAATATTGTTAGATTAATTGAAATATTGTTTGAGTTTTTTTCAATTACTTTTTCAAAAACATTTTTTGGGAAGATGTTTTAAATAAAATAAATTAAAAACAAAAAACACGAAAAATATAATTGAAAAAACACGGCCCCCTCAAGCATTAGGACAACAATATCAGTCACCAGAACCAAGCACATGTCTAGGGGGCTCACAAAAGCCTGAGTTGACGTTAAAATGACCCCAAACATGTTTGAAAGTGAAATATCCCTTTAATTCTGAGCATGAACAAATGAGTACACGCTCAGAGCTACAGACCTGTGAGGGTCCGTTTGGTTCCTAACTATTAATCATTTAACTGGGGATCCTTTGGAACCCCCTCAAGGAACTCTGGGAGTCCCTGGTCCCCACATTGAGAAACAGTGGGGTATAGCTTTACATGCAAGCTTGTATATGTGGATGTGAACATCACAGTCTTCAGTGACATTGCCATCTTTGAGTTTGCGTTTGTATTGTGTGTAAACAGTATATATTGTGTGTGTGTGTGTGTGTGTGTGTGTGTGTGTGTGTAATATATATTATGATTATTTCTTTACAGTTATAAAGACTCGTATACAGACCTTGCAGAAAGGAGAGGGCGAGGATTCGTACAAAGGAATAATGGACTGCACACGGTAATACCAAAGCTCTCCATCGATATTCACAATCAGGCGTGGAAAGTAACTGATTATATTAACTATAATTGAGTAGCTTGTGTACTTGTACGACGTTGTTGAGTACATGCTAACATCAGTCACTCAGCTTTCACTTAAGTAGACTTTTGATTGTATCCAACAACGTTTGGAAAGTCAAGAATCAAGAGTAGCCTGCACTACAGTTCTGCTGTCATCATGAGACAAACTTTTAACCTCTTTTTTTCTCACAAGACAATCTTTGAGAAACCTTTCTTAATGAAAATATGGTCACCACTTTCGAGAGTGTCACTGAACTGAAGAGGAAATGGTTGGCAAAACATATTTGTATTGAAATGCTTAGTCAGGATGTGACTAAGCATGTATTATGTATGTATTATGTAGCTCTTTTGAAGTAAGTCTTCAAGTCCTTAGTTAATCCATTGCCATATTACTGAGAAATGCTGTGAAAATAGGACCAGTTCCAAGGGGAAGGCAGCTCTGGGGTGTTTAAGCTGGACTTATACTTAGTTGTACGACATCCTAGATCGTCTATTTTCGATGAAGAGAGGTTATCGAAGCAGCATCGAACATGGCTACTACATGGCATGGCACTGGACCCCCTTGTTAAGCCTTTCTTTTACACTTCTTAGTATGCAAAAGAAATATACATGACATTAATCTAGTAATATACTAGTAACTAGTTCAAGGTATCTGTATTATTTTATTTTTTAGTTCTGGTTCCTCATTCATTTCTTTGTTTGTATAAGTGTTTCTGTAGGCTTTGTATAACGTTGTGGTTCTACAAGCAAGCACACCAGTGCATGCAGTGCAGGTGGTTTAAGAGCTACTTCTCTGAAACAAGAGTTACAAGGGCCTATAAATTCATTGTGAAAACAATACAGCAATTCATTGATATAAAAATTAAGAGATTTACTTGTGCTTTAAGTATTTTTAAAAGCATGTACTTTTACTTGTACTTTAAGTATTTTTAAAAGCATGTACTTTTGAATACTTAAGGACATTTAAAAGCAATTACTTTTTCACTCTTACTTGAGTAACATTTTGACTGAGCTACTTTTACTTGTAGTGGAGTAAATTTGACCGGGAGTATCTCTACTCTTAGTCAAGTACTGGGGTTGAGTACTTCGTCCACCTCTGCTTATATTTAAGTAGTATTTAAGTTAAAAGTTCTACTTGAGTATGATATCATTGTACTCTTCCCACCCATTCACTATATATTGTGGCTGTTCAGCACAAATCTTGTGTCAAAATGTTTCATGTTTTTATGTCTTTTAATACATGAATGCCGTATTATATACATTGTCGTATGACAGTGTCACACAGTAGCAAAAATAACAGTTCTAGAGCTGACAACACAGGGACCCAAACAGGGACGCCAGGTTGAAAGTTGTCTATGTATTTCAGAAATATTTAACCAATAGTATTAACAAGAGCTTATGGCCAAATTATAACTACAATGTAACTGAAAAGTAATGATTATTTTTACACATTCCTACAAGGTTTCCACGTGAGCGATGATAATGTGTAAAAAGCTTGCTGAGAATTCCTCTCTCTCTCTCTCCCTCTCTCTCTCTCTCTCTCTCTCTCTCTCTCAGGCGCATCATGAGGCGTGAGGGCCCGTCAGCGTTCCTGAAAGGCGCTATATGTCGTGCTCTGGTCATCGCGCCTCTCTTTGGCATTGCACAGGGTGTCTACTTCATGGGCGTAGGGGAGACGCTGCTAGAAATGCTGGGATAGCGGCGTTCGCCATGAGTCGTTGTGGTGATGGCAAACAACTGCATTATTTGACAGTGAGCGAACAGAGGAGCTAAGAGAGAAGGGAGGTACAGTAGGAAGACCCCAGCTGAGTGAGCAGTATATACGGTATAACGAGAGGGAGAGAGGTCACAGTCGGCTAACCAGAGGAGGAAAGTAGAGCCCGACTCATGTCACATTTTCTTACTGACGCTTTGACCGATACTTTGTCAAAAGGTTTTCTTATCAATTAGAAAAACGTAGATTTTGAGAACATTTAACATATAAACAAAGAATAACAAATAGACAAATTACTTTTTGAACTTTATTCAACCATTTAAGCACCATTAAAAAATGCCGTTTTACAGCGACGTGTTGTGAGCTGTGTTTCGAAGATTTTTGAAAACTCATGAAACCTTTCGCCTATCCACTATTTCCTAGGGCGTTGTGGGCATCACTTCCTGTCGATTTGAACAGGTATCAGGGATCAAATCGACAGGAAGTGATGCCCACAATGCCCTAGGAGACTTGTGGATAATGACACGCGCAATATAGGGATGCCAGATTGAAAGGGACATATCAGCAACATAATTACTGATACTGACAAGTCAAATAATGGCCAATATATCGGTCGGGCTCTAGAGGAAAGAGGTTTCAATGACTAATATGTGGACTATCGGTGCAGGCTAATTACGTTTCTCTAGGTTTCTAAATGCTGTCCTCAGGGTTTAACAGGGTCCTGTGCACGTGGACGTGTGTGTGAACCTATTCTGGGGGTGTTCCCAGGTTGTCAGTATATCCGGGGCTCTTCTTTTGACCCGACAGATTATTCTGTCTGGTTGTTATAGAGAGCTGCTGCATTCACTGTGAGACCACCAACAAAGTTGCCAACAATCAAGCTATTTGTACGTATAAACTAAAAAGAAAAAAACGAAATAAAACCTATCACTTTAAAGTGACAAATCCCCGTCAGTGTTCAACAAAAAGCTGTTTAAATTCCAATGTCGTAGAACATTTGACTTAATGCCATGTTTGTGTCAGAACTGAGAATTTGGGTTGAATTCAAATGCCAATCACATACATTTGGACTTGTTTTCTCTCTCCGAAAAGGGAGCTTGACCTCATTTCGCCATACAGTAGCACAGTCCTCTGCCTCATCCCCAGAGTCAGAGTTGTAATCTTGGATTCCTTCATGGAGTGTGAGGTGCTGCCTGTCACAGACTAAGGTCATTCGCTAATCTGCCACTAATGCTTTAATCCTAGTCTGTATATGCTAACAAACTGCTCCCGTGTAGCGTGCAGGCCACATGTTAGACTGCTGGACCACTATCTTGTTGGCCTTGACTTCCTCTTCGACTCAGAAGGGCTTAAACAGAACCCTTCTGAAACATTACAATTTACTGCTTAGTTGAACTTTGAAAGTATATACATATATACACTATATCTCTTCTGTGCATGACATGCGCACAATAAAAAAACAATAAAGCCTTATTATTTTTGTGACAGTCTATAGACAAAACATAAAAAGTGTGTGTTAAGACTCCAATCGGCTTTGTGGAATTTAAGGTGCTGGAAGTGTTCTTTTCTGGTCTTTGTGTCCAGTTTTGTGAAGAGAACTGATTAAAGAAAACGAAACATGGAGGGTCTATAGTGGCATCTTGACTTGCCAACTGTTTGCCATTTGCTACCTAAATCCACTGGGTGGCAGTAAAAGCATCTTATTTTATTTTTTACCTTTTTAATGTCAGGTCTGTTTTGATGAGGCTAGAATAACAAGGCTACTACATTTTCCTCATTGTAGAGACAGAATGAACAGAATGAATGAACAGAATGAATGCTTTGTTTACAAGATGTAAATAAAATAAAAAGGTCATAAATTCTGGTTTCTCAGTTGCACATTTATTTTGTATAACTTTTACGAGTCTAGTAATAAGTGCTTTGGAAGAAACTTGCCTACTCATACGAACACATCATCATATAGAAATAAACTAGCCATTCCAAAACAGAACACACCAGAAGGCAGGACTGGGCTATATATTGATATATTGTCACTGTTGGGCAGAAACCTTGTATCTCCATATTATATACCATTTTGAAAAACATTTTAAAATAGTTCAAATAGCCGATCTACAAGCTCACAACGTGTCAATGTAGAGTGGCTAGTTGAACTATTTAAAAATATTTCTTTCTAACCCTAACCCAAAAATATGAATTAAAAAACCTAACCCTAATCTAACCCTATAACCCTAACCCTATAACCGAAATAAAGTAATCAAAAACCCAACAGAAACCAACCAGAAACCGCAATTTTTTTCATTTTGGCGCTCGGCAGATCCCCAGCCTTCCCAATTGTCAAGCTCACACGCCGCCTATGCAGTTTCGGACATACAAGGTTTCACAGGCATTACTAATGATTATTTAAAACAAAACCTTGTGTAAATATTTCGTGAAAGGACCAATAGTCATCCCCACGATATTGAGGTATTTGTTCAAAGACATAGTGACATTTTAGTGCATGTTACCCAGCCCTACCAGAGATATACAAAGCATACAGAAGGAAAACGGGCAGTATGGTCTCTGATTAACTAAATAAAAATAGCTTTAAGGGTGCATGCCATGTGTCAGTGTTCAAATGATTCAGGTTACACATTTACAGTTACATTGTAATATAAGGCAGTGGTTCTCAAATATTCAAATTGTATTTGTCCATGGAGTCCAATCTAAATAGATTTCTGTTGTTAAAAAACCTTATTATTAAGATCTTTGAAAATGTTTCTAAAGTAGCCGATCTACAAGCCCACAACGCATCGCATCAGAAGTTGCGACACTTTGGCCACAGTTACATGGACACTCATGTATTCATTCAGAATGAATTCATTCCGAATGAACTCATTCTGAATAGAGGAATCTGATCCACTCACCTGTTTACATGGGACCTGAATAAAAGTATTCCTCGTTTACACGACCAAAGCATTCATTCAGAATATAACTTTTGACATGCGCAAAGTGGTTCCCGCCTACGCCCGGGCATGGACCAGGGGCCACTACCCGGAGCAGAGCTTCCCCTGGTGGGCATGGGAGGAGGCAATAGCCCCCTTGTGCCTCCGCGGCGGCGGAGGTCTATCGGTCGTAGGCAGGCCGGTAAGCAACGCACCGACTCCTGGCCAGGCAGCGTTGTATGCGGTGCAAGCCTGTGTTCCTTTGTCATCGCCGTTTTAATGCAAAAGTAGCAGATCTACAAGTTCAGACCAGTTTCTTTTTTTGTATTGGTACCAGACACGGTAAAAAAACGTAGGCTAGCCTAGTATTTGTCACATTTCTCATGTAGGTACCGTACGATGATGTCATCGCGCATTCGCACATGGTCATTATAATAATAAATGGAGAGAGAGAGAGAGAGAGAGAGAGAGAGAGAGAGAGAGAGAGAGCGCAACACTACAGTCTATGATCAATGCGTTTCTGCGTTTACGTGTGGATAGGGATTTTAAAAAAAAATCTTTGTCATGTGGCCAGGGATTCTTTTTAAAAACTGAGGACTAAAATACCTGTTTAGAAAAAGATCCCAGCAATCCTCAGAGCGTCCGTTCTCCTGGACAAGTCTGGGCTTAACCATTACAGGCTTATTAAATGACGCTATTAGAATCGTTAATTTTATCCCGCAGGAGCGAGCGCTTCTCAGCACCAACCGTGGCTGAATTAGAGATTTGATAGGTCATTTTTGGACAATTCTGACAGCCCTACTAAGCACAGACATGCGCAAAGGAATGCATGTATTCCAAACGGACAGGAGCGTTTGGAATAAAGTGTTTACATGGTCAATTCCGATTGATTTAACCCGATTCAAACGGTCTATACCACCCCTCCTATTCTGAATGAAAATGCATTCGGGTCAGACTGGAATGGAATATTCTATTCCAATTGGGGTGTTTACATGAGCAAATCTATTCGGAATGAATTCATCCATTCATCCATTCCGAATAGAAGTGTATTCATTCCGAATACAACTGTCCATGTAACTGTGGCCTTTGTGAGCTTCGAGATCAGCTATTTTCGAGTAGCTGAAGTATAAAATAGGGTTAAGGTTTGATGCTAGTAACCATCTCTTTCTGGGGACCCCCTGGAAGCCTTTCACACAGACACCGTGGGGGTCTCTGGACCACACTTTGAGAACCACAGATACAAGGCAACCTCTAGTCACTGAGCAGGGCTTGAATATATATATAAAAAAGGCACTCAAATGCATGGCTATGTGCACTTATTTGCAACATTCAGCTCATTCATTCCATCAGTACAAAGATTCTCACACACACACACACACACACACACACACACACACACACACACACACCTGAACGCATCTGGTATCACATTCTGCTCAACAGCATGTTCTCACCCTGAAGAGGGGGAGCAGGTTTGTAAAGGCCTTTCTGCTCCTGGTTGCTGTGATGCATCCATAGATAGTCCATTGAACAGTCTGTGTTTTCCTCTGTCCACTGTAGGTCCAAAGCCCTCCTTCAGAACCCAGTGTTAGTCTGTGAACTTGCGGTTGGGGTTGGCACCGAACAAAGCCACTCTGACTTCAGGCATCATCTGTCAAGAGATCAATAACGACAGAATATGAATTGATTGAATTCTCATCATGAACAGGACACAGACATGAAATGAAAATGCCTCTTACACAGCCAAATCCCCCAGAGATAAGTTAACACCCAAGGGAAAAAAAAAATGCTTATAATGACTAGGGTTGGGAACCGGATCCAACATTGAGAAACCGGAATTGGTTCCATCACATTTGGAACCGTGGAACCACTGTATCACACTGTCAGGGCTGGTATGTAGACTTCATGTCTGCGAAATTATAATGAGGGCCAAAATTAAACATATTTTTAAAATATATAGGAATCGTTAAATGGAACTGATTGGGAATCGGACCGTTAAGACGGAATTGTTAAGTAACCGGAATCTTTAATATCCCAAAGGATCCAAACCCTAGCCTAGAGCCCTAGACAATAGACATGAGATGACAATACCTCTTACACAGTCAAACCCCCAGTGATAAATTAACACCCAAGAGTGTAACAAATTGAACCAAATGGACCCCTCACAGGTCCATTTGTTTTTTCTTGTAAATATTCGCCTATAATGACATAACCAAAGTAGGGGCTCCAGGTTGAAAGTGGCTACTGAATGTTTGGTTGCAGACGAAAATACATGTGTGTTTAACATGCAGATGTGGAGGTATGGATTGAGGTGCACTCAGCCTCGATCTATAATCAGATAAATCTGAAAAATAAAACAAGGTTAAATGCAAACACGACCCCAAGTGACGCCCCTGTAAAGAGCCCTCACTGCCTGGCACTACGTAATGGAAATGAGGTGTAATTGTTCTACCTGTTGTGCTATGAGCTCCAGTCTGTTTTCCAGCGTGTTGGCCACCTTGATCTTTCCATTGTCATTGTAGATTTCAACTCCTCCACAGCTGTTGAAAACAATGATCAGGCATCAGTAATCACCATTAAGATGATCATGTCAGTTTTTCAGTTAGCAAGTTCAATACTGTTCAGTACATACTGAAATATGAACGAATCATCTTACATATCAGGGGAAAGAAAACGGTCCTGATCAATTCTGATAGCTATGTTGCTCTTCACGGCTTCTTTGTAGATGGGGATGTTTTTATCGACTGCAGCCTGTCGGGCACAAAAAAATAACATACAAAACAAACCACATGACTAACAAACCTATGTATTGTACTGCATGTCATCACTATCTGAGGGCAACTTGTGTTTTTAACAATTAAATTAAAAATGTAAACCTAAACCTTTTAGCACAAGGCCCAAGAGAGAAATTTGATGTCTCCCGACCCCAACACCCAAACTAGTGAAAATAGTCTGTTTACAAGCTCACAACTTATCACAATGTGACGTGTTGAGTGACCTTGTAAATCTGCTATTTTAACTACTTATTACAAGTCTTACTAATTTATGGACTGTCTTTTATAAATGTTTTCATGCATTTATGAAATTCTTTTGAAAATGTTTTGAATTTGTTTTAAATTCATGCAATTTGTTTTAATTTGTATTTTTTGTAATTCTTTTGAAATAACAATTAATAACAAAATGTAGGAAACGTATGTAGGGATATTTACTCGCGACCCATAAAAATGGGTCCGCGACCTTAAACAGCACCACTTGTAAACAGTCCAGCTCAGACTCTGACCTGCACCATCTCCACATCTTGCTTGCGACATCGAATGGTTACTTTAGGCTCCAGTAACTGGTAGAACCCCTGGAAAGAGGAAGTTAGCACATACATTTACACTTAGCTGTAGCCTACAGTTAGTTTACATATAGATACTAATGCTCAAAGTAGCGAGGACAGAAAGATTATTGGGTCCAATACCGATCTTAGTTTTCTAATCATTTTGAAACATTTAGATTTGATAAAGATTTCTATTTGAGAACATTTCACTTATAAGCAAACTAAATAAACTAACTTTGAAACAAATAACTTTGAAAAATATATATTTATTATATTTAAGCACTTAAGCCCTATTCAATTGCTTTTACGTGTCCAATCTAGATCTGCTATTGTAATAAATGAAATTGTTTGAATATGTTCGCCTATCATGACATGCCCGAAATAAGTATGTCAGGTTTAAAGTGCTTAAAAATAACAGCACACATCGGCAGGGGCGTAGCACCAAATTCTGGGCCCTGGGGAAAAAGATTCACTGTGGGCCCCCCTAAAATTGTTTTTCTTTAAAAAAGACCAAAAACATTTTATTTTTTTGGGCCCTAGTAACTCAGTCCCACTTACACCCCCCCTGTGACGCCCCTGCACTTCGGCTGTATAATTGTCTATAACAATGTCTTCAAAAAAGTCAAATGGGTGACACATGGGACGGGCTCTAGTAGCGATGGCATTTTACCTGAAGCACCAGCCCTTCCAGCAAGGTGGAGTACCTGTCCGGGTCGTTGGCGATCTCTGCAAGCCTCTGACGGGCCTCGTTCAGCAGCTCCTGAGACAAAGAAACACCAAAATAATGCACTTTATTTGTATAGCACCTTTCATGAAATGCAGCTCAAAGTACTTTACACATAAAGAGCAACAAAATTCAAAACACAGCATAAAACACGAATAAAAAATAAGTAAAGCAATAGGATTTAAAAAAAAATGTATTAACTAAAAGCAAGTGAAAAAAACATCAAACATGCTATCAAATATCCATTCACTGAATTGTTAGTCGCACATGCTTGTGTGCGCAGTTTTAATGAACATATCGCAAAATACTAGATTACTACATGAGACCACTCAAAAAAGAGATTTATAATACAGAAATGTTGACCATCTGAAAAGTATGTTAATTTATACACTCAATACTTGGTCTGGGCTACTTTTTAACATTATTTCATCAATGGGCCGTGGCATGGAGGTGATCAGCCTGTGGCACTGTTGCGGTGTTATGGAAGCCCAGGTTTGCTTTGATAGCAGCCGTTAGCTCATTTGCATTGTTGGTCTAGTGTCTCACACCTTCCTCTTGACAATAAAACATAGATTCTCTGTGGGGTTCAGGTCAGGCCAGTAATACCATGGTCGGTACATCAATTACTAGTGGTTTTGGCACTGTGGGCAGGTGCCAAGTGCTGCTGGAAAACCCATTAAGACCTGAGGCCGAGTCTACAAATGTCTTCTAACAGTTTTCTGAAAACTGTATGTTGCTATATCAGTGGTGCTCAACACTTTTTCATGTCAAGGACCCCCAAAATGATATGCATTTGGCCGCCGACCCCCACCTTAAAATATTTTGACCCTTCGAAGCAAAGATTAGAGTAAAAAATATATATATTCATAAAAATACATATATTCAAAGATTTGCACCAATTTAAAAAAAAATTGAACAGCCAAAGTATTGGTGGTTTAAATATAGCTAAAATCTAAAACTACATGCTTTCCCGCTTTTAATGGGTTAAGCGGTTAAAGGAGTGCAGGTGGTCTCTAACCCCGATCATGTCATCACGGCCCTTCAGCACTTTCAGCCTGGCCTGGTTCATCAGGTTGGACATCTGACTGTGGAGAGCAAAAGAAAACCATAAGTTAGAAGCTGCACACAAACTGCAATATAGTAGTATGCTGGTGAAATGCTTGTTCTGTGTAAACGTATGGAGTCAGAGCCAGAATGATATCGGCAATTATGAAGCCCGTGTCCTGATGTTTTTAACGAAAATACTCACAAATTGGTGATCTACAAGAACATGAGGCATAATGAGCTTGTAGATAATTTATTTTTATAAGGTTTTAATAGGGCTTCTGTGGATTTTTTGAAAGGTTTTAATAGGGCTTCTGTGGTTAAATGAAATAAAAGAAAATGTAATTAAAAAAGTCATTTGTATTTCTATTCATGTTTTGCTTATACGTTAAATGTTCTCTAATCGCGAAACAATGGATCGCATTCACGTGTTGTGAGCTTATAGATCTGCTATTTCTGGCCCACGACCCCGTTGCGATGAAGTAGAACATCAGCCTGTACACCCAAAGGACTACAATGAAAATAAGCTCTCGACAGGCTTGATCCTTTTGACAGATATGTACAAATATGTTTATGCATAAGCATTTTGAGAATGAAGATGTCAATCAATCAATCAATCAAAACCCCCAGATGCTGTCCATGAATGAGAATGACAGCTCACATCTTCTTATGCATTTCAATCTGCTTTTCCTTCTTCTCGTAGTATTCCATGATCTTCACTCTCTGAGTCTGCACCAGGCGACCTTTCTCTATATTGAACTCTTCCTCTGCCTGTGAAAAACATGCATGTACAAGTAAATGTACCTGCAACCAACTTAAATGCAATACATTTTATCTGCATCTAGGTTGCAATACCCTACCTGACAGCCCATTCATGAAACAGACATGTCCTATCTGATTGTTTTAAACAACGATAAACTCACTAATATTGCACCTGTATGGACAGCTTGGGTTATCCTCTTTGTCAATTCTTTGTTTCATAAAAATCCACCGTTATCATGTTATGAGCAACATTCTGTCGATAAATTCGTGCAGCAATTATTTTCCCATGTGTTCGAGTTTGGAAGCACCTGTTGTAAATCACTCTATGTCCTGCGTACCTTGCACATACAGTATGTATGTGCAAGGGGGCGTTGAGTTATTCAAAAGGAGTGCTTCCAAGCTCGCACACATGCGCGGAATTTATTGACAGAAAGTTGCGCATGACAGCAGCGGATAAAAAAAAAAAATCTTGACAGAGACAAAGAGGATAACCCAAGTATAGGTACATTATTGGAGAGGTTATCGTCATTTAATACAATCAGATAGGACTTTTCTGTTTCATGAATGGGCTGTCATGGGAGGCATTGCAACATGCTTGCGGCTACAGTAAATGTATTCATGACATTTCTCATACACAAAACAGAGACGAAAAGCACTTCTTTACCTTAGCATCGATTTCTTCTGCCTTCTCACTCGCCTCCTGTTCAATGAAGGCCATCATGTGCTTGATCTAGGAAGGTATTGGGGTTAGAAATACCATGGTTATTCTTTGTCCACTCAGCAATAATGTGGGTCAGGACCCCCCGGGGGGTCCCCACATGATTTTGGGGGGTCCCCACTCCCCAGATGGCAGTCAAGGACTTTTAACCTTTTTAATAATTGAAAAATAAAATAAAGAAAAAATACCATTACTGCATCAAAAGTAATCTACAAACTATACTATAAAAAAAACGGGTCAAACAACGGCCAAATTGTCAAATAATTGAAGAAAAAGGCAAAAAAAAAAGAAATAGACAATCAAGTTCAAGCTTGATCAAGTTCACAGTGATCTACTATTTTCACAATATTTATCTGTGGAACCGAGTCAAACTAAATTGAATGCCTCAACTCCTGCAATTCCAAGTGCTTGTCAGGGTTGGGGGGTCCCCAGTTGAAATATGATTATTTGAGGGGTCACAGCTTGAAAAGGTTGAGAACCACTGGACAATTAGTAGTTACCACAATCAATAGAGCAATTATTTGTTTACCAACATTGAGACTGGATGCACAGGCGATTGTTTCATGCAATCAATTCTCAACCTGTTGTTTCAACCCCCTCATGTGTGTTGGCTAGTGCTGCGCGCCCTGGCGAGACCTGACAGAATGGGTTTCATTTGCAACCAGTGTGACGTCGTATGTTAAAGGGTCTATTAGTAGTTAGTACCTGACAGTGAAAACCACTATTGCTTTTCTCTCTTATAATAGACTGCTAATTAGAATAATACAATCGCAGTCCAAGTCAATAAATCAACCTAAATCAGTCAATAATTGAGGTAAGATCAATTCTGATTATGTGGGGAGAAAATTTGCATGCACATCAAACCATGATGGTTAATGTTAGTTCTTTTTGGATCAGCCCAATATGATCAAGTGGTCATTGCCCACCCCTGGCTATTTGTTTTCATATAAAATACAATCACCTATGACACACAAAGCTTCCAAATGTATTGATGGTTCATTAATTACTATAGGCGAGATTTTGTGAAAATAGCAGTGGTGGGAAAAGTATACAGATGTTTTAGTAAAAGTATGCAATAGAAATACTGAATTCCAAATTTACTTTGAGTAAATGTACACATGTATTGGTATCAAAATGTACTTAAAGTACCAAAAGTAGAAAGTACTCATCATGCAGAATGTCCCATTTCAAGCTTTCAAATGTATGATACTCTTTTGAAAATAGCAGATCTACAAGCTCACAATGTGTAGCATCTTGAGGCATTGTGAGCTTGTAGATCTGCTATTTTCAAATGGCCGAAATGTATATAGGGCTTAAGTGGGTAATGTACGTTTTGTAATAATAATCAAAATCTACAAAGTAACTAGTAACTTAAGTTTTCTAATAATAATAGTGGAGACAGTAAAAGTACAACATTTGCCTCCGAGATGTAATGGGGTAGAAGTTAGCCATGGTTCACATGACGCTTGTATGACAGTCATGTTTCAGGGCTAAGTAGAAGTATAAGTACAGAACATTGGAATACTCCAGTAAAGTAAAAAAAAAAAAAACCTTTTCTAAAAAACTTAAGTACAGTACTTGGGTAAAAGTTACTTAAGAATGCAAGCCCAAAAACGCGTTGTGGGCTTGTAGATCTGCTATTTTCACAAACTTTCTTCCAACAGTTGCTAACCTGTTTTCTAGTGTTTACTTATGTTTTGTTTAAGTTCATCTAAAGCCCATTATTACCTGTTTCTGAACGTCGGCGTCGCTGAGCGCCATGGCTGCGTTTTATGAATGGTGTTTTTAGTTATTTAAACGATTTAAACAATTAAATTATAACTGTATCGCTGTTTTGAACGGTGTTTTTAGTTGTTTAAACAATTTAAACAATTTGTATGTAACCGTATCGCTTTTTCTAATGGTGTTTTTAGTTATTTAAACAATTTAAACAATTAAATATAACTGTGTCGCTGTTTGTTTGTTTGTCAGGAGAAACGCTCCCTCTTCTACAGCTACACTCCACTTCCTGATGACGCTGAAGTCAGGTGACAGTCAGTGTTGCCATGTTTTGTGGGAGAAATAAGCAACCATGTTTAGGAAAACAAGCCCAAAAGAAGCAACTTATTATTGATTGATTGATTGATTGATTGATTGATTGATTGATTGATTGATTGATTGATTGATTGATTGATTGATTGATTGACTGATTGATCGATCGATCGATCGATCGATCGATCGGTCGGTCGGTCGGTTGATTCCGTGATTGAATATCTTATTATTAGACAGAAATGTAAAAACAGCACGAGTACAGTCAGTTTGACTCTTTTGGATAACACCAAAAGAGTCCTTGCAGTCTTGTTTCCATTGGGGTCAATTCATCAACATATTAAATAGCACTAAACATTCAATATCATCACAAATATAAAACACTATATGTACAGTAGAGTAGATAGATCGATAGATCGATCTACTCTAGATAGATCGATCGATCGATCGATCGGTCGGTTGGTCGGTCGGTTGATTCCGTGATTGAATATTTTATTAGACAGAAATGTAAAATCACACCCTGTGTGAAGGTAGCGGCGCCTTTGAATACATTATGTCATCGATATGTGTTTATAATGTGTTTATAGCCATGTGTCATGTGAAGCTTGACCAATCACTTTGTTGACGGGTCTGACCAATCAGAGCGTCGACGACAGATAAAGTTAAATTGAGGATCTAACTTTAAATAACTTACCTAGAAGGAGACTTTAGCCAAATAAAAATATATACAAAAAAAAACATGAGGAAATAAAAAATAAACCTTGACATCATAGTGATGTCATGAATAGTCCCCTTGCCTGACAAATCACAACCTTGACGGGCCTGACCAATCAGAACCTTGACGGGCCTGACCAATCAGAACCTTGACGGGCCTGACCAATCAGAACCTTAACGGACTCTTGGATTCTCGATCGTCTCTATCAAACCATTCTGTCATAACGGATGACTGGGTCCCGAACTCAGACTTTCTATACATTCACCCTTCATCTGTTCTTGTATCTTTCTCTTTCTATTCGTCATATTAACTTTAAATAACTTACCTAGACGGAGACTTTAGCCAAATGAATAATAAGATGAAGTCATTGTCATCGTTTATATAGACATCGAATTCTATATTCATGACATCATAGTGATGTCATGAATAGTGACCAATCACAACTTTGGCGCACCTGACCAATCAGAACGTTGACGCACCTGACCAATCAGAACGTTGGCGCACCTGACCAATCAGAACGTTGACGCAAAAGCCAGGCATAGAGGGCTAATATCCGCTCTATACCTAAAGGTATAGAGCGGCTAGCGCCGCTAAAAACAGCACGAGTACAGTCAGTTTGACTCTTTTGGATAACACCAAAAGAGTCCTTGCAGTCTTGTTTCCATTGGGGTCCTATAGGAATTCAATTCATCAACATATTAAATAGCACCAAACATTCAATATCATCACAAATATAAAACACTATATGTACAGTATAGTAGAGTAGCCTAGAGGAGAAAAAAAGTGTGTGTGTGAGGGGGGGGGGGTCGCCTGTCTAAGGGATAAGTGATAAATCTACCTCCCCCTTTGGCCTCCTGAAAGGTGAATTTTCAGGGCTGTTTTAAAGGAAGCCATGCAGTGATCTAATTTTTTTTGAGGGATGGGGTCAGGGCATTCCACACTTAGGTGGCAGTACTGTAGAAGGAGAATTTGCCCATGTATGTTTTATGGGTGGGTGTTACCAGATCATTGTTTACGCTCCCTCTAGTATTGTTGCAATTTTTATTTGAGGTATTTAGTCAGATATGCGGGTATTGAGGGCAAAGTCGCATTGACTATGAAAGTCAATCCCATTTTAAGTTGTTTAACCCTGTCTTCTACCCTGAGCTATCCTAGGCTAGCAAAATATGTGGGAAAAGGTGGGTCATGAGCCCTGGGCCGAGCAGTAGTCGAATCAGTTTGTTTTGGGAGGTTTGAAGTCACTATCTCAACATCTGCCAAGTGGTCCGGGGTGTCTGTGCTCCCGGGACCATAGTCTGAATCCGTGTGACATTGAGATGTTGGAGCAGCAGGAGGTGCAAGCATAGTCAAAGAGGGGCTGAATGAGGGCTCCAGAAAGAGTCCTGAGAGCACTTTGTTGACAAAAGAGGAATTCTGCCCAAAAATGAGCATGAGCACTTTAAACCTATGCATATTTGAAAAGAACCGATCTACAAGCTCACAACGTGTCGCGATGCAACACGTTGTGAGCTTGTAGATCTGCTATTTTCAAAAACTCTTGTAATAAATTGTGGAGTATTTGGAACAACACAAATGCTCCCCTGGGCACAAAACATTTGCATAACAATATTTAAGAACCACTGGTTTAAATAATAATTAAAACTGTAGGAAGAAAGTCTAAGTAAGCAAGTACACTTTAGCCACGAGCCCAAAAAAACTCAACCTGCAAAACAACCAATATTTACAAGCAACTTTACAGAAAAAGAAGCCCAAAGTCGGTTATAATAAGCCGACATGGCAACACTGATTCTTTCCCGAGCAGCTTGCATCCTTTTATGCTGCATTACTGCCATCTTGTGGCGTTTATGAAGTCCTACAGTGTCCAACGCGTTGTGAGCTTGTTTATCTACTATTCTTTTGATTTATTTCCGCCTGTCTGAGGGTTTTATAATTATCCAACGAAAACAATTAACTTCAACTGAATAATAACTGCATTGGATCCAGTGTAACCCATGTTTTATGTTATGTTAAATTGACCCCTCCCACTAATTTTGGAAGCAAACTACAGTCAAAAGTATGGGATATCAAAAAGCTGTTTGCTCATTGTCTCATGATGTTTCTGGAACAAACTGTGAAAGTTAGCACCTTTTGGATCACATTGTTGAGACCTGCAATATGTGATAAAAATGTAGACAATGTGTTTGCATTCATGATGTATTTTTGGTCAAATAGGCCCCTCCCACAAACTCTGGAAGGCAATTATAAGCCAACTAGAGTTTCGGGGGGCTACGCCCCCCTCAACCCCAGCCGCGCACGGGGCCCAGCGTGGCCGTGTGTATATTGGGGGACCCAAATCGCCGGAGTGAAACTGTGGAAAAGTGTATTTGAAAAAGGAAAAAATTTGAAGAAATAATATTTGTTATGTTTCAGGGGGTCCACAGGGGGTCCGCGGACCCCCTGATGGTCCACTGACCCCCTGTGGAGTGTTGGGACGCGCGGGGACACCCCTGGAACATTGTGGACCATTTTGTTTTTTTTTTTTTCCATGAAGGTGGTTGCTTGTTTCTGGCGCAGGCTGTGCAAACCTGGCAACCCAGCGCATGCTGCCGCACGTTTAAGTGGCGTAGCGTCATGAGGGTCTGTGGGGACGTGGCTCGGTCAGTGAAGACCCTGTAGTGCGGATGATATGTGGCATAGAGGGGCAGATTGTAAATCCACAGAGGAAAAATCCGTGGGCTACCATTGGTTCAGCGATGTGTGCGGTCGCCCTGCGGCCCCGCCTCCTCCACCAATGTGCAGTATTGAGAGCCCTGACGTCACAACAATTGGAGCGATGGGCACTGCACTGTGGTTGGTTAGGGTACACCTAGGGCCCAGGTAGAACCCAGTTAAAGCCTGCATGGGCAAACCCAGTTAGGACCCGCCTTGGTCCCACATAAACATGGCTAGTTGGGGCCCACCTAAGGGCCAGGTAGAAGCTACTTATAGCCTGCATGGGCATCGCAGTTGGGACTGAAGTGGATGCCGCTGACATTGCTGACATGGGGTCCATATGGTTTAGCCCACCTTGAAACCATATGGGAACTACGCTGGCATGCTGGCTGTAATGCAAGCGCTGCATCATACCTGCAGTGTGTAGTTTGATGTTGTGTGTGTAGCAGATATACCTGCAGTGTGTAGATCAATGTCCATAGGAAAGTCAATGCCCAGCAGTGTTTTTTTTTCCCCAGCAGAGTTTCTAGTGTCTCTGTGTCTCTGTGGAAGAGGTTGCACATGAACTCTGCAGCCGCACTGAGGCGCTCCAACACAAACACTCTGACATTAAGCTGCTTCACACAACAAACATCAGCACCACGCTGCTGTTTGTCCAAAAGACACAATATGTCCTCTCCCACCGACGTCATGTGTTCATTGATCGACAGCCGTACAGACTCCTTTTGACACATTTTACGTCGTTTATCCAGCTCTCACTGACTCTCCACATCGGGCTGTTATTTTGCTGCGATCAAGTCAACGATGTGAGAGATTAGCTATCACAGAGGGACGGACAGGGGGTGAAACATAGTCTTGCGCCATGCCTTTCGGCCTGGCGGAGACAATAAAAAACCGAAAGTAAAGGAAATGGCCATTTCTGCAACAGAAGTAGTCAATAAACTATGCTATGAAAACATGGGGCACATTGGCAAAGAATGTAAGAAAGAGGCAATCATGTTGAGAATAGCCGATCTCCAAGCCTACAAAGCCTGTCAACGTGAGGCGTTTCGAGCTTGTAGATCGGCTATTTTCACAATATTTACTTGTGGAACGGAGTCAAACAGAATGGGGGGGTCCCAGATCAAGTACGTGTATTTGGGGGGGGGGGGGGGGGGGGGGGGGGGGGGGGGGCGTGAAAGGGTTGATAAACACTGCTCTAATCGGAGCGAAATTATCTGAAATTACTACATGACCATAATGCAGGCTAACATGCGTTGCACGGGGCGGTCCTGCCATTACGTTAGTTACTGTAGTTGCTGTGGAGCTACGTAGTTCTCCAGAAGACACACACAAACATACACCATCTACAATGGACGAACTGAGCAGCAATGTAGACATTCACCACACGAACGTGCATTGTTGACAAAGTGATTGCACAGCCGCTGCAGGCATGACAACCAGGTTAGCGTTAGCGACATGGCAGCTATCACAGCGCCCTGTCCGTCGTGCTGCAACTGCCTGTGATGGCTACAGCAGTAACAGCAAGCTGTCTGCGATGCCATTGTCTGGAGACTGCTCTTAGCGTGACACGACCAATGAGAGTGAGCGCTGTAGTTGTTGCTAAGATACGGTGGCGTCTCTGCCCCATAGCTTCTAGATCTCTCACACATGATTGGCGTAGGCTGCGTTGCCAGGTCTGACTTTGTGTCTAAGCAATGGTCGGCTTATTTTTGCGCGCCTTTGGGCTCGTTTGCATTGTGCGCACGGCAGCGCTTGTTTAGCGTACGTCAGCGCGACGTGGCAACGGACGTGGCAACGTGAAAGGTGATTGGCTGGTGAAAAGAAACACCCGACGTTACACCAGAAATGGTGCCTGGAGAAAATGGTGACCAAAAAAAAAGTTTTGAAAAAAAGGAAAAAAACCCCGCAGCGGCTGGCTGCTGTTGTGCTGATGAGGTCGTGCGCACGGTAAACGGTACGAAGCGGGCTCCCCTTCCGTTTTGTCCGACATTTGGTGAGTAGAAGTAATTATGTTGCGCGGTGGAAACGGTGTAGTGAGCAGTGAGATGTCCCCTACGCGAGGCGTAAATTCAGCGCGGCGGGCGTGGCGAGTCAGTAGGCGACATGTGGTCTGGCGGTGCGTTGTTTATTCGATAACAGAGCTGTGGGGTGTCATCACCGAGGGTGCGGAAGTTGCTCGGCATTTATATAGTTAGATAGGTAGGGAACATAAAGAATCTGATTTTATTATCACATTGTGTGATCATGATTGTGTATACATTTTTGTGATTTTTGGACAAAAACTGATTGTACCACAGTAGCAAAAAGTCTGTTTTGAATGCAATTCAAATTCCAGATTTTAGTGTAACTATAAATAATGGATGCACCTGGGACGTATCATCAGTGTTGTAGCCTGGGGTCATAGGGTGTTTCGGGTCTTGCAACATACACCCTCGCCCAGGTGACCCAGCCGGGGTTGATCAAGCCCCAACTTAGTCCCAGGTAGCTACCCACGGTCAGTGCTATAGGGAAAGACAGGGTCAATCAGTCCGCTATTCCGGAACTACTCTGCCGGAACTCGGGGGAGGCTCTGGCACGTGGAGGGACTAGGCTCTGTGGGTGGCCTCCTGGCCGGGCTCCTCCTTCGTCTCACCAGGTCCAGGACCTGAGCGCTGTACCAGATCCTCTGCACCATCCCGATCCAAACATTTCCTTCTGGCGTGATGGTTCCTTGGGCCGATACCACTAGATTGGGCCGTCTAATGGTAATAGCAGCACCACTTGCGGTTTGCTTGAGTGGCCCTCCTAAAGGCCTCACCATGGGTTTGTTGGGCTTCTTCCTCACGGAAGACACGGGCTGGGGAGCTAATCCATACTGCTCCCGGTATGCCGTCTACATTCCGGCTGTCACCCGTCTCTCCGGTGGTCACCAAACTATTCCTGGTTGTCACGTGTCTAATTCCTATGAGCCACTATAAATAGAGTCACTAACTATAAATAATACATCACATGGATGCACCTGGGACGTATCATCAGTGTTGTAGCCTGGGGTCATAGGGTGTTTCGGGTCTCACAACATACACCCTTGCCCAGGTGACCCAGCCGGGGTTGATCAAGCCCCAACTTACGTCCCAGGTAGCTACCCACGGTCAGTCCTATAGGGAAAGACAGGGTCAATCAGTCCGCTATTCCGGAACTACTCTGCCGGAACTCGGGGGAGGCTCTGGCACGTGGAGGGACTAGGCTCTGTGGGTGGCCTCCTGGCCGGGCTCCTCCTTCGTCTCACCAGGTCCAGGACCTGAGTGCTGTACCAGATCCTATGCACCATCCCGATCCAAACATTTCCTTCTGGCGTGATGGTTCCTTGGGCCGATACCGGTAAGACACTACCGTTCAAGAAAATTGTTCGTGAGTGTGTGTATGAGAGAAAAATTACCCCCGGAAATAATTGCCAGACTACACTTTTCTTAATACAATGACAGCACGTGAAATAAAAGACAGCAGACAAACCACTAGAAAGGTCCACTCCACTGGCCGCATATCTATCTCCGCTTGGCCAAGTCGTGACTTGCAGCAGAGCAAGTGGTGTTTCTATGACATCCAGTTCAACCTTTTACATTTGTGGTGCCCTCCACTCTTGAACCCTTTTGATGAGCAGTGAAAACGCTTTGAGATGTGCACTCTATAGACAGTCCCTCAACATGTGATTCCAATCTGGGGTTAATTGGATGTTGCGTTCATGATATAATGGCGTTTGTTTAAAAAAAGAGATGGGGTCTAATGATGGAGTTGCTTCATTTGGATCTCGGATTTCATGTGGCCAATCTATGACATCAGTCATAGATGGGCAACATTTCTGCCTAATCTCAAATGGCCAGTTCTGACGGAGGTTAGCTGAGAATATAAGTAATAAAAAAAAAGGATAACGTGAAAAAAGTGGAGATACTAAGTTGGTGCTGATCAGTCCAGCAGTTTGCAAGATTAGCTCTGGGGGCACACACACACGCACGTGCACACACACATATAAAAATACGACATAGAAGTTCATCAGTGGCGGGGTGCTGCATGCACAGGGGGCAAATACGGCAATCCAACATGTTCAGGGGAAGAAACCACCCTGGCCACCTTGTTAACAATCTCACAAGAGGTAACTCTCTCATCTAGATTCAGAACATCTCTGAGGTTTCTCATGGCATTGGTCATCTCTGCCAGCCTTGTGTAGACCTGGTTCATGCGTGGGTAGACACCATTCAGAGACCGCACATCAAACAGTGTCTGGAAATGGGAAACCATGCTCGCCAACGTTTTTCTGTTGGCACTGCGCAGAACCTTTTCGTCACTGTGCAGCACCTTGTTGTCACTGTGCAGCACCTTATCGTCATCAATGGAGATGCCCTCCAGCATCATGTCCAGTGAGTGGAGTTGTTTGGCCCACGCCTCCAGTGTAGGGATGAGGTCCTGAAGTTCAACCAGCTCTGATTCCATATTGGTGGGTCTCTGCCGGTGCAGCCGCACTGGAATCCTGGAACCTCTCAAAATTGCACCAATTTCGTTCAACAAATGGCGATATTGAGTGCATAAACCACTAGCTTCCATCACTTGCTCGCTGCCAGAGTTACCTCCTTCTTTAGGTAAGCTGGTGTTATTTTGTTTGATCAGCATGTCCATACGGCGGAGTTGCTGTTTGTAGGACTTTAGTTCTTTTATCGTGGGCCTCGCCTCCAGCTCTCGCTTCAAGTGCTGCAACTCACTCTTGAGTTCTTCTCTCTGGGTATTGCTATCTTTCAGCTGATCCTGATAAAGCTTTATAATGGTTTTGGAGCATGGGGTAACATTGCCCGAGTCCTTCTGACTCCTCGTTTGGTAAGACTCATCATCAGATGAGTCTCCTTTGAGGGACCGCGTTTCATAGAAGTCAATTACACCGTACATGTGCTGGTCCATTGAGGAGTGTCTCTTGGAGATCTGTTGAAAGTCCGGTGTCCGACGCCCCAATCGCCTCTCCTCTTCCTTGACTGTGAAGTACAGCTTCCTCTGAAGCTGAGCCGCTGCATCTCTCTCCTTATCTAGCTTCTGTTCTAGTCCCAGGCAGCGCCTCTGTGCTTCTTGCTTTTCCTGTTGGAGTTGGTGCATGTGGTCGGGCTGTTGGGCAACCTTGCCGGCATACCTGTCCTCCATGTCTTGGACCTTATGCCTGATTCTGTCCAGCATGCCCTCCAGCTCCGTAGCCCTCTGGGAGTGCTTCGAAGCTAGGCTCATTTGCTCTTGGACTTCCAGTTTAAGCAGGTCGTTGGACTGGATAAACTCCTGGAGGAGGGCTTCTCGTCTGTCTGAGTCTGCAAGCATTGTCCTCAGGGTACTCCTGATCTCACGAGATGTGTCCTTGTGCAGGAGAACCAAATCTGAAAGGTTATCATTTTGAAAAGGATCAGCAAAACGCACTGGCTTAAATCCATGATGCTCGAGGAGTTTGTTTACAGAGTCCCATTCTGTCTGTTCTTGCTGTTCCATCGCATTTACCCAGCTGCAGCGAACACTACAGAATATATTTACAATCTACCAGAGCTTGGTAACATTAATGTTTGGTTTGAACAAAGTCAACATTATGCAAATGATAAACCCACTATTATAATTTGAAGCTGTCTAGTTTACAGTCATTGCACAGCTAGACCGCTGAGTTATATGTCTATAAAGAATGTGACTAATGTGACTTGTACTTTTCTCTGGGAAACTGTGATGATGTCAGTACTATGACCTAATTACTATGATGTCATGTATCTCCATATATGGGAAAGGTTTCAGAACAAATCTCAAATTAATAATTAAAAATATTACATTTAGTTAAAGGTAGGGTATGTGATTTTCTTTGGTTAAAATAACTGTTAAATAGCTCTATATTCTGATAGTACTCATTGCTATAGTCTTTGTTCAGTTCAGTCCCCAGCTCTTTAGTTAACAGAAAATGCACCGAGGCTGATCAGACCCCGGCCTATGTCCAAGTGGCATGCTACTGCCCCCACTGTCTCCTGGGGGTAGTTAGAGACAGTGCTAATTAGGAGGTCAGGTTTAGCCTGGCACTAGCCAGACCGACTACGCAGATCCATGCATGCTACATTTACAGCCTGCAACCATATATAAAGGCTAGATGGCTCAAGGGGGCGTCGCAAGCGCAGCTCAACCGCGGCCATCTTGCGACGGTCATTCATAACATTATGTACATGGTATATGTTGGTAAACACCAAAGATGTAGTTATGATACTGCATACTCATAATTATAATCATGTTTTTTTTTAAAAATAACATTAAAGGGTAAGACCACTTTGGTAGAGGTTTGGGTTTTGTAGTTACCTTGCCATGATGTAACTCCAAAGGTGGGCAAGAAATCAAAAATAATTGCTCCATTGATTAGAAATTGATAATTAAAAATAATGCTCCTCATTGACTCCTCATTGTACGGTAAAACAGCTCTCAAAGTCACTCTTTTAGCACATAAATGAACCCAAACATAGCTGATTCAGACAATATAGAGCATCACCAAACCCAGTACTGTTTGTTTTTTTAATAAAAATGTCAACTTCCTGTTGATTTTACTATTTGAAGATCTGGATCCGGATCCGCAGGTTTTCTACTTATTAAAAATGGCAAAATCAACAGGAAGTTGACATTTTTATTTAAAAAAAAAAACAGTACTGGGTTTGGTGATGTTCTATATTGTCTGAATCAACTTTGTTTGTGTTCGTTTATGTGCTAAAAGAGTGACCTTGAGAGCTGTTTTACCGTACAATGTAAGTCAATGGGGAGCATATTTTGAATTATCAATTTCTAATCAATGGAGCAATTATTTTTATTTCTTGCCCACCTTTGGAGTTACATCATGGCAAGGTAACTACACAACCCAAACCTCTACCAAAGTGGTCTTGCCCTTTAAGTATGCAGTATCATAACTACATCTTTGGTGTTTACAACACACCAAACCGTTTTAAAATCGGATGAAAATTGAGCACGCTATGGTTATTTCATGATCACTTCTTTAAAGCTACTTCATGTACCATATACATAATGTTATGAATGACCGTCGCAAGATGGCCGCCATGTGGCCATTGGCCAGCAGCGTGGGTGAGTCTAGCCTTTATATATATCTATGCCTGCAACAGCCAATATCCACGCCACCAGTCCGGCCGATGCCAGGCCAGGTTAGCCTGGCACTAGCAGACCGACAACGCGGATCCGTACTATGTGAGTGAATCCACACCATCAGTCCGGCCAATGCCAGGCCAGGAAAGTTGAAATGTTACAGCTGTTGGCAACACTAGGAGGCTCTAGGCACTGTGGTTTGGCTCCAGGCCTGGCTCCTCCCTCGTCTGACCAGATGTGGAGGCTTTTCTGTGCATTGCGTCGTCATTGCTGCTGGGCTCAAACATCTCACTCTGCCTTGATGGATAGATATATAATTCATTACAAAATAATATGGAAATATTATGCTTAAAAATAACCCAAAAGCTGACTCTGACAACACATTTGATTGAAATAAACAAAACAAACAAACAAACAAATAAACAATCAAACAAACAAACAATGTTACTCTGTTACCGTGTGTGTGTGTGTGTGTGTGTGGCGGGGCGGTGACCTGCGGTGCCCGGGGGTCTGTCGCCGAGGTATTACTTACCAACTGTTTTCGTGAACCCGCGGCCGTCGCCAAACAAAACCAAAAAGTACAACTCTTAACGGTGGATCACTCGGCTCATGCGTCGATGAAGAACGCACTGGGGAGGCTGGCGGTCTTCTCACCGCGTCTCGGCGAGCCTGCTCCCTCACGGGGGGAGCCGCCACCAGCAACCCGTTGCTTTACGACCTCAGATCAGACAAGACGACCCGCTGAATTTAAGCATATTACTAAGCGGAGGAAAAGAAACTAACAAGGATTCCCCCAGTAGCGGCGAGCGAAGAGGGAAGAGCCCAGCGCCGAATCCCCGGCCGCGGTGGGCGCGGGAAATGTGGCGTACAGGAGACGGCTGTTGCCCGGGTGTCGATCGGGGGCCTGAGTCCTTCTGATAGAGGCTCAGCCCGTGGACGGTGTGAGGCCGGTAGCGCCCCCGTCGCCCCGGGGTAACGTCTCCTCGGAGTCGGGTTGGTGTGTGTGCGAGCGCACGCTATGGTTTCAACTGGTATCCCAGTGCATCCAGTCCATTGTCCAACAGCAGCAGAGATGAATCTCTGAACCTCGAAAGGAACTGACTCAGTTCCTTTTTAGAAAACAGACAACACCTCATACAGTCTGTGTTGGTTGGAGGCAATGATGTCAGTAAGTCGTAGCGCCTCCTGGTGTTGGTTGGAACGCTGCAGAATGTGCAACAACAACACACTCAGTCTGGGGATATACAGGGAAAGCAACATGGCCATCTGGTGGCTGCGCTCAACGTCCTCCAACGCATCCTATCTGTTGTCGACCATCCACACTCCAAACAGCAGAACATTGTAGATTCTTTCTTTTAACATCGACGGTCAAAGCGCCAACGCCCACCTCCCACCTAGCCTACTTACTCTGGTACTCCTTCTCTCTCATCTCATTGGCTACTCTCTCCGTGAAATTTCCTCATGATAGCATTGGACTGTTTGAGAGCTTCCCCCATAAAGGCACAAAATCTCTGTACGTCTGTCCGTCTGTAGTTAACATATCTCAAGAACCGGTTGGACCGACCACCTTAGGCATGTATGTACTGATTACTTGAGGGATCTCCATATATGGGCATATAAAAGGGACAAGGACAGACAGATAAAGACATCTCCATATATGGGCAATACGAGGGACACAGGCAAACAGACAGATACAGAAATCACCATATATGGGCACAAAAGGCACACAGACCACAGATACAGAAATCACCATATATGGGCATACCACAGACCTCCCCTGCTGCCCTACGGGCAAGGTATCTGTGGTCTGTGTACCTTTTGACAAACTCTGCATGCGTATCGCCAACAACCCAAGGTCATGATGTCCCAAGGTCATGATGTGCCAGCCAAGTGGGAAGCAGATAAGTGGATCTTCAAAAAATATTGAAAAATACCCATATATGGGGTTACCTGATGTCTTCAATATGACATCAGGGAACCCCATATTTGGGCATGCCTAACACGGAACTCCATAAATGGGCAAAAAAGGGACACAGACAGACAGATACAGATATCTCCATATATGGCCATAAAAGGGACACACAGACACAACGGGTACTGCAACACGGGTACAACAGGTATTGCATAACTGGGTGGGTGGGCATGTATATCCAACATGCATCGGCCCCAACAGAAACCGGTCAAGTAGCTTCAAAGAAGTGATCAGCTGTGTTAAAAAAAAATAGGTTGCTGTCGATTCAGTAGTTTGAAAAGAAATGACAACAGTCTGACAAAAAAAACTACCTTTATTTACTCTGAAAAGTTAACAAATGAATATGATAATAGCAAGGGCGCTCGGGTGGCACAGTGGTAAAGTGCCTACCCACCACTGCATCCGGCTTTGTCGAGGTTCTATGTTAACACAATTGGCCCGTGTTCGGGGGAGATGAGCCAGGCGGAAGGTTTAGTTGATATTTGTCACTGCATGTACTCCTACAGGCTGGGGCGGCACCTGTCAGCAGGGAGCGTAGGCGAGCAGGAGTAGGACAGAGGCTCTACGTCCTCCCGGTGAGGGCTTCTCAGTGCAGGTGAGTCAGTAGGATACAACAGCAGTGACAACACACAAATGACTAAATTGGGGAGAAAAAGGGGTAAAAGAAAATGATGTATTTTTTTTACTGTCAGAGTCTCTGTGTGTTTGTTGTACTGGGCCAGGCTGTTCTCCTGGTCAATGAGGAGAGGATGGAAGACGTCCAGGTGAAAGAGAGAAGGACGAGCTGATAGAACAAGACGATCCTCACCTACATCCAGGATCAGACAAGTACATGACAACACCCCAGGTAGTTGTATCTCAGCGATGAGGTACTCTGGTTCGTCAACAGGGGGCTCCACTAACAAACTGAACTCAGGTCTTTTGACCGGGACAGGAGGGGCATCCTGTGGAGGTAGTTCTTCGATGTCAGGTCGGCTCTTGGTGCGGATGTTCTGCTCGCTCACAGAGCCAAATAGCTTCCTGTTCCTCAGAACCTTCCAGTCTCTGCTGAGCTCCAAGTTGTATTTATTCTCTAACCCCTCTAATGATACCAGGATGAGGAAATGCATAAACAGAGAATCTTTCTGGCACTTCTCAAATAAATCTTGGTTGACGACAACATCATAGGCTGTACAACCCAAGGAACTGTTGTCGATCTCTGTGTGCGGCTCGCCAAGGCTCATGGGAAATCGATAGTTGGTGGGGTCTTCTGATTTGAGGAGCTCCACAAGCTCCTCCCTTGAGAGTTCCAGAGGGGGAGGGATTGAGGTTGATTGACAGATGTTGATGAAGATATTCTGCTTGTCTGGGTGGGATCGGGTTTTGACACACATACCAGGAAGTGGTTGGATCACTGTGGAGTTTGGGGTTTCACTTTTTGTCTTTCCCCTCGTCTGTAATAGCAACTGCTGGTAGAGCTCCTCTTGTGGCTGATACTCCAACCCAGAATCGAGGAGTGAGGAATCTGTTGCCATGGATTTCCACTGAAAAGAAGTCACTGCTGAAGGTGACCACACTCTTAAACCATGGTCTAAATTAAGTGGTGTACAGTTTAAGTACTCAGTCTGTCCATCGAGTCATGACGTAGGTTGCGCCTCTTAGTCACATGTGCGTCAAACTACGATACCTTCTTCTTCTTATTACTATTATATATAGTATTATTACTAATATGAATGAATTCCACAAATCTTTGCATGCGACAAGTGTCAGTGTCAGTGTGCATATCTGTCCTGGCTTCGGCGTATCCTGAGAACTGTCCGGCCGATCGACTTCAGCACGCATGTCACAGAGGACCAAAGGAAATGTAGTGCCCGGCATGAAGTCTGTGGATCGGTGGTTGTCCAGAACCGTTGGTCCGAGCAATATGCCCATGTATACGGGCATATATGGAGATGCGATGTCAAGAACTACCGATCTCTGCATATCGCCAAAGACCCAAGGGAGTGCAGTGCCTGGGAGTGCGGTGAGAACCGCTTATCCAACTGACGATCAGCGGTCCTCAAAATAAAATAAAATGTTATATATATATATGTGTGTGTGTCAGAGCATGTGAGCGGAGCGGAGCGGTGAGCGGAGCGACGCGATTTTGACGTGAGCGCGGAGCTGGTTATAAAAAGGTTGGAGCGCTACTCAGAGCGAGGACCGCCTCCCGCTCCAGGCCGTCCTCGCGGGGGCCGCGCACCGAATGTTTGAGCATGCCCGGTCGCACGGACTCAGAGACACACAGACATCCGCAGTGCACAGCGCACCGAGATGTCATTAGAATTTCTACTTTCTTTTTCTTTTCTTTTTTTTTACTGTTGAGCGACCCGGTTTGAGCGGAGCGTGGAGCGAGATTTGCGCAAATCAACGTGAGCGAGGAGCGACGGGGAGCGGAGCGCGGGGCGGTTTAACATGAGCGAATAGCGAGCGGCATTTCAGCCCCCTGGAGCGCGGAGCGGCATTTTCACCCGCTCCGCTCCGCTCACATGCTCTGGTGTGTGTGTGTGTGTGTGTATACCTGTATATTTATTATCTATAAATCCACAAAAGCCCATGGAGATCCCTGATGTCATCAATATGATGTCATTAATAACGCCATAGGCTGGCCAGCAAGTACTATATGGTTATTGCTTAACCGACGGGACATGAGTTCCAATGGGCATCGCAATAGTATATCTATGTAAAATCTATAAATCGTTGTCTGTGTGTCTGTCCTGTATGTGTGTCCACAGTTTTTGTTCAGATATAGAGTTTTTGCCCGAATATGGAGATGACTGGCATTATATTGATGACATTATAGTACTGCAGGAACATCCACTGCTTGTTGCAGCACCAATATGACATCAGTCTTACCCAAATAGCGGTGAAAGCAGAATGGCAAATGCCATTTTTCTTGCATTAATAAATTATAATTGCCAAACCTGCCTACCGATGATGGGGACTGCCCATAAGTCCGATATGCCATTACTCCGACTACGTGGCTTCCACGTGCGGTTAGGGTTAGGGTTAGGGTTAGTAACCGTCGGAACAATGCGCCGTCGGAACAATGACACGGCACCCAGATGATGCCACTAGGAACTGTCACAGCCATCCTCTGAGACAGAGTGAGTAGACATAAATGGTGACATCTTATAGCATTAGCGACGGCAAGTGATTGTTCCTGTAAGACGCTGAACACTCAAATCAGTGGTTCTCAAAATGGGGTTCGGGGGGACCCGAACTAAATGCTTGGTAGTTAGGAACCAAATGGAACCACATTTTGGTTCCCTTTGTACACTCTCAGAGTTAAATTACAGTGTAGATTAGGGTCCCAGAGATAAAACTTTGCAAACGGTGGTCCGTGGCCTAGGTTAAGGATCGCTGATTTATATACTTTATAGCTAGGGGAGAGCAGGTAGGTTAAGGGGCATGCTCATTTCTCACTTCTCCACGTACACTGAGCACACACGCACAGGCATGCACACACACTTATTGTCTCTGCCAGGAGGCTATGTTTTCACTTTCCGTCCCCCCCCCCTCGGCCAAGCTAACATTGGTCAAGCCTCACGTGACACGTGACAATACGTTGAAAGAGTGTGCTCTGATTGGCTAGTGAGACGCATGACGTATAGCGGCCTATAAATAGATGTGTCACTTTGAAAGAGTCTTGGCCTCTTTCAAAGTGAGGTAAGACAGGAGTAATCACGAAATGGCTGAGAAATGGCGGAGTAACACTTAAGACAGGATTAATCAAGTAACACTTAAGACAGGATTAATCATGAACAGTACTGGCGGAGACCTGTGCTCCGAGGAGCACATTTTCTAGTTTCTTAATCTTTCCTCTATATATATATAACGCCATATGATTTGTGGAATTCATATATAGTGTAAATTGTTATTTCAGGGTTTCAGAAAAAAAGAAGATTCAAAGGGATTTCATAAATTGGAGGTTCGGGCCGCTACACGCCCTCACATCTATCCGACTGATATGCCCATATATGGAGATCTCTGTATATGTCAGTCCTTGACCCTTTTATGCCCGTATATGGAGATCTCTGTATCTGTCAGTCCTTGTTCCTTTTACCCATATATGGAGATCTCGTTATCTGTCAGTCCTTGTCCCTTTTATGACCATATGCGGAAATCCCTGATGTCATCAGTATATGCTCATATATGGGTATGCCCCCTTTTGTGCCCATATATGGAGCTGACTGATTTGTTTGCGATTGATGCCATGAGACACACTGAAGTTACACAACACACTCCATATTTGGGAGTAGCTGCATTGGGAACTCCTCCTTATATGGTAATGGCTGAGTCATGGTGACATGAGCGTGACGACATAGTCCACCCGCCGGCCGGCCGGTACTCCCTTAAGGTACTTTCAGTATACAAAGTTTTAAAAAAATTGTCTAAGGACACACTGAGAGGACCTATTAAGTGATTAATGTATTTTTGTTAATGTATGTTTGATATGTTTTTTGTATGAGACACGGAATTTCTCTTTTGGGTCTCGAACTAAAAGGTTTGGGAACCCCTGCACTATAGAGACCCTATTGCTGCAGGGATAGTTGCTGGGCTGGCCTTGTTAGGCTACTAGATTCAACAGCTGCTGCACTGTGCTCAGATCTCATCCTCTGTCTCTTAACGGACCCTCGGGATGCATCAGCATTGCTGCCAAGTTCACTCATGTCATCTGAGAAGTACGGGTCTTTATTTGTCCCGGCGCATCTAAGGTCATTGAACTCTCCAATGACAGTGATAGCCGTTTGCTTGGTGGCCTTGGCCACACAGCGTTCCACTAGGTAGAGCATGTATTCATCGTAGAACAGTCGGATGAGGTGGCAGGTGCCGAAAGTGGCCGCGCTACGCAGGGTGAGGTCCCTGATCACCATGGAGCTGTAGAAGGACCATTTGAGTAGGAACTGGCGTGCATCCTCTACACATTTTTTGTTTTCCTGGTGGGGCTTAAGGACCTGGGAGACCACACCATCTAGCCAGGTAGCCCACTGGTCCCCGGAGCTTTGCTGCTGCAGGGTCGCTTTGAAGATCTGCTCCAAGCGCTGGACAACACTCTCATCACACTGACACACCCACGACGCTTGCTTCTGGATGTTAGTGAAGTCGACCTTGCTGAGGTCAACAAGCATTTTGTTTATTGTGGAGGTGTTCTGGAGGACGGAGTGGGCTTCCTGGGCCAGGTGGTTCAAACGGGTGTAGTGACGCAGCATCTGGGCAAAGGCACTGACAACCTCTACCTTACTGCAGACCACCTCTTGAGGAAAGTCTGTCATTGCTGTGGTCATCCAGCCTTCCACTCTCTTGGCAAATTTACGGATGTCCCCAATTAGATCACTGGAAACTTGGCACAGCACGTTAGGGATGAGGATCTCCACCATGGCTTCATATAGGATGCTGTCACAGCTCCTCATCCACATTCTGACATCTTCATATTTACATAGAGCCACCAGGTCGTCTCTGGGAATCATGCCCTCATTGCTGTTGGGGATGGCAGTGGCTCTGTCACTAGATGAGCACCAGAAGCTCTGCCACAGCTTCTTAATGCAGTGGAACTGAAGATTCTTCACCACATCCAGAATAGCCATACAGTTCTCCCTGTAGAGTGTCTGCAGCTTCTTGATGTCATTCTTGGGAAGCAGCTCGCTGCAGAGGTGGTCAAGGGTGGGAAACCGTGGCAGGTCACAAGATATTTTTAACTGCTGCAGGTGGTGCTGACTCTGAGCTGCTTCTAACGGCTCTGGGGTGTTGGGGTTGGTGGTGTGTTGAGAGACACCTGACAGATGGTCCGACCTGCAGTCCTTCACGCTCTGCTCCTGGTTGATAGTCTGCTGCCCTGTGACCATGTACTGAGGATCCTCCTGCAGCTTGCTGAGTGGCGAGTTGGGCTTCACCCGAATGCCATAGTAGTGGTACTTAGAGTTTCCTCTGGTGCCGAGACGTCGTGTCTTGAGGTCCACGAAGACAGAGCGAATGAGCTTGCCGAAGGAGGGTTTATTGACCGGGTCTAGTTTATGCTCCTGACAGTGGCGCAGGTAGTCGTCATACAAGGAGCATCTGGACAGACTCCCCTCCCTTGCTATCTCTAAGTTATCCTTTAACCAAATCAGATGGCTGTTGTGCTGGGTGTTTTTGTGAGATGCAATCCTGGAGGACTGTCGGAAGTTTTCATCTTCCACTTCAGAGGAGACCACGTTAGTGGTGACTTGAGAGCCGGCCTGCGAGTTAAAGTAGCCACCACCACCCTGTCTATACAGCTGGACTTCCGGATTGAAGAAGGTAGGGAAAAACGCTTCTCCGCCTTCTACATATGGGTACTGGACGATGGATACTGGATACCGATGCTGTACTGGTACCGCAGGGGCCTGAGCGGACGTGGACATGGGTATGCCCGTGCTGGACATGTAGACGGAACTTCCCACTGAGCTCTGCATTGCTGGGACCTTTTCTTGAGAAAACAAATGTATTTTATCCCTCTCTGAATTGCTCGCTTACTACTTCCAGTTGCTAGCTTGCTTGTTGCTACTGAGTGTTAAGGCCGGTGGTAAATAACTGTCTCCACGGATACAATCACTATGGGGACTCGAGGTAACTGTTGCTACCCACTACTCCAGTTTACTCTTTAAGTACCCTGTCTGGCCACTGAGGCGTGTCATAGATTACGCATCACAGCCAATCACAGATGTCTGACGTCACAGAGTTAGTACTGTGATGTCAGACATGTGACACAGCACTGATGTCGTAGACTGGCTTCCAAGATATATAAGGCCAAACGCCACCAGCTACTCAGCAGTGCTGCAGTATCTGTCTTGATTGACAATAGAAGTTAAAAGCCTAAATAAGATCCAGACAAAAGTGTTTGTACCTTCAATTTCAATCTATCCGCTATAACACATTTGAATACGGTCTTTGTGATCTGACAGCTAGTCTGGTGTAAGGAGTGTCAGAGAGAGGTAAAGAAGATAGAGATGGCTAAACTGAGGACCTTTCTGTCTGGTGTAAGGAGTATGGTGGGAGAGGGAACAGAGGTGCATAAACTGATCAACATGTGCGTGACCACCATGGACAGAGAGCAGCTGGAGTTTCAAATGAAGCCAAATACAACAGGCAAACAGCTCTTTGATCAGGTGGTGAAGACTATGGATCTGCAGGAGGAGTGGTTCTTTGGCCTGGAGTATATTGACAGTAAAGGTGATCTCACTTGGCTCCAGCTCGATAAGAAACTCACCCAGCAGGACGTGAGGAAAGAGAACCCGCTTCAGTTTAAGTTCAGGGCAAGGCTATTCCCTGAGGATGTGTCAGAGGAGCTGATCCAGGAAATCACACAGAGACTCTTCTTCCTTGAGGTGAAAGAGGCCATTCTGAATGACGAGATCTACAGTCCCCCAGAGACGGCTGTGCTGCTCTCCTCCTACTCTGTCCAGGCCCAGTATGCTGACTATAGCAAAGAAGTTCATAAGCCAGGATACCTCGCCCAAGATAGATTGCTTCCTCAGAGAGTCCTGGAACAGCAGACGTTAACGAAGGAACAGTGGGATGACAAGATGCAGACCTTGCACGAAGAACGCAGAGGAATGTTCAGACAAGATTCCATGATGGAGTACCTGAAGATTGCACAGGACCTGGACATGTACGGAGTCAATTACTTTGAGATCAAGAACAAGAAAGGTACAGAAGTGTGGCTGGGAGTGCACGCCCTGGGCCTTAACATATACAAACACGATGACAAGTTGATACCAGAGAATGGTTTCCGGTGGAGTGAGATTAGAATACTCTCCTACAATGGCACTAAGTTTATCATCAAACCCACTGACAAGAAAGCTCCCGACTTGGTGTTCTATGTGCCACGATTGCGTATCAACAAGCGTATCCTAGCACTGTGCAAAGACAACCATGGGCTGTACACGACTAGGAGGAAGCCAGACACTATCAAGATGCAACAGATGAAGGCTCAGGCCAATGAACACAAACAGATGGCGAGGGCTCTTGAGCAGAAACTTGAGCACGCTCAAAGGGAGAAAGAGAGGTTAGAGCGAGAGAAGGATGAGCTGTTTGAAAGCCTGAGACAGAAAGAGGAGCATACACTCAGGGCCCAGAAAGAGCTTGAGGAGCAGACCCGGTGTGCTTTGGAGTTGGAGCAGGAGAGGAGGAGAGTGAGGGAGGAGGTGGAGAGGTTGGAGAAGGAGAGACTCAGTACAGAGGAGGCAATGGTAGAGCTGACCAAACAGGCTGCTGACCAGACAAAGAACCAGGAGCAACAGGCTGCTGAGTTGGGTGAATTCATGGCTAAGATTGGCATCCTGGAGGAGGCCAAGAGGAAGCAGGAAGAGGAGGCGTCAGAATGGCAACATAAGGCGATGTCGGCCCAGGAGGACCTAGAGAAGACCAAGGATGAACTGAAGACAGCCATGATGACTATGCCCGCGTTAGCGGCCCCCGTGCCGGCGCACGAGGAGAATGACGAGCAGGACGACGATAGCCACACCAAGGCCAGTGTCGAGCTGTCCAATGACCACGACCTGCGTAACGAGGAGGAGGACCGTGCCACCGAGGCCCAGAAGAATGAGAGCACCAAAATGCAGTTGCAGGCATTGAGCTTGGAGCTGGCCCAGACTCAGGACGAGACCAAGATAACCCAGAATGACGTGCTGCACGTCATGAACGTCAAGGCCGGCCGAGACAAGTACAAGACGCTGCGGCAGATCCGCCAGGGCAACACCAAGCAGCGCATCGACGAGTTTGAGTCCATGTGAGAGAGACTTAAGGCAGCTATATGCTCCAAATTAATTATTACAAAATGACGCCACTTAGCAGTGGTGATAAGCTGTGAGGTGGTCACCTCAGCCCACGTACCTGTTTTCACTCTCTCAGTGGTTCTTAATGTTGGTCCGGGGACCACCAGGGGGGTAAGGGTGTGTGTGTATTGTAAATGGAACCAGATGGACCCTTACTGGTTCCAATTGTAGACTCAGTTAAATCAAAGGATTTTACAGTGTAGATCGGGGTCCTAGAGCAAAAAACAAAATACTGCATCAAATGGGGGTCCGAGGCCTAATGCATATCAAACTGGGGGTCCTTGAATTTTTTAAGGTTGAGCATCACTAAACTACATTATGTTGTACCTACAGTACAGCCTGTAATACACTGTAAAGTTATCAGTGTTAAAACTAGGATTGAAAAAAAAGTTAGCTAATTGAAACTGGGCTGCAACAGTTAATCGAACTAATTGATTTAATCGTTTCTGAAATTTAAAAAATCACACCCAGTGTGAAGTGGGCGGCGTCTTGCTAGCTAATCACAATACTGGGCTAATACTGGGCTCACAGTGATGGAAGTGATTCACTTTTTAAGTGTGCACGCTAGAGATGTGCGGATCGCGGTTTTAGCCGCGGTTGCCGCAGTTAACCGCGGTTTGGGTGGATTCGGGTCAATCAAATATAATTATTAATTAATATCGGATAAACCGCGGGTGAAATATTGCGGTAAATAAATTGATGACATCTAATATATCTATCCATAAAATAGCTAAATCTCTGCGTGCTTGTGTCTGTGAGTGTGTAGAGCAGCCCCTGCGATGCGATCACAAAATACATTGATTTAGCCTATGGAATGTCGGTGGCTCTGTGCGTCTTTTTTTTAAACCGGCACTGCTATGCTGCGCTGGCAGTTGGATGCCGCATGTGTGTTGGATGCCGCACTGTTCATCGCAGCAGAGCAGTGCGCGCTCTGTATGTTCAGGCTCAGCGCAGCACCGGTTTAAAAAAAAGAAAAAAAGACGCACCGACATTCCATAGGCTAAATCAATGTATTTTGTGATCGCATCGCACAACTAATACTAAAACTAACGGGGAATACCAGAAAATAATAATATTTTGACATACGGGAGGTGCGGATACTTAAATTGGATAATATAATTATTGCGGTTGGATAACGGGCGGATAATTAATTTGTACATGCGGATTCGGGTGACGTGAGAGGCCATCCGCACATCTCTAGTGCGCGCGTATTTATAGGGCTATGCACATGTGTCATGTGCTTCTAGCCAATCACAGTCCTGAATAGAGTCACCATGGCCAATCACGGTGCAGGGTTAGGGGGGTACACTGGTGGCCAATCACAGCGCGGGGTTGGGGGGGTGCAAATTCCAAACCTCACTTATAGGGGCGGTTGCACTGCCCAAAAATCCATAATCAATAATTCAATAAAATACTTTGGCCACGTCATTATAGGGATTGATTATTAAATTAGTATTTTATTAGAAATGACGTTTCCAAATAATGCAAAAATTGTGAAATCATAATTATATTATATATCATTGTAAATGTTATACAATTTATATAAATAATGTAAATATGAATATGGATATTATTATCCATATATTATTAATTATTGTAATTAATTCAATGTTATATATCTCTGCTGGCAGGCAGAAACCAGCTAACTCCACACCCCTTTGGTAGAGTTAGCTGGTTTAGCAGAAAGTTTGAAGATTCAATGGAGTTAGCTGGTTTTGTCAGAAGCGCTTTTTAATACTTTTCATTGGTTCAATATTGTTTTAACCAACACACAGACGTAAAGGGTGTTCAATAGCACTGATTTATGGGGGGGGAAATGCAAAAACGGAAAAATTGAGTTGTCTGCCGGATAGCAACGATATTATTATATTATATATTATAATAATATGTATTATAATGTATATTATATAGTATAATATAATAAATATTGTATTAATGATGTAATATATATTATTAAAATATTAATATCTTATATCTCTCCACCCAATTAGTTCAGAATGCGGCCGCCACATTCCTTACTAATACCAGTTGTAGGTCACATATAACGCCAGTGCTGTCTGCACTGCGCTGGCTGCACATTATATGCAGAAAAGATTTTAAAACCCTTTGAATAACTTCTAAAGCATTACACTTATAAAGCATTACATGTCCGTCGCATCGCACTAAAATGAGTAGTTCCGTTGTGACTTTTAGATTGGTTAGTTTCACTATTTTTACACAAGTGACGAAGTATAAAATATTCGAAAACGGAATCACTAGAACGATTGCTTAGATAATCGATAGTTGCAGCCCCCCCCTGCCCATCAAAAAAAAAGAATAAAAGGCCTTTGCAATATAAATGAAAACAAACTAAAATCATAAAAAGAAAAAATACTTACCTTTGTTTATCAGCTATTTTCATTATTTGTCATTCAATTCAATTCAATTCAATTTTATTAAAGTGTCAAATCACAACAAGTTGTCTCAAGACACTTTACATGTAGAGAAGAGACCCGACAGTCCCACACTGAGCAAGCAATTTTGCGACAGTGGCAACGAAAAACTCCCTCTTAACTGGAAGAAACGTCAGGCAGAACCTTAGGCTCTAGGGTGGGCGGCCTTCTGCCTCGACCGTGTCGGGGGGAAAGAAGAGAGAGAGAGGGAGAGACAGAGGAGAGACAGAAAGAGATACAAGTAGTAACAATAACAATAGTAGCAAATATAATAGTGTAAGATAGTATAAGATAATATAATATAGTACAACAATAATGTGTATGCAGTATATAATGGTATAATATAAGAATGTTAAGATAATATACAGTATAGTGTAGTGGTATAGTGTAATGTAGTAGAAATCCACGGTCGTGCTCCACGGAGAGGCCCGGTCCACAGTCACAATCTTGAGCCACAGCTGGGGGTCCGTAGTGACAGTCCATGGAACTGCGACGTGGGAGATAAAAGAAACTCCGGGGAGCGGGTCCCCGGGTGTAGAATTAGTGGCAGAGCGTGAATCCGTACAGGGTTAATTACGATTGTACCAATGGGACACAAACCCACACAACCAAAAGGGAGGACGAGAAGAGTCATATGATGTATAGGGCTTAAACAGTTATGCATGGTTGCCCGAACCTCTAGTTAATTAAATCTTCTAACACAGACGTTGTCAAATCGTATAAATCTGTACGTCCGTCCGTCTGTAGTTCACGTATCTCGAGAACCGTCTGACTTCAAACTTGGGACAACCACCCAAGGGACATTTATATGCCCAGCACCGCGTCAGTTGGATAGGTGGTTGTCCAAAACTGCTGATCTGACCAATGTGGCCATATCTAGGCATATATGGAGATCTAGTCCAGAACTGCCGAGCCAATTGATATGCCCATATGGCCTCGGAACTCCCACTGCCAATTGGATTGTGGCTTACAGAGGTGAACGGCTGTATACCCCTAGAAAAGATAACATACTCTCTAAGAAATAATATACACATGTTATAGGATATGGCAACCCTTTCTTACTTATCTCAAAAATATCCCATCCCACATGATTGATTGATCATTAGCATGGTCTGATGATATGTCCCAGGTGCATCCAAGTGATGTTTTCTTTATGGTTAGTGACTCTATTTATATCGGCACAAATCACTACATCTGGCTTAGTCGGCAGGACATGGAGGAGGTTCTCGTGTGAGCGACATGAAAAGACGTGTGTCGTTGAGTGTGTATCGTGAACGGTGTACCGTAGTAGTGTGAAGCACGAGGACACGCTCCCAAAAACTAAGGGGGTAGGTGTAGTGCCCCAGACAAACCCCGGCCACAACAATGCTCCCAACCGAGCTCAGCTCTATTGGCATGGTAGGTTGTGCGTCCGTTTGCCGAGTGGGAGACTGGGGTTTGATCCCAACTCAGTAAGAATCAGTGTTAATTTTGACAGCAAATTCTGATTTAGTCTTAGTCTTACGAATAACACACCATAGTCTTAATCGACTAAATGTCAAAATCTTGAAATTAATTATTGAAATTAACACCCAGAAAATAGCCAAAACTGAGCACATTTCGATCTATAAGGACAAATCTCATTTGAAAAAAATATATTAAGAGTATATGAAAGCCAATTAAAATGTTTATACTATTGGAATCTTACACACCTGCTCCCAATAAATTACATCACCACAGCGCAAAAGTAGGTCAAATCAATCAATCTCTCTCTCTGGGAGCGACAACGAGAAACAGTGAATGTAGGTTTTCATAGACATGGTCGCTTGTTTCTCTCACAGAATCTGGCAACACCGAGCGCTGTTGTTGTCACTTCTACTCTGCTACATGGTTACTCCCAGTCGGCCAAAGAACTGAACATGTTCGGTCGGCTCTGGGTCGGCCGAAAAGGTCCGACGGACCACCCGACGGACCCCTAACCGACTGGACGACTATATCGAACGCTTCCCGACGCCAAGTCGGCCCAAAGTCGGTTCAGTGGAGAGTGGGCTCTACATGAAAAGTTGTGCCTCGTTGAGTGCGTATTGCGAACTGTGTACCGTAGTAGTGTGAAGCACGAGGACGCGCTCCCAAAAACTAAGGGGGTAAATGTAGTGCCCCAGAGAAGAGAACAGGGCACAACAACTCTGCCAATTGGGCTCAGCTCTATTGGCATGGTAGGTTGTGCGTTGTGCTGATAAATGGAGTTAATAAACTTCACATGGTTGGCAATCTGATCCATGACCTTCTGCCTTGTGCCGTAGTATTCGAAGAAGAGGTGGTCAGTCTGGATTAAGAGCTCACAGGTGGTCCTCTCAGTCTGCATGGTGACTGGACCAGGAGCTCCGTCCACCAGTGGCTCGTGAACTGGATCCTGGTACTTAGGCAGTGACTCGTGAACTGGTTCCTCACGGAGTCGCGGTACATCTGTATCCGATCAATTAGCTAGTAATAGTTAGATGTCGTTAGATAGCCGTGCCTGAATTGACAGGGTGTGCCAGTGTGGGAGAGTTGAGCCAAGGGTAAGCGGTGCTATTCATGACTTGTTCATGTATACTTACCTGGAAGTTCCAGGTAAGTATAAAGGTGTACAGATCACACTGGACTTAAAAGGCACTTGATGAATGATCGTTTTAGGTTAAGCTACTTTGATCTTTGATCTACTTTTATCTTGGATTTTTGAGAGGCCAGCGCCTCTCAAATGAAGGAAGGAAGGATTCGGTACAAATACTCTGTAAGGGAAAAAGGTGCTGGCCGCCAAAAATCCAGGATGGTGACCATTTTTTCAAGATGGCCTTACCGGAGCAGATAGTGATATAATCTAAAACTATGTATTTTGAGGACAATATTGTTATATATGTTTAAATCTGCCATCATAACCTATTTTAGTGTGCCAAAGATTGGTGCCAAGCGCAGAGAGGTCACTGATTATCTCTGGAGGAATACAATAACAGCTCATTGGAGTTAACACGACCTTCTATGACAAAGCAACAACACCTCCAGCGACGCCGGTCAGAGCCGAGGTCAACGTGGTGTTTGAGACATTTGGACACTGTTTGTCCAAGACAAACTGTCACACCATCAGCTTGCCATCTTCTCTCTCAACCTATAGCTCCTCATGGCCAGCAGTCATCGTCAGAGCTGATAACAACTTCATTTGTGTATAACTATTGTGATCATTGACTGTTTAGTCAGAGAGATAGTTTTGCTGTACGGTGCCTTGTGTACTGATTCTTTCTCTTAATACAATGTCAACTTTTTAATTTGAGAACCAGCCTGTGTCCGTCTTTGATTTCGTCTCATACTTTTTACACTGGGTTTTCAGCTGTTTAACTACAAAGAGTTTTAATTAACATAGAGCAGGATTTACGACCCTTATCAGTTCTATCAGTGACTATTATTGTGGGATCGCTTTAGCCATCACCTAATGTTATCTTCACTATTTATTATTATTCCCCCCCTTTTTTGGGTCATTTCAATGGAGAAATGCCATTTAGTGACGTCATAATGCATAATGCCATTCTAGTGAATGGTAATGCCATTCTAGTTATTATTATTCCCCCCGTTTTTTGGGTCATTTCAATGGAGAAGTGCCATTTAGTGACGTCATAATGCATAATGCCATTCTAGTGAATGGTAATGCCATTCTAGTGACGTCATAATACTGATGTCATTGTATTATGACCTACTCTAACACTACTAACACTATCAATACTCAATACCAGCTCAACATTCTTAGCGATCCCACACTGTTTCTTCAGGAACAGTACTTTCTAGTTGTCACTAATGTTATCTTCACTATTTATTGTCTCCGCCAGGAGAGTTTGTTTTCACTTTCCGTCAGCCAAGCAAACATTGGTCGAGCCTCACGTGACACTTGACAATACGGTGAAATAGTGTGATCTGATTGGCTAGTGACATATAACGGGCTATAAATACATGTGTCACTTTGAAAGAGTCTTTGCCTCTTTCAAAGTCAGGTAAGACAGGAATAATCACTAAATGGCTGAGAAATGGCGGATACTGTAACAATTGGATAGGACACTTACACAGACAGGACAGATAGGACACTTACACAGACAGGACGGATAGGACACTTACACAGACAGGACGGATAGGACACTTATACAGACAGGACGGATAGGACACTTATACAGACAGGACGGATAGGACACGGATAGGACACTTATACAGACAGGATGGATAGGACAGTTATACAGACGGATAGGACACTTGTGTCATGTTACTATGACACAGTAACATGTTCTAGTTTTTGTAAGAATTAGAACATAAGAATTAGAACATTCCCAACATTCCCAACACAAGTCTGCTGGCGGAGACTTGTGCTCCGAGGAGCACTTTTTCTAGTTATTATTATATTATTATTATTATTATTCCCCCCGTTTTTTGGGTCATTTCAATGGAGAAATGCCATTTAGTGACATCATAATGCATAATGCAATTCTAGTGAATGGTAATGCCATTCTAGTGACGTCATAATACTGATGTCATTGTATTATGACCCTACTATAACATTACTAACACTATCAATACTCAATACCAGCTCAACATTCTTAGCGATCCCACACTGTTTATTCAGGAACAGTACTTTCTAGTTTCAAGATGGTACAGTATACCCTACGGGAGAATAAAAAATAAAGAACAAAATATACAACACAATAGAGGTTTCAGAATATTCCACTTTATCTTTTTAATCTCATGCAACAAAGTTAAGTCAGTTCCAAAATAAAAATAAAAGCTAATGCATGGTTGGAAACAGCATGGTCTTTTACCAATAAGAAAAGAAAAAAGCTCTGCTATTTTAGGAAAGAAGGAAGCAAAAAAGAAAGTGAACATTTTGGAATAGTTTTGAAAACATTTTAACACAAATGTTCTTATATGGGGGTCCCTGACACATAATCTTTCCAGATGGGGCCAAATATATATAGCAAGGGGGTCCTTGACATGAAACAAGAAATGACTAAAGTCATAATTTAGCCGCGAGCGGCAGGCTTTTTTTGCCCCAATCTGCCGTTGAGAAATTGAAATTTTTAAAAAAAATGAAAAAAAAAAACTTTTTGAAAAAACATTAAAAAAAAAAAAAAACTTAAAAAAAAATATATATGTCCTTTTGAATATGATTTGACATTCATATTATTAGCAGCTGTATTGTGTGTGTGTCCCCCCCCAACTACTCAAGTTAAAGTATCAATACTGCAATGTAGAAGAACTCTGCCAAAAAATGGCATACCTCAATATGACATTTTGCGGCTATATTATGACTTTGTCATGTCTTGTTTTTGTATAGTGCTGTAACATGTTATGGCCTAATCACTGTCATTCAAGCATAAATGTCTTAACATTAAAATAAAAATAAGTAACCGGTATAGGACTAGGCTACCTATTGTGGTACAAAACAAGTCCTTCTGCAGTGAATTACAACATTAGGATTGTGCAGAATTCAAGAAGCTTTATTTGTTACTGACTCATAAAGATACAAGCAGCGAAATGTTGTTGGAACTTGTACCACAGATGGTTCTACATATAATTGATATAATGAAGAAAAGAAAATATTAAGCAAGAAAATAAAATGGACAATAATAACTAAATAAAAATAGCCTACAGATATATACAGTTTTAGGAATACTCTGGGACTTGTCTTAGACAGGCATGTCATCAGTGGTGTAAAGTAACTACATGTACTCAAGTACTGTATTTAAGTACAATTTTGAGGTATTTTTCACTTTACTGTGGTATTTCCAGTTTTCAGTACTTGTACTTCTACTCCACTACATCTCAGAGGCAAATATTGTACTTTTGCTCCACTACAATTATTTGAAAACTTGAGTTACTAGTTACTTTGCAGATATAAATTATTACATTATAAAACATACATTAACCACTTTAGCCCTATTTTATACCAAGGCTATTTGAAAATAGCTGATCTACAAGCTCACAACGTGTCGCATCGCGACACGTTGTGAGCTTGTAGATCTGCTATTTTCAAACATTTGTGTACTTTTACTTTTGGTACTTTAAATACATTTGGATACCAACACTTTTGTACTTTTACTCATGTAAATTTTGAATTGCGGACTTTTACTTGTAACAGAGTACTTCTACATTGCAGTATTAATACTTTTACTCAAGTAAAACATTTGAGTACTTCCACTGCTCCTCAGAGTTAAATCAACACTGAAGCCCTGCGGCTGTTGTAAGTCACAGATGATTAGAAGATTCTCCGCTGGCCGACTTTTTATGACTTAATGACTTTATGACTCTCAGCCTCTCACTCTGTCCTCTCACTATTACGGTTAGCATAGCATGTTGCTAACACATCAACAAAGCAACCACAAACTTTTCGCTGGAGCTGGTGTGTGTGTGTGTGTGTGTGAGAGAGAGAGAGAGAGAGAGAGAGAGAGAAAGAGAGCGTGCGTGCGCGTGTGTGTGTGTGTGTGTGTGTGTGTGAGAGAGAGAGAGAGAGAGAGAGAGGGACTTGGGAGAGGGACAGATGGAGACGGAGGGGGGGGGGGTGCTGCGAGGGGAGGCGGGTGCTGTGAATGACGGCCGTCCATTGGCCGTCCATGGGCTTTAAAGTAGTGTCTCCCCATTGGCTGTAAAGGAGTGAAGGACAGCCAGGACAGCCAATAGACAAATAGGTGTCCCGAAAACATGTCGAAAACATGTCGTGTCGCGAGTGACGATGTCTGAGGCTGTCTGTAGAGCCGCAGCGCTTTCAGCTCACGGCTAAAAATGTTTTAGAAACGCTGTTGTAATCCACTGCAGTGGTGTGCGACCTCATGCTGTCTACATGAACATCAACTGAAGCAGACACTAAAATAAAAAAAAATGAAACTAGAAAAAGTGCTCCTCGCAGCACAGGTCTCCACCAGACCAGGTAGGTTATAGTGGGCTTGAAATGTTCGGTATTCAGTCATTATAGAGGTGCGTGGAATCACTGCGTTCATGATTTGAGGCATTTTGTTGAAAGCGAACAATTCCTGCAAACTTTAGATGGCAATCTTACCAAATCAGGATGGAATATGAAAAATCGGACAGATCCGTCTTGATCACATGACTGTAGAGATAATGTATGTCTCGTCAATGTCTGTTCCAAAATAAAAATAAGAGCTAATGCATGGTTTAAAATGGCAAGGTCTATTACCAATAAGAAAAAAGAAAGCTCTGCTGTTTCCGAAACAAATCCTGAAAATATAAAGATAATGTACCGATTTGTGTGATGTTTGGAAAAAATCCGTAGGAGTAATATCAAACAAATTGCTTTGTAAAAATCTGCCTGCTGGTGGTGCTATAATATGCCAAAGTGAAAAGGGTGGCATTTCTTCCTCAGCCTAGTGGGACTGTGCGTGCAATGGTTTACGGCAATCGGCCGCTGCGTTCATGATTTGAGGCATTTTGTTCAAAACATAACCTGACTCTGTCAAATGGAAGAAGCTTGCGACACATATTTTGTTTCACAGCCTACTTCCATCTGAGACTCCTGAAGCAGAATCGATGACAGGCGGCATTTTTATTTTTTCAAGCTACTTGGCAGGTGATTGGTTGATCCCGCCCCTAGCAGCCACTGATTGGTAAGAACACGCAGCGGTTCGGGCAGCTTTACTCCCTGAGCGATCCCAGACCTCCTTCCTGAAATCAAATGCAAATGGGATTTCCGGAGGGAGGGGGGTTTTAGATGGCAATCAAAATTCACTGCCAGAATAATACATAAATAAATCATCCACTGACAGAGATTCTTTGATTTTCTTACCTTTTCATGTAGTCACAGAATAATTATCTCCAGTATAATCGATCGCCTGATCGTTGCAAAACACAGCGGGGTTTCACTGTGCTTCCACAAAAGATAAAAAAAAGGCATCGCAACCCCCCGTTCGCTTGTTATATGCCGTTGAAAATAGTATGTCTCGTCAATAAAAATATAGTCTGGGAGACTTCGGCTCAGCGCCTGCACAGCAGGGGCGCGGCCACTGCGTTCTGATTCAAATCAACAGCCAATGAAGAAAAGGGGGCGGGATCCACATGCACATTGCGGCCGCCATTGTTGTGTACTGCTGTTTGCCTCTCGTCGGACTGTTTAGACGAGTTGCACAGCTCTCAAACAGGTAAGAGGCGTGTCCGCTCAGATTCTCAGCGTAAGTTACATCCCGCGCACAAATACCAGGGCTCTGGCCCAGAAGTTCCTCGCCCCTCCCATTTGTAGGCGAGAGCTGGCGAAAAATTCTGGGAACTCAGATTAATAAACATAGTAAATAAAACACGGGAGGGAAGATACAGGCGATTTCCCAAATACGTTAACCAGGAAGTGAATGGAGCAGTAAATCTTGGGATCACGTGATCTCCTGGTTCTGTGTGCACCTGGGGATGAAATGGTCACTCATGTGTTAGCGAAGAGCGCCATCTAGTGGAAACACCAAAAAACACAAAAAGTCGTCCTTGGCAGTGAATGAGTTAAGCGTGTGACACTGCTTTATGATGTGTTTCTTTTGTTTAAATGTTTTTAAAGCACATTGAATTTGCCTTGTTGTTGAAATTTGTTGCTATACAAATAATCTTGCCTTGCCTTGCCTTTTCTTGCAGATCGTAATGAAGGCAGCCATCAACAATGTCAAAGCAATGCCAATCAACAGCACTGCCCACCAATAAGTCACAATCCACTCAGAAATGGTTTTCAACAGCTCTGTGATGCTGTGATGCTCAGGTGGGTTGCCCTCCGTACTAGTGGGAGTAGTGGGATTAGTGGGATTGCTTTCTTTGGCAGATTTCAGTTTGCACCTTTTGCCATCATCCTCATCAGCATTATAGCAGGAGGAGTCTTTGCACTGATCACTGTAGCCACAGTCACAGTCTTCATCTTTCTCTACGAGCCCATTACCACAGATTGGCTGGCCAGATTTAACAAAGCAAAAGTGCATCCTCCTCATCAGATTCTTGCTCATGGCATCGATGCTGCATGACGAGAACTTCCTGTTGTTGGGACTGTCCCCTGATGAGCTTTCCGGATACATGATGTAGTTCCCCCGTTCCTTTCCTGGGGTGCATTCAGGCGTTTCATCATGAGGAGCGCCAAAGCTGTGTCCGACCTCATGGGCTAAGGTGAGATGTGAGAGCTTAGGAGGGACATGATTATTGGAGTTCTTCACAGTAACGACGCCTGTGTTCCTAGAATTCTTTTTGAATAACACCCCATGCTTGTCACAGACGGTTGATTCCCAAGCAGCTCCGAGCACGGCCCCAAAATTTCTGTTGGTGAAGACATAGGCCAAACAGTAATTATCATGGTTCTGTTGTGAGAAAAGGCTCATAAACTCTGCCAGACTCAGGTCGGGAAAGCGAAAAGGATTGGACTCGTCATTCACGGCGCTGGTAGTGTTGATGATAATCGTTTTCACCACAAAGTTGATGTTGCGGATGCCATTGAAATCTATGCGCTGATAAATGGCGTTGATAAACTTCACATGGTTGGCGATCTGATCCATGACCTTCTGCCTTGTGCCGTAGTATTCGAAGAAGAGGTGGTCAGTCTGGATTAAGAGCTCACACGTGGTCCTCTGATTCTGTATGGCGACTGGACCAAGAGCTCGGTCCATCAGTGGCTCGTGAACTGGATCCTGGTACTGAGGCAGTGGCTCGTGAACTGGTTCCTTGCGGTACATCTGCATCCCCTTGAACCCTGACTGTTCAGTACAGCCACCCTCATAAGTATAATTGACGTCATCCTCATGATAGATGACAGAGTGATAGGACACATTCCTCTCTTTGAAGTACCTCTCAGAGGGCTCAACGTAGTATGTACCTTGATGTGTTTCGATGTAGCCCTCAAAACGGCCATCAATCACAGACCCATGGGTATAGGTATAGGTACCATTTTCACTGTTGTTGAATGTTTCTCCAGTATAAATGAAGTCAATATCTCTGATATCCATGGGCAGATCATCTGATACCTCTATGGTGACATTTGGAGAAAACTGGGCAGTGTCCCTCTTCATCTGCAGGTTAAAGTCCCTTCCATAAGAGTGGAAGTGCAGCTGCAGCATCTTGTCCTTGACTAGTGACTGCTGTTGGCAGAGGGCTTCTGTGTCATATGACAGGCCCTCATAATGACGGATGTATTTGTTGAGAGGATACTGTCCTTCAATATTCTGTAGAGAGAAAAGCATGAGCAACAGCTGTATACATATAATGCTGAAGAAATTCATCGTAAGCTGAAGATACTAGCTATAGCCGTATGTGGTACACCGGTGGGTAAAATAGTTTGCTTTGTTTACTCTTAATGCACAACTAACATCTACATGAAATGACTAGCACCGACTATCTAATTATTAGACTATTCATCATCTTTTGAGCAAGCAGCCTGTGACGTAAGCCAACTGATGATGAGGTTATTGTGATGTCAGATCTCATTCTATTCCAAATAGAATAGAATAGTATAGAGCACCGGAGTCTTGACGTCACTGCCGCTAGAGGGCGCTATCCCCCTAGGTCGAGGCGTTCTTTTTTGGGTTGAAATCCCCATAGGGGAATCTTAGATCTTCTCATAAGAACCGTGTTCGAAAAATAGACAAATCATCCGGGAGATTTTACTCATATGGACATGAAGCATCGACTGAAGGTGGAAATATACAAATGTACCCAAAGAGTAACACAATAAACGCTTGAAACGAGTCAAACAAACCAACGATTACATTTCCCATGAATGAGGCTGCTGTAGGGACAGTGATTTCGGACCCGGAAGTGTAGTTTTTAAGACTTCTAAGGCAGAATTAATTACATTTTCCCCAGAAGAATCAGAATCAGCTTTATTGTCACATCACAGGTTTACACAGGTTTACACACAGGTTTTACAAGTAAAAAAGTGGGCGAAATTCGTTTTTGTGCATAGTGCCCATCATATCGTTGTTTCCATAGAAAAAAAGAAAGGGAAGAAGAAGGGGGGGGGGGGCAAGGGGGAAAGGAGATCAAACAAGAGAAAAAACAAAAACAAGTCATCTATATATTTACTTACACATGATACCTGAGATAAGATGGAAAGGCGTGTGAGCATAGCAGCAGCTGTATACTGTGTATGATATACTTATGGACGTTAGTTAAGGTGCTAGAAAAACACACAATAAAAAAGACAAAAGTCGTTGTACATGGGATTAAGGTGCAAAATGTCAGTGCGTGTCAACCGCATAATCCACATAGATTAGACTGACACTGGTATAATCCGCAAGTAGGTCCATGAGGAAGAGCTAAAGAAAAGTCAAGTCAATACTTGTCCCTGGTATAATCCACAGGTAGGTCCAAGGAAGAGCTAAATCCAAGTAATTTGTCCCTGGTATAATCCACTGGTAGGTTCAATGAAGAGCAAAGGTCCGAGACCAGCCTGACAGCACCGCCTGTCATCAGGCTGCTGAACAGCCAGGCTCATACTTTGTTCAACAGTCTGACGGCAGCCGGTTGAAAACTGTTCAAGAAGCGTGTTGTGATCGTTACATTTTTGTTGTTGTTGTATTTAATCAAAATAACAACAGTGAAAACAGTATGAGCAGATTTCAATTAAATGTGTTAATCACAGGCCCGGGCCGCTTATTAAAAAAAGAAGCCAAACACACACATTTCAGGTAGCACCACAGAGAAAACAGCGACGGACAGACAGAGGAACCACACACACACACACACACACACACACACTCACTTTCTTACTTGCTTGCTGCTTATGGTAGTCCATCGTGGCCGATGATGACTTCTGCTACAATTTGTGGGTCCTTTGATGACTGTATAATGAAAGTCTGTTTGCGTTCACACCCGTAACGAACCGGACCGTGGTTCGCTTTGAAGCGGAACAAGTTCACACTTTTCATGACCATGGTCCGCTTGTTTGATTCGCACCAGGGTTCGAATGCACGTTCACACCACTCCAAACGAACCGGACCAAAGGAGTAAGCAGACCGTGGTCCCTTTTAAACTAACCAAACATTTCTGGTGTGAACGAGCCCTGAAACTTTATAATAGACGCCAGTGGGGCTCTGATCGGGGCTGAAACCTTGCCCGAATTTGGAGTCATACGTCATAGATTATGTCATAGTCGTCTGACATCATAGATGACTGATGTGGCGTCTCACTGAGCTGCGTGTGAGATCAGGGACACTGAGGAGGAGAGAAGGGAAGAGAGGAGAGAGACATAATTTCCAACACACTACAGTCATCCATGGATCTGTGCAACAGAGTTAGCAAGTTCAACATCAACAGCGAGGTGCAGAATGGGTCATGTGAGGGGGCCGTGGTGATCCTGGACGCGGGGGGCCAGTACGGGAAGGTGATTGACAGACGAATACGGGAGCTGTTTGTGTGCTCTGAGATCCTGCCCTTAGAGACTCCTGCCTTCACTATCAGAGAACAGGGCTTCAGAGCGATCATCATTTCTGGAGGCCCTGCCTCTGTTTATGCAGAAGACTCACCCTGGTTTGACCCAGCCATATTTGCTATTGGAAAGCCTGTCCTAGGAATCTGTTATGGCATGCAGATGATGAACAAAGCTTTTGGTGGCACAGTACACAAGAAGAGTGTGAGAGAGGATGGAGTGTTCAACATTGGACTGGACAACACCTGCTCTCTCTTCAGAGGCCTGCAGAACGAGGAGATGGTGCTTTTGACCCATGGAGACAGTGTGGACAAGGTGGCCGATGGCTTCAAGGTGGTGGCCCAGTCAGGCGACATCATTGCTGGTATTGCCAATGAGCAGAAGAAGCTGTACGGAACACAGTTTCACCCGGAAGTAGATCTGACCGAGCCGGGAATTGAGATGCTACGCAACTTCCTGTTTGAGATTGCAGGCTGCACCAGCAACTTCACAGTACAGAACCGCCAGCAGATCTGCATCAGTGAGATCAGAGAGAAAGTAGACAAGTCTAAAGTACTGGTGCTATTGAGTGGTGGTGTGGACTCGGCAGTGTGCACAGCACTGCTGAACAAGGCTCTGAACAAGGACCAGGTGATAGCGGTTCACATCGATAATGGTTTCATGAGGAAGAGAGAGAGCCAGAGTGTCAAGGAGGCCCTCACCAAACTGGGCATGAAAGTCAGAGTGGTAAACGCAGCCCATACCTTCTACAATGGAACGACAACCCTGCCAATCTCAGAGGAGGACAGAACACCACGGAAGCGAATCAGCAAGACCCTGAACATGACCACCGATCCTGAAGAGAAGAGGAAGATCATTGGAGACGTCTTTGTCAAGGTGGCCAACGAGGTGATACGAGAGATGAATCTGAAGCCAGAAGACGTTCTCCTGGCCCAGGGTACTCTGAGGCCTGACCTTATCGAGAGTGCCTCGCACATCGCCAGCAGCAAGGCTGAAGTCATCAAAACGCACCACAATGATACTGAGCTCATCCGCAAGCTCAGAGATGAGGGAAAGGTAATCGAGCCTCTGAAGGACTTCCACAAAGATGAGGTTAGAGCGCTGGGGAGAGAGCTAGGTTTGCCAGAGGAAATAATCTCTCGACACCCTTTCCCTGGTCCTGGTCTGGCTATAAGGGTGATCTGTGCAGACGAACCCTATGTCTGTAAGGAGTTTGCTGAGACCAACAACATCCTCAAAATCATCATAGACTTCTCCACCAGCGTCAAAAAGCCAAATGTGTTGCTGCAGAGAGTCAGGTCATGTATATCAAAAAAGGAAGAGGAGAAACTCATGCAAATCACCAGCCTTCATTCACTCAATGCCTTCCTACTGCCTATCAAAACTGTGGGTGTCCAGGGTGACTGTCGGACCTACAGTTATGTGTGTGGTGTTACCTCTAAAGAGGCTCCCCACTGGGAGTCCCTCATGTTCCTCGCCAGACTCATCCCACGCATGTGTCACTGCATCAACAGAGTTGTGTATGTGTTTGGCTCCCACATGAAGGACCCCCCCACAGACATTACCCCAACCTTCCTGACTACAGGTATACTGAGCACGCTCAGAGAGGCTGACTTTGCAGCCCACTCTATTCTGAGAGAGTCTGGCTACTCTGGTCAAATCAGCCAGATGCCAGTTATCCTGACCCCCCTGCACTTTGACCGTGACCCCCTGCAGAAGCAGCCGTCCCGCCAGCGGTCCGTGGTGGTCCGTACCTTCATAACCAGCGACTTCATGACGGGGATCCCTGCAACTCCTGGTCACCACATCCCTGAAGAGGTGGTGCTAAAGATGGTGAATGAAATTAAGAAGATCCCAGGCATCTCCAGAGTCATGTACGACCTGACCTCCAAACCACCTGGCACCACAGAGTGGGAATAGAATCCCACCATGATGAAACACGACTACCAAGGACACGTGCACCCAACATCAGAAATGTGAAGGAAAGGTAGATCATTCTCACCAGATCTGCTATTTACAGTGTGTGTCTGCTTGACACTGACACTCAACCAAGTATAAATCAGATTAGACCTCGCTGAGTTGTGCCTGGAAAAAGCCACCTTTTTGTAGAGGTAACGGCCCGACTAGTCTAAAACGTACACAGAATAGGCTATCTGCTGCTGTTCTTCTCTCTGGAGCATCTCTCTGTACTCGCAGTAGCACCTGCGACCTGGCCATCCTTGGGCAGCCTCCCACGGACGGGCTGCAGAGCAGTTGCGGAGGTCGTGGCACTAACCCCCTACCGACTTAGGTCATGGCTATCACTGGCCCCCTACCAACTTGATGTGACCCTGCCCACCCGTACTGACCCCAGCCCGTGGTAACCGCACTTGCTCCGGCCAGACCGCAGCAGTTGTGCTCCTTCTCTCTGCTCCTCTCTCACACAGTTCCCTCTCCGACTGCCTTCTTCGTCTCTGCCAGTCCCCTCTTATAGGCCTCTTAATTGGTGGCCACACCCACAACCAGGTGCAGGTCTTTAAGCTGCAGGTCCTCACTCAGTTTGGTTGAGGCCAGTGCCAGTCAGTGGAAAGAAAGCTAGGTTATAAAAATCATTTGCAACTCAACAGCAATACAGAATCAAATCATTAAACAATAATCTCACACTAAACATGCAGAACTAGTACAAAACATGTCAAAAACATAACACCACACAATAAACCAAAAGCAAACCAAAACACAAATCTGAATCCAATTTTTCCACTGGCTCACATTGAACAAAACAAAAATAAATCAGAGTACTGTAAGTTCACCAGTTAATTCAAAAGTCACCAAGTATACTGTGTATTAATAGTGTCATCATAGTTCATGGTAAGAGGACTTCACAAATGTTGCTGCGGATACCTGACTAAAGTTGGCCATGCAGTAGCATCCCGTGGAGCGTATAATGGAGAGTTTTATGGTCACGGAATAGATTTGTTGCCATCAACAATCACGCTCAGTGTGCAGGGATAATGAAGGGACTACTTTAGTTTAAGTTCCCGAAGACACATAAGGTCAGCACTTTTAGTCCGAGTATACAGTATGATTATGAAGATACAGTTCCCATTGTAGGCAGCTCTATTCTTTTTCACAAGCAAGTGAAAGGATCTTTAACTTATCCTAAAAGCAGGTCTGGTGTTCTGTCAGATGAGAGTGGAAGAACCTGTGTCCCTTTTATTCATGCCCATATATAGAGATTCCTGAATCTGTCTGTCTGTGTCCATTTCATGCTCATATGGAGTTCTGTATCAAGTTTCCCCAACTATGGAGTCCAGGCCAGTCGGCGGCGGCATGCCTATTTATGGGCATGCCACGGTTGGATTGATGGTTCTGGACAACTGGATCTCCATATACAGTATGCCTATATACTGTATGGGCATCACGTCAGACAATTACACTCACACACACATTCATGCACAGATGGACGGACAGAGATTTCACACATTTGTAGTAGGATAATGATCCACATCAGCCACTGGTCTGAAGGACGTGTGTGTGAGGAGCTTGTGAGGTCCTTGTCAAAAAAGCGTCTAATTGCGTGGATTTTAGTTGGCAAAGAAACCAAATAAATCCACAGGGAGTGTCTCATAAGGTAAAGAAATGTCGAAGAATAAAAAAGAACAAAAAGAACGTGAAGGAGAGATGGAGGAGATAAGGAAGTCTCTTAACTTCATGTCGGCTGAAATCGCCACGGTGACTAGCCAGCTAACAAAGCTGCTGGGGCTAGTCGAGGAAGTCCGGAAGCTGAAGTTGGCAAACAAGGAAAAGGATAAACAAATATCCGACCTCTGCAAGCGAGTTGATGACCTCGAACAATACTCAAGGATGGACGATTTGTTAATAAGCGGGTTGGCAACAACGCATCGCACCTACTCCCATGTGGTAGTAGGAGAAAAGGGTGAAGATGCGCCAGACAGTGAACATGTCTCCCTGGAGAATCAGGTGATCCAGTTTTTTGGTACACAAGGCATGGAGCTCCAAGCAAGCGACATTTCGGCATGTCACACACTCCCCAGAAAGGACGGCGTCGGCAAAGACAAACCATTAATTGTGATGCGCTTCGTGAACCGTAAAGCTAAAGTGGAGCTGCTGAGCCAAGGCAGAAAGTTGAAGGGGACTAATGTCTACCTCACAAAAAGAAACGCAGACATCGCAAGAGAGCCACGCATCCTAAAAAAACTAAACAAAATTCAACGCACCTGGACGAGGAACTGTAAGGTGTGGATCAGTGGCGTATGGTGAATTCTAACGTTGACCGGGCCAGAATCTTAACCCGGGGGGGGGGGGGGGGGGGGGGTTCGCGCAACAACGGCTGATAAGTCTATTGAGAATTACCGAGCCATTCCGGGTGGAAAACAGAACGCTCGTCCCAAAACACACTGCCCCCTTTTTTCCGCGGAGCGAGGCCGCCGGTTTAGACCCGGGGCAGGGTGTTTTAGGACGACGGCTCTTCTTCTATTAGATTTCTGAATGGAGAGAGGTGCCCGTCTCTGCGCAATGGAGAACCGGTTTGACGGCGAAACTGGTTTTCTAAAGCCCCTCGCAGACCGCACCGATTCGGGGCCGAATCGGTGTCGGGAAGCGTCGTATATAGTCGTCCAGTCGGTTAGGGGTCCGTCGGGGGTCCGTCGGGACCTTTTCGGCCGACCCAGGGCTAGCCAACGGGCTAGCCGACTGGCCGACTGGAGTAGCCATGTGGCAGAGAAGCAGAGTCAACAACAAGCAGCTGCTATCTATCAGTGTTGCCAGATTATGTGAGAGAAACAAGCGACCATGTCTATGAAAACCTACATTCACTGTTTCTCATTGTCGCTCCCAGAGAGAGAGATTGATTGATTTGACCTACTTTTGCGCTGTGGTGATGTCATTAATTGGGAGCAGGTGTGTAAGATTCCAATAGTATAAACATTTTAATTGGCTTTCATATACTCTTAATATTTTTTTGATATTATATAATTTTGATTATTCGAATAACCGTAAGTACTCAAATGTTGAGTAAAAGTATCAATGCACGATTTTCCTGTCAATAAGTATTTTTTTTTAGACACCAGTCCCCTGTTCGTTTGTCAACAATGATCTAAATGGGAAGTTTATTTCAGCAGCTAGAATGTGACTGGCTGTCGGGTGGAAATCTTGTATGTTCCTTTTTTATTATTATTTAAAAACAATTTAAAATCGTGAAAATAGCCAATCTACAAGCTGTAATTATTAATAATTAAGAAATACTATATTCTAAAGAGTGAAAAATCAACTAAAGTCATTATTAGTGCAAGTTCAAAAATAGCAGATCTACAAGCTCAGAACACTGCTATTTTCAAATAGCTTATAGGTATAAAATAGGGCTAAAGTGGTTAATGTATGTTTTATAATGATTTATATCTGCAAATTAACTAGTAACTAAACATTTCCACCTCCTTTCATCCTAAAATGGACTTTATTAAGGATAAAGCTCCTGATCTGCCTATTACTGTCCTTCCATCCCATATCCCCATCTTAATTCGCACCAGACAACTAAATTTCGGTGCACGTCAGAGCCAAGGTATTGGACATGCCCACCTGAGGCCCCTGAAACGTGCTCTATCCTATCCTAGCCCTGAGGTTAACCTTAACATGGTCTTATTTAACACCAGATCAATCAAATATAAAACCTTTATTTTAAATGACCTTTTTACTTCACGCAATTTGGATTTTATGTTTTTAACTGAAACCTGGACCCAGGCTGGAGAGTGTGTATCCTTCTCCGAATTGCTTCCCCCCAACTGCACCTTCTTCAGCTCCCCACGTACCACTGGCATTGGTGGTGGCCTAGCCTCAGTTTTCAAAGCTAGTCACAACTGTCTACCGATTCAATCTGAAGCTAGCTACTCCAGCTTTGAACTGCAGTCCTTTGAACTGAAATTATCATCCCCTGTTTTTTGTGCTGTGATATACCGCCCTCCCAAATACAACAAGGACTTCATAACTGATTTCAATGACTTTCTCTCTGGAGCTATGATGCATTATGACCATATACTTATTTCAGGTGACTTTAACGTCCACGTTTGTTGCGAGTCTAAGCCTTTAGTCAAAGACTTCCTAAATCTACTAGATTGTTATAATCTCACCCAGTCAGTCACTGTCCCGACTCACAATAAGGGTCACATATTAGACCTTGTTCTGTCCCATGGACTCACTGTTTCCCCCATTGTACTGTGCCCCTTATCCTCAACCTCGGATCATATTCCCATTTCATTCACTGTTTCTATTCCCTGCTCTGAGCCTATTTCTACTGCCCCCACACGTCGCTCGCGTGCGATTAACCCTTCAACTCCATCACAGTTCTCTGCTATTTTTAATGCCTCATCACCTCACCCTCCTGATGACAGTGGTGCTTGCAGTGCACTGCAGAGACACTAATTTCTAGGTTCAACCTCATATGCACTGATATTCTTAACTCCGTTGCCCCCTTTAGGAATTCACGCACTAAAGCTCTTTCTGAGCCGTGGCTCAACGACTCAACTCTCTTAGACGCTTATGCAGGCAAGCCGAGAGAAAATGGCAAAAAGATAAACTTCACGTCTCATTAGAGATCCTACGGGACCGCTTCTCTGACTACCAAATAGCCGTCAAACGTGCCAAAACGGACTATATCTCCACCATAGTTTCGAACAATTGCCACAAACCCCAAGTTCTTTTTAATGTTTTTAATACCCTCGTAAACCCACGCACCTTACCCTCCTTTGTGCCTTCATCCACCCTTTGTGAGAATTTTTTAACATTTTTTATTGATAAAATCAATACCCTCAGGTCTGCTCATACACCTGCCTTCCATGTCCCTGACCCTCCGCTACGTCATGCATCCTTCGACAAATTCGATCCCATATCCCTCTCTGCACTGTCAGATATAGTCAGTCACCTACAGCCCACAAACTGCCCATCTGACAGCATTCCCTCTCGCCTCCTAAAAAATGTTTTTAGCTCAGTCGGGCCTTCAATTTTAACAATCATTAATACATGTCTCAACACAGGGTGTGTCCCAGCAGTTTTTAAACACGCTGTGGTACAGCCTTTAATAAAAAAGAAAAATCTTGACCCCTCCATTTTATCAAATTTTAGACCCATTTCCCAGCTGCCATTCATGTCCAAGGTCCTGGAAAAGACAGTTTATGCTCAACTGCAACTGTTTTTAAATACCCACGACCTCTATGAAAAATTTCAGTCAGGTTTTAGATCAGGTCACAGCACAGAATCGGCACTCTTAAGAGTTTTTAATGACCTTCTTTTAACTGTAGACTCTGGCAGCCCAGCTGTCCTGGTTCTGCTCGACTTGACAGCTGCTTTTGACACGGTAGACCACAATATTTTATTAGCGCGTCTCGAACATCATGTAGGCATTACTGGCACCGCCTTACATTGGTTTAAATCCTATCTCACAAACAGGAGTTTTTCCATCAAACTTGGGGAATTCTCATCCTCTATGGCCCCTCTGACCTGTGGAGTCCCTCAAGGCTCAATCCTTGGCCCCATACTCTTTTTACTATATATACTGCCCCTAGGTGAAATCATAGCCAAACATAACATATCTTTTCATTGCTTCGCCGACGACATCCAAATTTACCTGCCCCTTAAGCCAAAAGATAATAACCCAGATCATAACCCATCACAATTACTACAGGACTGCCTAGCAGACATCAAATCTTGGATGAGCTCAAATTTTCTTAACTTAAATGACAGCAAGACAGAAATAACAATTTTCGGCCCCGATTCTCCCATTCCTCCATCCGTCATCCTTGGTCCCCTTAGCACCTATAATCACTCCTCTGTAAAAAACCTTGGTGTCACTCTAGATTCAGCACTTAAATTAGATAAACAGGTAACCTCGGTCGTTAAAACCAGCTTCTTTCACCTCAGACTCCTAGCTAAGATTAAGCCCTATCTCTCGCAACATGATCTAGAGAGGGTCATCCATGCCTTTATTTCGTCAAGGCTGGATTACTGTAATTCTTTATATATAGGCATCGACCAATCACTGCTGAGGCGCCTGCAGCTGGTCCAAAACGCTGCTGCCCGTCTCCTCACCGGGACAAAGAAGCGTGACCACATCACTCCAGTCTTAGCCTCGCTCCATTGGCTCCCTGTCCGTTTTCGAATAGATTTTAAGATTTTAATGTTCGTTTTTAAAATTCGAAATGGGTTGGCACCCCCGTCCCTTGCCGATCTAATTTCGAATCATTCTCCACCCAGAGCCTTGAGGTCAGCTGACCAGCTACTGCTGGAGGTGCCGGCAACACCCACTAAAAAAAACAGGGGTGACCGGGCCTTCGCAGTGGCTGCCCCCAGGCTCTGGAATATTCTGCCCCTGCATATCAAAGCGTCCCAGTCGCTAGCTACCTTCAAATCACAACTAAAGACTCATTTCCCATTTCTCCCTGGCTTATATTGCCAGTTGATGTATCTCTGCCTCTCCATCGACTGGTGCTAATAGCTGATTTGTTTTTATTTACACTTAATCTTTGTATTTTTGTATGCTATGTCTGTAGACTGTTTATTTTGCATTGTTGTGTGTTTTTACCTGTACAGCACTTTGTTTGATTTTATCATGTGAAATGTGCTATATAAATAAACTTTGATTTGATTTGATTTGATTTGATTTCAAATAATTGTTGTGGAGTAAAAGTATAGACAATTGGAAATACTCCAGTAAAGTAAAAGTACCTCAAAATTGTACTGAAGTACAGTACTTGAGTAAATGTACTTGTTACTTTACACCACTGCACATCAGTGAAGAAAAAAAGAAAAAACGCTGGGAACATCCAAGTGACTTTGCAGGGAAACAAGCCCAAAGTCGCTTATAATAAGCAGACTTGGCAACTAGGCTGAAAGTAATCTCTCAAGAATTGCAGAGGGCGCTGTTTTTCCTTTTTCTTTGGTGATGGGTTTCTAGATTGGGCTGGAAGTTATTCGAATTAGCATATCAAAGGGCGAGTCGGCCGACAGACTAAATGCCAACTTTTGCCAACCAAATACCAGTCTGTTGCAGTCAGAAGTAGTCAGAACCAGTCTGTTTGGTCTGTAAGGGGCTTAATGGCCACTCATTAACAATTCGGCCGAATGCAAATGAGCCCCATTTGAAAACAAAGGCGACTTATAGGGTGAGGGGCTGCTAATGTTGTTATGTTGATTTTTTTTCCCCTGGCGGATCTTGCCCCTACACAGGGGCAAGTGGGGGTCACCGGGGGTCCACGTGGTGGCCGGGGGTCCACGGGGGTCCACGGAGTCCACAGGTGGACCCCCGGCCGCCAAAAGGCAAGTTTTTGACTTGTAGATCTTTGATTTTCGGCAAGTGGGTCGGGCGAGGCGCACGCGGTGGTGCCGACCACGTGTCTGTGGGTCGCTCCCCGGGACAACTGCGGCCGAAGGTATCAGAGAGAGAAATGTTTTAATTATTCTAAGTGTTTCAGCAAATCTACCTAGTAACAATTCTGTCCAATGATATTTTTTCAAAAGACCAATCACAGCTTGGTGTAAACACGCTCACTTGTGATGTCTCCTTCTTCTCCATTTCAGGATCAGTAAATCTGTGCTCGACCTCATGGTCTTTTAAAGGAATACGTGCACGCGCATTCAGCCTGGCTTGACGATCCTGGCTCGACAAAGTCACTCCTTCTGAGCCTGGCTTGGCGTTCGTGGAACTGAATAAATCAGGCTGTAATGAGCAGGCTTGTCAAACCTGGATTTGCCTTTCAAACCAGGATGATTTAATTCCGCTTTCGTGAAACAGGCCCAGGGCTAGTAGAAGCTGAACCTATTTGTGTGTAATCCTATATTATGTTAGTTTATTGTCTATTTTTATTCTTTTATCTGTAATTCTTGCTTTGTTCTGCAGTAATTGTATCCTGTTTCGTAAAGCATTTAAAAGTGTTATATACATACATGTGTGTTATATTATTATAGTGGGCAGTCGTTAGACCTAATCCACATACTGTTATTGTGAACACTGACATGTGTTTTGGTAACACCAGTTATTGTTTCACTAACCTTCACAAGTAAAGTGGTTATGGCTAGTAACTTCACAGATTTCTTTTCAAGCTGCTTATCTTAACAATTAGCTATAAACCTGTCACCAGTTAGTCCTCAAGATATCTTAGTCATCCAAGTTGTGCAGCCAGGTGACTATTCTAGTCTATACACATTTGGTGCATTGCTTTTCAAAAATCTATGCATTAAGTATTCGCTGTGGATTTCCATGTGCTTCGTCAGTGTTTTTTTGTCCCCAAACTTTTGCTGCTCACAGCAAAAGTGGTGATTCAGCTGTGAATCTTCATGTGTTCCTTCAAATGTGTACTTTGAACAAATCGTTTTTCACAAACTGTACAACCATAGGGCTTCTCCCCTGAATGTAACCTTAGGTGTTTCGTTAGTGTCCCACTCTCAGCAAATTGTTTGCCACAAACTCCACAACCATAGGGTTTCTCACCTGTATGAGCGCGTATGTGTATCTCCATACTTGTTTTTTGGCCAAATCTTTTGCCACAAAATGGACAACAAAATGGTTTGGTGTGGCTTAGCTGATGCCTTCGAAGAAGATACATAGTAGTACACCCCTTACCACATTCTGTGCAGGCAAAGGGCCTCTCCCTAGAATGAAGGGCCATCATGTGTCTATCACAAACTGAATATGTAGAAAATGTTTTACCACAAACATTGCATTGCTTGTGAGTTTGAAGGTGAAGTTTGATGCTGTCTGTAGGCTCTAAACATTTTCCACACAGACCACATTCACAAGGATGGGTTTTAACATGTTGTACTAAAGAAACTTTGTTACGAAGAAATTGCCCACATACTTTACACTGATATGGTGTTGGAGTTGGGCTTGGTGGTTTCAAGCCATTACACAATCCCAGAGGTGCCATGAACTCAATGCCGTCACAAAAAGTCTGCATGTCACAGTCGCTAGTCTCCTCCAAAGTGAGACCGAAGACCATGTCTTTGGTCTCACTAGAGGGAGAAGGTACGAATGGTTCTACATGACAGGCTGAATCTAGATGATTTTCTGGTTCTGATGACACTCTATGGTCGTCTCCATTACCTTCTATTTCCAACAGTGGAGGTAAGGTGCACCCTGGGCTTGAGGCGCTGAGTAGTGGCACAGTCATTCCATTTTCCAAAATTTGGTATTGATGGAAGTCTGAGGAGAGAGGTTCCTCAACAGCATCTTCACCCTTCGCCACTGGCAATAGTGTAAACTCTGGGATATCCTCCTCCTCTTCTGACCCAAGTAGTGCAAGTTCCTTTTCTTGTTGTTCCTCCTCATTCTTTTCCATTTCACTGGCCAAAACCTGGAGAGGTTCTGTTCTGTAGAACTCGTCCCATCTCAACATGGCGTCCAGCTGTCTCTTTAACTCGTCCCTGTTCAACATGGTGTCCAACTCCTCCCTCCTCAGCATGGCGGACAGCAGTCTCCTTTTGTGCTCGCTCGCTGCTTTTGAACGAGGAACTTCTTCCTCGTATGCAGTTATAATTTTCTCAAACATCTCAAATATCTCCTCAAAGGCCACAGATAGCTTCTCGTGTATGAAAGCCCTGAACAGCTGTGCTTGAGACATTTTGAGAGAGATTGAATGCTGCTCTGTCACAGCAGGAGACAGAGAGAAAGGTGAGAAATAAGCTAATGTAAAGAACAGAATTCTTTAGACTGTGGCCAGTGTTCCCTTTTAAATACCCACCGAGGTGTGACATGGCGTGACATAGGCTGTGCATCTCAACCAATCCTCGCATGTGAAGTCGTGACGTCAGACGTACGTTTGTTGTTAGCTGTGCGTGTAGTTACAATCTAGCCTGGTTCCAAACCATAGACCCCGCCCACTCTCTGAGTGGACTGCCTCTTGGTCTGGTGTTGAAATGTGGGCCTAGGATATCTTCGATACAAAAAGTAGGCCTACCGTCCAATGAGAGTCGGAGGTGGGGGTGGGTCTAACGACAAGCCAATCAGCGAATATCTGCTAAAACAAGCTGTGCGATGACATCAGATGTAGGCTGATCCATGGATCTCTTGTTCTTGGTTTAGGGAAATTCTAATCCCCTCCCCCTTGTAATCACCAACACTGCAGCCAATTTCAGACTGAAACTCCACGCGGCAACATGGATCTATAAACTAAGTCAGTGGTTACCAAACGTTTTAGCTCAAGACCCTAAAGAGAAATCAGATGTTTGCCGGGGACCCAAACTAGTGAAAATAGCAGATCTACAAGCTCACAACGCGTCACTTCGAGCCGTGTGAGCTTGTAGATTAGAAGATTGGCTATTTTCATTACTTCTTAAACATGGGTTTTCTAATTCATGGAATTTCTTTTATTTTCTTTCATTTATTCATGACATTATTTTGGAAAAAAAGCATTGAATTTTTTTTTTTTTTTAATGTTTTGAAATAACAATAATTCAAAACAAAATGTAGGAAACTTTTTAATAAATATGAAGGGATAGTTGCTTGTGACCCACAAAAATGTGTCCGCGACCCACAAATGGGTCCCGACCCACTGTTTGGGAAACTGCACTAACGTCCCTGAAAAAAATGGACCGGCCACTATCACGTGTACGATGACCCTGGCAACACGTCAATTTGCGTCATCAACGCGTTCCGAGTTGACGCGTTACCATGGTCAGCGTGTGAGCTTGTAGATAGTTTTTCCCCACTAGTGTTTTTGAGGGATTATATTTCATAATGGTAATATGACATGACAAAAATTAACGTTTGGGCTGATGGTGGTGCTAGAGTGAAGGTAATGGAATCACAAGTACATCAGTAGTTTACCTTGGACTAGCCTGGGAGGATCCACTGTATTTCTGATCAGATATAGATCTATTATTAATTAATCCATGAGCGTGCGGACACAGTGTGTTGGTAACATTCCAGTTTTAGTAAGATCAACATATTTAGCATCATAAAGGAAAAATCACAAATTGAATTAAGGCCTTTGACACCGTTAATTACCCTATTATTATGATCGATAAGCTTAAAGCAATAGGTTTTTATGATACGTTGGTGAGCTGGATGAGATCCTACCAGGAAGGGAGGGAGCAAGTGGTGGAAGTAAACGGCACCCAGGCTGACTTGTGGTGTTCCGCAGGAAGTATACTAGGACCTTTACTGTTCCTGATATATGTGAACGATATGTCTTCAGCTTGCGACTGCAAACTGTTCCTGTTCGCAGATGACTCGGCTCTGCTGGTCTCGGACAGGGATAGGCTGCAGGTTGAGAAATCTCTCAGCTCTGAACTCAACAAGATCTGTATCTGGCTCTCTGACAACAAACTATCATTACACCTGGGTAAAACTGAATCCATCCTCTTTGGGTCCAGTTCTAACCTTAGGACGGCTGAGAGTTTCACGATCAAAGTGGGTGATGATGATGTTATCACAAGAAAGGAGGAAATTACCTACATGGGTTCCATCTTGGAGGCAAACCTCTCCGGTAACAAAAACGCCTTAAGAGTGATCAAAAAGGTCAACCAAAGAATACGCTTTTTGTATAGGATTGGATGTCTAGTCAGTAGAATACTCTGAAGATTCTTGCAGGGGCCCTCATTCAAGGTTATTACGATTATGCATGCTCCTCATGGTATCACAACACCTCCAAGGCCTTAAAAACAAGGCTCCAAACATCCTAAAACAAACTAGTAAGGCTACTTCTTGGCCTCAATCACAAAACTCATCTAACCCCTGCTCATTTTGCTAGGATTGGATGGCTTAGGGTTGAGGACAGAGTACAGCAACTTGCTTTGGGCCTGGTCTTCAAGATACACCACAACATTGGGATCCCCCTGTATGTGTCAAAATACTTCAAAAACGTTAGTCCACGATCATACTGTAACACCAGAGGCAGCTCCACGAATCATGTTCAACCCAGATTTGGCTCAACAAAGGGAATTAACTCGTTCTCATGCTATTCATCAAAAATGTGGAATGCCCTACCAAAGGGAGTACAGGAGTGTAAAACCCTACTCACTTTCAAAACTGCTCTAAAGACACACCTTCAGGAGGCTGCAATTCGAAAATGGCCCCTGTCTAAGTCTTAACCTACCCCCCACCCACCCCCCCTCCCCGTTTTTTCTTCTCTTGTACACATTTTTCACTCTTCATAGCAGTAACCTGTAAGCTGATTGTATGACGTTCTGTATAGTAGTGTGTATATCTGTCTGTCTCTTATGTCATCATGATTTGTGTGCATGGGGATCTCATCTTAAACAAGCTCAGTGCTTAATGAGTCTTAGACCTTGTATTGTGAATTTGTACTTCCATGTACTGATGTTCTCATGTCTTACTAAATAAAGTACATCAATCAATCAAATGCTGAAAGTCATCTTTATTCAATGCATGGACAACCTCTAGCTACTTGTTCTCAAATAGTTTAAACATTGGCTTTCAAAACATCTTTAGCTGAACACATTATACCCTGCGTCTGGAGTCTATATATCTGTGTATATCTGTCTGAGTGTATATCTGTCTGTCTCTTATGTCATCATGATTTGTGTGCATGGGGATCTCATCTTAAACAAGCTCAGTGCTTAATGAGTCTTAGACCTTGTATTGTGAATTTGTACTTCCATGTACTGATGTTCTCATGTCTTACTAAATAAAGTACATCAATCAATCAAATGCTGAAAGTCATCTTTATTCAATGCATGGACAACCTCTAGCTACTTGTTCTCAAATAGTTTAAACATTGGCTTTCAAAACATCTTTAGCTGAACACATTATACCCTGCGTCTGGAGTCGCACACCTAAAATAGCACATGTATATATAATATAAGCTTATAACAGGTCACACAGCGTTACCCGTTATGATCTATTTTAGGTGTGCGACAAGATGATGTGCACCCAAGTATAAATGAAGCATAAGCCACAGCCCTCCTGCATTTCTGCTTGTTCTCTGACAGTCGAATATTGGCTTTCAAACCTGACTGATGTGTAGGGCATTTAAACATACAACCTCAGCAAACAGCTAGTTTGGACTATTCTAGGTTGGCCCCCAGTATCCGGCAAGGAGATGGTGTTTAGCCCTCTGATTAATGTCTGGTCCAAGGTGTCATGGTGGTGGTCCTGGTCTCAAGCGCCATTCTTACCCTGGAACACAGCACCTCCCGTGCAGAGATCCTGGACAGATGTATCATTCTAAGACTGCCACTCTACTTCCTGAGCAGTGGCGTAGGAGGTACAGCAGAGTAGCTGTCGTAGAATGGGAAGGTTCAATCTACGGCTCCTCCCTGGCTGTGTGTCAGAAGTGACCCTGAGCATGACAGTGAACGCCTAGTCTGGGAGACTTCGGCTCAGAGCCTGGACAGCAGGGGCGCGGCCACTGCGTTCTGATTCAAATCAATAGCCAATGAAGAAAAGGGGGCGGGATCCACATGCAGTGGCTGTTGCATGTAAATAGGAGCGACGGGAAGCAATTTCTCCTTGAGAAATTGCGGCCGCCAGTGTTGTGTACTGCTGTTTGCCTCTTGTCGGACTGTTTAGACGAGTTGCACAGCTCTCAGACCGGTAAGAGGCGTGTCCGCTCAGATTCTGAGCGTAAGTTACATCCCGTCCAAAAATACAGGGGTTTTGGCCCAGAAGTTCCTCGCCCCTCCCGTTTGTATGCGAGAGCTGGCGAACACTTCTGGGAACTCAGATTAGTGAACGCCTAACTTCTCCTGATGAGCAGGTTGGTGCTTTGTAATATGGTTTCCTCCGCTGTTGGTGTGTTATTGTGAAGTGCTTTGGAGAAAGTATATACTGTATACTGTATACTATATACTCTATACAGTAAATGCAACATTTCAATGCGCTCACTGGTGACTTTGCCATTTAGTCAGACAGACCCAACTCATCAACTCTGTCATACAGTATTTTCCTCTCTTAGGGTTATCATTTCATCAATAAATATTTTTTTTGATTTTGAGAAGCAGACAGTATTTACTCAAGAACCTTTTTATTTTCAAAATATGACAAAAAACAAACAGAAATATCAAAATTAATATTAAAATTCCAAAATCTTTAGAAGTAGAAATTTCATGACAGAGTTCTGAAAAGTTAAATTTGATGACTTTTTGATTATCATTCATTAAATGAATGCTCATCAAAAAGTCGTCAAATCTGCGTACTCGTCATTATCATCAACAGGGGTCACAGACAGAATTACTGTCTGTTAAGACCTTGCAAAACAGTTGGAACAGGTTAGTGGAAAATAAGTGAACACAAATAGAAATATAGAGTCCAGCATCAAGACTCATTACACCAAGCCAGGGAGTCCATGTACAACAGAGGCTTTGCCACTTAAACCTTGTAATTAGTTGAACAGATTCACAGGGCCTCTATACTCGGTCCCGTAATGTTTCCACTAGACACAAATTATCTTCGCAGAAAACAGCAGATCTACAAGCGTACAATTTGAAGGAAAAAAACGCTGTGAGCTTGTAGATCGGATATTTTCGCGGAACGATAGCCCCAGATTAGGGACGCTAGCAAGTGGTGAGTTACTGCTTTCTACTCTGTGTTCTGAATGGCTGGTACAATTCCACTGGATCTTGGGAAAACGGTTGCGTGTTGGAGGAAAGAGAAAATATTGTGTGTCATCCCTTTGGCAGTAAGTCTGAATTCCTGGAGAATGTTGTTTTTTTGTATGCGTTAAGAGTTTGTTTGGAGTCCTCTCAGCTCTTTAACCGTCAGAGCAAAATGGAGGTGTGCAGGCGGTTCAGCTCTTGGGCTGGCGGAGCAGTCCGCGGATCCTGCGGACCAGGGCCTGGATGAAGGTGTAGCGAGATCGGACCTGGCTGTACAACCCCTCCACTTCCAGCAACTTCCTCTGTACAGCCTCGCCGAAGCCTGCTGCCATGTCGCTCTGCAGCTGCACACGCAAAGCAGAGACAAGAGTGAAGCGTCACAGAAGGATCGATACTTGTGGAAGTATACATTAAAATTATGGGTGCAACAGTTCATCGAACTAACCGATTTGATCGATTATGAAAAATAATCGACTATAATAAATACATCGATTTGAGGAATAATAGCAAAAATAACCGATCTACAAGCTCACACGTTAAATCGCAATGCATTGTGAGAATATTTGTAGTTTTGTCGTTATTTTATATACACACACACACACAGACACACACACCAAAAAAGGCACTTCTCGAAAAGGTTTTATTTTTAGTTTAATTTTAAAGTGGGTAAAGTGTTGTTCTCATGCACATGGGAAACAGCATTCACAGTCCCACAGTTGTCTTACTGTACCTGTTCTATGTCTTGCTGGCTGACTCTGGACTGGCCGAGGAGACGTCCTCCAGTTCCACGCAGTCCGCCAAATGAGTCTGAAAAGAATGACGAAGCACCATGAATGATGCAGTTTAATGATCTGAACAAGGATTAAAAAAAAGCTTCATTTTGATTGCCATCAAAATAGTTAATAATACAGTAATATAATACAATAATATAATAAAATATAATAATACAATTGTATTGTATAATTTTATAATAATTATGAATAATTCATATTAATAATTATTAATAATATAAATAACATTAATAATATAATATAATAATTGTATTGTATAATACTATAATTATTGTATAATATAATAATACAATAATATAATAAAATAGTTAATAATACAGTAAGATGTATTATTTTGTTCAAATAAGTGTTAAATAACTATATTGCCATAGTAACCATGTCTGTTCAGTAACAGGGGTCTCCCGGTATCTCCAGCTCTTTAGTAAACAGAAAATACATTTTCAGGTTGTGATACCAATTTCATCCAATCATCAAAGAGAACTGATACAGGATAAACAATTGAAATCAGAAAATGTACCGAAAAAAAATTGAAAGTTGAAAGTGATAAATTGGTTCCCTCTCCTGAAATTGGTGGCCCACCTGAAAATGTAATTTCTGTTCATTAGATCGGTGCTGGAGAGACAGAAAGACTCCTTTCATAGAACAAACACTAACAATGATTACTATCAGAAATTCTGAATATAGAGCCTCAACCTTTTAATAATAATAAAAAAGAACAATCACTTACAGCACCTTTTTCACAAGCATCTTAATAGATTTCTTTGCAGATTAAATACAACAGCAAAATATATTAAGTGTTCAAATCTTCCCTCCTGGTTTACATTGCATTAAAAAAATGATGTCAGTCCAGGTTCACTATGCAATCAGAGCAGAGAGGTTCCGTCAGACTTCTTACCGTCACCAAGACGTGACCTGAAGCCACCGACTCCGGGCAACAGAGAGTCCTTGGGGTCAGTGGGAGTGCAATACAACAAGTAATACTCCAGGTGGCGCCACAACACAAATAAGCAGGTCTCTATCACGTCTGAGAGGAGGTCAGGTCAAGGCATTTCACAGTATAATGTAACAGTGTGGTAATACCAAAGCAGACGCTTCTGGACCAGAAAAAAGGGGGGGTTCCAAGGGGGGAGGGGGCAGCTAAATGGTTAATAGATAGGAATCAAATGGACCCTGTACAGATCTGTAACTCTACGAGGGTACAAATGGAACCAAATGGTCTATACAGTTCATTCTCTTCCATTTGTATACCGGTCAAATAAGTATACAGGGTTTAAGATTTAAACCCCAAGTGATTATAAAGGAATTTCAAGCAAAAAGGTTTGGCATCACACAACCTGTAACTGTGGAGGATCTTGTTTGGTACTTGTTTGGTTAAAGTTTCCATAAGTAATGAATGGATACAGGCACAGAGGGCTAGCAGCTTCGCTCTGTTGTTGATGAGCTGGACCAGTCGTCTTTTGGCCAGCAGGCTCCTCTGGACTGACGAGATCTTCTCCACCCCACCTGGACCTGACACCAAGCCTTGACAAAGCTACACACACACACACACACACACACACACCAAAGACCTGTGGTTAGAAGAACTGGAGACAATATGATGGCAGTGGATTAAAAAAAAAACTAAACTCTGCGGTGGTGGGCAGGTCATTTACCACTGCACGCCGAGTGCCCTAACCCTAATTCCTCACCTCCTTGAGCTCCTCTGGAGGCAGCTGATCTAGGCTCTGCAGTTTCCCCAGGCTCTGTCTGTGGCTCTGCTGGAACCTGAAGAAATCTGCAGCGCTGTTCTTCAGCAGGTACAGCACCAAGCCCAGGCCGGGGTCACGGGAGGAGGCCGCTGATAACATGGTGGATGGTAGGTCTAAAGGAAAACACAACAACAAGGCTTCAGTCACATCACTGGACAAGAGCGCTGTTCACACTTCGTTAGTTGAGTTTGGTAACGCGTTAATGACACAAATTCGTTAAACTGGCTAGCCTCTCTCTGAGTTATGAGGAGGGAGTACATCACTGACCTGTGCGACCGTCTCTGCCACCTGGTTCGCTGCCAGAGGTGCCGAAGAGGCAGATGCTGAACTGGGCCTGAGGTGAACTCTGCAGCAGCAGTGTGTGACAGTACTCCATGATGTTAGCACACACCTGAGGGACACAACCATATATATTTATTTTATTTAATCTTTATTTAACCAGAACAAAACCATATTGAGACTTAAGTCTATTTAACGAGTGTGAACTGGTCAAGAGGCATAAATGTTTCACAGCTTTGCCAGCAATAACAAATACAGGACAATAACATTAACAGACATAATATGCCAGAGGTGGTATACTGGTCACCTTATTATAGTGATTTTTCAACTTCTATCAGTGGTATTAAAACAAGGCTTCCCTGTCGATCTTGGACTTCATGTGGCCAGTCATACACTTAAGTTAGTCATCTCCACATTTGGGCAAAGTTTCAGGCCAATCCGACCTCCATTGATTTTCAGTGTAAAATTAATGATTTAAAATGCATGCACAAGAAATTTGGCGCTGAACAGTGAAGCGGTGTGCGAGGTTAGCTGCACACACACGTAGGTTACGACTAATAATTTAAAATGAACACCACAGAAGACACTGGCATCTCTGGCAGCATATTTGCGTAAAAGATTAAAACAGCGCTGCTAACTGTAGCATTAACTTCCTCATATCCTAATAAGCACTTTCTTAATTAACTGGTTTAATGAAGACAGGTTAAGTCAGTTTACTTTGTTCCATTACCTGTTGCATGGCCACCTCCATCAATTCGCGGCGCTCTGCCGGGTCTCCAGGAGCGGCCACCTCAGCCTGCTTCAACAGTCTCTCCCTCTCACTGCCCGCCAGGCGGCCCAGCAGGGAAAGACACAAACGCTGCCAGGAAGGAACAACACTGTTAGCTCGTACTAGGACAACTTTTGTCAGTTCAGTTCAGGGCTGTCACGATTATGAATTGTTACTTGACGATGAAGTGACGATGCCTGATGAAGGTCCAAGAGACCGAAATTGCGATTAACGATTTAATTATGTTTTTGGCATTGAACATTGCAACATAGAGTATGAATAAAAATTACATTTCAGTTTGCCTTTAAGGCTTTGTAAACAAAAAATGCACAGGGCAGACAATATGACAAATAACTTAAATATGTAAAGAAATAAAATTGTCAGCTTGTAGATCGTTGATTTCCACTATTTTTGGAAAATATATGAAATGTATGAACAATTTTCAACATGGAAAAGATTATGCAAAATAACTGCGATTATCTCAAATAATTGCTATGAGGCGATTATGTAATAATTGTGACAGGCCTATCCAGAACACAACTTTATACGTGGCGCCCTGCCATTTGGCCTGCACGTAAACAAAGCAGTCACAACTAACAAACAGCCCCTTCCGGTCAACCCTTCACAATAATAGTCTCCCCACTGCCTCACAATGCGTCACATTTCACACTGGTCATTGTTAAGAGGAAATAGTTCCAACTTACACAGACACAAGAAGCGTTACTAGGCCTGTCACAATTATTACATAATCGCAATCATTTGAGATAATCGCAATTATCATTATTTTTGCATAATCACCAGCATCGTTTCAATTGTTCGGTATGAATCAATCTCTTGAAAGTTTTTGAAAATAGCTGATCTAAAAGCTCACAGTGCGTCACGATGTGTTGTGAGCTTGTAAATCGGTTATTTTTGGAAAATGTTTTAAAGTATAAAATGATTAAATCCATGGTCTGCTTTGGCCTGAGAGAGTGTGATCGCAGCGTGACGCTTGTAGATGGGCTATTTTCGACGCTAAGGTAAAGAGTGGATGTTCACCAACCTGAAATCTGATGATGTGACTCTTGACCTCTAGGAGAGCGGCACTATTGATATTATCTCCTCCTATGTCAAGAACTCCTGAAATGATACAGACAGAAATCACAACAGTATATTAGACACGCTATCCTATCACTAGACCACTGGATAAATCATGTGACTGTGTGTGTAGTACCTGGCAGGGCTGTCTTGCTGATAATGCCGGTAAGCAGGGACAACTCCTGTAGAGTTCCCATGCTGAGATCTTGACAGCGAAGCAGGGACTGGATAGTGTCTGCATGGACAACCAACCACTGAAGAACCTACACACACATACACATGCATGCACACACACACACACACACACACACACACACACACACACACAGAAGCAAGCAGGTATTTCTGCATAAATGTATTGATCCCAAGTTAAGAAGGTGCAGGTTACTTGGCAATGCATCTGCTAGAATGGAATAAATTATTGTGTTATTGTTGTGGTTGGCGTATTTGCTACAGAAGTGCATTTGCACATATGTAGAATATGTCCTCTACATTTATCCAGCCTAACTATTAGAAGTGTCTTGACGTTTTAACAATGTTGCGGTAATGATGGCCTCACGCTAGAGGACAATTGGGCAAATTTAGGGTCTGGTCCGCCTCTCCCGACAATCGCAGGGACGTTCCCGATTTGAGGCTGATCGAAACGATCATCTGCCGGCTAGACGATGGATCATTATGGATATAAGATTTCTGTGACCGGTTGAAAAGGTTATAAAAAACGAAAATCGCTGGCACTGGGTGAGTATATTATGAATATACCCTGGCAGTCAATGTGTTAAGATTTGAAAATCCTTTGGCTGGAATGGGTTACACAGCACAGATGCAAAGATGTCTTAACAAGTGGTAAAATGATCTGCAACTAAACAACTTAAAAGCTTTTCAGAAGAGAAATGTTCAACAAAAAAAACAAAAAAATTGGTGATTATGTTACAGGTTGCTTACCTGTGCTGCCCCCTGTTGGTGGTGTGTGGTGGTGGAGGTGAGGATGACCTGGAACAGTGTGAGTGTGGGCAGGAGGATCTGCCTGTAGCGGTCTAGAGGACTGGGGATGAAACCTGATGGGTCCCTCATCATCCTGGAGCACACACAGTTAGAGAAACACTGAGAATTATATAAGCATTATACCGTGCAAAGTTCTCTGGATAGTACAACAGTGGTTCTCGAACTTTTCATGCCAAGGACCCCCAAATTGATGTGTATATTTGGCCGCAGACCCCCAGAAGAGAAGATTTATGTTAATACATTCAAACATTTTCGATATTTTTCAAACATTTTCAAAGATAGCAAATGTACAAGCTCGCAGCTGTGAGCTTGTATATCTGCTAATTTTGAATCGCCAACGTATAAAATATGGATTAAGGGGTTAAAATGTATTAACACATTTCGCTGGGGTTCCCCTGGAACCACCCCAAGGACACCTGGGGGTCACTGGACCCCACTCTGAGAACCACTGTAGTACAATACATATCATCGCAGTCGGGCAGAACCCTTGTATACCTTGTACTGCATTAACCGTTTTTGCTACTTTTGCACAACACTCTTGTACAACGTAGTAGGGCATTAATTTACATAACAAAATAATAATTGAAATATGGAGATATAACCGACAGCGGCGATACGGTGGTGTATTTATGCACATTATGACCTCACACCATCTCTCTCCCTCCCTGAGCCCATGGTTACCTGTGTGGGTCGCTGTCAGGGACCATGTCGAACACCTGACACTCGATTAGCTGGGATACCAGGCCACAGCGCAGCAGCTCCACGGCCCCCTGGCACGTCTTAGCCACGCGCGTCAGCAGGGCCTGAACTCACAGCGGACGACACGACACAACGTTGTTTTGATTATGGACATTTTTTGTATTATTTTTCATGTTTTTGTTTTATGTTTTGACTTTTTGTTTTCAATTGAAGTTTAGTTTTCTGATTAGTTTTAGTTAGTTTTTAATGCAATTGTTTTTTTTGTAAAGTTTTAGTTTAGTGTTTCTGTTAATCTGGGTGTTTATTTTATTTTAAAATGGATTAATCGGGAAAGATTCAACAAGGTCTGAAAAAAATATATATATTTATTTCTGAAGATTTTTGACAAAGACTAAAACTAAGGAAATTTTCTCTATGATTTTAGGTCGTTTTTGTTTGTTCTGTTTTGTTTCAAATGTTTTTCCAATTCTAGTTTTCGTTATTTGGTCAGTTTTAGTTAACTCTAATAACTCTGGTCTCCTCCCCTCACCATCTTGCTCTCATAGATGTACAGAGGTTTGAGGAGCGGGGGCTGTGGCGTGAGCAGGCTCTGCAGGGCCACGTCGTCCTGCTTCAGACTCTCCACCAGCACCCGCAGGTAGCCGCTGTTACACACGTACACCAGCCACTGGCTCTGACGGTCGATGGACAGGATCCTGTCCAGCACAGCCAACGCCAGCATCTGTGGGACAGAGAGAGAGAGAGAGAGAAGTGGAACATCAGAGGAAATACAGGAAGAGAAGTGTTATAGAGCAGTGGTTCTCAACATTTTTCATGTCAAGGACCCCCAAAATGACTGCGGACAAATTATGAATTTGTCTGCGGACCCCCAAAAATATTTCACAATTTTTCAATAGCAGATCAACAAGCTTATATGAGCTTGTATATCTGCTATTTTTTAATAGCCAAAGTATAAAATACGGTCAAAGTGGTTCAAATGATTGTGACTCTATATTAACTAATTTTGCTGGGGACCCCCTGGTACCAACCCAAATCTACAAGCTCACAACGCGGCACAATGCGACACTTAGTGAGCTTGTGGATTTGCCTTTTATGGCACCTGACACAGCCATACCACGTCGACAGAGTACACAATTAAGCAATATGAGGATAATGAGACTAAAAAGAGATGAGTAGCAAATGAGTAGAAGCCAGGGGTTAAACTCATGGTGTCATTAAGTCCAGTGCATGATGCTGCTCGTACCCGTCCGATCTCGTGACCGTCGCAGGCATCGCGACACACCACCTCCATGAGGGCCGTGCCGTAGCTCTCAATGATGGCCAGGTTCTCTCTCTGCAGTTTGGAGAAACCGTCTTCAGGAGCAGTCAGACGCTCCCACATAGACTTGCCTGCTGTCGCACATTGGATTGGAACAGATAGATTGCACTTAATGATCCTGCAGCGAGACATTTCATTGGTTACCGCAGCTGGGATGCATTAAATTAAAGATCCAATTAAAGATCAATACTTCAACATTTAAGACGTTGCAGCTCATTTCAGTTCACTCACTTTACCTTCTTTTCAAAGCAAGACACTTCTCTAATTCTACAGGTCATCTTAGCTCTTTTTTTTCTTCATTAAAAAGAATATGTAATCAGTTTTGATTCCTTATCTTTTGTATTGTACTTATATAAATCTAGACTTCACACTCATGAACCATAGAAAAGATTCTCCAACAACAGCTTCTATCTGGATGAATTACACGCTAGCTAAACACAGAGGGTTTCACTGTGCTTCCGCGGAAAAAATGAAAAATGTCATCGCGACCCCCCGTTCGCTTGTTATAGGCCGTTGAATATACCATGTCTCATCAAAAATGCAGGGGAAAAAGGAAAGCAAGATACAGCCGTTTCCCCAAATACGCTAACCAGGAAGTCAATTGAAGATGGGATCACGTGATCTCCTGGATCTGAGTGTCTGTGCATGAAATGGTCACATATGTGTTAGCGAACAGCGCCATCTAGTGGAAAAACACTGAAAACACCAAAACACGTCAAAGACGTCAGTGGCACTCTGGGCTGTTGGGAAAACCCACGTCGAAGACGTAATTGGCACTGAATGAATTAATGGGTTAAACTACAAACCAGCTCTACGTGTGTGTGTGTGTGTGTGTGTGTGTGCATGCGTGCTACAGACTGACCTGACTGTAGCGTGTCGGGCTCGTCGGGTTTCTGGGCGATTTGAAGGTAGTAGAGCAGAGAGCCGTACAGGTGCGCACGCAGACGCTGAAATCCACCGCCTAGAAACAGATACCAGTCACAATAATGCTTTGAAAATTACATGATTTAAATATGATTCAAAATGTATATGATATGTATGAATGCACCAGCTCAGTGGCCTTGTGGTTAGGGTGTCCGCCCTGAGATTGGGAGGTCAAGGTTCAATTCCCCTGCTAGGTCATACCAAAGACTATAAAAATGGGACCCAATGCCTCCCTGCTTGGCACTCGGCATCAAGGGTTGGATTGGGGGTAAGTCCCTGCGACATACTAACATCATGTACAGGGGATGTACTTGTACATCAAGCCGCCTTACTCTACAGAAACAGGAGATAGACTCCTGGCCCATGGGCCACATATCTCGGCAAGGTTCACTTAAGTCAAAATGCTGGTTTGTCGCTCACCTGTACAGAGGATGAAGTCCAACAGCTTGCGGAGGATGAGGTGCAGAGCAGAGTTGGCGATGGAGGCGAAGCCAGAGGACGCCCCGCCGTCTAGCCCCACCCCCTGCTGGTGCTCTGACAGCACTGATTGGCTGAGTTGGGCTGTCAGGGTGAAGACCGCCCCGGCAACGATGGGCATTAGCTCCCCTGCTGCGTCTTCAGATAAAACCTGAGGAGGCACAGTGGGCAGGACACTGCTTAAGCTCCAATTACACATAATACTTATAGAAGTATTATTCGGAAAATTGGAGGTTCAAGGTTCAACTTTATTGTCGACAATACCAATCACAGAGTAAAAGGCATGTGAAATTCATTGTGCGCTAAACCTCACACGACAACCTGATAACCTCCTCACTCAGCAACACTGTCTCTCTCCTCCCTGACCTTGTCATGCAGATCCAGCAGCAGGTCTCTGATGATGAGCTGCCTGTCGTCAGCAGGGATGAGGTCAATGGGGCAGGCGGTCAGCAGAGTCTCCACCAGGCTCCTCCAGGACTGCAGCGCATGACGCTTGGCACTCAGGCTCCGACGCACACGGTTGCGCTCCACCACCTGTTGCAGGATGGAGTTCACCTCCTGAGACATTGAGAAAGACAAGAAGCAGGAACAATTAAACAATTCACTTGTTCAAAGTCTCCACATTTTTACCTTTTCAACCCAAAACGTAATCATTTATTTGCGGCAGCCTACTGATCATTCCTGAGTTTTATTCAAATCAGACCATCCATTCTTGAGTTATTTTGCTGAGTCAGACCCTGATTGTGACTTTGTTGTTTGAGAACTACAAATTTTATAATCTCTTTGAGGCAGACTACTAAAAAAAATCAGTTGGTTAATTCCACTTTCCCCACACGTTAGCAGTTGTCCTTCTGCTTTTACTATTGGTTTATTACCATTCTTTGACATCCTCGTTCTAACCAAGGCACCTAGTCTGTGACAAAGATAGGTGGCGTAGTAAGGGAATAAGGTAACAAATTGCCAACAGTACTTTCACTTGCAGCAAGCCTTTATCCAGTACCACAAAACACTAAACCTTTGCCTAAAGACACCAGCCAGTAAAAAGGACCAGCCAGCCACCATACATACGGTACATGCACATATCATTCATCTGACTGAACAGGCCTCTCCATAAACAGCACACTCACCTCCATTAGCAGGGGCCTCTGTCCAATGGCTGCCAATCCTTGCAGGGCGTTCACCTCTGCGACCAACACGCGATGAAGCAACTGTTCGGAGCATTTAGAAAACATGAGAAAGGATCCTGCATCCTTGTAAGATGAAACATCAACTAGTGAGATATTGAAAAAGGTACGGGGGGCGGGGGGGTAGCGGTCGTGAAAGACATACCTTAACGTTGCAGACCGTGTGGCCTTGCTCATTGACGTGCTCACAGTTGGAGATCACCTGCTCTATCTGGGTGCGCTCAAAGAATTCCAGCTGGAGAAGCTCGGGGACATCCTGGCTGAAATTGATGGCGTCCAGCACGCTCAGGAGCTTCCTGCGCACTGATGACATCATTCAAGAACGGAAGTAACGACATTGGTTTGATTAGCACCAGTACAAAACTCAGATGTCCAAATGATTCAAATTCAAAACGAGAACTGAGAGAAAAACTGATTTTAACTGAATATTTCATTCTCAGGTATGCTAGGTTACTGCTCACCTTCAAGGTTCAAAGTGTTCTTAATTGTTACTGTACATCTTGTGTACAGGTACATAAGTAAAACAAATTTTGTTCTGGTTCCTCAGACATTGTAGCAGCATCAATACTACTTGTATTACTACTAATGATAATAATAATTACCTTTAGAGACTGTGTCAAAATGCAAGAAACCACTGACAGATCTGGTCTCTTCCTCCATTCCTGATTCGCCATCAGCTGGGAAGAAAAACAGAGTATGCTTTATATTGAAGTCAGCATGCATCATTTTGTAAGCAATATAAGAAACAACAAGGAAAACAACAACAAAAAAACATTATTTTAGCATGCCGTAGTTAGTGTATGTGACCTCCCATGCAGTACCTGCGTGGTGTGTGTGTACATGCATGCTGCGGGTGTGCATTTGAGTGTACCTGCGTGCTGTGTGTGTGGCTGGTCGTCCAGTAGCAGGCTGACGAGGCGCTGCGTGTGAGAGCGCTGGCGGTTTAGTGACGTCACACGTAGCTCAATGGCTGCTGTCTTCATCAGCCACGACATTTGAGAGAGAGCGGCAATCTCATCACCTAAAGACGACGAACGGGAGCAAGTTAGTAGATCACAGCGGGGCCCGTAAGGGACCATAAGGACAGTTCAATGTTAGTGTAAAAGGAAACCACTGTGTTCCTCTGTAGCCTTTGGAAAGGAAGAGCTATTAAACAAACATGTAAACTCTTTTCACCCAATTCTTTTGATGGTTAAGTTGTAAATGTGCGTTCACAATAAGGTGCGAGGCAACAGTATTTCAACTTGAGTGAAGTAGAGGAAGATGAATTTTGTGGAATTGCGTCGTCCACTATCAGATGCAGCAGCACTGCGTCGACTTTGTATGCAAACAATGCACCAAAATATCTTCGCCTCCTGTATGAACACGTCTTAAGAATATGATTTTACACACAACATGTCACATTGTGACACGCTTATAGATTCGCTATTTTCAGCGAGCAACACAATCGTACAATGAATTAATTAATCATCATCCTTACTAGCTATTGTGCTGTCTCACCACAGGCTGTCGTTGTCTTGTTTAGATGCTATTCAGAGAGACCTGTACTCACCAGGTAGGACGAAAGGCAGGTGCTGCAGGTGCGAGAACAGGAAGTCTTGGCTGGTTCTCAGGTAGCGCATGGTGGGGCCCGATGTGTCTGAGTAGGCACACAGCTGGTAGATCACCTGAGGGAAGAAAGACACACAAACGCAAAAACACCCTTCAACATTTCAGTTCATTCAGGTAACTCAGCCAATTCATTCTTCCAGGTGGAAAAAGTGCCAGAAATGTCTTTACACCCTGAGAGTTAAAGTTGGAGTGCCACAGGCCTATTTCCACCTAAATAATGATCATTGGGTATAATTACTGTTATATATATATATATCCAGATTTGGTATTCCAAATCTGGATAAAACTTATATTTACAGGAAGTGTTATCAGTTAATCTGAATGTCTGTGGATACATCCAACATCTTCTTTGCCAAATGGAAATATCAAACTACTTCACAGTGATGCTGGTGTAACTAGGACATTAACTGCAAAAATAGAAGTTTACATGTGTCGATTACACACATATTATCAATACATTTCACATTCTGTCTTGAGTTGACTATACATGTCCTGGTTGTTCATGTGCATTCACATCAGGCGCAACACGATTATTTTTGAAGCGACCTGATTTGCTAATAAGACAATGAGATGGGATGTATTGTAAGCTTCCTGATAAGTCAGGAAGCTTACAATACACAGGGAAGGTATACTCCCACCTTTGAACCACATAGGGTGGTCTTGCTTGCCCACCAAAATCATGGCGCTGCGTCTTTAATTAACACTCAGGATTTCACAGTGTCATGGTATCATATGTCACTGCTTTGTGCATTGTGTGTGCAGGGTGAGAGTACGTACCTGATAGCAGAGCTCAGCCAGGTGTGGGGCTTGGCCTGTGAGTACAGGCCCTGATCTCTTGTCACTGCCTCTCTGGAGCAGACTCAGAATGGCATGCAGGCAGCTCCGCGGACACCCAAGAACACCTGCAAAATGCACAAAACATAACTTTGCTACTGTCACAGTATTATCAAAATGACATTATCCATGATTGTAAATACATCTTCATCATCACCACATAAAGCTGTGGTCTGACCTGGGTCCTGCAGGTTGGTGGAGGAGACGGGCTTCTTGACCTCGTAGCCCAGCAGGTAGAGGGACAGGTTGGGGGCCTTCAGCTCCAGTGAAGTGATGAGGAGGTTGAGAATGTGGATCTGGGTCTCATGTCGGATTTTTGCCACCTTCTTCTGTGGGTCTGAGTCTGGGGTTATGGTCAGGGGGTGGAGAGGGGAGGTTTAGAAGCATGACTGAACGAGTCGATAAGATGTAATACCGAGAGCGAAGAGTGACAGGGTTTGAATGCTGTAGCAAAGACAAAGGAATGCTCCACTGTTTTTCAACCTTATCTCTATGAATTTATCGTTCTTGCTCTCTGTGTTAGAGGCTTCATTTTAAATCACCCTCTGTGGATTAGTGGAGTCACACAAACATTCACAAACATGCTACAGCCATTTTCCCCTCTGCCTCTATGAGCGATGGTCTCGAGAACTGCTCGAGAACCAAGCATTCACAAAGTATTCTGGGTATTGTAGGATAAGACAGAGAAGCACCGTGTTCAGAATGGGACTGAAAAATAGCATCAATCAACAGTAATGCCAGACTGATTAAACAGCCACAAATCTGACAGTGGACTATTCCTTTAAAGTCAAATAGAGGAGATGATCCAGAAATCAGGATGAGGAAAATATAAGGAATACTCACCGTCTCCTTTTTCTATGCCTTCTTCTGCCTCCTCGTTTTCGAGACACTCTACGAAGCCTGCCATCAGCTTGTCACTGACAGCCTGCAGGAAAGATGTATAATAAAAGTTCCAACGCAGCAGGAAAAAAAGGGGGTCATAAGGGGAGGAAGGTTAGTGAAAACACAGGCTAAGGTTCGTGACTCCTAATCAGACAGACATGATGTGAATCTGTTCTCATTATACAAGTCATGATACAAAATCAAGTTTGATCTGAATATTTTTTTACTTTATTACTCTGAGAGAACTGTTGGGTTGTGTCTTATAGGGCTGTAATTAATTGAATAATCAATAAAACCGTAAAAAAAACATGCAAAAAGTGAAAATAGCTGATCTACAAGCCAACAACATGTCACAATGCAATGCGTTGAGATTGTAGATCAGCTATTTACACTATTTTGTAAAATTTGGTGTAATTTTTCATGTATAATGACATGCCCAAAATAGGGATTGATTATGATTCTATAAAATTATTGATTAAAAAAAGAAAAAACAATTAAATTGATTAGGTCAATTAACTGTGCACCCCTAGCGTGTAGTGTCAAAAGTGGAACACATACCGGGCTATGTGTGAAATCTCCCACCAGCCTCATCTGAATGTTGGGGTAGCGGGCGATTCGACGCAGGATCTTGGCGCTCTGGAAGGCGGCCTCTGGGTTGGAGCTGTTGTGGCACAGGTACCTGCCAGGGACAAGAACACAAGCAGAGGAGTGAGCCTGGATCCTCCAGCAGTGAATCCATCCCAAAATAAAAAAACATACAAAGTAACTTAGACCAACTGCACTTACATTTTCACCAGACAATGTTTGTCTCTGCGCAACAATAAAATATATATACTGTAAAAACAAAGATGTTTCAGATGCAAATGACCAGATACAGTAGGCAGGCTGTAGACCAGAGCACTGCGCAGTAAATATAAACCAGGCTTTCCATGGGTACAACAGTAAGTTTGGTGACATGAGGTTACAGCACTGACCACGTTTCCACCATGAACATAAACACGCTCAGTCACAGTGTCATTAAAGCATGACTCATTCATCTATCCCGTTAGACAGACGACTTTTTTAAATATAGAGCTTTATTATCTTTTTCTGTATTTTTGTATTGATATTTGAACTGTGGTGCCACTATATATGACTATGAATTGAATACCAAAATTGAATAACAAGACCGCAAGGACTTTTTTGAACGGACCTTTTAGACAAAGTATTTTAAATTTAACTGTGCTGTTTTACATTTTTGCCTAATAAAATATTCAATCAATCAAACCACATTCTATCAGTACACGATAGATAAGGGACGAAGATAAGATCAGAAGGAAACAATGACACCAATTTTGGCCTGGAGCAACAAACAACCAGGCATGTCACTAACGGCGCAACAGCTAATCGAATTTATAATCGATTAACAGATTTAATCGATTATAAAAATAATCAATTTTAATAAAATAATCTATATTTGGGACTGGGGGAACATTTATTTTTCCCCAAAAAACGTTTTAGAAATAGCAAAAATAGGTGATCTACAAGCTCACAACCTGTCAAAATGAGATGAGTTTAAAGATCTGCAATTTCCCAAATGTTTGCATGACACTGTTGTAAGACAAAGTATAAAATAGGGTTTAAGTGGTTACTTATAATAATTGATTTATTATAAATAATCCGACTGCTATGTCCATACAGTATGTGCGTGTATGGGACCGACATCTTCAAACTCGCCGTGTGCAGCGACAAGGACTCAAGGGATTGCGGTGCCCGCCATCGAGTAGTTTGGATATTCAGTTGTCCAGAACCGACGATCCAACCAATATGCCCATATGGACATACCAATATATGGGCATATACTGATGACATCAGGGATCTCCATATATGGGCATAGAAGGGACAAGGACTGACAGATACAAGGGTACTCTGACAAAGCCCCCGACACAATGACTCGGACATAGGTCGGATCGGCGGTGCAAAGTAGGTGTGAGGGCGACCTAGCGGCCCGAACTTCTAGTATACATAAATGCACTTAAAGATCATTAATTTAATCGGAAAAGCAATCGATAGAATAATCTTTAAGAAAATCCCAGTGTGAGGGGACGCTCTTACCTGGCGATGTTGACGATGTGGTCAGCCCTGCGACTCTGAGGGCTGACCCCCTGGAGGAGCTGCTCCAGAGGAGACACCAGCAGGGAGGCCTGGCTCTCCCTCAGGAGGTCCATGAACACCACCTCCTTCTGCAGAGCCAGGTCTAGCAGACACAGACAGTGCAGCACCGCAGACTCCAGCTGCTTCTTACCTGGAGGGCAGGAGCACGGCCATTAGGAGGCAGTGTTAATTTTGACAGCAAATGTTGGTATAGTTTTCGTCATAGTCTTTTGAATAAAGTAAAGTTAAAGTAATTATTAAAAATAAAGTTCCATTTAGTTTAAGTCATCTGAAATGTCTTTGTTTTAGTCTAGTTTTAGTTGATTAAATATGATACGATTTCTGTCAACAGAATCTACAGTTGATTTAGTCCAGTGGTTCTCAAACTTTTTCATGCCAGGGACCTCCAAATTGACACTTATTAGCCCGCGGACCCCCATTTGAAAAGATAAGCCAGGGACCCCCCCTAAGAGAAGATTTTTTACGGCTCTAGCATTGATTCTCAACCATTTTAATTTCAAGGACCCCCGGTTTGACATGCATTAGCCTACGGACCCCCATTTAATGGCATTTATATCTCTGGGACCCCAATTCATATCGTAAAATCAATGTTAATTTAACTCTCAGAGTTACAGACCCATAAGGGTCCATTTGGTTCCTATCCATCATTTAGCTGGGGACCCCCTGGAACCCCCTCAAGAACCCCTGGGGGTCCCCGGACCCCACTTTGAGAACCAATGATTTAGTCAACTAAAATGCATTTTGGCAGGCCTTGATGCCGTCGTAATGTGCAATTTCTACTTAGCTGTGTGTCGAAAATAGACGATATATAAGTTCACAACGTGTCGCAGATGCGTTTGTGAGCTTGTAGATATTGTGAGCTTGTACAACTGCTATTCAAAAATAGCAGATGTACAAGCTCAAAAAAAAATCTTTAACACAATTTTTAACACATATCTTCTCTTATGGGGGTCCCTGACACAAAACCTTTTCAGATGGGGGTCCGCGAGCCAATTATGTGGGTCCTTAAGTTTGAGAACCACAACCTAACTCACTAACTGAACCACTGCATAGTGTGTTTGTGTGTGCGTGCGCGTGTCCTTCTGTGACAGAAGCTGCGTGGTCTCTCACCAGGAAAGGGTGTGTATGTGTCGAGCTGGCGCACACCCTCCTCCAGCAAGCTGAGGCAGAGGGCCAGCGTGGGCGAGTCGTTCAGCAGGTGGAACATGATGCTGTGTCCGGGGGGTTTGTAGGCGGGCAGCTGCTCCCCCTGCAGCTCCACCACGTCCTGGACAAAGTCTGACGGCTGGGGCTCGTAGTCCCGCAGCAGCTTGTGGAAAACCTCCAGCACTGCATCTGCTACCTCCCACTGAGAAAGGGGGGGGGGGAGCAAAAGCAAAAAAAAACAAAACAATTTAATACAATCAAAACACATTCAGTCACGGAGCCGCCTCAAATTCATACAAAGTTACAAAGTCAACTTTGTATGAACCTGGTGATGTGTAAAGTGTTAAAAACAAAACTAAGAAACTTGCCATTACATTTCTCAAAACATGACTCATGTTATGGCTGCAAAGACACCAAATAGCATCTCTTTCAGTCCATTTCTTATTTGCAATGTTAGATTCTTCAAACGTTGTTTATCAGTCTGGTGCAGGGGGTATTTATAGATTCAGAAATCAGCGAAAGGGGGTACTGAAGCCAAAAAGGCTTGAGAACCGCTGTCCTAAACTACTAGCCTTGGATCAAGACTTTCATGGAAGTATTTTATCGAGTATGACTTTTACTTTCGTTTCTATGATAGTCTTGGTCTCTACCCCCCTATAGTCACTGGAATCTGCGCGCAAAGCCCATACTTCTCTGTACATATACAACGCTGACATAGAGCTGACCCTGTAGAGATGGATGTTAACTCGACATTAGGAACCTGTGTGTGTGCACGGTATTAGCCTGTATTTTTCTGAACTCAAGTTTTATTTCCTTGTTTACATCCTGTTTACATCGAGTGTAATACAGGCTTTCACCAGATGCGCCCCGCCACTACCACCCATTGAGGAATACAGGGAACTTCCGAAGTTCCGACAGAATCTGACACAGACAGGATTAAAACACATATCTATTGAAAAATACGGATTAATACAGTGCACACAGCTTTTGAATGTCGCGTTAACATCCATGGCTACAGGGTCAGCACTTATTTTTGTACATGTACGGAGAAGTACGGGCTTTGTGCGTGGATTATCATAGATAATCATAGACTATCATAGATACGAAAGCAAAGGTCAGGCTCGATAAAATACATATATGATAGCTTGATCTAAGGCTACTACACTACCAGTGAGTGATCCGTACGGGGGTCAGGCACGTACCTTCTCAGCAGGACGGCGATAGGCTCTGGTGGGGAAGGGGAGGAAAACAGAGTCCCGCAGGAAGGCCAGGTACGGCTCGAAGCCCGGCACGCGTAGCCCCGCACCCAGGTTGGCGGGCAGGCTGCTCTCCACCAATGTGCTGATGAGCTGGCAGAATGCCCGTGTCAGAGGGTACTCCTCACAGCTGGACTCGATCTCGTTCAGCTCCACCTGCAGGCCACACATTCACATACAGGTCACCTGACACACACTAGGGGTGCAACACTTTATCGAACTAATCATTGATTATTATAAAAAACCTTATTTGACTAAAATAATACAATTTCAAAAATAACAAAAATAGCCGATCTACAAGCTCACAACGCTTTGTGAGCTTGTAGTCAGATCGGCTATTTTAGCATTATTTTTGTCGGACAAAGTATAAAATAGGGCCAAGTGATTAATTATTCTAATCAATGTTTTTGTTGATTATAATTTTCATTTTAAATGTTTTCATGTTGATTCGTTGATATATATATATATATAAATAAAAAAATATTAGCCCAAAAAAGACAACGCTTCTCGATTATTTGGTTAATAAAAAATAATCAATAGAATAATCGCCAAGAAGATAATTGATAACCACCCTAACACACACACACACACACACAAAACAGCCTACCTCAATTCCAGCACCCTGTCTCTGTCCTGGGACTCGCACCGTCTGGAGTATCTGCAGGTGAGAATTGGTACATGGCAAAATCCTTAGTGTTCATTTATATCAACATCTGGATTTCACTGTGTGTACAATAGGGCTTAGGTTGTTAAAGCCATTTAACTTTGTTTTTGTATTCATGTGAATGGACTTTATCAGAATTGTGTCCCCTGGGCCTACCTGCGTGTATTCCAGTGACTGCCACAGTGAGGCAGCGATCTCGGGGGACTTCCCGAAGGCAGACAGGCAGTGCAGCAGCTCCGCCTTGAGGACAGGAGGGACACTGCACTGCAGCAAGCCCAGCATCACCACCACAGGGGTCCACTGGGGGTGTTCGCACAACGCTAGTCGAGCATTTTCACTCTGAAACAACAAGCAAGTTCACCGTTTTATTGCAGCAAACTGAATGTGAATGGAAGTTTCACGAAAGCCAAGGAAGACATTTTATTTGTAATTCAGGAGAAAACTGGACTACCAGTGATAGCCGATCTACAAGCTCACAAAGGGTTGCAGCATGATGCTTTCTTTGTTAGCTTGTAGATCTGCTCTTACCTTTCTTGCGCGACACAGGCATAAAACCAAGTATAAATCAGGCTAGTACTAGTAGCCACAGTCGACATCTGCATAGTGGTTAAAATGCCACTCCTGCTTGTGTATGTATGTATGTGATGGGTCATACCCAGGTGATGATGGTAGTGAGCAGATTCAGGAAAGAGGTGAGCCCATCCAGCTCTCTCTGGGTGATGCCCCTCAGTGGAGGGTGGCGGTACTGCGATGCGTCTGGGTTGGGCACGTCTCGTCTCAGGCTCTCATGGTAGAGCATGAGAGAGTGGAAGAAGTGTTCCCAGGACACCGGGTTCCCTGCTACGCCCTCTCCTGCATCAAACATTACAATGAAAGTTACCCCTCATTTATACTTGGCTGCACACAGTGTCATGCACTGAAATCGAAACGTTGTGAGCTTGTAGATCGGCAATTGTCAGGGCGCCACACTGGCGAGCAACTAATTATATATCAAGCTTTAAATGCAATTTGTGCTGATAAACAATACTTTGTATTTGCTACAATCTGCATGGATTTCTCTCTAAACACTTGAGTACAGACCTCCACCAAAGTCTAAAATGATTCCCACTTTACTTATTGGAAAGTAAAAGGGTCGAACGATTTGGGGCCACGGCCTTAGGAGCATGAATGCACACTGTAAATTTCATTGCAATCCGGTCATTCGTTTTCTAGATATGTTGGTCAAGGACAGACAGACATTATATATCATCCTTGGTGGAGACTATTCATTTCTGAAAAGCCATGTTTTTTTTTTAGGAAAAAGCTTTTCCGAAGATAGCAGTGAAAATGTGACATTACCATGTGGTGCTCCGTTGGTTTTAAGCAGACTGAAGCAGTAGTGTGCACACTGAGGCCCGTTGGCCAGGCCCTTCAGCATGCGCAGATAAGCCATGTAGAGAGTGGAGGGCAGCAGGTCTCCCATTTGACGCACAAACTTAGACAGAACCACCTGGAGCAGAGCACAGAAATAAGAACCGAGTGTTGCACCAAAGGGACCTACAGAACCACCTGCAGCAGAGCACAGAAATAAGAACCGAGTGTTGCAACAAAGGGACCTACAAAACCACTCAGTCTCTCAGATAGACATACGTCTATGGCTATTCTGTTCATTGTGCAGTATTACCACTTCTACCACAGGTTTCCAGACTGACCTGTTTGTGTGGAGGTCTCTGTAAGGCCATGCCCAGGTAGGAGCCCTGGAGAGAGGTGTGTTGGAGAGACTCTGTTGGACACCAGAACTCCAGGGCCAGCTCCATGCTGAACGGGTCTTTACTGTAAAACTCTCCTATCTGGAGACACAAGAAATAAGGAACCAAAACGGCACTGTAAAAAGTGTTTATGTAACTCAGAGCTACAGCTGACTGGATGCTAATAAATACGGTTACACATCGCTATTCCTCCACATCGCCACTTAGAAGATTGACTTCCATTCTTCGGAGTGGAGATGTTTCCCATTTGTTTTAAAGACATCGCTATTCCGACTGTGACGCATTGCTATTTATAAACACCGCCATTCCGACTATATAATCACAATGAATGTGAATTAGGCATACTTGGTAAAGCATCTCATGCGCATTAATGAGACACTTGCATCTGATCTATTGTCAAATCAGCCCAACATCAAAACACCATGTGTGTATTAATGCTTCATTAATCCTCCTTTATTAAATAATATTAAAGTTTACACCTGCCACAACCATAGGCATATGTCATTTTTGTGAACAGCACTGCTTTCTTTTTGTCATCTCCAATTAATTCTGGGCCTTTAGTTTGGAGACAATGGAGAGATTCAGTTTTAACCCAGAATGAACCCAAATCTCAAGCGCAATAGTTCAGGGTTCTCTCTAAATCCTAAGTGTATATATCCATGTTACTTTTGTGAATAATTATGATAGGCTACACATGAGCCAAGCTTTCAGAGTCCATTATTGCGGTGCGGGATGGGGCGCGCTGCGCAGGTCGACACGCAACAAAAATAAAATAAAAAGCATTATACCGTCTCTCTCCCTCTCCTCTCTCCTGTCTTCCCGTCTCTTTCCTCCTGGTTGGAATCATCTGAGCTTAATATGTTAAATGTGTTGCTTATTTGCTGCCTCTAATGAATTAAAAATCATTGCAGAACGACACGCGCATGGGAGGGAGATCCGTTGTCATTTAATTGTAGATTTAAAAACAGCCTATTAGCCTACTATTGACTGTACTACAATATGGCTTGGTAACATGAACATGAACTTGGATGCATCACAGCGCCACGCCTTGTGAACTATAGGAGATTACATATTTTCGAAGAAACTGTAGCATTTAAGAAACTAGGAAAAATAAATTAAGCATCCCTGCGCAACTTGGAGCTCTCCAAATTGCCACATTCAGATTGAAGGATTTTTCTCACCTAATTCACAACAACTGTCGTGAATTCTAACCACCAGAAGTATGATCAAATTAATCTTTCACCTTAATCTGTCCACTTACTATAATAGTCCACTTCATATGCCCATAAATGAAGTCTTCAAGAGGCGTCCATGAGATGAGATTGCGCACAGCTGTCCACCGACAGCCTGGTTTGGTTTGATATTAGACCAGACTGGACAGTGGACACTGCATGTGTCTCAAACCAAACGAGGCTGTGCGTAAATGCTGTGCAGTGCAATAAACAAATTGATGCTATTATTATTATTACCCTTATTATTATTATTATTATTATTATTATTATTATTATTATTATTATATTATAATTTAGCACATTGGCGTGAGTGCGCTCCCACGGACGCCCTGCATGGGTCTGTCTGTCTGTATCTATCAGTCTATCTATCTATCTGTCAAGCTCTTTGCCAAAAATAGCCGATCTACAAGCTCACAACGCCTGGTGCTGCGAGGTGTTGTGAGCTTGTAGATCGGCTACTTTTGGTGCGAGTGAGTGTGCTGACTGTGCTCCGACGGATGTCTGTCTGTCAAAGGTCCGCGGCCGTAACACGCAAGCTCTCTCTCTCTCTCTCTCTCTCTCTCTCTCTCTCTCTCTCTCTCTCTCTCTCTCTCTCTCTCTCTCTCTCTCTCTCTCTCTCTCTCTCTCTCTCTCTCTCTCTCTCTCTCTCTCTCTCTCTCTCTCTCTCTCTCTCTCTCTCTCTCTCTCTCTCTCTCTCTCTCTCTCTCTCTCTCTCTCTCTCTCTCTCTCTCTCTCTCTCTCTCTCTCTCTCTCTCTCTCTCTCTCTCTCTCTCTCTCTCTCTCTCGTGCGTCTGTCTACAAACTAAGTGCCTTTGATCCTAACCACCTTTGATGTGTGCGCCGAATGGGCCATCAAGTTTTTCTGATCTCCCAGTGGGGAGCTAACGACCGCTGTTGATTCATTGACTGAAGCCATCCACACCTATTTAATTGTTGTTGTTTTTTTCCTCGAAAGTTAGAAGACTCATGGAGAAATCATGATGTCATCTCAATCACCTCAATCAATCATGACTGAATGGCAGCTTGCTCTCCGGTCCCAGCCAGCTGCTGGGGACTATTTGTGGGGAATTAGGAGAGAAGGAGAGCTGTGAACTTTGCCTATACTGTGCACCCATGCAGGCAGGGATGTGCAGCACGCGCTAAATAGGCCCATGGTTTATTCTGGTATAGGTGGAAAGATCACCCCCCCCTTTTAAATCATTAATAATACATTCTTAATTTATAACTAACTAGAGGTCCGGTCAAGCTCTTTGCCAAAAATAGCCGATCTACAAGCTCACAAAGCTAAGAAGATCCCCAAGAATGTTAGCCTACAGTGAGCTATATGTACAGCACACGTTGTGTATTATTATGTTACATGCACTTATGTGCGTAATTACGCACGTGTAAAATTCCGCTGTTACGGTAGTTGTTCCACTCAGAGGAGGGGGGGGCACCTTCATGTCAGGAACCCCACAAATCACAAATTATGTGTATTTGGCCGTGGACCCCAGAGAGGAGGGAGAGAGAGAAAGCGCATATGGAATGCTGTGTAGTGTGTTCTGCAGACAAGTAGCCTACATCAAAATTTGGGGGTCCTTGGCATGACAAGGACTTTACTTTATTTAGTAAGACATGAGAACAGCAGTACATGGAAGTACAAATTCGCAATACAAGGTCTACTAAACTGGAAGACTCATTAAGCACTGAGCTTGTTTAAGATGAGATCCCCATGCACACAAATCATGATGACAAAGGAGGCATGTATAAGATAGAGGCCTATACTTCTTTTTTCAAACAGATCAGAATGAATAAATCAACATTTTGTGTCAGTTGGACCCCAGTAAAATGTACTGGGTTCATTTATTGAAATCAAGTAGCCTGCCCTATACTGTGTGAAATAAGGTGTAAAGTAGGGTAGTTACTTTACACCTCTGCAGACGCGCTGAGCAGCGTTAAGTAGCCTACATTTACTCAAGTACTTTACTTAAATGTTGTCTTATATATTACTCTGTGTCACAGACAGTGATTTGAACCGACGGCAGGCGTATATAGTAGCCATAGAGGCGAGAGTCTTCAGACTTCTATTAGAAGGGAGGTTTTTCATTGAATAGAGGTCACTATTAGAGGATTTAGCCTACTCACAACGCCTCATAGTGCTAGGCATTGTGCGGTTGTAGATCGGCTATTTTTGGCATAGAGTGTAGAGAGAAAAAAGAGCAGACCACGTAAAAAAAAAAGACATATATATATATGGAGAGAGAGAGAGAGAGAGAGATATGTTTCATAATATAATAATATATATCTGACAAGTAACTAGTAACTAAAGTTTTCAAATAATTGTAGTGGAGTACTATATTTGCCTCTGATGTAGTGGAGTAGAAGTAAAAGTATTGGAAATACTCAAGTAAAGTACAAATACCTCAAAAGCGCACTTAAGTACATTACTTAAGTAAATGAGTTAAATTCCAGCTGTCTTTATTGTTATTATTATCATTATTAATATTATTGTTAATATTATTGTTATCATTAAATAGCATAATATTATTATCAATAATAATAATGGCATAATAATAACAACAATGATAACGATAATAATAATAATAAGGGTAATAATAATAATAATAATTAATATTAATAATATATATTAAAAAACATACTCTCTCGCCATGCCTTTCGGCCTGGCGGAGACGATAATAAAATAGGATGATGGGGGGGTTCGTTTTTCTAAGTGGGGATGTTTCTAAGTGGGGATGTTTCTAAGTGGGGGTGTTTCTAAGTGGGGGTGCTTCTAAGTGGGAGTGTTTCTAAGTGGGGGTCTGTCCCCAATAAATACCAACTTGTCAAAATAATGCGTCAGTTAAGCCCTGCCCTGCGATGGCGGTGTGAGCATGTTGTCAGCTTGTAGGTATGCTATTTCTGTTGTGCGATTAAGTATGAATTGGGCTTTAGAATGAGTTTGCCTTTTTAATGTGCCAATTTTCTCCCTTTCTCCCAATCTGGTCATTAAAACAATTGCTTGGTGTGAACGGCCCTTTACCTCTGTGTCACCCGGGCGCCCTGCTTGAGGATTTTATTCATTTAGTTAAAGGGATTGTAGGGAACATTAAGCCTAAATTTAAAAAATATGTATATATATATTTTTTGCATTTTCTCCCCTCTATCAGCCACTATATAATGACGCTGGGGTGTTTTCCTTCATTGAAACACAGTCCTCTGTCTGAAATCCGTATTTTCCCTTCTGTTTATGTTCATGTTGTTTATGTCCGGGTCGTAAATTAACGCACGCATGTGCGTGTCCGTGCGCGTCCGTGCCCGTATCAACTTTTTACTTTCGGTTTTAAAACGCTCTCAAACTTCTTTTTTGAGGCACATAATTTACTTTTAAAAAATCGTTTGGATAGAATTTAGTTGTTTAGCTTCATATATGTGGTCAATTTATCATGAAAGAGCCTATTTAAAAATATAAATTCAGAGAACCGTAGGGTCGGGCATTTCCGCGAATTGTATCCGCATAAGGCAACCTATTTTGGGCATGACTCATTTAAAAAGTCCCCCCTGCGTCACCCCCTGGTGGTCGGGGAAAATAACTGCTGGAGGGGCGGTGTTTGACAACAGTTTTTTTCTTTGATTATGTCTGAACTCCCTACAATGCCTTTAAGAGAATTGCAATTTGTGTGGATTTACTTCACTAACACACACTTTGCACCCTTGTTAAGATAAGGGTTATGGACTGGTTTTATATCCACACGGGGAAAGTTCCTTAGATCTGTACATGATCTATACATGACATTATGGATTACTGACCAGGGTCATTAAGTGGTCCAGGTCTTTCTTCAAGGAAGATGGAGGCTCACTGCCCATCTGCAGTGACATGTGCACCAGGCGTGCATCTTCATCAGCACGGTTACGTAGCTGCTTCACCTGCAAAGACAGAAAATCATCGATGATGAGCTTACCATGTGACAGAAAAAAAAGATCCATGCTGACTTCAGAGAATTTGCAATTTACAATTTTGGCAGACGCTCTTATCCAGAGTAACGTGCGAGATCAGAATAAGCATGAACTCTAGTCAACAAACAAGGTAGTCACATAAGTAGAATGCAGAGAGAACAATTTAGTGCCTCGAAGTAACTAGGATACCAAGTCAACAATCTGAGGATGTGTCTAAAACAATGGTTCCCAAACGTTTTAGGCCCGACCCCCCAAAATAATAATATTTGAACTGGGGACCACTCACCCTGACAAGCACTTGGAATTGTAGGCATTACATTTAGTTTGACTCGGTTCCAGATAAATATTGTTAAAATAGCCAAACTGCAAGCTCACGCCTGCGAGGCATTGTGAGACCCCAGTTTGGGAATCACTGGTCTAAACAACATACTATTTAAGTAACACTATTCCCATTTGTGGTCACTAACATTTGTGGTCACGAAAAAACTGATCTATGTAACAAAAACATGAGAACAACGTCTGTGTGAAAGAAAACAAAAAACAGTGGTGCTGGCGACTCACCTTCATGGGCATGAGAGCCAGGAAGTCTGTGATGAGGGAGTGGAAGCGACGGATGTAGAACTCTTCCTGGGCGAAGCCCTCACATCCCAGCATGCCCTCCTTCAGGAACAGGAAGACGTCTCCCTGCAAGGCCTGCTCAGCCAGAGCCTCATCTGCCTCCGTGAACTCCACCAGAGCTACACGCAGTTAGGCGTGTGCGCGCGCACACACACACACACACACACACACACACACACACACACACACACACACACACACAATTAACACATTGAGTGCCAAAAACGGCTATAGCCGTTTTTTTAAATCCAACCGTCGAGTGCCATAAACGGCTATAGCTGTTTTTTCCCCCCCAAAAAATCTTCCTTTCCACAAGGGCCGCTCTCACGCAACTTAGGAATGATCCTAGGACCCTGTAAAATGGAATGGATGGATGTGAATCCAGTCCAAAAAACGTCATTTCCGTCCCGCTCCAATGATATGATCTTGAGAAAAAGGTCCATATCTCCATACTTTTTTACCGTGGTGAAAACAAGCCATTTTCGACACGCGATCACTCTGCAATGGCGGATCGTGCTAGAAATATTATTGTTCCAGTCGTTAGACGGGACACTCGCCCATCGTCCAGAGACCCGTGGTCTCTCCGGTAGGAGACTCAAAGTGAAACCTTTGAGTCTCCTACCGGATACATTAGCATCTTTCCGCCGGTCATCAAATTATTGGCTTAGGAATGCGACAAAAACAAAAGAATCTCCATGAATTCAAGGCTTCATGGGGTGTGTAATTGATAGAAAATATGTCATTTTTTGGGTGAACTACTCCTTTAATAAACCAATATAGGACATTAAGACACACCAATGAACAATTGTTAATATGACTGGACCCACCTAGTCGGGGCTAACTGCTGACACGTTGCTTACTGACATTTTTGTTAATGGAGTGAGTCCTGAAGGAAAATATTTGTTGGTGGAGCCGAATAAACTAAAACAATAATCAATAATGATCCACTGTTGTTCAAGGTAGAACTGTTGCATAAAAGCAATATCACATTGGAGGTCATGCTGTGTTAGTGAATATTCGTACAGCTGGCACTAAGTCTGTTGCAGTACAGCCTTACCAGAGCCCTGTGGTAGCTGAGACAGAGCCCTGAGAGCCAGGGCCCAGGCCAGACGGCACACTGCCTGCAGGCCCGGAAGCTTCCAGGTTTGGCCTTCCATCAGACGACTGTGCACTGCAGACACATACTGCCTCTCTGTCAGCAGGGGCAAGGCCTGGAGCAGGTCTAATGAACCAAACACAGTGGCCATGAAGCTATGTAGTAGCGAAGAGACACGTGAACATCCACTAACATGAAAGCTACAGGAGTGCACTTGGTGTGCGATATGAAATATTAGCTTATCATACAAACACAATCATTGTACAGTTAAGGTGGCATGAATGACTTTTTTTCAAGTGTTAAATAACTATTCCATTAACCATTTCCATAGCAATCATTGCTCTAGACTCTAGAGTGTTTGTGTGTTTGTTCAATAACAGGGGTCTCCTCATCTCTCCAGCTCTTTAGTTAACAGAAAATACATTTCCAGGTCGATTTCAACCAATCAGGAGAGAGAACCCACATAGGATACAGGATAAATAAGTGAAATTGGAAGTGATTAAACATATAAATGAGCAGATAAAATTGGAACACAAGCTGATATGATCTTTGTAAGGTTCTCCCTCCTGACTTGAACAACTGTGACTCAACAAACACTCTATAGCAATAATTACTCTCAAAATATAGCATTGTCTATAACTTTATAAGAATAATCTTTTTGTTTTATCCAAAAAATAATCACTTACACACACATCATAACATCATTGACTGTCTCCATTCTGTGGTCAAATGCTTCTGGAGAAACTGCACTTTTCAGTTGCTCATAACTTCAGGGGCAGTCCATTATTAAACATATGGGGGATTTCTTTTGTGTGCCCGGTAATAACTTATTATCAAAAAAGCAATCGACAGAATAATCGCTAAGAAAATAATCAATAGTTACAGCCTTATCTGAGTGTCTATGGATGGTCACATGCATACCAAAAGCCAAATCAACGAAAAAATAAGCCATCTTTCATTCAGTTCCTGTTACCTTCTCTATCTTCTGTGCCTTGCTCTAGGAAGCTGACATCCAGGCAGTACAGCAGTGACATGACCAGTGCCATGCTCACGCTGTCCAATGAGCCATCAGCTTCGGCAGTTACTGTCTCCAAGTGTCCAATGAGAGCCAGGGTATCGTCTTGTGTCAACGGCGACTGGCAAGTCCAGGAGAAAAGGCAGTCTGCCAGGGCCTGTCTAGATTCTTTGATGAGGTCAGATACCTGAAAAAAAAGAAGAAGAAAAAAAAGAGAACACAAATTCAGACCACGATCCACAATCCCGGACCTTTACTGTGTGTGATGCTTTCTTTTCTGTCAAAGCACAGAATAGATGACACATTCTTTGCTCTAAGCAGGCTTTCAATTCAACTGGTGAGTTGCTGTGTCAGAGTTAAGCCTTGTTAAGGCTGCAGTATACTCCCAATGTGGTAAGTTGTAAGAACAAAATGACATCATAAGAACTCCGGCAGTGGCTTTCTGTTCGGCAGTTCTTGCACCTCCAATGTTTAGCCAAACTCCTCCGCTAGCCGAACATTGTGACTGGTCAGAGGATCAAAGATTTATTTTGTTTCGTTTCCGCACTCTGCCAAAGTCTTGATTCAGCCGGCAGTGAAAGCAATGATACATTTGAAGAGAAGTTGGCTGAGGAGGTTAAGAGGTACTAGTCTCCAGGGCCAACGTCCAGTAGGTACAAACACCTCTGAGTGACCATAAAAACCAGTCGCAGGAAATGGCAAAACCTCAGTGACAAACTGGCCACAGAGCATCAGAGGGAGATCCAGGTGGTAAAGCCACCGTTTCTAGGGCTGTACACAATGCTTTAGTGACTTGAGCGAGTCACTGTGTTGCTAGTAGGGGTGTGCGCAGATATTCGGATTTCCTATTAAACAGGGCTGCCCCTACAAAACGTTTACAAAATAACATTTGTTTATTCTATAAATATATTTTTAATTGAGATGTTGCACCCATATTGCTGTCATTAATAAAATGTTGCTCTTAACAAGCAAAATAAGCAAATACATTAAGTATTAACAACAGTGATATGCAGGCCTGTCACACTGATTTGCGCATTGCTGGTCACCTGCAGCCTGACTGCTGGCATCGTCCTTTCCCAGTGCAGTGAGTGAAGCTTACTCAGCTAGCTACAGACTCTGTCGGTTTGAAAGAGAAAAGAACAAAGCTCAGGAAGACTAGAGGCTCATTCATGTCTCTAATGGGGATCCTTTAATAACCATAAACATAAGCTCTTGTCGTTTGGAGTATGCTGTAGACTTTACATGCCAGACGACTGCTGCGAGAGGAGGTTGCAAAAATATATGTAATTTCCAGCCAAACGTGAGCTCTCACCTCCTTCCTGTGTTTCTCATTTCCCAGGCCACGCTCCTTCTGCAGACGCTCAAACTCGCGGGTCACATCGATCTCTGACACCAGCGTGAGGATGCGTTTGGTCAGGCCCTGGCTCATCAGCTCGTCTGTGAAACGCGTGGCCAATGCCACCAGCTCCCCACTGAGCAGGAGACAACCAACAATCATTTTTTATTAATTTGACCACCTTTAATGTGGAAACAGTTAACAGTGAGTGCAGTGAGCAAAGGCCTTAATTAAAGCAATAACAAATCTCATGACTGAAATGTTTTGTCAGGCCAAGTCCCAATCTGCAATTTGTGAATCAGTGTGAAAGGAGACCCCCACACAAGCACGCTAAATATATTACATAACATAATCTTAAGGTTTATGGGAGATGCTTCTGAAGATGTATTCTATTGCTAGTTTGACCAATTCAAATACTCTTTAATCTTAAAATAACTTTAATATCTATTATTACTGTAGAGCTTGACTGTTAGGGTTATACCTCATTTATACTTGCTTGCGTGCGAAAATAGCAATATACAAGCTCACAGCACAATGCATTTTGAGCCTGCAGAGCTTGTATTGTAGATCGGCTATTTTCAGTGTGCAATAACGGGTTGCAACTAAAGAAATCCAAGAGTTAGCGAAGACTCTGTGTGTGTGTGTGTGTGTGTGTGTGTGTGTGTGTGTGTGTGTGTGTGTGTGTGTGTGTGTGTGAGTGAGAGAGAGAGGGAGTAGTGACCTCAGTTCCAGGGTGAAGGTCTTGCCGTGGCGGGACTGGATGAGGGAGCGCAGCGAGTTGGCCACGCACAGCTTCCCATCCCAGTACAGTAGCACTGCCACCAGGCCTCGCGTCAGACCTGTGAAGTACGGCTGCTGGTGTTCACCTGGTGACAGACACAGATATACTGTATACATCAATCGCTGTCAGGTGGAAACCTTGTACTTTAGTGTAAAACCCATTTAGTCAAGAGCTCTTTTTTAATACTTTTCATTGGTTAAATATTTAGAAAACCCATACCCCTGAGAGATGGATTGCTGAGAAGGAGCGCAAGACCTTCCATCAGCTTCCAGTAATTACCGCATGACTTAGTTACCCAATCCGTGCTACTCCTACGATGAGTTGGCGCCGATGAGTTGGCGCCGGTGCCCAGGATGGAACCCAGAACCTTGTGGTCCAAAGGCGAGTTGCTCTACTGACTGATCTACTACTGCTACCACAGACGATTGGCACTAGTCATAAAAGTGACACTAAATCAACACGTCACATTGTGTTTACACAACACCTGACCATTTCTTACCAACAAACATTGAAATACGAATACCATAGGGCTGCAACTATCTATTATTTCCTTATCGATTACTTGAATAATCGAGAGGCACCTTTTTTTGGATAATAAAAAAAGTAAATGAGTCTGATAACCACTTACTGTAAGCCCTGTTTCATACTATGGCGTACAATGGTGTCGCATAAATACAGACAATTGCTGATCTACATCTTTACAACACGTCACATTGCGACGCGTTGTGAGCTTGTAGATCTGGTATTTCAATTATGCTTTATAATCGATTAAGACAATTAGTTCAATTAACTGTTGCACCTCTAGAATACCATGTGCTTTAATGTCTTTCTTCGGCCTGGGCCGTAGCGTGACGGTCCAGGCACCCTAGGCTGCAATGCCAGCCTGACAGCGTGTCGCGGGTTCGACTCCCGTTCCCGACGACCTTTGCTGCATGTCACCCCCCATCTCTATCCCAATTTCCTGTCAGCCTACTTTCCCTTTCCCTGTCCCTCTCTAAATAAAGGTATAAAAAGCCCCAAAAAAAATCTTTAAAAAAAAAAAAAAAAAAAGAAAAATGTCTTTCTTCATCGTGTGGACACAGTACCTGCCAACAGCAGTTCCAGAGCCGCCACCTCCCCGATATCAAACAGGTCACTGAGGATGAAGGCCTCGGACAGCAGCTGCTCTGGTAGGAGCCGTGACCCCTGCTGACCTTGGATAGCGATTCCCTCCGTGCTGGCCTTACGCACCTTCTCCCTCTGCTCAGCACTCTTTGGCTGAAAGGAAAGATTGAAGGCATGTAAATAATTAGTACAAAGTAAAGCACCTGTTATTTTTGCATGTGTGTGTGTGTGTCCTGTAGGAGTGAGCGAAACACCTTGAGATCAATGTTGTGATGATAATATCGTATTGTGATGTTGATAATATCATTTTCCCCCCCAATAAAGAACACTGCTTTAAAATAAGGCTTAAGTGATTAAAACCAAGAACAGACAACACTTATGCAATACTATGATATTACGTGATCTCATATCATGATTCACAATATCATTAATATATTGTTCTCACGGGGGTTCTGTGTGTGTGTGTGTGTGTGTGTGTGTGTCTTTCTCTCACAGGGTTCCTGTAGAGCGACAGGAAGTGTGGTTTGTGTTTCTTGAGTTGCAGGTCGAGGAGGTGGACGCTGTCTGGCTGTCTCCTCCATACCGCCCCCTCCACCGTCTCCCACAACTCCTTCAGCGGCCCCCACAGACTGGCTCCTGCACACACAGATACATATTTTAAACACTTAAACCATAAGTCTTCAACAGGGTGTCCAGGACCCATAGGGGGTCCTCAGAGTTACAACAGGGGGGTGCCAAATCTTTATGTGAAAGGAACCCGTTTCTTTATTAATGTTTTTGCATTGACCACTTGAACCCTAGAATCCCTATTCCTGGGGGAACATTTGCCAAGAATTGCAGATCTACAAGTTCACAACGTGTCGCTCTGCGACGTGTCGTGAGCTTGTCTTTTTCGGCAAAGAGATTTGGTGGAGAGGGAAAAAAGTGTAGAGTATTGCGAGCTAGCCTATTAAACATATTAAGAGAAATTAAGATAATGTGTAAACAAACAAACAATTTAAGAAACAAAAACACTAATTACACAACACTGATGATAGTGCTGGCTAACATAAGCACATGAAGCTATCTATTAAAAAGTTTAATCTGAAACATACAGTTTAATATAATATGTAGTGGGGGTTCCTGCTTCGTCTCTCTCAGCTAAGGGGTCCTTTGCCTGAAAAACGTTATACTCCTAACTTAAACCCTTCAGCAGACGCACAGATTACACAATTTCACACACGTTTTTTTACACTTATAATCCCTATATGCAGTATTTAGTTGACCGTAGTCCCCCAGGGGCCAGGGCTCTATACTGCTAGTATTATATTTGCGTCTGCACCAAATATCTTCACCGAAAATTAGCCTATCTACAAGCTCACAATGCTTGTTCACAAGCGTGGGGATGTGGACAATATTTGACTTGTATATATTTGAATGTCAACAACTCATCATGTGGATCTTAATACACAGTCAAATTACAATTATAAACTGAATTTGCGGTGTTTGCTTTGCTTCCTTTAATGAGTCTCTTACCATGACAAAATGTACAGTATGCTATCCTGCTATATTATTATTATTTCTTAATACCTAAATTATGTTTTACTCGTGTGTGTGTGTGTGTGTGTGTAATGTAATATAAATATATATATTTTTTATATATATATACACACACACACACACACACTCACACGTGTGTGTTCTACCCAGGCTGTCCCTGTGCATTTTATATGAACTGGTTGAACCTATAGTTTCGTTTCCAACATAACAACAAGACAGCTGACAGCCAGTCCAGTGCTGGTTTAACTAAAACAGTCAGGAGTTTCTCATGATAACAACCTTCATTTTAAAAGTAAACTATAACATTGTGTTTTCTTCTCCATCGCATAATGTATGAAATAGTGACAGTATATTTGTGTTCAGCTGACTGCCTTCATGCTAACGTTAGCTCCGCAGCGTTGCCATGTCGGCTTATAAGCAACTTTGGGCTTCTTTTTCTGTAAAGTGTCTTGTAGATATTGTTAGTTTTTTGGGCTCGTTTCTAGTAGTGTAGTTGCTTATTTAAGCATCGTTACAAAACAATATAATCATTTTTTTTAAATCAGTGGTTCTCAAATATAGTGTTTTTTTGCCACAGGGATAATTTGTGATGTTATGTTTGAATTTTTGAAAATAGCAGATCTATTGCTTCACGACGCGTTGTGAGCTTGTAGATCGGCTATTTATTTCAAAAAGCCGATGCATGTATAGGTTTTAAGTGCTCATGTGGTCTTTTGGGCATGCCTTCCTAGACCTGGTTACTTATTTCTCTCACAAAATATGGCAACACTGTCCGTTAGCCTAGCTAGCCGCTCACGCTGAACTTGTCAAGTATCCTTGACCAGCACCATGTGGTCCGTGTGTCACATAGAATGAAACTGTCCACTAAGACAGAACACATTACACGTTTCTTCATACATAACAACGTAAATATAACACAGTAAGCGTTGAATTCGTTGTCTGAGGAAAAAAATACTTCATACCCGAATTTACCGCCATCTGCGCCGCCATGATGAACGTTTACTTTGGATCAGTTGTCATCCGGATTGACAGAGGATCCTGGAAATGCGCCTGTAAGAAATTTAAACGAATTGACCTTTTGAAAATACTGTAAGCACATTTACGATATGAGAGCACACATGTTTTTACATAATACATACGGCAGGCACTCAAGTAAACGAGGTGTTTAGAAAATTGATAAACATCTGTACAATCTCTTCAGGCGAGGTCCGGGATCAATACAAATTTCGGGTTTCTGATCCTGATCCTGTTGGAGGGGAAATAACTTTACGTCATAAACTGTCCGGAACCAAAGACCGGAACCTCCGGTGCCGTGCACCTCCAAAATAATTCCCCTAGTTTAAAATGTGTTTAGTTTGGTACAATAGTTTGGTTTCTTTTGGTATAATAATCGTCTTGTGTCCAAGAATGCCAAAAAAATCCATGTTCACCGCGAAGTTACTTCAGGTTCAGAGCGGAACCATCAAGATTCAAGACGTCACTAGTAGTAGTTCCACCCGGACATGTTTGTTTGTTACACTACAAAGCCCATGCTAGCATTTTGACAGCAGTAATGGAGACTTGACCGCTGAGATGAGCTGCTGTGTTTACAACTTACTGGTACAAGACATGAAGCTGATGTCATAACTCTATCATAGAGGTTTAAAGAAGGGGGTTATAGACATAACACACCATGGCTCGGGTTGTGAAAGTGTTCAAAACTCTGCGCAATCACTGGAAGAAATCGACGTTTGCTGTGTGTGTCCTGTCCTACGGTGGATACTGGCTGAATGGCAAACACTGGTAGGTATGATCTCAGTGTTCACTGTGATAGGTATCTCTAGTGGATTATATCCAGATTATTAGAACCACACCCTGACAACTTGATTGTCCAAGATTATACGTTTTCTATTATTATATTATATTATATATTATTTTTCTAGGTTTATTTTCTTTCTTTTTTACTGCAGAAATTGTATTGTATGTGTATAGCTGTATTTGTATTGTATGTACTTGTATTGGTATGCATGTAGCCGCAAGCAACTCTTAGATTCTTTTTTTAATATCTGGGATCGCAATACCAACCCTTGACAGAATGACAGCCCATACATCCAAACAGAAAAGTCATATCTGATTGTATTAAACAAAGTTAAACTCACCAACATTGCAGCTGTACGGAAAGCTTGCAAAGTTTTTGTTTCATAAAAATCCACCCTAGACATGTTATGAGCTACTTTCTGTCAATAAATTCCGTGCATGTGATAATTTCGAAGTGTTAGAGTTTGGAAGCGCTCGTTTTCAATAACGCAACGTCCTGCTGCCTCCTGCATTATGTGCAATTTCGAAACAGGTGGTATGCAGGACCAGTGGGTGATTTTCCACCAGTGCTTCCAAACTCGAACAAAAACTGTCAACAACTGTCGTATCTAGTGACAGCTAAAAATGGGGATCCTGCGTTTCGCCGTTATCTCTATATCTACAGTACATAGACAGTAAAGGAATTCTGGACCATATGACAGACCAAATCTTATCAAATGAGGGGTTTGTGGCCTAATCATATCAAACTGGATGTCCACTCCATGTCACAAACAGTGAAGCACCAGTCATATAAAAGTGTATCTGTCCTCTTGTTGCGTTCTGTGCATTGTGTAACATAATATCCTTTGTTTTATCAGTGACAATATTCTACGGAGAGAGGCATGCCTTGAGGCCAGGGTAAGAAGTCAAATGTGTCCTGTCTGAGACCTCCTGTCTTTACATAACATACACTCGCCTTTTTCTTTTATGTCTTTACATAAAATTATTATCTCTGGTAGGAATTTGGTCGTCAACAGATAAGACCACAGGAGCAGCTAAGGAAAGCCACTGTGATTCTAAATCCTGCAGCTTGCAGTGGGTACGACATATCAGAATCTCTAACAAAACCTTAGTAAGAGTCATACATCCCTACAATCAATTTTTCTAACCCCCCCCCCCTCTGCTCCCACCAGGAAAGCCAACAACTTATTTGAAAAAAATGCAGCTCCCATTTTACACCTGGCTGGTGTGGAAATAACCGTGGTCAAGGTATCGTTACTTTGTCATTATCATCATGTTGATAAATTCACATCAGGTCTATTTGTGTCTGTTTGTGCTTGATGTTGTGATTCTTCCACAGACCGACTATGAAGGTCAGGCAAAGAAACTGATTGACCTCATGGAGCAGACAGACATGCTGATAGTTGCTGGGGGCGATGGTACCTTACAGGAAGTCATAACTGGTTTGCTGCGGAGGGCAGATCAAGTAGGTATTATACAGTTGCGATGATTTGTTTTGTTGCAATATATTAATTTAAATTGTCTATATACTTAACGTTTAGCTTATTAGTTGAGCAGCTGAAATATAATTCTCTTGTGTAAGCGACCTTTGAGTATTTAGAAAAGCGCTATATAAATTTGAGGTATTATTATTGATGAGGCTTCATGTCTATGATTGCCTGTGTGTCACTTGTATCTGAAAATATGTCCACCAGAGAGTGCTGTGGCTCAACTATGCTACAGTATACACACCCCCAGGTTGCCTTGTTTGTACATGCAAATATAAACATGAAAACAAGAGAACAAAAAGGGAAGCTGTATCTGTAGGTTAGACAGTTTGTCTGTCCTGTTTGTCTGTTGTGAGTCATTGATGGATGTTTATAAACTACAGGAGGCATTCAGCCAAATCCCTATTGGGTTTATTCCACTGGGCTCCAGCAATTCTCTGAGTCCGAGCCTTCACCTCCTCAGTGACAACCAGGTCAAGTAAGTAGCAGTGTCACTCATGGGGATTAAAACTGGTATTCCCACCACATATGTGTTTATTAAGCACTTTCACCCTGGCATCCCTATTTTGGGCAATGTCAAAAGTTTGAAAAATAAGCCAATCTGCAAGCTCACAACGCATCGCATCACGATGCGTTGTGAGCTAGATTTGCTATTTTGCTATTTTTGTGTATGACAAAGTATATATGGCTTAAGTGGTTAAGAATGATTTGTCAGACAAACAAACACAATTGCCAATGTTTGTGGGAGAGAAGCCAGGCAGGGAGCGATGTTTGTCGCTGTACTAGTGACTCCTATGGGCTGGGCTGGGGAGAGGACTATCGGTGGGAGGTATTGAACAGGAGCAGTAGGACGGAGGCACTACGTCCTGCCGGTGGGGGCTTCTCACTGGCAGCCTGTGGCATGTTAGCCCGTAGGGTACAACAGCAATTATGGCAACACAGAAATGTGTGGGGAGGGACAAAACGACTAAATTGGGAGGTAAAAAGGGGTACAAATATTTGGCTACTCTGTCCTCAGAAAGTTTCTTTCCTCCACATTGTAGGCACATCACATCAGCCACCCTGTCCATTCTGAAGGGAGAGACGGTACCTCTCGATGTGCTGCAAATTAAAGTGAGTCAGATACTTTTCAGTTTGAACAATTTTGTATTAACAAATATAACCAACCCTGCATTTGTCATCAAAACAATTCCAGTACACATGTGAGATAATTAGTTATAGATGATTGAACAAGCATGCTATTTTTTATTAGATTAAAGCACTTTTTTTGTTGTTGTTTTGTTATACATCGTATTGTGGTGGGTAATCTCAATTAATAACAACTCAACTGCAATTCTCATTACTGTGTAATTCTAGAGTTGGCTAAAGTTGCTGTGTCTCTTTTTTCCTATAGGGCGAGAAAGAGCAGCCGGTGTTTGCTCTGATGGGACTGCGCTGGGGTGCTTTTAGAGATGTGGCTGCTACCATCAGCAAGTAAGAATTACTACTAGGCTACTTAAGTTGTATTCTAAGACCTCACTTTCTGAATAGAAAAGTACTGTTGCTTGATTGAATTGTACATTTACGTGTACATTTTCTTCCTTAGATATTGGTACCTTGGACCATTAAAGACGATGGCAGCTCATTGGTTTAGCACGTTGCGAGTAAGCCTAGTAATTGTCTTTCCGTCTACATAACACATGGGTGTCATTTAATTGATGAGTAGCTTGTTGTCCCCCCTCCGTGATGACCTGCCTTTTACGTCCCTCAGGAGTGGCCTCAGGTACGCGATGTTTCAGTGTCCTACCTGGCTCCCAGCCTTCGGCCCGCTGACCTGCCCATCGAGAAGTATGTGCGGCCGAACCTGCTTAATCGCATCATCCGTAGGGTTAAAAATTACTGGAACCCACCTATTATAGGTAACGTTGTATGTTTATGTCTTGATGTTTGTATCTTATGTCTTATCTTATATGAGTTTAATTGTTGCCTTTGTCGTGCGCCGAAAATACAAGATCTACAAGCTGTTGTGAGCTTGTAGAACTACTATTTTTACACTAGCACGCACTCAAGTATAAATCAGGCATTAATGTTTATACATGTTCTGGGGCTGCATCCGCTCTGTTTGTTTGTTTAGAGCCTCCGAAAGAAGAGGAGCCGGAGAGGTGGGAGGAACAGCGTCTGTCTACACACGAGTTGCTGATTAAAACGCACAACAATAACCCAGTGGAGAGGGTCAGTGGAGACAAAAAACTACTTCTCTGATCATTAAATACTGTAGTTGTTGTAGCCCATTATCCCTCAGAATATAATGACAGTACATTTTCCTGTTCATGCATCTCCTCTCTCAGCGGATAAACGATTCGCTGATGATCTGTGCAGAGCCAGACAACTTCACAGTGGGAGAGTTTATCACCGTTGGGTCAGTAGCTGTATACTGCACGCGCACATATGCTGTAAAGGCAGCTAGTTTGTTAAAATTATACATTTTAAATTAAACTTATGTTCTTTATTATAGAAAGAAAAAAGAGGAGGATCCATCGGTGTTTACTAAACACGGCACAAACCTGGAAGTGGGCGCCTGTCAACTCCAGCTACCAGAGGTCCGATATCCTTCCACTCAGATGAACTTATATCTCTTATATAATTTTGACTAAAAAACAAACCCCTGAAATACTGCAGATGGTATCATTTGGTAGCTCACTATTATGCATAATATATACTGAAGATCGGTTCTTTTCACTTGCCGCAAAGAACTGATCTTCAATCTAACATGTCGCATCACGACGTAGCTTGAAAATCTATTTGTGGAGTATACCTACATTGAGCTTATGTGTCTCTCACTCTCTCTAAGGCCCAGTGTATTTTCTGATTACTTTCTGTCTTTACCGTGACCCTACAGGACACAGGCGGCTTCTACAACATTGACAATGAAGCGTACGAGGCCATGCCTGTAGAGGTGAGGCTGCTGCCACGGAAACTACGCTTCTTTATCAGCGCTGAGCGCAAAGAGCAGCTCCTCACGCAGGTGCAGTGAAACCATAACTTCAGAGGAGGACGCATAAGGATACGAGAGTAGTGGAAGAAATGCCAGCAGTGACCCACTTGCCTCACGGTCCACAGCAGAACAACCTCTGCTTAGCCTGTCAGTGTTCAATTATCATGAATATTTTCACCTACAGACCATATCCACATGGTGGCCATATTGCTCATAGATATAGAAACCTAGATACCTCATTGGCCTCTGCAGTTCATTGGAGCGACCTGTTTCGTATGGTGGCCGCCATATTTCCGGGGGGCACGGGCACGGGCACTGGCCAATCACAGCGAGTTGACTACTGGCCAATCACAGCACGTCTTTTCCAGGGCTTGTCAGAATATAGTTGTCCCGCCCCCACCTGCCTCTGATTGGCCTACCAAATGCCCCCTTCTGTGACGCACGCGGAAGTTTCCAGCTTACCCCCCGGAAGTGCGCCCGCCATACAGACGCCTCAGAGCCGGAGGAGGCGTCTACCTTTATATGTCTATGATATTGCTATTAAGTTAGTGAAGTGCCACCCCGGTTGCCACAGCAACAGGGTGGCACTTTCAACGTTAAATTCCAAAATGGCCACCATGTGAATATGGTCTATTATGCCATGCCTAAAATAGGGACACCTTGTGGAAAGTGGATAGAAATCGGTGCCAATACTGATGTCGTCAAAAAGGTCAAATATATCAGCCAAACCGATATCGGTCTGGCTAGTTTCGACACAATCTGGAAGAATAAACACAGTACATACATGCTGTGTATAAACAAGGACCAACCTTTTGTTGTTTTTCTCCAAGACATTATCATGGTTACTGAACAGTAACAGTTTACCAATATTATTGTGAAACTCATTAAACAATCTGTCCAATTTGTCCTGTCCCCCTTTTTTTTGTACACCAGTTAAAGCGGACTTAGAAATTCAGTGCTTGTCTATAGACAGGTTTCCTGTTAGTAAACATGAGAGGATATGACCGTGCAGATCCGGGGGTAGCCTATAGAGGGCGCCATTACCCACAGCAGCTCTGGTCAAATGTTCATTCATAAAATAAATGATCTTCACCGGGTTTAATGAAAGTAGATTAAATTATGCAGTTTGTAATACCTTGTTTACTCAATAAAAATGCTTTGTCGGAAGTTGGATCTGTTTGTATATAATAGCAGAATTATGGCTATCTAACTCCCGAACATAACGGAGTGAACGGCGCAACAATTCGTTTTCCCCGAGCATGCGCAGATTGCGCATTCTGCTCTGTGATGACGTCGCGCGGAAATCCGTCTATACAGTTTAATGTAATGACAAATATTTCACTAAAACTTCAGCTGCATAATTTGAGATAAAAACAAGACCCGAGGGAACAAGAATGCTTTATTGTTTCAGAATGGCAGTACTGTGGAATCAAGTTGCACGAAATCAAGAGTGTCTCATGCAGTCAAGGTCACGTATACATTACTGTTGTCTTACAGTGCTTTATATTCATATTGATTGGGTTGGTAGTTTGTTATTGTAAAAGATTATATTGCAGCTACGACCAAGGAGAGAATGGTTATGCGAGTTATGTATGTCAGTGCCATGTGTGTAATACAGATAATGCTTCCTATTGACATTCAGTGGGGTGACACACTATACAAACAAATCAATATTAGCTAATGCTGGTACGAGTAATGAGTCTGCAAACGACTCCACAAAGAAGGCATTTTATACAGTTGTGTGTGATGTGCATATTCTCTTCATATACATACACCTGCAAAACAAATACCTTGGGTGCCAGAATGCCTTTGTGTGCTGAAGAGTAGATGGACCAATCATGAACAGGAACAGCAAGGTTGATCACGGGTGTTTTAGAACAATGAGCTCAGTCTTTGAGCAAATACTTTAAAATACATTTTAAGCTAGTCAATTCATAGCAGTAAAAAAAACATCTAGAACTTATACCTTTAAGGCCCCTTTTAGCACCAGTCCTCAAACATAAATGTACCTTCACTTTCAGACAACGCTTACTGCACCATTATTCTTTGATCAGCCAAGAAACCATCCAAAGAACAAAGTCAGTGTCTGTTTCCTGAAGTCCACACAAAGCCAACCTCAACGTTTCAGTTACTCATAGATCATTACAAATATTTAATTACAAAAATCAACCCTGATGACACCTCAATCAGTTCACATAATGAGCCATCAGTCTATGAGCAGTATCCAAAAGACACTATCTCCAGAGTCCAGGTCAGTCCATCTCTAGAACTGGATTCACAATGGGACTCTGATGAAAAGAGAGAAGAACTCTCAACCGGAACAGATGGGGCTTTTTCTGTGAATCTGCCCAGGGGGAGAGAGAGAGAGGGTGGGGGGTCCACTCTTCCCCTCACTACTGGCCATGACATCACCACACAGACAAAGGGATGTTTGTCATAGAGACAGACAAGTGCAGAGGACTTCTCTGAATCTGAACAAGAAAACGGCAACAACTCTCAATGAATGTGTTCACTCAACTCAACAGGAACCAGGAGGAAGTTGGAACATGAAATCCAACTGTGCAAGGTATCTCCTTAGCACACAAAGAGCCTCTCCACGTCAGTAGGCAGACTGGCTCACACTGGCTCAGTGTAAAGAGAACAGGAAAAACGATTAATCATTTTCGTCGGAGAAAGTCAGTCCAGTAGTGGAACATGGTGCAGCATTTCATGATGAGTGTGTGTCATCAAATCACACTTAATGACGATTCCCAGATCATCACTGATCACATCAAATCAAATTAAAACCTGTAACAGTGGTGGACGTACTCAACCCTAGTATTTGAGTGAAAGTATAGACACTCCTGGTCAAATATAACTCAACAAGTGAAAGTTGCTCAGTCAAATTTGTACTGGAGTACTTGCTTTTAAAAATACTTAAGTATTCTGAATACCTAGTACATTTTCTTTTTAATATCAATGAATTTAGAAAATTCGAAACATTTTCAGATTCTTTTAAAACTAGTGAGAATGGCAGATCAGCAGGCTCACAGGCGCATTGTTAGCTTGATGATCCGCAATTTTCACAGTTTTTGAAGTAGCGGTTAAGTGGTACATTTTTCTGTATTATTTTTGTAAGTTTGCTTTCAGGGGGTTCCTTCCTAGATATCTAGAGTCACTCAAAAGTACAATATTTGTTTTTGAAATGTAGTGGAGTGAAAGCCACAAGTTAACAAAAAACAAATGAAAGTACAGATAAAAGTAAAGTACAGATACAGTACTCAAACAATTTGCTTAAGTACAGTACTCAAGTAAATATACGTTACGTAACTGTCCATCACTGTATGATACAGCACTCTAGTGTGTAGTACTGTAGTTTTAAATGTGCTGGCTTAAAAAAAGTGCAAATTCTAATAGTACATATTACAGTATTAAACTAAAAGGGGGTGCTCCGCAGAATGTTTATCTCCACCAGGATGGGTGGCCCAACCATAGCTGTGTCCTGTAAGTCGTGAGTTGCAGCCATCAGGACCCGAGCTAGCTGCGGAGAGGACTTCCCTAAAGGCAGAAGTGGAAGCACTTTTGGAGGTGAGGCTCTATAGAGGCCCCTCAACATGCGATACCAATTTGGGGTTGATTGAATAAAAAAGCAAAAAGTGTGTTTTGAAGAAAATCTTGTTAGGTCAAAATGGGGGTGACCTATATGGGGAGTTGCAGCATGATGCAGTACGGATTCAGAGAACATTACATTTAAATTGTACTCTCCAGTTCAAGAGTAATGGGTCAAAATGTAAAGCAGGTATAGTGTCACCATGAAGCTGATTAGAAAAAAATGGGGTGGAGTTAGCCTATTGGCAGCGTGCGTGCTTAAAAAGGTTTGATACTGATCGGTCCAGTGGTTTCCGAGATTAAGTCCACGCACACACAGACACACAGGGGCCTTCGGCCTGGCAGAGATAACAACCTTTATCCTCTCACTCCCTCTGTAAAGTTAGCGTCGTAATAATAATAGCTCATCCAATGTCCACCATACAGTATAATATTTTATGCCAGCAACAACAACAATTCAAACAACAGCAAACAATTCAACATACTGGTTTCCATACCACACCTCTCACTTTCCGTGCTGAAAACAAAGATTCTTGTGCACACGATCAAGTGAGATCAAACATCATATTTTGACAAAACACGCATACTTAATATTGCTCCCTTTTTGAAAGGCAAGTAGAGTGGTCACAAAGCATTGTTATTTTTGCAAATTGCCAAAATTATGAAACAAAATAATAAACATCAGCTTAATATTACAAAACGTCCAACGATTTGTATTACAGCCTTAAAATAGAAACCATTCATTCATTTGAAAGGTTTTCCTCATAGAGCCATTGACTGAACCTGTGTCAGAAACGCAAGTTCGGCTTAATGGCTGAAGAAAGAAAATCACCTCCCAATATTTCAATATGTAGAATTATAGATTCCAAGTGATATGAATCGATAATCTTCCAACAAACCGTCAGAACAGGTGAATGTTGGTTCTGAAGCACGCTCAAAGTCAATTACTTCCACTTGGAGATAAGCGCGGTGGAGAACCAGGCTCATATGGATCGACCAATCAACATCCCATGATGAACTGGCCCGATCATACTCCTCCATATTTCCCTACAACGCACAATGCCCTTTGTTGTACGATGAATAGCAAAAATAGCTGATCTACAAGCTCACAATGTGCCGCATTGCAATGTGTCGTAAGCTTGTAGCTCACCTATTTTCACTTATTTTTTTAAATTGTTGACAATGCAAAGTCAAGACGAGATCTGTGTCAGAAGAGGAAAGGTGACAAGCGAACAGACAAACCTTGGCGGTGAGAAGCTGGAGACGTGAAAGACAACAGCTAGCCAGCGACCACAGAGGTCACGCTATCCACCTGGCGTGGATGCCGGGTTCCTGGGCCTCTAGTGCATCCAAGTAAAGTGCCTTCATTGTCAACACTGGCTGGCCATGAATGGCTTCAAGAGGCCAAACGATACAGAGATAGAAACGGATAGGAAGGAGGAGGGCTTGTCTCGGGAGAGCTGCTGGCCTCCTGGAAGCAGCGGATATCCAGTGGTTGCAGACGGAGAGCGTTTGTTTTCAGGGGCAGCAGGAGGTCTCTACGACCAGCATGGCGTCTATACCGTACACGTCCAGCAGGTCCACCAGGAAGGAGCGGTCGGCCTGGGGGTCCAGGCCCATGGCCCGCATGTGATCAGCCGTCAGGGTGGGGTCCGAACTTCCTGCCACCTCTGACAGGATCTGGAAAATGCGGTTGTTCAGTTCCATGAAGAACCTATGGAGAATAGGATAAAGATAATGATATTACTAAATATAATATAATATATATATATATATATATATATATATATTTTTTTTTTTTTTTTTTTCATTCATTCAGATTTTAAGGTGATAACTCTGTCTACAAATCCTCTGCTTCTCTGGCTGATATTCATGTGACTGTTAAGAGGTCATGCACGACAGCCTTTCATAAATCAATCTTTTCTCCTGGGACAATTGTCGGCCGCACTTTGCTAATTGATTTCACTTTCAGCAGCGTAACTTTGATAAAAAATGTAATATTCAAGTTTCTGCAAATTAAGTTGATTTTAATACCGTGCTGAAATTTATGGAAACCAATGTCTTCCTCTCTAAAAAACTACTTGTGACTGGATGGGCTGAACATGCCAAGTGGTCCTTTAAGATCATGAAAAGCCTGTCAAGTGAAGGTCTAATAGACTCACAGAATGAAGAGATCCTCTTCGTTTGATGTACAGTCTCCATACACCTCCTGAGAGTAAAGTAGCATTTGCCTGAAGGGACCAAAATGTCATCATCGATTAACATAATTTATTTTAAAATAACATAAATAACATAACATAACATAAACAATGTCACAGACAGTGCTCCATGTTGTGTACCTTTGTTCACTCAGCTTCCTGTATTTCTCCCTGTCTGCAGCGTTGAGGCGGAGCAGTGACTGCAAACTGTTCCGGTGTGTTTTCACATTCTGGTTATCAATGTAGACGTCATACAGGTCCTTCTTCTCCTCAAAGATCTTCTCTGTTGTGCCTTCAAACACACACAAACCGTATCAGACATGGACGAACATCCCCATACATCATACAATGATTTATAGAGCCCGACCGAAATATTGGTTTGGCCAATATATGGGTCATTACACATTTCATTGTAGGCCTCCTTCGCAGTGACACATTTCATTGTAGCACACCGGAAACGGAAATGAATGTCAATTGAAGATTTTTGTTCCCATCCGCCGCCGCTCTAAAGCTTCCGCTAATTATCTCGGTGTTGTTTTTCTCCGCGCTGAACGCTGTTTAATAGAAACTGCGACTACTGCAAAATGGCGCCGATTGAAAATTTCTTCTCTGGGCCACTTACACAGCTACCCTGTATGTCTACAAACAGTTTAACGCGCGATAATAAGGAATTTGCGAGGTCTGTGGCGACGTGAAAAAAACAAAAAAACAACAATAAATCGCTGGCACTGGTGAGTACATTATGATATTAAACTCTGGCATGGAATGTGTTAAAGAACAACTACCATAACATTTTGTAAAAAAAAGAAATGTATATTATAAATATAAATCTTAGTGTTTTGCCAATTATTTGGGGGCCCACTTGCAGGTTGAGAATCACTGGTTTAAGACTCCACAATTGAGATAACCCATTAAAACCGGGAAAGCATCCGTGTAATTTCAGATGTTTGCGTTGGCTATTCGAAAATAGCAGATATACAAGCTCACAGCTTGTACATCTGCTATTTTTGTTCATTTTTAAAAAATCTTGAAAGTGTGAGAACTACTGATTTAAAGGTCATTCGTACAATCGGCCTCAGGTCTTAATTAACCTCGCATCACCAGTCTTTCCACATCGGAGAAAAGCCTGGTATGCGTTACTAAAGACCTGTGTGATCCGATCTAGGCCACGCCTACTGAAAAAAATAAAGAAAATAATTCTCTTTCCGGATTGTTCCGATCCGGTTTTGCGGTGCCGCTTTGTTTTGGTTCCCCAATCCCTATTTAAAATGGAATAGAATTTCCCCCGGATCATAGACCCGAAAAGGTATGCTTCCCAGGCTAGGTCTTAATGGAATCGGTCGGGCTCTAATGCTTTATTCATCATCTCTCCTTCAGACATCACTCACAGGCCACGTATGACAACTCGGTTGCCAGGGTAGTGATGTCCGCAATGTTGATGTAGAAGAAAGGACGGAACTCAGGCACAGATCCCCCCATTCCAGGTAGAGAGACGTTGGCCAGACAGCAGCAGCAGTACACTGAGGGAGGAGTACATCACATCATCACGTTTCATCAAACAGGCCCCAACGCCAAGAGAGGGAAAATGAGCCAAAGATAGAGAGCATAATTGTCGCTGTCGGGTGGAAACCTTGTATGTTCAAAAAGTTACTTTTCAGGAAATGGAAAAAGAAAACCTGTGTTCCAATGGATTCAATGTAGTTATTATTTAGTCACAAGTTCTTGTTAATACTTTCAATTGGTTATTTCATTGGTTATTTTACAAAACCCACAGACTAATTTGTTTTAATCAAAAATAGCACAGTAGGGCATTCATTTATGAAGAAAAAACTAAACAGAACATAAATTAACCAAAGTTAAAATACAGATACAAGGTTTCTGCCTGACAGCAATGATATTTAATCAATGATAGCAGGATTAATATAGCTGTGCAAGCATTTAGTTTAGCTTATTTGCACAATATAAAGGGAACAAGTACATTCATTAAAATAAAAAACAGCAATTACACTGTAGGACAGGAAGGAAGCCCAGAGTCCTTTCCTTGTTGACCACTTTCAATCTGGTGTCAGCATTTTGGGCATGTAATTATTGGTCAAACACTTCTAAATGTTCCAAAAAACGTCACTCACATCTTTCCTTTTTCTTTTAAAAATAGCAAAAAATAGTTGATCTACAAGCTCACAATGCAAAATATACATACAGGATTTAAGTGGTCTCTAGCATCTGGCATTTTGCTTTAAAACACAAAATGACTATCCTTTTTGGTCATAGGTGGTATGGCCGACTTTAAACAAGTAGAATAGAATAAAAAGCTGGCATAAATTGCTGATGTAGCAAAACAATAGAAGCATTACATAAAACAAGTATTATCTAAAAACACAAAACAGACATGAAAAAAAAGAAATGAACAAATTGAAAAGCAGATGGAATAAATAAATATTAAAAACCATACAGAATGGTTTGCGTGCGTGCGTGCGTGTGTGTGTTTGTTTAAGCTACTCACCCCTATAGCAGACCACGCCGACAGGGGGAGGAGAGAAGATCAGGATACGCTTCCTGAGCAGAGCAAACTTCCACAGCACCATGATCTGCTCCCCGAAGAACCGGATGAACTGGGCCATGCAGCCAGCAGGGTGGGTGATCTGCCCAACGTACAGTATACATTATTTAAAAGACCAACGCTGCTTTTCAGACACTCTTACCAAGGCAAAATCTGACCCTGTGAGTGAGTGAAATTTTAAGAATCTCACAAACCCAGGCCTAAAAAGATATAGACAATATAGGTATAGAAAATAAATTGTGCGATTTTTCTTTCATCATTCACTTTACAATTTAGGCATTTAGCAGACTTATCCAGAGCGACATACAATAAGCAAGGTAAACACATATATCAAATGTATGTGACAGTGTAGTGCCTCAGTAAACTAGGATCACAGGTAAACTAAGAACCTAGCATCAGTCTAAACAATATACTATAAAAACATATATCTGTACTGAATGAAATTATAGAACCAGTAGGTTCACAATTAACCATCTGTCTAAATAAAATGCTATCTGAATTACATTTTAACCTTTGCATAAGTCTGCATAGTCGTCAAGGCTAGGTCAAGTGCTACGGGCTTAGTTACTTGACAAGGTAAATAATCACATAAATACAGTGCAGAGAGAACAATGTAGCCTAAAATAAACTAGGTAAACAATTAACCTAGAATCTAACAAAACAACACGTGTTCTATTAAGTGAACGCTCACAGGTGTTCACGTGAGGTGGTTGGTGATGAAGCGTGCCCGGGCCAGCCAGGAACATTTTTACCTTCATCTCTGGGTGCATGCAGCGGTTGATGGTGGTGGCGCTCCAGGTCGGGCAGGCCGTGACCAGGCCATTTCCTGCTGGAGGAAGGACAGCCTTCTTATCCTCATAGAACGCCTCCAGTGCAGTGTACTGTCCAGGGCATTGCAGCTGATGTCTGCAGAAACAATACATGAAATTGGTCCGGGTAGCTCAGTCAGTAGCAAAGACAATGGACCACAAGGTTCTGGGTTCGATCCCGGGCACAGCCAACTCAACGTATTGAGTACCACGACTAAGTTGTGCGGTAAGTACGGGGGAGCTGATGGTAGGTGTTGCGCTCCACCTCAGCAATCCATCTTTCAGGGGTTTAGTTCATTGAAAAGGGGATGGACACCCTCATTCTCGGCCGATATGAGACAATAAGGCACTCCCACCTATATGTACCAAGTAAGTAAGTACGTATGTGTGGTTTAAAGACAAAATTCCTGTTCCAATTTTGTCTGCTCATTTTTTGTTTCATGACTTGGTATCCCGAACGCATTTCTGTTTACTAAAGAGCTAGAGCGAGAGACACCTGTTGCTGAACAAACACTCCAACAGCAATGATAGCTCGGAATACAGAGATATTTAACACTTATTTTAACAATGAAATACCACAATCCCTTTAACCTATACTATGCTTTAGTAGACAATAGAGGGAAGGAAAAGAGTTGTCATTTAATGAAATAAGTGTCATGATTTAAGAATGCAGCTAGAATTAAGCAGAGAATAAAATACGTTGGTTTGGGAGTGGTAGAAACATGTTATTAATGCCAGTAACTGCCACACACCATTTCATGAGGCAGTCTTACACATGGGCCGTATTGTGCAGGTTGACTTCACAAGGTAAATGCAGTATTACGTGATGAGAAACGTCTCACGCAGCCTACACGTCCCAGACGGAATCCATTTGTGTTCAATCCTAAAGCCTTGCCTAGATGACTGCACTCCACACGGTTCAAGAAGTGAACTCCAATTGTATTATAAGTGCTATAACTGCATTTCCCACATGAAACAGTAGCTCTGTGTTATCTTTACGCATAGCCAATGAGGAGATAAGATCTTCTGAAGCAGAAGGACGGAGCCACTGAAGAGAAAAGACACTGTCAAGGTTTCTTTCATTTCACTGCTTAAGCTTAATTTATAGGCTACTCCGCGTCACGACAGTGGCTGTGGCTCAGGGTTCATGTTTAATAGATGAGAACGTTTAGAATACAGGACGGAAGCAAATAAAAGGGAAATCTGTGAAAAGATAACAGGTGGGAATTGAAAGAAATGGGGAGAAAATATGGAAATAAGGTGGTGCGGGGTGTAGGGTTTAAGCGCACGCACGCACGCACGCACGCACGCACGCACGCACGCACGCACACACACACACACACACACACACACACACACACACACACACACACACACACACACACACACACACACACACACACACACACACACACACACACACACACACACACACACACACACACACACACACACACACGAATGAACAATGTTTTAATTAATAATAGTGCAGATAGCAGATCTACAAGCTTACTATACGTGTCACAATGCGATGCGTTGTTAACTTGTAGATCAGCTATTTTCACTATTTTTGTACGGCACCATCGGCAAAGTATAATACAGGGTCAAGTGGTTAATTAGTCTAATTGATTTAGCAGAATATAAATTATTAGGGTTGTCCGATATTGGCTTTTTTACCGATAACCGATATACCGATATTGTCCAACTCTTAATTACCGATACCGATATCAACCGATACCGATATATGCGGGGATTATTGTGATTAGGGTAAGCTCAAATTTCATATCACACACACCATATACAGTAAGAACTCCTGTAACTTATTTATGAAGCAAAAAAAAAAAAAAAAAAAAAAAAATTTTTTTTCAAAAACCGATACCGATATTTTCCCGATATCAATTTTTATGCTAATATCGGCCGATAATATCGGGAGGCCGATAATATCGGACATCCCTATAAATTATAAACAATCTATTGGAATTATTTTGGTGTCGAGAACCTTGCTTCTCGATTATTCGGTTAAAAGTTAAAAGGTTATTGGTTCTAAATATTGGATATATTTTCGGTTAATTGCCCAGCCCCACTGTACATCTCCACTACTCCTCTCCATCCAGAATATGTCTTACCTAACTTGGTTCTCCAGGAACTGCATGTATCTGTAGAGGAGCGTATAGGAAGGAGACAGGATGCCCACAGATTTCATACGTGCTCCTCGTTCCACCTCACTCTCCACAGGCATGTTAGCAAAACAGGCCAGACCAAAGTAACAGCCTTTACGGAAATATCTGCCCAGAGTCAAGACAGAAAAACGTCCATTTACGAGTGAGCACGCTGTGATTCTTAATGTGGACATGGTCATGAGACAACAATCAATCATGTAGTAGAATACTTTATTTGTATGATACGCAGGAGTTCCTTCCTGTTGATTGTTTATTGTTGATTATTGATAGCTGAAATACTTACATAAAGTCACTGGAAATCCGGTGGGAGCCACTGGCCATTGACTTGAACTCGACTCCATCTAGATTAATGTCTTGAGGCAAGCACCATTCTATCATGTTGCCTGGCATCACACACACACACACACACACACACACACACACACACACACACACACACACACACACACACACACACACACACACACACACACACACACACACACACACACACACACACACACACACACACACACACACACACACACACACACAGTTTAGGCATTTAGCAGACGCTCTTAATCCAGAGCGACTTACAGTAAGTAAGGACACAAGATAATACATCATAATACATCAATAGTACACCAAATGCATAGAAATAGTAATCTAATAATAAAGTAATACACAAGTAAACCAATAGTCTAATAATAACTAATACATACGTAAACCAATAACCTATCATCAGCCTGTACATTCTCTCACACACACACACACACACACACACACACACACACACACACACACACACACACACACACACACACACACACACACACACACACACACACACACACACACACACACACACACACACACACACACACACACACACACACACACACACACACACTATCCAAGTCCAATTATTAATTATTATTATCCAATTATCCAAGTGACTATTAAGCATTCTTCCCTAAAAGTCCCTTTCTTTTTATTACATCTTTCACTTTGACCACTTCCTCTATTTTAGTTCTTTTTTTAAGCAGGCGAGTTAAAGAAGGAAGTCATAGAAGACAGTCAGGCATCTACTACAGTTCATCTCACACAATTATTGTCAGAATTTGTTTGCCCTACAGGTGTATTTTTAAGAAAGCATTATTGCAGAACAAAACGGTCACTAGAGACAACTGTTTCTAGTTGAGTTATTACTCAACTCTATTTAGATTCACGTCTTGAGGCAAGCAAGACGTGATCATATTTCCTTCCATTCAACACACACACGTCGTCGCGCACACACAATTATAATTTCAATTTCACCTCTTCCTCTAATCTTTTATAGCAGACAAATGAAAGAGGGAAGTCGGAGAAGACAAACATTCATCTACGCTTCATGTCACTCACAGGCCCGTCAGCAATTTGTTTGCCCTGCAGCTGCATTTTTAAGATTCACAATTCAAAAGGTGTTTAGGCTATTTATTTGTCACTCACTCATACTTGTACAAGCAGTACAAGTAAAGGGAGATAGGAGAAACACATTTCTGATGAAGACAAACAGTCCTGACGAAGGTCAAGGACAGTAAGAATTCATGTTATTGAATAAAGTATATTTTTGCAAGTTTCAGACAGTGACTCACTCTCTCGTTTTTTAAGCTTGGATTTTCTTATTATCCTACACATCTGTCTTTTTTAAAGGTGTGAAGGCCTTTAGTCAAGTTTATAATGCAGGTTCAAAAGAAGACGAATAAAGGTAAACAACCTTCAGCAACAATGGATAGTGTGCAGAATATGAAGGAGAAATGATTTAGCAACCAAGATATACGAATAGCTAATACAGTAAATACAGTCCAAGTATACACCAAAAGCAGAAGAACCATTATTGTTTAGTTCAGTGTATTCAGTGTTTTTGATAGATACAGACAGAGACGACATGGCTGGACTAGCTCCTTCATGCCTTGAGCCTATCCCTACTTTTATAACTGTCCGGGTGACCTTTACAATTTAGGCATAATAGCACACATTCTTATCCAGAGCAACTTACAAGTGCGAGATCAGCATAAGCAGTGTAAGCATGAACTCTTGCCAACAAACAACATGCTGAATAGTCACATACAGTACATGTAAGTAGAGTGCAGAGAGAACAATGTAGTGCCTCAAAGAAACAAGGATACAAGGTAAACAATGAACCTGGTATCGGTCTAAAAACAACATGCTATTTAAATAACATTTATGGTCAAGAATAACAAATCTATGTGAAATCTAAGGAAAAAGAAAGAAACACTAGAACAAGTGGGCAATATACTGTATATCTGCATAGTAATCTATTTAATTCTAATCTATCGAAAAAGGTGACAAGAAGTACGGAGCCAGGCTAGACAAGAAGGGATACAAGCCTACAAGGAGAGTGAAGTGCTAGGGGTGAGGTGGAGTCTGAAGAGGTGGGTTTTCTGACTACAGTAACTACCGTTTATCCTTGCAATGCCATTGGACAGTAAATGTGTTATGAAGGGGCTTTCCTCACCTGATCTCGTATCGAAGGTGACCACAAACACAGCCACGATCTGGTCTTTTTCCTCCCACTGTTCTTTGACAGGGAGGAGGCTGGGAATGACATCCCACCCTTGACCACCATGTTCTGCTGTAAGCCGGGCCGGGCTGGCATGATGATCCCCCCCGCTGGAAGCAACAACAGCTGCTACATTTCTTGGACCCCCTGTAGTCAGTGGTGAAAAGTAACTAAGTAAAGTTTTTTGCATTACATTTACATTTAATTACATTTGCAATTGTGAGGTACTTTACTTGAGTATTTCAATTTGTTTATACTTTATACTTCTTTAAACAAATTTACTACATCTCAGCGGTAAATATTGTACTTTTTCCTCTAGTACTTGAAAACTTTAGTTACTTTGCAGATTAGATTTAGCCAATTTTCTTTATTATTTCTATATATCATTTAATGATATATTTAAAAATCAGGTTAATCACTTTAACCCTATATATCAGCTATTTGACAATAGCCCATCTACAAGCTCACAACGCATTATGATGAGATGTGTTGTGAGCTTGTACATCTGCTATTTTCAAAATATCTTGAATTATTATATATATATTTTATATAATAATATTTTAACAACACAAATCTTGTATGGGGCCACTGGTACAAAATCGTTTCAGATGGGGGTCCGCGACTAAAGAAAAAGCATATTAATTTGGGGGGTCCCTGACATTCAAAAGTTTTGACTATAGGCCTACCAGTGGGTAGCTACAGTAACACTGCAGTAGCCTAGCCCTAGTCAACTAAAACAGTGGTCCCCACATGATTTTGGTTGGGACCCCAGATGACAGTGAAGTGACAATTTAAGGACTTTTAAGACCTTTTAAATTAAATACATAAATAAATAAAAAATATAGAAAAAAAGACCATCACTGCATCAAAGGTCATCAACTATAAAATCAAAACTGGTCAAACATTGGCCAAATTATTCGTTGCAAGGCGTTGTGAGTTGTAGATCGGCTATTTTCACCATATAGCTGTGGAACCGTCGACCGAGTCAAACTATACGTGTAATACCTCAACAGAACTCCTACATTCCAAGTGGTTCTCAGGGTTGGGGTGGTCCCCAGTCCAAATATGATTATTTTGGGGGGGTCACTCCCTCCCCAGATCAAATATGATTATTTTGGGGGGGTCCCCAATTCAGATGTGATTATTTTGGGGGGTCCCCGGTTCAAATATGATTATTTTGGGGGGTCGCGGCCTGAAAAGGTTGAGAACCACTGTACTAAAGTACTGTACGAGCACTTGCCTGTGGTGGTGCAGGTGGTGGTGGTGCTCCACCCAACAGTAGTGCCACTCGACGCAGTGCCACCCCCCGCCGTGCTGGTGCGGCAGTCCGGCGGCGGCTTGGAGGAACTTTTCTCCGATGCCTCCTCGTTCTGTTCGCCGGGAGACGTGGGGGAGATCCGGTGGGTCGGTGGATCGGGTGGCGGCGGTGGTTCGATCTCCTCCCAGTCGAGCAGCCGAGCGCGATCCGACTGCTGCTCGACCATCATGATCCAATTGGTTCTGAAAGGATCAGAACGGTAAAATGACAACAACAACAGCAACGACACACAGATCCTGCTGAATAATAAGGCTGTAGAATCAGATCCACATGATGATGATCAGGGAATGGATCCTTATTCCTCCTCCGTGCTGTTTGTTGCTTCTATTTGTAAGCGTGTCACATACGCTGCTCTCTCTCTCTCGTTGTGTTTTGATGACGTCACCCGCTTCCGCTCACACACTCTCGGATCCTGTAGTGTTGGTTTTGACTCTCCGACAGGGTACCATGGAGCAGTGTAGCTTAGGGGCCAGTTGCACCACCTCACACTAAATTCAAACTTAGCCTAGTTATAGCTTAAATGGCTATTAAAAAAAGCCATTTAACCCCTTTTAGCTGGAAAAGTATCTGTGTAATTTTTAGATTTCTTTGGCTATTCAAAAATAGCAGATATATGAGCTTGTAGATCTGCTAGTTTTTGTTTTGTATGTGATTTTTTTTGCAAATCTTTAAATATATATATATATATATATAAAATATATATTCAGACTCATTTTCACGATTTTACAAAAAATAGCAGATCTACAAGCTCATAGCGCTGCACTCGGTGCCGTGCTATGAGCTTGTATATCTGCTATTTTTGAATAGCCAAAGAAATCTAAAATGACAGAGATACTTTCCCGGATTGAATGTGTTTAAGCTATAACTAGGCTAAGTTTGAACTTAGTGTGAGGTGGTGCAACTGGCCCCTGGTCCATAGCAGAAGGAGTTACGGTGTTACTTTCAAGCCGTTGCCCGTGCACGCCTGGTAGCGCCGACGGCGCAGCCTCTCGTCTGTAGTCTAAATAAAAAATACACTCTCGCTCCTCGCCAAAACAAACACGGGTTTAAGATGTTGAAAGCCTACTTTCCTTAGTGGGAACACCCCGAGTCCCCCACCTCAGGTCTAAAATACACCTTTTTGGACAGAAAAGAAAACATTTCACCGGATTGAAAAATGTTTTTGCTACTCCACTGCGCCTCCTACAGATCTGGTCAATGGATTTCTATTGACAAGATCTGTAGGAGGCGCAGTGGAGTAACTAAAACATTTTCTTTTCTGTCCAAAAAGTGTATTTTAGACGTGAGGTAGGGCCGTGGGGGGATCTGAGTGTTCCCACTAAGGAAAGGAAAGTAGGCTTTCAACATCTTAAAACCGTCTTTGTTTTGGTGAGTAGCAAAAGTGTATTTGTGTAGTAAGTGTAGCGAAAGAGAGAGATGACCAAATAACTAACTGGACAATGCGTCTCTGTCGGGTCTAGTCTGTACCTTTAACGTCAGGTGCGTTGAAATAGATCATATTTCACTGAGCCAATCAGATAGGAGACGGAGCTTGCTTAATCAGGAAACAATTTGCATACGCAGCGGGATATTCAAGATGCCTGGTGGTGGTGGTAGAGTTTGTAAGTATTCAACTAAAATAAATGCTGGTTAGTAACAAGTTGTTAGATTTGCAGTCACTTGAACCACTTAAATAGGCCTATCTGAACATCACGGATGTAGCCTACAGTACATGTCATTTTCTCCACATGATTTAATTTGATGTGGGGTTAAATAAAACCTTACATTGATACTACCATGCTACACTGCTAGTCTGCTAGGAGTCTGAGTATCCGAAGACTCACCTGTTCAGACCCCACCAGCGCTCCTCTCTCCTTGTAGGCCTGTCCCTTCTTGATGCTAGTTTACTATGCAAATATAATATAATATCTTGGTCAATCGTTCTCATGATTTGTTATTACTTAGATTAGCCCCCCCCCAAAAAAATAATAATAATGTTAATTGTATTTAAGAAAGTTGTTTAAACAGATGGTAGGTTCATTGTCTATCTGGTATCCTAGTTTCTTTGAGCCACTACATTGTTCTCTCTCTGCACTCTACTTATGTGACTATTTACCTAGTTTGTTGACTAGGGTTCATGCTTTGGCCTACTCTGCTTACTGTGATCTTGCACTTGTGATGTGAGTTGCTCTGGATAAGAGCCTACATTGTTACTGTAACGATAAATTATTTATTTAATGATTGTTCTACCGATTACTTCACAGTGTGTTTTTAACGAATGAATGTGGAGAAAAATCCAATGGATGTTTTCTTATAATCGACTAAATCGATTAGTTTGATTAACCACATAAGCCACATTATACTTGGTAATCTAACACTGTGGGCAAAACAAATATCAAAAGTAGCTGATCTACAAGGTCATTATGCACCGCAACAACGTGACACCATTGGCGGTTTTTTATTTATTACAATTAATTAAATTAGTTTGAATAACTATTGCACCCCCACAATTCTGCCCCCCACAGGCATGGCAACAGTGATGTACGACGGGACGTCGAGCTGTGGTGACGAGGACAGCAGCAGTGACAACAGCTCGGATGAAGGTCACTTTAAATTCAGCGGGATCGTTCAGAGTCCTGGTTCTTCATGCCGGACCCCCAGGGTCCAGAGGCACCGCAGCAGGAGCAGTGCTGTAGAGCCCTCCAGTCCCATCCCCTACGCAGCCTGGAGGAAGCTGAGGCTCTGTGAGTCCCCCAACACACCTAAGGTCAGTGGTGGACACATTGACAAAGTACATTTCCTTTTAATATCAATTATCAAAGCTGAAATTTAGACATTTTACGAACAATCCAAAAATATTGAAAATAGACACATGACATGAGCTTGTAGATTGGCTATTTTCACTGTGCACAAGTGAAATGCACAAGTGGTTATAATGTATTTTTGTACGTTTGGGGTCCCTTAGAAATGTAGTGGAGTCAAAACAAAAGTACACATTTGTCTTAAAAATGTAGTTTAGTGAAAATGATGAACGTTCCAAAGAATCAACAACCAAAATGCTCAAGTAAAGTACAGATACTCAATGTACTTGGGTACAGTTCTCGAGAAACAGTACTTGTGTGTTACTGTCCACCATGGATACGTGTGTACTTCCTCCATGTCTCCCGTAGAGCCTGTTGTGTAGGTCATCTGAGCCGTGCTCCAGCACCAAGATAGGTCGCAGTCAACGAGCCCTGCGTTTTGGGAGTCGCAGCCGCGCACCCTCGGTCAACGTGAATCCCTTCACCCCGGACACCGTTCGCAGGAGCAGCGAGCACTACAAGAGGAAGAGCTGTGGGATTGATGATGACTATGTTGTCTACGAGCACGGGCACAAGTAAAATGACCAACTACTTTAAGTGTGTGTGTGTGTGTGTGTGTGTGTGTGTGTGTGTGTGTGTGTGTGTGTGGGTGTGGGGGGGGGGGCAAATAATACATATCCATATTTATCATGTCAGGTATTTTTATTTCCTTTTATTACTGCCTCCTATGTGGCTTTCTTACCTACTGAGATTTCCTGACTGACTAACACTATTCTATTCAGAGTGTAACAGGTTGTGTGTGGGCTGTGCAGCCTGGCACATTAACGGTCGCTTTGTTGTTTCAGACTGAAACACAGCCTCACGTCATCGGAGGAGGATGAAGAAGCATTTCTACCACCAAAGGTATGAGTGTTTTTATGGCGTGGTGCTGAAGGAGGTTGCTGTCTAATAATAATAATATCTTGGATGTACAGTATATAGCGGTTTTCTAAGTCCTCAAAGTCGCTTTACATGGGTCAGGAGATGATCTTGCAAACAGCCAAGTTCTTGGGCACACTGTCCCTAGAGCTGTATGTTTGATACTTTTTAATATATTAGTACGTACGAAGTCGTTATAAGGATTGGCCAACATGGATTGGCCATATTGGGCACGGATGACATCACCAGCTAAACTCTTTCAGAGCCAGGCTGTCTATAAAGAAGTTAATGTCTGTTGAATCTGACTGAAACCTTGCCCAAATCTGGTGTCATACATCATAGATGACTGGCTTCACAGACTGGCCACACGGAGTCTGAGATCCATATGTAGCCACATCATTATTAAACGCTGCTAGGCGCTGCCAAGGCTTTTTTCTTATTGACCTTGCCGAAGCTGAGAAAAAGTAAGGTTGGTAAGGTTAGAGTATGATTGTTCCCCTCTCAAATGCAGGCCTCCAATTCAATCATGAGGCTTTGTCATCATTGATTGCCTCCAGAGTTCCACTCTTGTCCATCACTAAAATTAATTATTGATATTTTGTCATTAGTCTCACTTCCTGTGATCCTGGAATCTCCAAAAGAAACAGTGGTCAGATGCTTCACAAAGCACTTTGCTAGGCATTGTTCCACTGAGGACATAATCAGTAGTGTTACAATCGAACTGAACATGATCTGTGATGTCTACTCCATAGCTATCGATTCATTACACTTCTTTTTTGTCATAAAGATCTTTGTGTGTTTGTCTGGCAGAGGCAGGCTCTCGAGGAGTTCATGCTGTCGCGCTACGAGAGTGAGTTCCTGGAGCTGGAGCGCATCGGCACGGGGGAGTTTGGTACCGTGAACAAGTGTGTTAAGAGGCTGGATGGATGCTTGTATGCCATTAAACGCTCTCGTAGGCCCCTTGCAGGATCTACCAATGAGTAAGTAAAGTGCATGGGCCACTCACTGTGTCAAGTGATGGAATGAAAGGATTATCCGCAGTTCCGTACTCTCTTCAGTTAATTTCTTAATTAATTTTTTAGATTAGATTCACAGCAGCAGCATTCTATCTAGAGAAACAGACGCGTTTCGGCACGTCGGCCTTCCTCAGCGTTTCAAACTCGTTTGAAACGCTGAGGAAGGCCGACGTGCCGAAACGCGTCGGTGCGGATTATCCTTTCATTGTATGTATCTCAAGAGTCTGCACCCAGTTAAATTACAAGAGACTATTCTTCAAGACTCCCCCTGAGTAGAGCATGCCTTCTCCTGACGGTATTATCCGGTAGGAGAGCTGTCCTCACTCTAATCAGAACATTACATGCCGTCTTAATGTGACACCCTCTGTCATAAAGAAATGAAGCTTGATTTATACTTAGTCACATGCCAAAAACAGATGATATACAAGCTCACAACGTCAGTTTAAATTAAATGTAATATTAATGTAACTATGTAACTTTCCTCTTCTAACTCTGATTTGAACACGTTTTTGTTGACATTTTTACCATTGAGCCAATTGAGCATGCCTGCTTGCTCAGGGGATACATTTAATCTTGACCTTCAGGTAAACAATTGTCGGATCCTGTGTCTAGGTGAGACATGACCTTTGACACAATCTAAATGTCTCAATATAAGGGCAGGGACTGGGAGACAAAATACAACCACCCCAATTCTATAAGTTATATTGTATTAACATACTCTACCATACAGTTTGTACAAAATTACATTTTATTCATTAAAAAAGGTTATATACTGTAGTGCCACTTTAATGTTAGACATGCGTTCCTAATAAAGTGGCCGGTGAGTGTCTATAAATAATATTTTTTTTAATGTGTAATATTAGTGTTACATAGCTTTTACAGTACTTTGTATTGTATTGACATTAGATTGCTATCTAGTTGAAATGGTTGCTTTTTCCTTCTCAGGCAGTTGGCCTTAAAGGAGGTGTATGCTCACGCAGTCCTTGGACATCATCCACATGTTGTCCGCTACTATTCGGCGTGGGCTGAAGAAGACCATATGATTATTCAGAATGAATACTGTGATGGTAAGTTCACAGGTTCATGTTAGAAGATAAATGGTTGCTTTTCCACTGCATAGCACCAGTTGAACTCTTGACTCTACTCGTTTGATTTCTTTTTACATCGCAGATGGGATTCAATGTACAGTACCTGGTCGTCGTCTGTGACGAAAATAGCCTCTGCTGGAGTGCCAATTAATGCGAAAGATAACATGAATGCTGTCTAGAAACGATATCTATTTATTCTGTAGAGTCCAACAAAAGCGTTCTCATAACATCTTAAGTTTAATGGGCCATGCAGTTGCTCTTGATTCATTTCTCTTTCTTTACAATTTACTATTATATACTATACTATACTGGAGCGAACATCCATCCAAAATAGCAGAGGTAGAAGCTTACAATCAATGTGACGTGTAGCCCTGGGGGACTCCGGTCAACTAAGTATAGAGTTTAACTGGTTAAAAGTTTAACAATATTTGGGAGCCTCCATGCAGTATAGGGGTGTCCGTCATGAAGCAATGACACTATTGACGATTCTCTCTGACCATTCGGTAGTCTGCAGTGTCTTCACGTCACATTTTGGTATTGCGTCAGCTTGCTTGGTACCTCGATGGGAATTGGCATGGGTGATGCCAAAAAAGTACCTGCCACTTTTGCCTAATGGAAAACCAAAAAGAAAGGCGAGTTAAGTTGAGACTGTAGTGGAAAAGAGCCAAATTTTCTTTTGGTCTTTGTGTTAAAGTTGGACTGAATTAAGTTCACTGTTGAAACGTCTTCATACAATGCAGGCGGCAGTCTCCTTGATGCCATCGCGAAGAAGGAGCTGCAGGGTGAGTTGTTCTCGGAGGCAGAGTTGAAGGACCTGCTGCTGCAAGTCTCTATGGGTCTAAAGTTCATCCATAGTTCAGGCCTTGTACACCTGGACATCAAACCCGGTGAGTATTTGTACACACAACACAAGCCTTCCTCCTCAGTCACTCACTTATGCATTTTGTGCATGTGTACATGCATATAGTACGCACTGGTTCTCAAAGTGGGGTCCGGTGACCCCAGGGGGGAAGGTTCTGGGAGTCCCAGCAAAATGAGCAACAGTTTAAAGTTGCAACTTAACTTTCCTCTTCTACCACAGATTTGAACCTTTGCGCAGGTGCTGACATTTTACCATTGAGCTAATAGAGCCTGCCTGCTTGCTCAGGGGATACATTGAATCTTGACCATCAGGGCAACATTTGTTAGATCCTGTGTCTAGTTGATGCTACCACGTGTTATAGTTACAGTACATTGTATTAACATACTCTACCATACAGATTGACCAAAAAGTCACATAGTGCCACTTTAAACACTTTATTTTCTGGCTATTTTAGAAAATGTTGACAATCTCTTATGGAGGTGTGTGGCACAACATATTTTAAAATGAGGGTCTGCGAATGCATATCAATTTGGGGGTTCCTTGACATGAAAATATTTTAAGAATCACAGTGCATTGCGACGGCCATCTGCATTTATTTTATTTTCTCAAAGATTTATTTTTGGGCTTTTATGCCTTTTTTATTATCGATAGAACAGTAGGCTGACAGGAATTGGGGAGAGGGAGATGGGGAGTGACATGCAGCAAAGGCCATAGGGACTCGAACACGCTGTCCGGCTACATTGTAGCCTAGGTGCCCGGACCGCTACGCCAGCGATCCGGGCCGGTCATCTGCATTTTGACAACTCCTGGCGTTTTGTAGGCAATATCTTCATCTGCCAGCGGACCAGCTTGAGCGCAGGAGGCGAAGGGGAGAGTGAAGAAGAGGAAGAAAATGGAAGTTTGTCAACCGGCGTCATTTACAAAATCGGTAAGTCACATCACACAATAACACATCCAGCAAATCACGCATTAAAATAATTTGTGAGCATTGCCACAGGTCGTCATTAACTTTGTCATCGTTTGGGGTGTGACATTGCCCCGCAGGTGACTTGGGTCATGTTACGTCAATCAGCAGCCCTCAGGTAGAGGAGGGGGACAGTCGCTTCCTGGCCAATGAAGTCCTGCATGAGGTGAAGTGCTCTTGGTATTTGTAAAATCCGATTTATGATCCCTGGAGCTCGGAGCAGTCATTCTCAAAGTCGGGTCCTCGAGGGGGGTTCCAGGGGGTCCCTAGCAAAAGAAGGAGCAATTTAAACACTTAAGCCCTATTTTTTTTTGTTGCTATTTTCAGTTAATGTGGACAAATTTACTTGTGTGGGAGTCCCTGGCACAAAATCTTTTCAAAGGGGGGGGGTCTGCGGCCAAATACAGTACATACGACCTTGACATGGAAATGTTTGAGAACCAGTAGTTTGTAGATCCAGCTTCCATTCAGCTAAACCCATACTGACCCATGTGCACCCATGGCTGTGTTGTGCAGGATTTCAGTAATCTCCCCAAAGCAGACATCTTCTCCCTGGGTCTCACAGTTCTACTAGCCATCGGGGCCCCTCCTCTGCCTCAGAACGGAGACGAGTGGCACCGCCTCAGGCAGGGTCACCTCCCCCGCCTCCCACAGGAGCTCTCCCTGGCTTTCACTGGCCTCCTTCAGGTACATCATCATAATAATAATACACTTTATTTGTAACACACTTTACATTTTCACAAATCTCATGTGCTACAGGGTTTAACAATGGCATACAAACGGCAATATTGTCGGCCACACAATGCTGTTCCTTTTTATCCAGCTCTGCAAATGATTTGTATTGATCTGAAAATAATACAGATGTTAGGTTTTGTCTTTGGTTTTCACCGAATGCACCTCGTCTCTTCACGGATAATTTACTATTTTCACCAAATGTTAACCCCAGAATAGGGACTATATTATTGAAGTAGTTAACACAACGAACATACAGTAGCTGATCTAACGGCTCGAACGTGCCGCATCGCAAGTTTGTAGATCAGCTATTTTCACTATTTTGAAACATTCTTGATAATCCTTGTCTATAATGACATAGCCAGAATAGGGACATCAGGTTGTCTACAGCCAAATACATTTCATTTTGGGTGTCCTAGACATGAAAAGGTTTGAGCACCACTAATATAGCAACATACGTTTTTCAGAAAACTGTTAGGATTTAGAAGACATTTGTAGAATCGGCCTCAGGTCTTAATGGGTTTTAACTGAAATTAATTGCCTTTGTGTGTCAGTTGTTGTTGGATCCTGAGCCCAACATGCGCCCCTCTGCCTCGGCACTGTGCAAACACTCAGTCCTGGGGGGAGAGAGCACTGAGACTGGAAGACTGGCTGCACAGCTACGCAGGGAGCTCAACGTGGAGAAGTTCAGGACCGCCATGTTGGAGAAGTGAGAACAATTCCAGCAGCATCTGCCCTTCTTCCATGCCTAGCCCAGATAGTTTGAACTCTGTTCAACTAACTGATTGAAGACAATCAGTTATCGTTCAGTTATTTGTTAAAATTCCTTCTGACGTGTTGGTTCTCGCATACGGACACAAAAAAAGGAAGCATGTCTGTATCTTTTAGCAACTATAGTCAAATAAGCATTGATTGATTGAATACTTTATTTAACAGAAATGCAAACAGCACAACTACAGTTATACACTTGGTCTAAAAGGATAACCCCAAAAAGTCCTGAGGACTTGTTTCCATTGAGGTCATATGCATAACCCATAATAATAATAATAATAATAATAATAATAATAATAATAATAATAATAAGCACCGTACTGTATAGATTGTGTTTTATTGTGGAATTGGAATCACTTAAGATGAATTAATACTCTTGTCACACAACAGTGTATCTACGAAAATAACCGATTTTATACGTCGTAAAACGGAGTATCAATATTACGATTTACAATATAAGCATTTAGCAGACGCTCTTCACCAGAGCGACCTATAAGCAAGGTAAAGACACATAAGCACTTTATATTTAACAAATGCATAATTTGTGCCCTCAGGGAGCTTGAGGAGGCCCGGTTGGCAGTGAAGTCTCCACATCAGACCCGTCTGAACTGGCTTCCTGAGCTGCAGCCACCCGCTAATGGAGGCTCACTGAACAGAACGGGAAGGAGGAGGCTGATTGGTCAAGGCTTCGCCCGCTCCATGAGCTTTGGTTGTCCGGGATATGGAGTTTGATGTGTCATTGCCAGGCCTCTGTGACCATCCATCACTGTTGAATGATGTCACATCTCTTCAGCCATTTTGTGAATATTGTAAATATCACAAACGTGTCGCATAGCAACGCTTTGTCAGCTTGTAGATCGGCTATTTTTGGACAGTGACGATATACAATTTCATAATTTTGCAGCGCCTAAGTGCCTTTAATCCATGAGGAAACGCTACTGTACCTCAGTAGTTTTTATAGGAAAGGGTTTTGGGTGTCGTGATTTTAAAATGTCTACTTGTGAAGACTGATTCATACTTATTTGCACAATGGTGTTGCGTACCGCAAATGGCCGACCTACAAGCTCACCACCTTTCACATCCATGACAAGTGAGTTTGTAGGTCTGCTATTTTCAGCACGTGACACAATCATGTGACCGAGTATAAATTAGACTTGTGGCATATGTGAGCCATCATTTAGAATATTGCCTCAGGGATCACTGATAAGGACTTTTTATTTTAATTTTACTTTGCAAATAAAAATGTTTTAAACCTTTTAATAAGTGGTCTTCATGACTTGAGTTGGACTTGCTAGTCTTTCTTTATTAGCTTTTTACTTTTAAAGGTTGATGCCGAAGTCTAAATGTCAAACGTAAGGCGTCTTAAAGGCAGCCTGCTGTCCATACCGTAGGTTTAGATTTTTAATGCATTGCTAAAGTAATTAGGTTCTGTCTGCAAATTAAAATATAAAGAATAGTCAAAAGTTCAGAGTTTTGTTGAGGGTTTTTTTTGTTGACACTTCTAAGACTGATTAATTATTGAGCCTTTTACAGAAAAGTGTAGTAATAAACGTTATTTATAGAGCACTTTTAAAATAATCAGACCAGGATTCAGGGCTGGACTGGGACAAAAAAAAATCCTATTCCTAAATTTCCTATCTGCACACATTTCTCTCTTAAAATCACAGTTGTTTCGCAATGTAGGGTCCGGTGACCACTAGGCGTCCAAATGGACACTTCTGTCTGTAACTGACAGTGTACAAATGGACCCTTTAGAGGACTGTAACCAAATGGACCCTTACGGGTCTGTATCTCTGAGTATACAAATGGAACTGTATCCTTGAATTTTCATTCTCATAGTTAAAATACCACTGAGGATTTATTATTAGAGAGAGAGAGAGAGAGAGGTATTAAATAGGTGTCTGTGGACTATTCTATCAAACTGGGGGTCCTTTAAATCAAAAAGGTTGAGAATCGCTGAACTAAACTTTACTGGAAACCCAATCTACACTGTAAGATCCTAGATGTCCATTTTATTCAGAGAGTGTACGCGCCCTACCTCTCTCCATCTTTCTGTCTGTGTGGTGATGTGATGACAATGTTTTGGGGTTGTGTGCATGAATGAAAAGACTATGAAATCGTCACTGTCCAATTGTTGTCACCTTAAATGTGTAAAAGTGCTGTGGACAAGTGGACACACTTGTTGTTGACTAACTCTGGTGATGGTGATCAGAGGTGGCTGTGGAGTATGTGGTTCTCAAACCAACGCCCCCATAACTCTGAGAGTGACCCATGGGTCCATTTGATTCCATTTGTACACTCACTCAGAGTTACTGACCTGTAAGTAAAGGGTCCATTTGGAACCACATCAAGGAACCCTGTCCCTGAGAGTCCCTGGACCCCACTTTGAGAAACACTGCATTAGACTACTGACCTATATAATGCTGAGAATGTACAAATGGAACCAAATGGACCCGTAAGAGTGCATTTAGTTCAGAGTTGAAAACAAAAAGGATAAGTGAAATAAAAATTATTGACCCAACAAAAAATGCAAAACTATAATAACCTTGTCACACTCCAGTCCAGAGGGTGTCGGTAATGCGCCTAAGTTGCTCCGCTGAAAAACAAACTCCAAAGAAGATCAATCTTGCGTCATCCGGCTTCCCGCAGTACCTGTGGAAAGCCAGGGTTCTACCTTATTTTTAACTCTATGGGTGCATCCACACATGAGCGTATGCTGACGGCAAACGCTACGCTTACGCTACGCTAGCCCCATACACACCCATGTTAAGTTAGAAACCGGAAGTTCCGGTCCGGTTTTTCCTATAACATGGGTGTGTACGGGGCTAGCGTAGCGTTTGCCGTCAGCATACGCTCATGTGTAGATGCACCCTATGGGTTCTACTTACTGTTCAGTGCTCACATCCGGTCTAAAGCCCGCCTACTGTATCCGGTTATTTCCCAAGGAAGCGTCCATGTTATTTCCACAAACACACAAAGGCCGTTTCCGTCTCCGTCCTTAGCAAACTGCAACGCGAGTTGAAACCACTCCAGTGTACAGGGAGAAGAACTTAAAGGGGCTTTCCAGCGGGTTTTTTCAGAAGCTACAGATCAAGACAAGATAAGCACCGCAACCAGTCTCATGACGCACGACTCATTTATCAAATAACTTAAACAACATACGCCGTTTTGTTGGTATTATAATTTATTTTCCAACTGTTGTTTTACACATGCGCACTCCATCGCGTCGCGTGCCTGTGGAGGACCGCTAGTTTAGTGTGTTGTTGTTTACAGAGTTATATTATTAGTATCATCATACCTTGGCTCAAGTTGTGCATAAAGCTGACGAAGTGAGGGTGAGTGAGATCTTTTGATGATGAATTGAGCAGAGCTGTGTCGTTGTTAGCTTAGTGGCTAACAATGTAACTTTTAGGGCTGCAACTATTAGCTCTGGTCCATAGCGTGAAGGAGTTCTCCTTTAACGCTATGGACCAGAGCTAGGCTGCAACTATAGATTATTTTCCATAGCGATTATTCCATCGTTTTTCAAAATCAATCAATGTATTTATTAAAATGTTTGATTGTTATATATGTTTTTATATAGAACTGTTTCACCCATAACATACCGTTCTTGTTATGCGTGTTTGTTTTGCTCCACTCTTGCCTTGGATCAAGACTATCATCATAGTATTTGATCGAGTCTGATTTTTGGGGCGGTGTAGCCGCCCCCTATAAGTGAGTTTTGGACACCGACCAAAAAATGTGTATACCCCCTAACCCTTCCATTGTTAATGCAAATCGATACTTTTGCAAAGTCAGCCAATCACATTACAGCTAGTGTCATCACCACTAACTGTAATGTGATTGGCTGACTTTGCAAATTCAGGACTGTGATTGGCTAGCGAAACACATGACACATGTGAAGCCCTATGAATAGCAGTATGGACTTTAAAAAAAGTAATTCATCCTTTTTTTAAAGTGAGTCATGTTGTGATGACCACACACCGCCCACTTCACACTGGGTGTGATTTTTACTTTCGTATCTATTATGGAAATGTCAAACTCTATCTATGATATATTCTTGATCAAAGGCTAGCTCCATGCTGCTACTGACTGTGCAGTGTGCAGCATGTTTCATTCAGTTCGAATAAGTCAAGAAGCTAGCAACATTTAACCACTTGAACCCCAGCATCCAATTCTGGGGGGACATTAGCCAAAATAGAAGAGATTTGGTGTAGACTGGACTGGGGGGGAAAAAACAGTCAAAGTACAGAGCCAACTCAGGTCCAGTTTACCAAGTCTAGTGAATCATAAACTTTGTTGTTGATTGTGATTCCACCTCGTTAAATGATCATTTGTTTCATTGATCATTTCATAGGAGATCACATGATGGACTTCCCCGGGCATGCGGTGGGCATTTCAAACGTTCCCCTGGTGCTGTTGTCCTTCCTTCAACAAACACCAAGGTGTGACAATGTGGACTTCCTCAATGAGCTGGCCTCACTGGACAGAGAGCTCAGTCTCACCCGCTGTAGATCTAATAATGCTAATAATGGCCCCTGGATTGACCACCATGAGGATGGGGAGCTGCAAACTGATGGCCACTTCCCTTGCATCATCAGAGGACCTCCTGGAGACATGCAACCTCTGGTCCAACGGGGTGAGTTGTGATATCCGGCTAATGGGAGGGCGGGTGGACGGACCACGACGACTTCACTCTGACATAACCTGAACAAACACGATACGCCCATATATAGGCAGGGCCACGGCCACATCACTCTGATCCAGATTAACTATAAACAAACTAGATACGCCCATATATAGGCATGTTACTATAACACAGACATAACCATAAACAAACCCAATATGCCCATATATAGGCATATATGGGATGGGAGATCCGGTTGGCCAGAGCCACAGGTCCGACCGCTATGCCCATAGATGGGCATGTCAATATACAGGGTATGGGCATAATACTAATGACACCAGGGATCCCCATATATAGGCATGAAAGGGCCAAGGATTGACAGATACAGAAATCTCCATATATGGGCATTAGGGACACAGACAGACAGGTACAACAGATGTACTCTGGCAAAGCCCCCGGCACTCAGAAATATCGGTCCGACTGGCGGTGCGACATAGAACTCTAGATGTGAGGGCCGCTGCGAACCTCTAGTAATATAGTCCCGAGGCATGCTGTGACATTAACACATTGTTATATTGTCGTAAATATTGTATAGTATACCATAGTGTGTGTACTCATTCTGAGCTGTAATGCATCTATTCTACAAGTATTCTCCATTTTTGCCATTCTTTGAAATTTTGTGTTTTATTTTCAAGCTTTGCTATATTTTATGGTTTAAATTCACATTTGAATACTATTGCACCAATACTTATCTCATATGTTACACTATGACAGTTTGATAGAAATGTGTTGTCAAAATGAATGTTAATACATTCATAAGCAAAACATTCACCATAAAACAATTATTTTGGGGGTAATTCATGACATAGCTCATGATGACAAACTGATAAACTGCAGGATATTTAGCGAAGAAGTCCACAAAGGTGTAATCTACGCAAACATGCATTGAAAAGGTAGTGCCCAGACGTGGGAATGAAAAAAAGTATCTTTTCCATGGTCATGGCCTATTATTGATTCCATGTATGCAAATGATTGAGCCTGCTCATTTATCACATAACATTTCAACAAAAGGTGGCCTTTAGATGGCCTGCAGAATGTACTGTAGCATATGTGTGGTACAGCAGGTGTCAGAAAGAGAGAAAAACAAATAACAATTGACTGATTAGGAAGTCTGAAATAAAACCACAAACAGGGTTTAAAGAAATTCCAAGTTCTGCTAACTTCTACCACTTCCTGCTACATAGTGTGGTTTGCACTTAAACCCATAATCAAATCCCCCCCCCCCCCCCCACAGCTGTGCGAAAATAGATCTACAATCGAAGAAACCGACTAGAGAACAGGAGGTGCATAGTGTACATGTACATAGCAGGAAATAACCTTAGCAGTGGTGTGTGTGTGTCGGGGGGTAATTCAGCATCATAGAATTTGCAACATGATACATACAGTACGTACTGTACATGTGCAGTAAGGGGATGTATTAGTACATGGGGATGCATTTCTATTATTCATGTCAATTTTGGGAACTTGGCGTAGGACAAACAAATGTCAAACAAACGTCTTAATTCAATGTGTTGTCCTTGTAGTGAACTTTGAAGAAGCAGAGGCCAGGGTGATCGCAGCAGAGCTGAGAGACATCGCTGACCAGCTTGAACATGATGTGGTTTCACAAGCTACCAACAAACTGGCCAGGAAACTGCTAAACTCTCCAGTCAATGTGAGTTTGCCACTCAGAAACTTGAACATTATTGTTCATGCTCATTGCCAACTTATAGATATGACATATTTATATGACAAATAGACATTTGTTTGAGCTGTGTAAGACCATCTTATTCTCAAATATATTGTAACATATAAGCTTACTCATACAGGTACAAGTAGCAAAATGTTAGTGTGACATGTCCACAGCACGACCATGTCTCTGTAGTGGTGTGATGACTGTGTGAGAGATGAGATTCACTATAACATTTACATTCAGCTTTCTTCAGTGCAGTCTGTAAGACTTCTTTATTTTCTCCAATTAATTTCTTGGAGAAATAGAATGCCAAATAGAAACCCCCCCAAGCTACCCATTAAAGAGTAGTGGTGGGTGTTCTTTTTCCTTTCAACAACATACTGTATTTGTGGTGAATTGTACTGAACATAACTGTAACTTTGTTTTGCGGACGCAGCGGTGGAAAAACTACATTACGCTGGAAGTGGAGTGGGTGTTGAAGTGCGGCCTTGAGCTTCACCTCCAACAGCTGCCTCAGGAGCGCGTCATCGTGGTTCTAGCGCTCACCCTGGTGAAGGGCGTGTGCATCCAGACCCCGTGGCTGATGAGGAACCTGTTCAACACCGCAGTGCAGTACATCTCTGCACGATGACTTTTGAGCTACAGCAGTGGTTCTCAAACTTTTCAAGGACCCCCATAACTCTTGAGTGTACAAAATGGTTCCATTTATACACTCTCAAGAGTTAAAGACCTGTAATGGTCCATTTCGAACCCCCATCAAGGATCCCTGAGGGTCCCTAGACCCTACTTTGAGAACCACTGAGCCTGATGAAACAACCACTGAGCCTGATTAAATAAACTTTAGACTTAGAAAAAAGCATTGAAGCAAGTTCTTCATATCAAATTAACTGTGAGAGTTCGTTTTGGCTCATTGTTGGCAACACAGTTACCTCCGTCTTATGTCCTTACACAGGTACGATGGCCACTGTTTAGTTTTTTCTTTTCAGTTACAGTAGTTCTGAATTGTAGTTTGACAAATGAGCTTTTATCCCTAGTGAATCTTTTGGGATGTGATACAACTTTGTTATGCTTTGTTTCTCTTAAGTTCTTTTTTGGCACCGGCTAATTAAGCCAGCCTTGGGCATACAATGCCAAATTCAGGACAGAAAGGCTATACCACTGCCTGTGGGCTTATGTATTTATGCTCATTTACCTTTGCTTAAATTGTGGGCATTTATTTTTATATCTCAAAGTACTTTGTACTGTTTCTTTATTGGTCAATGATTGGTGCATTCATTGTTCACTATGCTTTAATTGTACGTTTCATTAACGCCCTTGTTAAATTGTGACATTTGTACCTCATGTGGCTTACTTGAATTGAAAATTGTTTTCTTTAATTATGTATGTTAAAGTATTACACATTTGCAAAGGGAAATAAATGTTGATTCAGTCCACTGAACATTATGTCAACAAACCACCACAGACAGGCTCTTTTAAATCGTAATTTATTCTGATCTCAAACTGAATCGTAGCAACCTTGGTACAAACTGCCATGCCGGAGCTCTTTACATCCATACTGCTTATGTTTTCAAATTACACACTTTCCCCTTTGTACTGGAACAGATGCTCAGATTCTATGAGCATTATCACGCTGACATAAATACTAGAACCCTTTTTAGATTGAAATGCCGTGGAAGCATAGCTATCCCTTATTTTCAAAATATTCTTACCCAAACATGTTAACATGGTGTTTTGGTCAAACAGCAGCAGCGAGGGAGGTCCTTATAGTTTGGCTTCACCTATGCAAGGCCATTTGGTATTGACATAACTTGAAAATGTAGTGATCTTGAGTATGACTTAAGAAAATAAACTGATTTTTCCAGCTAAATTGACCGACTTATATGAAAGGCTAAAGTAACCTACCATTCACATTTCAGGCTCAAAGTACAGCAGAAAAGATTAGCAACTGAGGAAATGTAATTTTCTAAAATGTTTGTATTGCATTCCAACCTGTAGTTTTTGGAATCAATTTCCCAAAGACATGTCGAATGTATGCTGTGTAATTAAACTTTATCAACAGCTTATTTTACTGTTCGTCATACAGGTAGATATAGTTTGCAATCACACCTTAAAACACCTCATACCTAGCCTGGTATCCAGCCTGCTTCGCTACGTTCGGCGGACTTTTTTTTCTCTCTTCGCTTCTCTTTTTTTTTTCTCTCTTCGCTTCTCTGATAAGCGGAGAGAGAGAAAAAAGTCCGCCGAACATAGCGAATCAGACTGGATCCCAGGCTACCTCATACCCAAGTAGAGACCTGATGGGTCGATTGTGGATAAACAGTAGTCGGTAGAAGCATAGGTTATTGGCAAGTATAGGTACAATGTAGGCAGTAGGCACATTATGGGGTTAACAGCAGAATGGCACGGTAAATACTGAGGTTCACCTAGTTACAACGGTTAGGACGTTATTGAACAATACTGAGACAGGCTGGTTGGTGAGAATAGCAGCACTAATTAACATGAAAGGCCATACCAGCCTTGTATGTGGGTGATGGGTCCTTTGTCACTATTACCGTGATACGATTTTGTTCCTCTATATATATCTCTATATCTCTATATCTATCTATCTATCTCTCTCTCTCTCTATATCTCTATCTATGTGTGTGTGTGTGTGTGTGTGTGTCTGGAATCAGGGGGCTAAACTGGACTTAATTATATGCCAACATTTTGAGGAGCAAAATCCAAAAAAGTAACAAAGGCCCCACATGTAAAAAAAAATGCTGGTATGACACCTTTAAAGAAAGCAAATATGATGATGCACCCGATCACTCAATGTGAATAAAAATAATGCATTTTTCATTATGACATCTGTGCTGCAGGTACAGTACATTACCACCGCTTACATTACGGGGCAGGGGGTCTGTTTACTATTGCCCATATGAGAACATTTTCTATTAAGTTCAATTAGTACAATTTGGGTTCTTAGTAATATTTAGATACAAATTAATCGAGTTTTCTAGAAGCACCATTGCACACACAATGACAAGGCATCTACAAGGCAATCCCATGCCACAACCCCTTGAGACTGATTATTAAATACGCAATATTGCCATAATACAAGGATACCTTTCAGCTAGTTGGGCTGTGATTTGATGTAACCAACTTTATTTTAGATCTCAAACTTAACAAGTTAACATGAGAAAATACTGATTCAATCAAAACAATAGTGTCCCGACAACCTGTGGAATTATGGCGGCTTATAAGTCTTCAGAATAAGTTTCAGAACGCTATTAAAGCCTTTCCAACTGGTTGTGTATTGTATAATTAATGGGAATTAGTTTGAAACATTTCCAAAGGAAATAATTCCCTCAATTTCAAGATAAAATCTTTAGTGTTAAGCTTTACATTTTTAGCAATGACACCAATCATATACCATTTCTGCCAATAGCAGAAATATGCCACATGTATTTCAGCTTGCCTTTCATAAATCTAAAGCCATTTTCATTTCCACGTTTCACTGACTGATTCAAATATCCACCAGAAAACATCCTGTAGTTTTCATATCTGGAAATAAAGTAACATCACAGTTTCGGTGGAGAAATTTGAAAAGGGATTCAAACAAATCCCCTTTTTCTTTGCCAAGTTTCTGCTCTATTACACCTTAAAGTGGAATTTCACTCTAAAACACTTCTGGGGTCATTTTTACATCTACTCAGTCTTTTGTGTGAACATCAGACAGTTTTTAAGTTTATTGGTTCAATATAGATATTTGATATTCATTTGATCAAACACTCCCCCTCCCACATAAGCACATTCAACTTAAAACTCCATGTAAGACTCATTTAAAACACAGGTCCCTTGTTCTAGTAGCTGATATCATCCTAATGAATGAGGAGACCTTCATTTTTCCATTAGTTATTTAATATTAATATTTAATAATATATTATTTGCATAGTGCTCATGGATTTCATGTTGTAACTTACAGGACTCCTTGATGCAGCATTATATTTTAAACTAAATACTGAAGAGCCTTGAAAACTGTGTGGGGTGCACACAAAAGTCTGAGCTGATGTGAAAATCAAGTGTTTTAAAGTGCAATTACCCTTTAAGTCTCATATAGCAACGACCACTATGAGTGTTGAGTTTTACCTTAAGACAAAACCCAGCCCACAGATAGTATAGTACACGCAACTCAATTCACATTTTATTTGTGCATTCATTCATTTAAATGAGCCCCACCCCCCTCCCCAAAATAAACAGATACAGAGAGACAGAGAGAGAGAGAAAGAACTAATCCTTCCATCCGGTTAGACAGATCAAGGGCTGGAGTGAATAACCAACAAAACATCAAAACAAGTTGAGAAACGGAGGAAAAACACGGAAAGAGCACAGTTTTCACGCTGGTCTGTGCTTGTACCTGGTGGGTCGTTGTGAAGGTAGCTAGGCAGCGGAGCAGCCCTGATTTCCAGCAGTAAAGCCTGGGAAGTGCTGAGGTCTCTAGGGGACCTGAGGGGACCTCAGGAGGTGAATTCACAGTCGAAACATTCAAAAACATTGCAGGTAGAAATGCGCCCATAACGACATCAACAAAAACATGAACAATTTACTATGCGCAACTTTTCATGTCCGATGAAATAGACTCATTTCCATGCCAACGCCCTGCAGTGTTGCATCCTCCCCTGAGGCTAGAGTACTGTGCCATTCTACTTCCTCCTGTAGGTCAGGGCGCCGTAAATCGCCAGAGCGGCGAGGGCCACCATGGCGGCGCCTCCGTACAGCAGCACCGGGAGCTCCGACTCTGGTTCTGGCTCCGTCTGAATTGGGGGCTCCTCAGCGGGGGGCCCATCGGCTGGGGGCTCCACGGGGGCCTCTGTGGCCAGCGGCGCTGCGAGCAGGGGCACAGCCTCTGGCTCTGGCACAGTCTCCGGTTCAAACTGGGGCTCCTGTAGCGGGGGAGGGGCTACAACCAGCTCAGGAACCGGTTCGGATGTGGTTTCGGGTTCTACCAGTGCTGGGGGGTCCTTGGCTGGAGATGGGGGTGCCACCTGGACAGGTAATGGGGCAGCGGTGGCGGCGGCAGACTGTGGCTCAGGGTCCGGTTCTACCGCAGGAACAGGTGCCGGAGGTTCTGGCTCGGGAGCAGCAGCTTCAGTGACGGGTACCGGGGGAAGAGGCCCTGGTTCGGAGGCGGTGAGAGATGGCTCCGCAGACAAACTCACGGGGGCCTCTATAACAACAGACTCCTCTAGTGACACCAGGGAAGCCGGCGCTGTAGAATCGGCCTCGGACAGTGCCGGAGGCGGTGGGGTCTGGTCTCTAAACTCCGCCCTGAGCTCCGCCAGATCGCTCTCTGTCCCCAAAACGCTCATCATGCTCTCCTGAAGCCCGGGCTCCTCCTCGGTGGCCCCGGCCTCCAGCAGCTCCTCGCGCTCCACGTGCACGATGTCAGAGTTGGAGGAGTTGTTCTCACTGCGCTCCTCGGCCAGGGCCACGCCCTCGATGCTGTCCAGGCTCTTGACGTCCTCGGGGTCCATGATGCTGACCTGCGCCCAAGACTCGTGGCCGGCCAGAGAAACGGGTAGGCTTTCCGTCTGCCAGGAGCCGTGCAAGCTGCCGTCGACGGCGTCAGAACAGAGCAGCGAGGAAGGGGGGCTGGGCTGGCCGGAGTGCTGCTCTCCTGATAGGATGTAGATGTCGTTGCTGTCCTCGACTATCAGCGGCGCCTGGTCCTCCTCTTCGTCAAGGTTAAACACTACGCCCTGGTGGACAGAGACAGGACAGCAATGTTATCAACGCGATTCGGAAAGTCTGTGGGAAATAGTGGAATTCTGGCTATGTATAGCAATTCATATAACATCTGCACTGTGTTTGGTATAATAGTTCACCTATTTCACATGCACGGCAAACATCGCATTTTGCACATGGCGTTCTACTGCTCCCGAGCCAGAACCAAAACCGGGACACCAGGGGTGGTTAATAGCCATTTGTGGTTCCTCACAATCTTACTCAAGATATTCAAAGGTGGCTCAGTCAGTTAATACAAATATCATAATATTCCTTGTTGAATCAGACATGTCTCCACTCTCCCTTGGGTTCCTGTCTCTCTACACCAGTGTTTATCAACCCTGGTACGCGGAACACTTTTGTACCGCGAAGTAATGGTAGGTGTTCCGCGTAAAATTTTGAATGAAAAAGAAAGAAGTCAACCCCCTCCACCCAGAACAATAGATGCGTCGTGGACTGCTGCTGCCTTGAGCCATTGGCTCATCGTCCGTCGCGGACACACATCCAGTGAATCGACCCTCGCACATATAAATGCAAATGTGTGGCTTTGTCTACTCTTCACGGGGCCATCACTGTACTCGCCTGGCAGGTACTCAGGGGTGAAACTAAGTGGGTCGGAACGGGCCGATACGAAGAGGGGCTGTTAAAAGCCCATATTATAATCTGCCATGTTGAATGTCCAACAATAAAACACATGTACTAACGTTAAATCAACATACGTGTTAGATTTCTTATAAAGTGCTTCTAAATGGCTCCAGGGTGTTAGTGTGAACGTAATCCGTGGTTTGTTGTGTTTAATTACTCCACGGCTGCTGCGAGCCTGCGACGTTGACTGACTGGGGTAAGCGAAAGTCTCGCCCCAATGCACGCTACCCCCATTTGTTTTCGTGGACCTGCGGTTCTTGTATCTGTTTTACTGAGGATAAGGTTAGAAATAAGTTTAGGATTAGGCATAGTTTTACTGATGTTACGTTTAGGAATAAGGTTAGGTTTAGATATAGTTTACTGAGGTTACGTTTAGGAATACCAGGTGGGCGACTGTGTTTTGGGGCGAGTGTTTTGGTATCAGTCTGCAGTGGGCAACTGGGAGCTCCGTGTGTGCTTGTCATCATTCGCAGCCAGGATACAAACTCTGCGTTCAGCGAAACAAGCTCAAGTTTCACACTAAGACTTTTGTGGAGTTGTATTGTGGCCTAATTTTTTATTTTATTTTTACAAATCTTTTTATTGAGTTTTAAAGTATTTTTCTAAAAAAGGACTGAAGTTTCAAACAAAGACAATGTCTCTTTCCTTTTTTTTTAAAGTTATTTGTTGAGTGAGTGCTGTCATAAATGTTTGGATGTTGTGTTTTTAGAAGTATATTGGGTTTAGTACGTATGTGTGTATATATATATACACACACACATAGATATATATATATATATATATATATATATATACACACACACACATACATATACACACACACACACACACACACACACACACATATATATATGTTTTATTATTATTATTTTTTGGTATAAAATAAAGCATAACATCTTTTTTCTTTAAAAAAAAGTGTATTCCAGTGTAACATTCAATTCTGATTATGGCGACACAGAAGACTAGATGCTTCTCTCACCCCTTTCTATATGAGGATTTGATGCCTTTTGATATACTACCCTTATGAGTCCATTTCTACACACTTTTTTCTTTTACTAAGTAGAGGTGTTCAGAGACAAAATGGTGATGAGCTCCAATAGGTCAGCAAAAAACATTGCAGCCTCATTCATAAAAGTGAAAACCGTGTTAAAACAAATGTATTGACTGACTGACTATCTGATTTAGACAGGTGCACCATCATTTGGGAATGTCATTATAGGGGAAACTTTCCAAATATTTTCAAAATGTAAAAAAAAAAAAAATACAAACAGCAGATCTACAAGCTCATTCGCAATGCGTTGCAAGCTTGTAGATGTACCTTTTTGGCTATTTGTCTTCAGACAAAGTACAGTATATAGGGTTTAAACTGGTGAGATAAATATGCACGCCCAAATTATTACACATATGGCTTCTCTTGCATGCCACCTAGTGGTAAGCAAGCAAACAGCCAATAACAAAGAAAGATGAAGCTTCTGTGAGAGTCTATTTGACCCAATTATGTAACTGCCATATCTGACAATCATGTGGCTTTACTGAGTGGCACTTAAAGTCTGCCATCTGTACACAAATTCAAAAACATAAATCCTCCATTTGCCACCCACATGTGCATGTTTTTAACCAAATATGTATTTGGAGTCCCTCTCACCCCCAAGCCATGGGCATTGCTGTGTGAGCATTGATAGGAAAACAAGGTTTCTTAATTCAATCGCTAAATTGTGATATTATCAAACATAAATATCAAACATGTCATTACATGCATGTCCCAAAAGGAAATGCATGTATTTAATTCAGTCTGACAAGAAGCAGGGATAAAACATGGAACCCGCCCCCATCCCCTCCAGCAAAGTGGAGGGGATGGGGATGTTAAACCCTAGCTTTAACATCCCATTACTACTTGCACAAGTGACCAACCATTAGGTTACATTTGAACACAGTTCATACTGCGGAGAGAGCACAATATGATGTGGAATTTCTGCTCCAAGGGGCTCAGAAGTAGGCCAGTGAGTGTGCACATGAGTGTGAACACACTGAGTACAAATCACCATGACCTGCTCACTACCGTGATTTACTGTATGCTGTAAATGCTGAATAGTCAAGCAGGTTTTAGGATGGGTGATGTCCTGGGGTCACTTTCAGGACGATTTGATGAACGCAAGAAACATTGACAGTGAATCAAAATCCATCCTAATTTACACATCACCCAACGCTATCGTTCATCAGTGTGGATGCTCAAATTAAGTTATTTATTTGTAAAGTTATTCTTGGTGTGGACAGCCCTTAAAACTTAATACAGGATGACTGCAACAATGCACTGTGATAAGAGTTGAGTTGGACAGGTTATTTGGACCAAACCCAATGGTGCCAGGAGGGAAAGTAAAGCTTGGTTGGCTGGGTTGGAATTACATAGTCCGTCACGGTCAGGACAGGCTGCCCTGATGTTGCGTGTCATACAGTGTAGGTGTTTTTGTTTGCTTCAGGACAGAGTACAGGACAGCAGACCCAGGCAGGGAGGATGGATCTGACAGAAAAGAACTGCTCTCTACAACACAACACCAGCAAACCCTACTTCAATCCAACACATGGTGATGCGATCATCACAGGAAAAAGTCAATTCAAACTTCACCTCTGTATAAAGTGGTCTGTCTGCTAAGCCCCATTTTGTACTTCGTTGTACAACGGTATCATGAAAAAGTAGCAAAAATTGCAGATCTACAAGCACATAACGCATCGCATCGTGTGAGCTTACAGATCTATTTTTGTTATTACATTCGTATTTAGAAGTAAAACGCACTCTAAGAACATAGCCTCCAGTGGTTTCACAAAATCGGGGAGGGTTAATCAAGTGTTTTAAACCGTATACTTAGTTGACCGGAGTCCCCCAGGGCTGTACAGTATACTTGGTCCGCTCCTTTTTCTCCCCCTCTACACCAAATCTCGTTGCCGAAAATAGGCTATTTTCACTGATTTTTTGTCACCCAGAATATAGTTAATATTTGGTCTGTGGATATGTTTGAATACACTAATTGACTGAATTAAATGAGTCCTTTTTCACCACTGATTCGGGATGAAGAGCAAAAGCAATAAATCATTTCATATCCTGCCTATGGTAACCTGACTGAACATTCAAATCATTTCATATCCTGCTTATGGTAATCTGACCATTATCATTTTATAGACAGCCCATGGTAATGTGACCACTCAAATTATTTTAAAACATTATGTCAAGGTTAATTCAAGGTCAGTGGAGAAGGAGCACAAGTTGAAGAGAGGAAGTGAAATTGGTCTCAGCTTGGTGGTGACTGTAAACCAGTGGTCTCAAGTGGTGTCCTCGGACCCCTAGTGGTACTTGGGGGGGTTCCGCGGGGTCCCCAGCAAAATGTGTTAATATAGCATCAAATTCAGTTTAACCACTTTAGAAAATTTTAAAATAGCCGATCCCTGGCACAAAAGATTTTCACATCGGGGGTCTGCGACCAAATACGTATCAATTTGGGGTGAGTTCTGTGAGTTACAGTACTGTATGTCTGGTGGTGAATGTAGACTGACTGTAGGTCAGTTACAGTGTAGTGTGTATGTCTGGTGGCGAATGTAGAAGACTGACTGTAGGTCAGTTATGGTGTAGTGTAAATAAAACGTACTTACTAGAGTATAGATAAGTGTCAATCATATCATAGCATTCCCTTTACTAGAGGCTTTTAACTTAAAATACCCCTCAAGTTCCTTCACTTGTACTCCGAGTGACCCCAGTTACACTATTTAGGCATTTAGCAGAAGCTCTTACTGTATGAGGATTGACTTACAAAGTGCAGATGTCAGAGTAAAGGGCATGAATTCTAGTCAAAAAACAGGGTAAATGGTAAAGTAAAAAAAAGAAAGCAAAGAAAAACTATGAAAGTACAACAAAGTAACTAGGATACCAGGTAAACATCAAACAGTGCAGCGTACACCATGCCATGATCTACCTGCTGAACTACATGGGACCACATGTATCATACTCATTAATTTAATGCCTCTCAAATGACAAGACAGAAACAACACACTTAAAGGGGGTATCAAGTCATCTTTGTTAAAATAAGTGTTAATTAGCTATTCAATGATGATGTAATCATTGCTAGAGAGTGTTTGTTCAGTAGCAGGGGTCTCCCCGTCTCTCTAGTTCTTTAGTAAACAGAAAATACATTTTCAAGTGAGGATACCAATTTTATCCAACCAGGAGAAACCTGTGAAGACAATCCCCTTTCAAGTTGTCACTTTTAACTTTCCATGTTGCTATTTGGAGTTGGGATACACCCCTGGATTGGCGCCAGTGTTAAGATGTTGCTCCGTTGTCAAGCGTGTTCCACAGCTCTCCACACCCGCCACACCCAACAACAACCAGCGGCATTCCTGCCATAGGAAGGACATTGACTGCAACAATGTATAGTACACAGGTCGTAATAGTAACAGTGGTCCCCTCCCTGGATATCTGGTTTGTACTCTCACACAATCATTAACGCTGTGCTGTTTTATAATCTACACAGCATATGTCTCATATGTTGGAGGGAGGGGGGGGCACAGCCCAACAAGACTCCCAAAGTATATAAACATACAAGCTCATTTCTAAAGCACAACACTATAGGTACTGAGAGGGTATAAACCTGTGCTCCTTGCATTATCAGTGAAAAACAACATATCACTGAAGAAACAAGATTATGTGGTCTAACACCCCACTAGAAAACCAGTAGGGTTTGATATATCTAGTTTTGGACCCAAGTGTTGGACAGACGGACCGACATTGTCATCCTCAAATCCTAGAGGAGCTATAAATACAGAAATAGAAGTTGAGCAAATCCTTATAGGAGTAGTTCACCCAAAAATGACTTATTTTCTATCAATTACACACCCCATGTAGCCTTGAATTCTTGGAGGTGTTTGTGTTTTTGTCGCATTCCTGAGCCAATAATTTGATGGCATCGGTCAATAGGAGACTCTTTGAGTGACTCAGTCGGTCATCAAATTATTGGCTCAGGAATGCGACGAACCAATCTCCATGAATTCAAGGCTTCATTGGGGTGTAATTGATAGAAAATAAGTATTTTTTTGGGTGAACGACTCCTTTAACTCCCAAAAAGCTCTGCATGACTATCATTAGTACTTGTTACTTTGAAGCTATACAAGTGTGACTTGCCACACATGGTCAACATACTGCATCTCCTTGCAAATCTAGACACTTTATCCGTGAATGCAATATGTCTCTTGAAAACAAGAGAGCTACACTTCAGAACATTTTAAATGACAATGTCAATGAATAGCAGTAGGTCTGTCATCAACTAAAAACATTCTTAGTCGACTAACAGTCACAGAAATGTGACAATCAACCGATTAGTTGATTTAATTAACAAATATGTCAAATAGTGTTTGCTGCATACAATCCTGCAGAGACCAGCCTTTTCAGGTTGGTGAGGTTGAGAACCGAACATTCTAATGTTCTCAACGGCTACTTGGGCTATTGACCTATAGGCTGGTAGAATGAAAACGGTTAAAACCGAGTTAAGAGTTTACAAGCGATGTACATGAAAAAAAAACGCATTAAAATTAATCAATAAACTTGGTTGATTAAGACCAAACCAACCAATTCATTGATTACTCGACTATGAGAGGAACGCCCTGAATGGCAATTTAAAGGTTATCTTGTTACAATAAGGCTACATAAATCATCTTCTCTAACATAGTAAAACAAAGCACATAAGAGGCCGCACTTTGCTCCTTCAGAGGCTACCCGTACCACTAAGCTACTCTGTGCACATCTGTGTATATAGATTTGCCAATATGTCCATGTAATGCACAGGGGCTCATCTTTAGATAAGCACGCTTTACATTTATCAGCATTATGCAACCGCTGTTCCTACAGTAGTAGTCACAGAGGTCACCCTGCAGGCCAGCAGGCTGCTAAGCAAAGCCTCAGCAGATATGACAGCAAGCTATAAGCCTCTGTGCTAAGAGTGAATTACCTGCGTATTCATAAGTGTCCACCACTGGGCATCAATGAAAAGGTCACAATACCATTGTAGGAATGGTGATTTAAAAAATACTTGATATTAATAAAATTATCAAATTGGGGGGACATTTTGAAATGTATTTTTTCTGAAAGCCTACACAAATTCTAAAAAATACCAAAACTAGCCGACCTACAAGCTCACGATGCATTCACACCGTTTGTTTAAAAAAAAAAAACTATCCAGACGTTTGTGTCGATTCATTGATATATAAAAAAATTCGAACAAAATAGGTTGAGAAATGCACTTCAAGATTATTGAAATTATTTAAAAAATGATCGATAGACTAATCGCTAACAAAATAATCCACTGCAGTGTGTGTATGCATTTCTTGCTCAGCAGAATGTGAGAAACAGCGGCTAGCCTACAATGAGAGTGTTCCAGGCCTAGGGCCCCTTCGTAACAATAACTTCATTAGCAAAGAACAATGGAAAGTAGGTGATGACTGACTTAACATGGCCTTTAAATAGGCTGCAGTAACTTTAAGGTCTGCACTCTGAATTCGCTCATTCTGCTTTGCATTATGGAAAAGAAGATAATTCATATGCAGTCAAATTCAGAGCATTAATTTAACACTGAGCATGCATTTTTACATACAGTTTAAGTCATACAGTGTAACCTTTTCAATACGTTATTTTAGATATGTTTCACTAGTATATTTTTCATAATAACCATTCCACATAAATGGACAAATTTGACAACTTCTCTAACCACAATTTTTAGTCGAGTGCTTGCCGCCGACACATGCAGCAAAACGAGACAGGCATCAGAAAACTACCGGAAATGTATTTATTTAATGTTAACACAACCGTCTGAGAACGTTGGGTTACAAAATAACCTCTGCGCTAGGACAAGAGATGGTGGGGGGTTTCTCCATCAGCATCCCTGAGGTAAATGGTCTCGTGTGTGCATGCGACAGGTTCCATCACTGACCTTCCATCATCATTAACCAGTTGAACCGTACAGTAGCATCCCTATTTTGGAGCGAAACATTTAGTGAAAATAGCCTTTCAATAACCAAACTACAAGTCGGCTATTGACTTGTTGTGTTGCGACCCGTTGAGAGCTTGTAGCTCGGCTATTTTCAGCTAATACATTTGGTGTGGAGGTAAAAAAAAAATGAGCAGACTTTGTATTTATTGATCCCTTGGGGGCTTCCGGTCAATGAAGTCATAGTGTAATGTTTAAGTGGTTAATGGCTTTACATCTGTACTGCCACGTAGATGTAATAACAGAGAGATGAAACGGGGATAAATGTTCTGCCTGCGTCACAGAGCAGCCAGCACTTACTGCCAGTTACAGCTTTCCTTATGCAGGCAGCAAGAAAAGAACACTAGACTGTATAACCAAAAGTCAGTGGACACCCTTTCTAAAGGGTCGCCTTTGTTTCAGTGAATGGAAATATAAATGCTACAGCTACAGTGTCATTCTACACCATATGCTTCTGATTTTGTGGCACTAATTTGCGGAAGGCCAGGTACCATTTGAGAATGACAACCCCCCCCCCCCCCCCATACACACAGAAATAGTTTGTTGAGATGAGTTAGGACGAACTCGTCTGGTCTGCATAGAGCCCTGACTCTCACTCTGATTATCAAAGTTACAAACTACATCCATCAATCCATCCAGCATCTGCTTATCCAGGGTCGGGTCGGGTCGCGAAAGCAAACCCAGACGTCCCTTTCCCTGGCCACATTAGCCAGCTCTGACTGGGGGATCCCGAAGCATTCCCATGCCAGCATGGAGATATAATCCCCCCTCCCCCATCTGGTCCTCGGTCTGTGCCGTGACCTCTTCCCAGCTGGCATGACTGGAAACCTCCTTGGGGAGGAGACCAGGAGGCATCCGTACTAGATGCCCAAACCACCTCCTTTCTAAAAAGGAGCAGCGGCTCTCCTCCGAGTCTCTCCCGAATGACTGAGCTTCTCACCCTATCCCTGAGGGAGATGCCAGCCGACCTCCTGAGAAAACCCATTTTGGTCGCTAGTATCCCCGTGGCGCAGTAATGCTCACGTGCCACGCCACTGCTGGCCAGATGATGCTTACATAACAGCGCCATTACTTGGCCTTGCACTCAGCACGCTTTAGCGCAGTCAATACTGTACATGTCCTGACATGACACAGTTCTGGAGCCCTCTCAAGCAGCACCATGTCCCTTTGTTATTTCTTGTCTGTATTCTTGCACTTTTTAAAGTAAATCTTTTACACAGTGAAATTCCCCCTGTTATTTTATCCATTTGCAACTCATAGAGTGTACCTTTACTTTATTTCTGTTACTCTGTGAAGCACTCTGGATTGCCTCTCAGTATGAAATGTGCTGTACAAATATCCCAAAATGTTTTTACTGAACATAAGGGGCAGTGGTGGACTAATTATACTTGAGTACTGTACCTACAGTAAATAAAAAAAGTTTAGCATCTATACTTGACAGAGCTTTTTATCTTTTTAGAGGCTTATGACTCGACTATATTTCTAGGAAGGGACCCCTGAGACCCAAACTTTCAAAAATACATTATGAATTAACCACTTGAGAAATATACAATAATAATAATCAGTACAGCAATGCATTGATATTAAAAAGAAAATGTACTTTGTAATTTGTACTTTTGAACTTTTAAAGTACTTTAAATCAAGTACACGTTTGATTGAGCAACTTTCGCTTGTAGTCGAGTAATATTTGACCAGGAGTATCCATACTTTGACTTAGTACTTTGTCCACCACTGAGGGATAATCACTGTTAAACTCTGAGCCTACGGTATATAGTTCCATTCATGACCTTCCTGACACAAGGATGTTAAGTCATCCATGTCTATTCAATAGCTTCTAGGACATTTTGCTAAGTGAGGTCACTTCCTGGACAAAGGAGTAGTATGAACTCAAGGTGACCGTGACCAGGCAGGTCCTCACGTAGCAGTTTTCACTCTGAAGGACATCTGACTGGTCTGGTGTCATCAGAAAGCCCTCAGGAACAGACAGACAGACAGAACAGTGGCTCTCAAATATTTTCAATATCAAAGGACCCTCGAATAGGTATGGCATATGGCTGCGGACCCCCATCTGAAAATAATCTGTGCCAGGTAACCTGATCTCGAAATAGCCGAAAAATGAAATAGGACACAAGCGTTTAAACGGTTCCTCATATTGCTAGGGACCCCCCTCAAGGACTCCTGTTGGTCCCTGTACCACACTTTGGGGAACCAATGAGCTAGGATTGGACAAATTAACTGAGGAGGCGTGAATGTGTGTGTGTGTGTGTGTGTGTGTGTGTGTGTGTGTGTGTGTGTGTGTGTGTGTGTGTGTGTGTGTGTGTGTGTGTGTGTGTGTGTGTGTGTATGTGTACAACTAAAATCCTCAGTGCTATGTAACTCTAAGAGTATAAAAGGATGTTTGATGCCCACTTTTGTCATCTCCAGTAGGCCATTTCCGTATGCTCGCTCATCATCTTCTCCCCCCCCCCCCACACACACACTGGATTCATGAGACACTGGCTTTGTTGTCGCCAAATGAAGTGAAAACGACATTGTCATTATTGTACTTTGTTGCAACTAACAAAAGGGCATTATCAGAACGGCCCCAACAGAGTGTGTGTGTGTGTGTGTGTGTGTGTGTGTGTGTGTGTGTGTGTGTGTGTGTGTGTGTGTGTGTGTGTGTGTGTGTGTGTGTGTGTGTGTGTGTGTGTGTGTGCATGAACACACGCATGAGAGCCAGAATAACACCACAGTCTGAAGTATAGGAGAGGATAGGACACAATGTCCTACAATGCAATGGCTCCTTTTACAAAACTAACTTATCGCTTATTGTCATTTTGACAAAAATGTGGGCGAAAAGGAAGAGCAAGCTTTAAGGCTGTCCACTGTGTTACAATGTAAAACAACAGTCCCTTGTTGCAGTGCAGTATTTTGCGCTGTAATCTGTGTGCTGAATGGCTGGATGTTGCTGTGGTAAAAACAGTCAAGTTAGATTATTCACGTGCTTGCATTGAGTGATGAAGGACAATGAAATTAGATCTCAAGAGTGCTTTCCTGCGGCCCACAGTTCATCACAGCCTCTCCTGTGATATACCCAGCAAAACACAGATCAATGTTCCAACTCTATCCCTGTCTGAGTACATGTACTGAGTACATGTACTGTATACTATACCACACACACACACACACACACACACAACTGTAAAACAAGCCAATTACTTATGCCATATTCAAAAAATAACTCTAAAATAACCGATCTACAAGCTCACAAGCTTGTAGACCTGCTATTTCTTAAGCCAGCTCTGCTATGTTTTTGCCCTTGCCCAAAATAAGATCGCCAGGTTGAAAAGGGGTTAAGAAGACATCCTACCTGAATGTGGCTTATTATGCAACCCCCTGTGTTTAAAAAGTCCAGCAGATAAAGATGGAGAGAGGGGTTAGTGAAAGTGAATCAGTCAGAGAGGAGAAGTGTGCGTGCCGTGCATGCAGGCCAGCTGTCAAAACTAATACGAGATTTCACCGAGCTGCACGGGACCTCTCACTGCTCATCACGTCCCCGCCCCCTTTTCTCTCTCTGTCCTTCCCCTTGGCCCTCCCTCCCTCCTTCCAGTTCCTAGCCAGCACCAGAGCCATTGAGAGAGAGAGTCAAGACACTCCCACAGCCACTTAAACACCGGTGCAGTGCACATATGGGAATATGTGCACTGCAGTAATTCCATCCAAATATTTAACCACTAGCGAAATTAGGTGATCTACAAACGGGAACGGCACCGGGATGTACAATGAAATGTTATGAGGTTTGAGGGTGAAAGCTGTTTAACACTTAAGAATGTTTGACCTCTGAACAGGGACGCTAGTTTTCATGTGGATGGACTACTGTTGTGAACGAAGAATGTTCAATATTCAAACATGTATTGCCAAAACCAACTTGAGTTTATTTGGAATTTGTTTCAGTGTGCTCAGATATAACAAGAACTAAAAGAATGGTAAACTAAAAAACTAAAAGTAATGCTTGCCATCAGGTAGGCCGATAGTTCCAAACATTACTGTATAGTTCCAAATATTCCCCCAAATATTCCCCTTTATGTGTGTCGATGAAGCATGCGCGATACATGAACCATGTGACCTGCACAGTTTCTAAAATAGAAAGAAGCCAGCTCTCAGTATAGTCCTTTCATAATTTGATTTGCCTCGCCGCGACTGAACAACGGAAGCATTTCAGCGCAATCAAGCTGAAATGCGTCTGTTGTCCGGTCCCAGCGAGCCAAGTTAAATTATGAAAGGACTTCACTTAGTTCATTATGGGAGTGTTGCGGGCACTGTGGTTTCTCTACCTTTCGGACCCCTTCGTTGATGCAACTCTTTCAATATCATTGGCTCTGGCATCATCCATCCTTCCTATTCGCAAACTCCTTCTTCGTCCCTCCCCCTTTTCCCTCTTCTCCTCCACTCCCCTTCTGTTAGCATCTCTGCCCCTCGCCCGTTCATCTGCCGTGACAGAAGAGTCACCCCCGGTGAGACTGTGGCCTCGTTCAGAGCCACGAGGCGCTGCTTGCTGTGTTCACATCAGCAGCGCACGTGACCACGCTATGACCTGGTTCACGGGGAGATGTCTGGTCGTGACGCAGCAGCATTCGTCTCTAAAACGTGAGAGCCCCTACAGGGCTAAAATCCTCATCAAAATAATGAATTAAAAAGGAAATTCTGCCTGTGTCCCTCACGTATGACAACACGAATTGTGCATCCCGGGCTAGCAGTAGTCTTAACTCATAAAGAAACTAACAACATGACAGGGTTTTGATTGATTTGCTTTTTGTACAAAGACAAATCTGAAAATATTCCACACACAGCAAATTAAGCATTTTCAACCTGGCATCCCTGTTTTGGGCATGCTTTTCAACGCGAAAAAAAATTGATCGCTATTATAGCAGCTCTGCACACGTCATCATGTGGTGCGTTTTGAGCTTAAGTTAAGTAGTTAACCAATTTCAATGTGGTGTCCCAATTTTTAGAAAGACAAAATAATTTAGACTAGTAAATACCGTAAATTCCAGACTAGGAAATACTATAAGTGAGTTCAACATGCTGCATATTTTTTCTGTCAGTCAGAAACAAGAACAGCGCAGAAAGCTGTTACATAGAACAGAACAGATCCCTAGAGCACGGCTGTCACAACTATTAATTACACAATCGCCTAATCGCAATTATTTGACATAATCGCAACTATTTTGCATAATTGTCTGAACAGTTTCCATTCATCTGTGTAAATTCATCTGTTGAAACATGTTCATAACATTTTTCAAAAATAGCTGAAATTGCAGATCTACAACAGAGCTCACAGCGCAATGTGACGAGTCGTGAGCTTGTAGATATGTATTTGTATTATTAGAACTGGTCATTGTCAGTAATTTCTTTTCATAGTTATTATTATTTATCTGCCCTGCCCATTTTTTGTTCACAAAGCCTAAAAGTAAAACAGAAATGCCATTTTTATTTATGTTCCAATGTTCAATGCCAAAAACACAATACATTTGTTAATCAATTATTTGTATGACAATTAATCATCAAGAAAAATGTCATTATCGTGACAGCCCTACCCTTGACTAGAGAATTTACTGCCATGACTAAAGAGGGGAAAGGTAAGAGAACTTAAGCCATCCCTGACACTGCAGTGTAAAGTTGCACGTTAAATAATAAGTAGGTATTGAGCAACAACACACTTTCTTACGGTAACCAGATACGTTTGACTATTCAGCAGCTTGGCCTTTGGTGACATGCTTGGAGTTTGCACATTATTTTCCTGTAGCCAGCATCACCTTCAATTTTGACTATGAAAGCTTAAACCCAAGGGATATACTGTATATGCAAAACCCTCAGTTATTAAAGGTACTAAAGTACAGCCTGAATCTATCCTGATAGAAAGCTGTTGTAACAGCAGGAGTCCTTCATTTGCAAGAGCAAATGACCCCAGCATGCTCTTAGGTCACATATTATCAGCGCCAACATGCACAGAGGGACTCTAACCTAAACAGTAAAATCCCCAGTGTTACAGTAATTCAACTCAGAGAGTGCACAAGACAACACACACAGATCGATGTTCCTACTCTATCCCTGTCTGAGTGCGCGCACACACGCACACATCATCTAAATTAAAATTACATTTAATGTCAAGCGGACAATAGTTGCATCTCAGGGAAATAATAAAAACAAACACATTTCAGTGCTATAAACTGGCACAGAAATAATATAAAGTGATTTAATCCAACATAAGTTATTTCTGTACTAAATGAAAACTAGAAGCCGTTATTAAAAGCACTCTGCTGACCCCAACTGGCCATATAGTATACTGTACTTCATCGTCAGCTCTAGCCTGAACTTTCATTTAGTTTCACTCCATTATTCAGTCTGAAAGCACTCAGCAGAGCCGTTATCCGAGATAGGGGCATGGCCAAAGTGGGACTCTTTGGTGATTGGTTCATACTGGATCATCCCTGTCGGGCTGGTTACATTTTCAACCGAGAAAAGCCTGCCTTCAACAGCGTCACCAGACCCCTGAAGTGTGGCTAGCGATTCAGGGGCTGGAGCCACGCTAAGTCAGCTCTGATCTGACCAGAACATGATCAGAACTATTTAAACCTAATTTGTACTTTGTCAGACAACCGCATCGTTTATATTAAGTCAATGTAAAGACACAAACCGAGCAATATTTCACACCAAACCAATAGTTTGTTGTTGATGGGTGTGGATTTTCTAAGCTTTCTAACACTTGTTAATGGACAAGACATAAAGATAATGGTCTGTCAGGTAAGCACACGTGCTCGCTTGTTTTACCATATTTAACACGTTAGTGACACGCTCACACGCAGTCACACACACACAAAGTCCTGAGACAGACTAAACAAGGTCATATTTGATTTAACAAATATGCTTAGCATCATTCCTGCAGGTTTTACAGTAACTAAGTATATAGCAGTTCAAACGGGAATATGAAAGGTAGTGTGTAAGTGATATGTTTTCGGTTAAAAAGTTAACGCTTTATATTTGGATAGTAATAATTGCTATAGATTGTTTGTTAAGTAACAGGGGTCTCTCCAGCTCTTTAGAAAATACTAAAACATTTTCAGCTGCTCATATATTTAATTTTATCACTTCCAATTTCACTTTTTTCATCCTGTATGATCCCGACTTTGAATCGTTACCACAACCATGAGTAGTCAGTGTTTACATGCCAATAACAGATGGCAGGACATTTGAGCACTGCAATGGTCGGTTGGAACGTTGGGGGGTGTGATTAAGATCGGAGGTCTACAATTGTCTAAATCAGTAGTCCTCAAACTTTTTTTGTGCCAAGGACCCCCAAAATGATATGTATATGGCCGCGGACCTCCACCTGAAAAGGTTTTTTTTTGTCAGGGACCCCAAGAAGAGAAGACTTGTGTTGAAAAAAACATTCAAACACTTTCAAGATTTTCAAAAATGTTCAGAAATAGCAGATGCACAAGCTCGCAGCGCGACACAAAGTGACACGCTGTGAGCTTGTATGTCTATTTTTGAGAACCACTGTTCTAAACCACCATTCTAAATCCCATGGGTTTTCTGAAAAACGTACATTGCTATATTTATATAAATCTAAAATTTGAAATGACCACAGATGCTTTCCGGGTTTTAATGGGTATGGCAACGCATCTATTCTTAAGAACCAGTGAGCCCAGCAACCACAAGCAGTGAACTCACCCATCCTCCTTCCTGGATGATGTAGTCAGCCTCCGTCTCCTCCAGAAAGCGCACGCCCAGAGGCACCAGGGTGCTCAAGGACTGACCCTCCGTCTGCAGTGCCTGCAGCATCACCAGTGGTACCAGCACCTGGAGGCAGGGAGGAGAGAGTGGGAGATGGGAGCTGAACAGAGTACAGCGGCGGTTTTCAACCCGTTTTGAGCTTTGGACTATAGGGTTGCAACTATCGATCATTTCCGTAACAATTATTCTATCAATAATTTTTCGGACAAATCGAATAATCAAGATATTTATTTGTATATATTATACATCTATTATTTTTGAGCGGTGTAGCCGCTCCTATAAGTGGGTTTGGGACCGTTGTGAAAAGACTGTCGTGGAAATGTGTCTTTCGCTGTACTGTGATTGGCTGACTCTATTCACACCCTTTGCTCAGTACTGTGATTGGCTAGCGAGACGCATGATGAAATTAATAATCTATAAATATCACCACGCACTTCAAAAAAATTACTTTTTGCCAGACCCAAGGGGTCGGCCTACATGAGGCTTTGTCCCTCTTTCGTCCATACATGGGCATAAAAGGGACCTCAGTCCCTTTCGTCCATACATGGGCATAAAAGGGACCTCGGTTATTCTGGGTCTGGCAGAACCAGGTCTCCTGGTCTTGTTTTTTTAAGTGAGCTTCCATCACTGTGATGACCACTGTTGTTGCTAAATAACACCGCTCACTTCACACTGGATGTGATTTTTATATATAGCAATGGATCGATTAACCACTTAAGCCCTATTTTTGTTGTGCAAAATAGTGAAAACTGACAATTGGCTAGATCACTTTTTGAGCGGTGTAGCCGCTCCTATAAGTGGGGTTGCGACCCATGACCCATCCGTCGTGAAAATTTGTCTTTCTGTGTACTGTGATTGGCTGATGAGCATTCAGACCACTCTGTGATTGGCTAGCGAGACGCATGATGAAATTCATAACCTATAAATAGCACCACGCACTTCAAAAAAATCATTTATTTCCATCACTGACAACACCGCTCACTTCACACTGGGTGTGATTTTTTGTATTAATCAAAAAAGTAATCAATAGGATAATCGCAAGGAAAATAATTGATATTTACAGCCCTAATTCAGATTGTGTTCATAGGAGACAACCATGTTGCGTCTCACCTTGTTCCAACCTCCCTGTGTGTGTGTGGAGACTTCCAGACATGCGTCTCTGAAGGTCTGGTAGTCCAGAGGACTGGAAAACACAAACGACAGTCAAACGATTACTTATTACGCTTTTGAGGTTTCAGTCCTCATCTTTTGTTTGAGTTAATTCTGAGGTCTGTTCTGTTTACTTGTACTCTCCTATGAAGGAATAGGAATGGCTAGCTTATAATTAATAATAATCCTAAGTGAAATCTTAGCAGAAAAAGGTTTTGTAGTTGGCCACTGATCTCAAAGGCTCTCTAAAATTATACACTTTTTCCACTTGAACACTTTTACTATGTTGGTCCCTATTCTGGGGCCAATATTTGCCAAAAATAGCCGATATACAAGCACACAATGCATAGCAACCGGACACGTTCTGAGCTTGTAGGGGGGCAACTATAGATCCCTGGGGGCTCCGGTCAAACTAGGTATAGGGTTTAAGTTAAAATGTTAAACTGCTGAAAATAAAACCTTGATTATAACATTCCTTTCAGGCAAACTCATATTGACCTTGTTGGGAAACATTTTCCTCATCTTTTGCCATTGGATATTTGAGTGCATTGTGGTTTGTTGCGATTGCTCTCAGCCTCAAACAAAAAGGAGCACTACTGATATGCTTTTGTATAAACTCTAAAAGATACGTTCAAGCTCCGACCTACTAACTGAAAGGTTTTGTTTCAATCTGCGATATGTTAAATACCACGAAAGGAGCCACAATAGCACTCTTTTTCCTAAACAATGAGCAGAATATGCTAAATTATTTATGGTGTTTTGGTATTATCGTTCTAAGCCCATGTTCCTGCTGGTCTACATCCAGCCACCTAGTTGATGCTGTTCTACATACAGCCACCTACTGTAGTTGAAGAAATCGCAGGTTGAGACTTAGCTTTTGCTTTCGTGAAATATCCAAGACTATTAGGGCTTATGAAAGATGTTCCTGAACAAGTATTCTAATGCTAATTCTAATGCTAATTTTACCAATTCAAATACCCTTTAATCTTAAAATAAATGTAATGTAATTTCTTACTGAAGGGATTTACCAGCCACATGGGTTAGGGATATGCCCGATTTACACAAGGTTGTGCGCTGTGTTGCGCACCGAAAATAGCAAATCTACAAGCTCACAAGGTGTGGAGCTGTGGCATATTGTGAGCTTGTAGAGCAGAATACTGACCCGGTGAGGAGTGAGTTTACAACTGTTGTCAGGTATGTGCCCAGGTCTCTGGACACCCGATCTCCCAAGGCACCAAGGCAGTCTTCAATGGAGCTCTCTGGGTTGGCTGGGTGAAACACCGGCGATGTATGCCTGTCAAAGCCCGTGCTGGAGAATGCTGAGGATAACAGGATGAAATCCTCTCAGTCTCGGACAATTATATTTGAGGATTTATTCACATGCCAGCAAGAGTAAGGAGAATAGAATAATAGATTGTAGTATTGGAGAGAGACTGCAACCGATCTAATCATAACTATTTACGCCATTTTTGTACAACATCGTCATACAACAAAGTATAATCGGCAAGAACGTCATTTGTAGTTGCAGCCCTAGAGACTGCATCGAACACGTTTACATGTGCACAATGTTTAGCACAGCGACGGATATTGTGTTAAAAAGGCCAGCAAAGGCCACCGGGATCGGGACTCGAACCCGCAACGCGCTGTCAGGCTACTTTGGAGCCTAAGAAAACATGTTTTTACAGTTCATTTTAATGCAAACATATATCTAAATGAAAAGATATGGTCAATATTTCTAAGTCAATGAGCTGCAACCTACTAAAGCATATCAAGAGATAACAGAGCAGCTTCTATGTTTTGGTGTGAAAGGACAATAAAGGCCTGAAAGGTATTCAGGAGCCGTTAGATGTGTGTTTGTGTACGTTCACTTACAGGCAGAGATGTCGTCTTCCAGTTTTCGCAATTCATCTTCTATCTGTCCCCTTAGTACTCTGTTCCTCTCCCTCTCGCCGTCTCCACCCCCAGATGGCTGGGAGTCTCCTCCTAAGAGAGATAAACATACCACACATCAGCCAACGGCCTGTCAGATTCTCTGTGGTTTAAAACCGTGTTGAAAAAGATTCCTCTCTCCGTTTAAAAAAAAAAGTCAAACTGAAACAGCTTTTCCCCCTTTTTTCAGTTCACTATACAAGGAGATGCATTATGCCTGTCTGAGTGTGCACTATTTATACAAAGCACACCTACAGTACAACTGGGCATAAAAGGCCCAAATGTCCCATTTCACTGCCAACTGAGCAAGTTACAACCAAGTTCTCTTGTGGCATGAAGCTTCTTGGACTTAGCAGACACTTTGGCATTGACTGCTCAACTGAGGTAATCACTAGGGAAGCAGAATTAGCAATAAAGCCCAACTGATACATCAGTTTGGCCGATATACAGTATTAGCCATTATTTGACTTTTTGAAGACATGCAACGCACATAACCATACAAAATAAATCAGTACTTGGTGGTCTAGGACTCTCCAAAATCGGGATTGGCATCGGATCCAAAAATCTTTCATTCGCGAGGCTCTACTAGGGAAGCAGAATCAGTACGGATGTAATGCCTAAGTGAGCTTCAGCAAGGAAGCCGTGTCTACCAGCGTATCCGTCTAAACATGAGGAAACAGGTCAGTTTGATCAGTAAAAACAAAGCATGTCACAGTCTGCCTGAGCCACTGACCCTCAATGGCGTGTCCATTGGGTGGCATAAGGTGGCACGTGCCACCCCTGGAATCTGACTGGCCACCCCAAGTGCTACCCATTATTAGCGGCGCTAGCCGCTCTATACCTTTAGGTATAGAGCGGATATTAGCCCTCTATACCTGGCTTTTGCGTCAACGTTCTGATTGGTCAGGCTCGCCAAGGTTCTGATTGGTCAGGCTCGCCAAGGTTCTGATTGGTCAGGTCCGTCAACGTTCTGATTGGTCAGGCTCGCCAAGGTTCTGATTGGTCAGGTCCGTCAACGTTCTGATTGGTCAGGCTCGCCAAGGTTCTGATTGGTCAGGTCCGTCAACGTTCTGATTGGTCAGGCTCGCCAAGGTTCTGATTGGTCAGGTCCGTCAACGTTCTGATTGGTCAGGTCCGTCAACGTTCTGATTGGTCACTATTCATGACATCACTATGTTACCCATACAGCATGGGTGCCCCATACACTGCTGTATGGGGCACCCATACAGCAGTGTTTCCCAAACACTGGGTCGGGACCCATTTGTGGGTCACGGACCAATTTTTAGCGGCGCTAGCCGCTCTATACCTTTAGGTATAGAGCGGATATTAGCCCTCTATACCTGGCTTTTGCGTCAACGTTCTGATTGGTCAGACACGTCAACAAAGTCATTGGTCAAGCTTCACGTGACACGTGGCTATAAACACATTATAAACACTTATTGATGACAAAATGTATCAAAGGCGCCGCTACCTTCACACAGGTGTGATTATTCTAAACTATGATTGGCTATCTGCCCAGTCATTGGGCATTTAATTTCCTTTAATGTGTCTTTAATTAAACTTAAACAGGAATGAAAGACTGTAATGTTAGCAATTAAAGTAGATATAGAAAAAAAAAAAAATGAATGCGTGTGCTGTGTACTGAGCGTGCGTACACTCGTACTTCATGCCAGCCCTGCAGAAGTCAGTGCCACACTTCGGCCACTCCAGTCAAAAAAGTCTGGACAGCGCACTGCTATCCCTCACACATTCACTCTCGCTCATCGAGGATCAGTGTTGCTTTTCCCAGGCGGGTGCTGTTTCAGCAGTCAGTCTGGACCCGTGCCTCTCTTGCACTGGTTCATGGGCGTGTGAGTAATCCTGTAGTGATTACACATGACAGGCTGTCAGAACCCGGAGTGGGTCAAGCGGAAAGCAGGGATCAGGCACTTTTCTCCCCCATCCCTGGCATGTCCACAGAGAAAGGGAGGGGGGGCGGCACGGGAAATAAAGAGGAGTCCTTTTTCTCCTGCTCTATCTCTCCCCCTTTTTCTGTTACTGAAAATGCCTGAGGGCTTTTCATATCCTGTCACACTAAGGAAGGAATGGAACATATGGGGACTAACCAGACCAACACTAAGTTGACCAACAGCAATTGCTGAACATTGAAAGCAACATTTACTATTTAATTTATGTTTATATGGATTTCAGTTTCACATGTGAATGGTTCATTCTCAACATTCTAAAGAACAGAACATTTTAATGAGCTATAAAGTACCACTTCCAATTAACAAGTCAGCCAAGGTTTTTGTGCACTAGCACCTGGAGGTGCATCAATATGCAATTAGTGGTTTATACATCAGTGAATCCTTTGAACACAAAGCACACTTTAGCCTGGCCTGACCCTGTGCTCCAAGTTGTCTGGCTCTCTCTGATTACGACAGCAGGCCATTAGATTACCAAGAATAAGAAGTCTAAAAGTCCCACTAACTGGCCCTAGGGGCTGTGCTGATCTGTTGTATGATCTGAACATACAGTAGTACACACCAAATTGGTTTGTAGATTGCCAGCCCCCACCAAAAAAAAATAATAATAAAAAATGTTTATATACCGTATTTTCCGCACTATAAGGCGCATCTGAGTATAAGGCGCACCTTCAATAAATGTATTATTTATTTATTTTCATATATAGGGCGCACCGCATTATAAGGCGCATCCGCACTGACGGTGCGCCCTATAGTGCGGAAACCAAGGGAACCAATATTGATACATATATAAGGCGCATCGGATTATAAGGCGCATCCGCACTATAAGGCGCCTTATAGTGCGGAAAATACGGTATATATATATATATATATATATATATATATATATATATATATATATATATATATATATATATATATACACACACACACATATGTATTATAGTTCTCATTGAACCTCAACTTATCTACTGAATCAACTAAATCTCCAATAAAAGTGCTTTGAGTCATGATTAAAGCATTTAAAGAAAACAACATCGATATATATACAGTAGTACATCAGAAACGATGTCTCAATGTCAGCATAAATTCAGGGCAGGCATGGGAGTCATCACTTAAGGCTCTGTAATGAAATGACCACATATGACCATTGTTATGACTGCAAGCACTGGCTATTACACAACTGTCATGGCAGGACTTATATATGATTATGAGCACTGTCTGTTCAGTTTGTTACATAGCTGTCATGTTGCAACAGGTACACAAAACGACAACGTTAAAATACTCCCACAAAGCACACAGGAGGCTGTGGCAGTTTTCATAGAAATATCAGTGATAGCTAAAGTACAACGATCTTCAATGAGGCAACAGGTCAACACTGGCAACCTTCACCAATAGTGTGTGTGTGTGTGTGTGTGTGTGTGTGTGTGTGTGTGTGTGTGTCACAGTGCGCAAGTCTGAGGCTGTGTGGTGGGAATTCCTTTTGCTAGAGCATTCATTTCTGTCAATTGTCAACTAGATACAATTGACTCGTATTAGTATTTCCCCTCCAGAGGATAGTTTTCTGACTGAATGCTATTTCACTTCTTCTTTTCAGATTTAGATCTAAACTAGAGCCTCGATATATCGGCCATTATTTTACGATTTGCGTTCAAAGGTTTTCCTAAATAGCCGATCTACAGCGTTGTGAGATAGATCTATTTTTGAAAATGTTTCAATAGCGCAGAAGTGGTTAAAAAAAGTGTTGCATCGTTCGGGCTGTAATCCAAATTAGACATAAAAACCACAAAAGTAGATTAAAAGGACAAAAGAAAAGTATAATTTATCTAATCAGTCTTTCCTCTCACCTTGACCTGCAGCTGATGCCTGTAATCTGTAAACAGGCAGGAGACCCAGATAGTTGAGGACAATGAACTTGGTTTCATAAAGGAAGCCCTCAGGCACAGTGGTGGTAGCGGAGCCCAAGGCAGCCATTGAGCAGGTGTGTTTCAGTCTCTCAGGCACATAAGTAGTTACACTTTAAGTTGGACAACTCTCACCTAAAAGGAAGAAAGAAAATCAGCAATGAGAAAAATAACAGTGGCCATCATTAGCTGGAGGTGAATCAGGCTTACATTTAGGAAAAAAATAAAAGCTCTACCAGTATCACAATAATAATTAAAGTAATCATCCCAACTTTTGCTCACATGGCCTAAAGTTGTCATCAATCACACCTACATGCCATAATGTTGGATTAGATTAGATGGATCCATCTAATAATTAAATAGATCCATGCATAATTATCGGTGCTCATTATGTGCTTTAGTCATAAAACAATTAAGTTCAAAAGACACACATGGTGCATTTTAATTGTGTATCAGCATAGACCTTAACCTAAAAAGTGTATTTTTTTCTATAGAATAAACACTGTGCCTCAGTGTGTAAACATACTGTAGGACGCATCCTAACCTAGTAACCCAAACATAAAGTACATTTCATTGAGGTATGTTAAATGAAGATGAAATTGGTGACCCCACCTGAAAATGTATTTTCTTTATATTAAAGAGCTGGAAAGACATGGAGGCCCCTGATACTGACATTTCACAGTGTCACAATGTTGATAGAGCTATTAGCTATACATGTTCAATTAAACGTTTTCCTTCTTTTTAACCAAAGAAATATCACTTACAGCCCCTTTAACTTAAATAGTATTGTTGTGAGGTGGTGTGGAGGAGACATCTCGACCGCAAGTTAAACACAGCAAATCCTTAGTCCTTTAAAACTAAAGGAGAAGGACATCACATTGTTCTTCTGGGCCAGTGGTTCCACACAGCGGGTCGGGACCCATTTGTGGGTCACAGGTCCATTTTTATAGGTCGCGACTAAATAACATCGCCTTTATTTGTATTCATTTCCTACATTTTGTTTTTAATTAACACCCCCCCCCCCAGAAATTTCTAATTTTCATTTATTAAAAACATTTTTATTTTATTTTTCATAAATAAATGCCAAAAATCTAAGAAATTCCATACATTTGAAAACACATGTTTGAGAAGTAGCGACAATTGCCGATCTACATGCAACGCGTTGTGAGCTTGTAAATCTGCCATTTTCACTAGTGCTGGGTCACGGGGAGAGACATTACATTTCTCTTTTAGGTCTCGAGCTAAAACGTTTTGGGAGCCAATGTTCTGGGCCAACATGGCTAGTGGTTAGCAAGCAGCTAGCAACACTACACTACACTACACTGTCTGCCCACCAAGCAGCCACCACACCTCCTCTTCACTTCATTGTACAAGCACGCTGCAATGAGCATGAGGAGGGCACTTAGACAAGACAAGTTATTACACATAATAATACATTACAAATACATACTTTATACATGTTATGAAGCATAGATGTAGTGTTTTAGCTCTTACCCTACTTGTCCAGGGCAGTGTGTTGTTGCTGCTGGCTGGTTAAAAGGTGCAGTTAGTGACAGTATCGGATACAATAGAACACGGTGTGCTGCTGCTGCTGGTGCTTTGCTTCGGGTTCAGCGTTGCCAGGTATTGCGAGAGAAATAAGCAACTAGGTCTATGAAAACAAGCCCAAAAGACGCGTTGTGCGCTTGTAGATCTGCTATTTTTAAAACAAATCTTGAAAAAAGTGAAACATTTTGAACATTTTAACGCTAATCCGTGGACAATTTATACATTCATTTGGGGGTCCTTGACAAGAGAATTGAAACCACTGTTTTAAAGAACATTTAGGAGGCAAGCCCAAACAAATGCGACCCGCAAAACTACCAATATTTACCAGCAACTTTACAGAAAAAGAAGTCCAAACTTTCCAAAGTCGCTTATAATATGCGGACATGGCAACATTGTTTGCAACTCTCCTCTTCTTCTTTGGATGTCAAGAGGGAGGGACGCTGAGCTCGCATGGCAAGCTTAGCATGGTGAGCTTAGCGTGGCATTGCTGCCACCCTCTGGCGTAATAGTTAACCACTTAAACCCATGAGGTTAACCCGTTATATTATACCTCTATGGGTTAACCCCATATGGTAACCGGAGTCCCTCAGGGCTCTATACTAATGTGTTTGCATACATATATGCCCATATATGGGCATATACTGATGACATCAAGTATACGATCTCCATGTATGGGCATAAAGGGGACAAGGACCGACAGAGATCTCTATATATGGGCATATCAGCATGCCCATACACGGCATATAGATAGATCTCTCTATCTGTGTTTCTGTCTTCCTATATCCCTTTTATGTGCATACAATATGGCATTCCATGTCAGCCATGCCCAAATATGGAGTCCCACCCAGGCATCAGTGCTATGACATGATATTATTGATGACAGATCAGGGTACTCCATATATAGGAATTTGCGGATTTATTACATTGAGTACAGCCGATCCGACCAACTTCCCACTCAGCACATCACTCCTTTGGGTCATCAGCAATACACACACTGAATGTAAGTCGATCGGTTGGGCGGTTCTCAAGGAATAACGATAAATGGTTACCATATATGGTTATTTACATCAACCTCACACGTGATTGGATGAGAGAGGCATAACTGGCATCATGCCTCGTGGCCAGCCTGGGTACTTAAATTGTATACTGGTCTTTTAGCAGTTACTTGACATTGTGTTGATTTGAGAGTCTTGACTCACAGTTGCATAAGCCTGATTTTCAAGCCTAAAACAACAAGCCTATACCAACCTATACAAAGGCCTATACCATGGCTTCTACAGGTGGAGCACCAATGCATGGTCTGGGGCCCGATCATTGCATGACCAAGGTGGAACTAACCATCTCCTGTGAGAATCTTTTGGACAAGGATGTCCTGTCCAAGTCTGACCCCTTGTGTATTCTGTACATGAGTCACTCAGGGTCCCAGTGGCATGAGGTCGGTCGTACAGAGATGATCCTGAACTGTCTCAATCCAAAGTTTGCAAAGAAGTTTGTCATGGACTATTACTTTGAGATGGTGCAGAAGCTTATGTTCTGTGTGTATGACATAGACGACAACACCAATGACCTGAGAAATCAAGACTTCCTGGGACAGCTGGAATGTACCTTGGGACAGATTGTGTCCTGTAAGAGGCTGAACCGACCACTGTTGCGGAAGAACAATAAGCCTGCAGGCCGTGGGACCATCGCAATATGTGCTGATGAGATAACCGACAGCACAGTGGCCAATTTTAAAGTATCTGCCAGAAACTTAGACAAAAAGTATATGTGGTGGTCAGACCCATTCCTGGAATTCTACAAGAAGTCAGAAACTAGATGGCAGCTGGCCCACAGGACAGAGGTGGTGAAGAACAACCTGAATCCAACATGGAGACCCTTCACGATCCCCTTGCAGTCTCTCTGTGATGGAGACATGGAGAAACCAATAAAGGTTCTATGTTATGACCATCGTGAATCTGGCTCCCATGCACTGATTGGAGAGTTTGAGACCACAGTCTCACGCATGCAAATGGGAACACACCTAACCCCGGCTGAATTTGAATGTATCGACCCAAAAAAGTTACAAAAGAAGAGAGACTATAGAAACTCTGGGGTCATATGCGTCAAGCAGTGCCAGGTGGTGAAGACTTATACTTTCCTGGATTACATCATGGGTGGCTGTCAGCTCCACTTCAATATTGCCTTAGATTTCACAAGCTCCAATGGGGACCCCATGAGCCCCCAGTCTCTCCATTACATCAACCCTGAGGGCTACAATGAGTACCTGTCAGCAATCAGGGCTGTGGGCAGTGTAATCCAGGACTATGACAGTAACAAGATGTTTCCTGCCTTTGGATTTGGAGCCCGGATCCCTCCTCAATGGGATGTTTCCCCTATATTTCCTATCAATTTCAACTCATCAAATCCATTTTGTGATGGTATAGAGGGAGTGGTGACTGCTTACCAGCAGTGCCTGCCCAAGGTGAAGCTCTATGGTCCAACCAACTTTTCCCCAGTCATCAACCACGTCGCCTGCTTTGCTAGGCAAGCATTACAACAGCACTCTGGTTCTCAATACTTTGTTCTGCTCATCATCACTGATGGCGTGATCACAGACATGGATAAGACACGCACTGCCATTGTCGAAGCTTCCCGTTTGCCGATGTCAATCATTATCATTGGGGTTGGCAATGAGGACTTCAGCGCCATGGAGTTCCTTGACAGCGACGACCGAATCCTGTATTCACCGAGCGGCGATGCTGCAATGCGAGACATTGTCCAGTTTGTTCCCTTCAGACAGTTCCAAGGGGACAGGGTGGCTCTAACTCAGAGTGTACTTGCAGAGTTGCCAGACCAAGTTTCCTCCTTCTTCAATTTATTCAACCTGAAGCCCCCCAATGTATCCAGCTCCTCTACTCCTTCTTAGAAAGATGTGTTGTTGATCCCGATGGCCTTTGTTGCACTCTCCCCATTTCCTGTCAGCCTACAACTATCCTATCCATAAAGGCATAAAAGTCCAAAAGAAAATCAAAAAAATAAATAAAGCTGTGTTGTTGGTGAACATCCATTGCACTTAAGGTAGTCCAACAGATAAAATAAGGCTGTTATGGATAATAATCTCAGATTGAGATTAACAGTATTACTGCATCAATCAAAAGAAAACCACCTAAATGGAAAAAAGCGGCACTCCAAAATAAAGATTGCAAGACAGTGGCTCAGATGTGGTTTCTCATTTTATTGAGATGTGAACGCTAACGCGTTTCGGCCGCAGCCTTCCTCAGAGCAGATTTAAAAAGTGTAAATTACTGCATCAATATTTGTAATATAATCAATTCATATGTATTGCTCCGAAATGAGCCATTCTGCATAATGAGCGGTTTCATTTTGGGTCCTCCGCAGACCCGCAGGCAGACATACAGATATTCGTGGGTTTTCGGTTCTCTGAAACAGTTGATCCAATGGAATTGGCACTTGGCACTGTACACCCCCGGGTCATCTGGGTCACACACAGAGTTTGAACGGTCAGTGTCTATATGTTCAGAGTTATGCCCGGAACATATAGACACAGAGATTTCACAAATGAATTGATAGATAGATTCCAAGACATCTGATCGATTATACAATTAGCCCAATGGCAAAAGAACATATGATCGATAATACAATTAGCCCAATGGCAAAAAAATACAAACAAATCAAACTAATTTTTATTTTATTTTCGGAAATAGCTCATGTAGATTTTTTTTTTTGATTTTTTCAAAATAATGTAGAAAATATTTGTGGTTAAATGGTTAATATAAAACTGAGACCTCTGGCAAACCCAGTTATGGTTATTATGTTCCGAACTCACCTGTGATTGGCTGAGAGAAGTAGTTATTTTTAGGGCATGGCACTGTAGGGGCCAGGCCATCTAGAGTGTGTCTGTGTGTCCGGGGCTAATCTCACAAACTGCTGTCGATAAGTTTCCATATGTTTTATACTTTTTGAACTTTTTATACGTTTTATACTGGTAGTCAATGGAGGTCAGTTTTGGCTGAAATTTCTAGCCTGGTAAACCCTCCCTCCGGAAATCTCATTTGATTTCCGGAGGGAGGGTTTACCAGGCTATGAAATTTCTGCTTTGCCAGATGTACCAGGAAACAAGATGGTCTAATGACAGCACGGCCTTCCATGTGGATCTCGGACTCCAATGACTTCTATGATGACAGTCATCTATGATGTCAGCACTATGGCCTCAGTCATCTCCGTATGGTTACTACATTCGAACCTCACACGATTGGCTGAGAACCGCAACCTACGTCACGCTTCGGTTGACAGACTGCGTATTTAAACTGTATAATGGTCAGACTATACTCAGTTATTCAAGCTAGTGAATTCAGAGCAACATAAAAGATCATACACACGTTCTGTGCAGCATATAATTTGCCTGAAACTGGTTCCCTTAGTGAAAGGCCCACCCACCCAAAGTTCAGCCATGGACGATGAATTCCAAGCAGTGGTTATTGACAACGGATCCGGTATGTGCAAAGTCGGATTCGCTGGAGAAGACAACCCTCGTGCTGTCTTCCCCTCCCTCATCGGTCGCCCCAGGCATCAGGGAGTGATGGTGGGTCTGTCACAGAAGGACACCTACGTTGGTGACGAAGCCCAGAGCAAGAGAGGTATCCTAACACTGAAGTACCCCATTGAGCATGGAATTGTCACCAACTGGGATGACATGGAGAGGATCTGGAACCACACATTCTACAACGAGCTAAGAATTTCCCCTGCGGAGCACGCCGTCATGATGACAGAAGCACCCCTGAACCCCAAAGTCAACAGAGAAAAGATGACCCAGATCATGTTCGACAACTTTAACACCCCTGCCATTTATATTGCCATCCAGGCCGTGCTGGCCCTGTATGCCTCCGGTCGTACCACTGGTATCGTCCTGGACTCTGGTGATGGTGTGACCCACACAGTGCCCATCTACGAGGGCTACGCACTGCCCCACGCCATCAAGCGTCTGGATATGGCAGGTCGTGACCTCACAGACTACATGATGAAAATCCTGACAGAGCGCGGTTACTCCTTCAACACTACAGCCGAGAGGGAAATCGTGCGTGACATCAAGGAGAAGATGTGTTACGTCGCCCTGGACTTCGAGCAGGAGATGGGCGTCGCTGCCTCCACTTCCACCGTGGAGAGGAGCTATGAGTTGCCTGATGGACGTATCATCACCATAGGCAATGAGAGGTTCCGCTGCCCAGAGGCCCTCTTCCAGCCTCACTTCCTTGGTATGGAGTCCGTAGGCATCCACGAGATTACTTACAAGTACATCAAGAAGTGTGATGTGGACATCCGTAAGGACCTGTATGCCAACACAGTGCTGTCTGGAGGTAGCACCATGTACCCAGGCATTGCTGACAGGATGCAGAAGGAGATCACAATGCTGGCCCCATCCACCATGAAGATCAGGATCATTGCCCCAGCAGAGCGTAAATACTCGGTCTGGATCGGCGGTTCCATCCTGGCCTCCCTGTCCACCTTCCAGCAGATGTGGGTCGCAAAGCAGGAATACGATGAGACCGGCCCCAGCATCATCCACCGCAAATGTTTCTAAACAGACATCTCCTTTTTACCTAATTCAGCTCTGCACAAAACCATGTCGACACCACACATTCTCATACACTTTCAGACGCAGTTTTCCAGAAAGGGTAGAACAGAGATAGAAAGAAAGAACAAGGAAGACAGTTTACATATGTCAAACATTCCTGATGAGAAAAATATATACATATCGTGCATGAGGCCAATAAAGACAGGTAGGCCCTCATCTGAAGAGAGTGCAGAGGAGCAAAAGAGAAGAATAGAAGAAATAGCAGTCGGTTGAGGAGTAAGTATAGTAATTAGGCCAGGATAGTTTCACATGTTTTAATTTTTTGTATGTCTTGTTCTACTTTTAGCATATTATTATGTTTTTCATTTTTGGACAATATGTTTATTTTTACTTTTTTACGATATAGTAGTATGAAGTCCAATACACTTCAGCTAAATTGTGAACAGAAGGGTTCTGGTGCTCAACGGTAAAGGACAGCATATACAGTTATAAGCAAACAGGTTTTACCTGGGCACTTTTATATAGTCATGTGAGTTACACCTAAAATGTGTAACTCACATGAATCCAAAGAAATCTTTGATTCCATTCCAGACTGTTGTGGTAATGTAAGTGTTACTTACGTTTGGAATCCAATTCACAGGTACAAAAGTCAGGTCTCAGTGTTTGAGAATGTTTTTTGTTTTTATCGCAAATCCATGTCCCCAGGTACCACCTAATGCCCCAGTATAAGGAATCAAATAGCAATAAATGTAGCAGTCTGAGGGAGTGTTAAGGGAGCAGATGATGTTTACATGTGGCAAAGGAATTATGAAGGTGTTTTCATATTGCAAAAAGATAACAAATATTTTCATTGAATCAAAACTAACTGGGGAGCTCCTTAATAACGGGTGTGCAGGATATAAGATGAATGCATATTAATCCTAATTTCTATTTACAGAATATAATGTTATATTAGAGATATTATTACTATGGTTATACTGTATTCTTTACAGTTGACATGTATACAGCAGGATGAGACTTATCAAAAATATATAAATATAATAATGGCAGAAGTATGCAACAACTTTAATGGCATTGCCATCATTTACTTAGTTACAGCAGTCTGTGCTGTTTGTGTATTCAGACATTGCCAACCTGTGTTAATGACATTACGACCAAGTGTGAGTAATGCTGAACTTATACTCTGTCGCTTGCCGAAAAGATCTACAAGCGCACAATGTGTTGCGTTATGAGCTTGTAGATCCAGAACACCTCTACTCAGAATAAGACTGATATACCCCTCACCAACAGAGCACATATAGTATTTATGGTCTTGCACAAAATCGTACGTTTTAGGTTTCAGAGTACTTAGTGCAGTACTTGAAGGTCCGTCTATAACATCAGCACTATGTCTTCCTATTGAAAGAGGAAAAGCAGAAAAAGTAGAGGCCAACATGATGAAAGTGCTGTACCTTTGTGAAGGTAACTTTTTGAGTAGCTCACCTGTGAAATATGGTTGGTTTGCCATCAACCTGATGGTAGCCATTCCTGTAGTCTATGTGAGGGAGTACTGCCACCTTCTGGTCAAAACTGTGCATTGCCAGTCCCACCTTTCAGTTTTATACTTAAAACATTGAACATAAACAATTAAAACATGGGGCTCATAATAAGATACATACGGACAGTTTTGTTTTAACCTACAATGTATACATCTTTCATACAGTATGATAACGTGATCATCTTATTCCTGTTAGTATGGAGCGAAAAATAAACTTCTAATCAATGTAAACAATGCTTTTACAGTGCACAAATGTATAGTGTGTGTGTGCGTGCGCATACTTACTAGGACAGCTCCAAACAATGTGTAGTGGCCGCATCGATGGTGTGAATTTCTTCAGTGAAAACCTAAAAAGATGTAGAGACTTTGCTGTTGTTTGTCTGGACTCTCACCTATGACCAGTCCAGTATGATGGAACCTGTCAGGGGTTTTACCCCCACCGGCATTACTCTCAGGGTTATTGAGTCACTCAAGCCTCTCCACCACGGCAAGGTCACAGCAAGAGGAGAGGAGGTTGCCCTTAAAGGCGCACTTCTTAATGGTTATAATCGGTTTCAAAATCAAAGCTACTGTACTTGCTAATGGTTTATGATTTTGTTCTTTTTGCATCTCTACACCATTACTCCCCCAATTTAGTCCTTGTGAATTCCTAATTGTGCTGTGAACTGTTGCTGCCTCTGTCAATGAGAGGCTGTACACATCAATATGCATTCTTCTTTTCAAAGGATGCATGGTGCTCTTCTAGCCTGCAATGTCACCTCACCAGGCTGTAATGAGGTGCTGACTTCAAGCTTCAGATTTGCCTGGGAAGTCTAAATATCTATTATTTCCAGATGCATGTATAGGATAGGTGTTCTGGATCATATAGGGGTGGCTCCAATCACTTAATCGTGTCAGGCTAGAATGCTAGTTGCGGATATCAGGTGAGTTTGTGCATCAAGGTAAGGCAGTCAACCAAGTATAAATGACACATAAATAAGTTCAAATGATGTTTGATACATTGTGAACAAAAAACGTCGAGTTCTCTCGCTGCTTAAATACGATTCTGTGATGACGTAAGTGTGATATCACACCTTTGACTCATGCCAGCCACCTCTTTTCACCTGACAATTGAGTATCAGGAGTACGTGGTGTGCAGGGTTTTGCACCATCTCCCCTAGATCCTTTCCTCACTGAACAGTCACCATCACGCAGGTCTCTCCTGCCTCAGCAACAAGGACATTAATCCTTGGATCAGTCCAATACAGTCCAATGATGATGGGCCCTCTTTCCTCGGGGGGCTGGAGTTGGAGATACAAAGCCGTTGTTCCTTCCTCCATGTAAAGGGTGGTTCCTCCATGGTTTTGGATGGTAAGCTCTTACACTTACGTGATGATGCCTTCTTGAGGATGGCCTGTGTTATCAGCTCACACAGGTTGTAATGAGGTGATGATTTCAAGCTTCAGCTTTACTTGGTCAGATTCAATCCTGATTTCTTTCAGATGCACATGTAGGATAGAAGGTGTTCTGGATCATTAGGTGTGGCACCAATCACTTCAAGGGTGTCGGGTTAAAACACTACATGCGATGATCAGGTGAGATTGTAAAGCAAGGTGTTACAGTCAATCAAATTACATCTAAACTGTTGCTATGTGATACTAGTTCAGTGTCTAGTACGGTTGACCAATGTTTTAATAGATGGTGAAAAAAAAACGTCGAGTTCTCTCGCTGCTTTCCGTGATAATTTTAGTGTGATGTCGTACGTTTGTGTCATTCCAGCCGCCTCTTGTCACCTGACAGTGAGTAGTTTCACTGGGAGAACATGGCACTCTGAGGTCCGTGCCATCTCCCCCAGGTCCTCTCCTTTCTGAACAGGCACCACCGCACGGCTTCTCTCCTGCCTCAGTGACAAGGACATTAATCCTTGGATCAGTCCAATATAGTCCAATGATGATGATGGACCCCTGTTCCTCGGGGGGCCGGAGTTGGTGCCTGACTCCAGCATGGAGGGGGAGATGCAAACCTGTTGTCCCTTCCTCCGTTTGCAGGGTGGTTCCCCCATGGATTCCTCTGGTGTGGATGGTAAGCTCTTACGCTTGCGCGCCAATGTCTCTTTGAGGATGGCCTGCGTTGTCACCTCACCGGGCTGTAATGAGGTGCTGACTTCAAGCTTCAGCCTCGCTTGGTCAGTCTCACGCCTGACTTCCTTCAGATAGCGAGAGATCAGTAAGGAGAGTTCATCCTCAGCTTTCTCGTTACAGATATCCTCCGAGGTCTTCTTCCCCCTCACCTCAGAGAGGGGACGAGGAGCCTGTTGCGTGCGACGGCAATTATTACCTGTTTTGCAGCCATTGTTGGGTGGAAGGTGGACCCCGTTAAAGAGACATGCGGTGGTCTTTTTCCTTTTTATCTGGTCAGTGTGGGACTTCTGGAAATGTCTCGTCTTGAAGAGTTGAGGAGTTTGCTGCTCCTGATGGCAGTCCTTACCAGTAGCATTGCTGCGTGGAAGGTAGATGCCAAAATGCGGTTTGTGGTGCTGAAAGGGACAGCTGCAGTTCAGACAGCCAGTCGGCAGGGTCTCAAAATGACAAAAAATGTTCTTCTTGTAAGAAGTGACCTTGTGGTCTATCTGGCGGCCACGCCCCATTTGCCATAGTTTAGCATTTATGCCCATAGATTCAAAGAAGTAACTGATCAGCAGTGTTCATACAAGAGAAATACTGTAGTTTCTCTTCGACGGTTTGAACAGAAATGAGGTCAGTCTGACCAGTATACACTGTGTAAGTACGCTGTCTGGTCTCCAAGGCGTGACGTAGGTTACGCATCTCAGCCAATCGCAAACAGACCTCGCTGTTGGTGCGCCTGCTTGTGATTTAACAATACAGGGTCTAATAAGGGAGTTGGCTTCCATTAGTATCTCAGATGTCATGTTGATGATGTCATACTGGCACCGTGAGGTCATATCACTGTGGCATCATGTTGACTTCCAAATATAGTTATTCGCCTCTCCGTTGACATTTAAAATACTTTTGGGCAGTTCGAGCGCACACTGACTGACTTGCTTGGGGGTAGATCTGACTTAGTTTAATCTTGATTAAAAACTATTTAACAATTATGATGGCAGCAAGATTTCTTCGTTGTTCTTTCCCTATGCTGAGGCACGCACGCTGCTATGCTGAAGCAGCCACAGGCTCGCATCAGATGTCCTTCACATTTGCTTCTCCAACCCAGGTGTTCTTCAAAGAAGAACCTGCACCTGCAGGTGCTCAGGCCCGGGGTTGTAACAGTTTTCAATGATGATGGTTCCTCTGCCAGATACTTTGTAAGCAGTGGATCGGTGACAGTCAACGCAGATTCTTCAGTACAGCTGCTAGCAGAGGAAGCTATGCCCCTTGACCAGCTGGATATTGCAGCTGCAAAGGCCAACCTGGAGAAGGCCCAGCTTGACATGTCCACTGTGCCTGATGAGGTGGGCAGGGCAGAGGCTCAGATCAGCATAGAGGCCAATGAAGCCATCGTCAAGGCTCTGGAGTAGACCTGTGGTAACATTAACCTTTTGTGTTGGTACTTTGAAGGAACTGAAAACGGTCCATGTTTATCTGTTTCCCAGCCCAGTCAGTAATTGCAAGGGTTTGTGCTAGCTTTGTACAGTTAGATGTAACTATCAATAAATATATTTGGAATTATTACTTATTTGGTCTACTGCATACACTAGAAACTTGACACACAGAGTGCCAAAAAAGTAATGTTTGCCAGACCCAGGGGGTCGGCCTACATGAGGCTTTGTCGGTCGGTCGGTCGGTCGGTCGGTCTGTCCCTCTTTTCCTCTGCACACATGTCATGCGAAGTCCAGCCATTCAGATTTCAACCACTAGGGGTCTGGCAGTGCTCCGAGGAGCACTTTTTCTAGTTTTATAAAACCTTGCACATATGTAGGACATTGAATGGAACAAAACGAGTCCCCATCACATATTAGCTTGGGAATCATATACACTGCTTGTCTACTGTCTCTGAAGGAGTTCAACTTTGGTGAACTTTGACCGGGCAGCAACCAATAGCAAAGAAGCGTGTGTGGTTAACCACACTTGACTATCATTTACTATAGTTTTCTTAGTGATCAAATGTGTGACCAAAATACACTCAAATCGACTACAAAACAGCACCCAAACAGGCAAAATCATAAATCGGCGCCCCTGGTTGCAATGGCTCTTTCTCGATAGACACCCAACATTTTGCCTTCCCAAAATATAAATCCTGGCTACGCGCCTGGTTCCTTCATACATGGGGTGTCATTTGCTGTCGGCTGTGAGGGGAGGGCCAGGAACGCTACGGCAGCAGCGTGATCTAATATGAGAGTGACGTGTCATAACTCACGCTAATAAAAAAAAAAAATCAACTTTTGTGTATTCTTATATCAAAAGTCACTAAAAAGCCAATCTTTATTCCTTCCCCACTGAGCATTTTTCGGTCTAATAGACGTACAAAACACGTCTAAATGGCCCCTATACGGCTAGGCTAAAACGGGTTTATAATTGGTCTACTGGTGAAAGTTTTTTAGCGGTATAGGTTTAGCCTAGCCGTTTAAAAGACGTCTATTCAACGTCTATATATATACCTCTTAGACGTTTGTTAAACGTTTATTTTTATATCAAATGTATACCCCATAGACGTCATTTAAACGTCTATTTAATTATAAGGATATGAATACTTATAATTAAATCCAGACGTTTAAATAAGATCTAAACTTATTAGCATTAGATAGACTACCTTTACAAGACATATTTTCATTTAAAAGCCTCAATATTTAATGAAGATCCAGCTTCTCTATTTAAAAGAAAAATACTAAAGGGAACAAATTTAACCTGTTATCCTTACCTTGATAAATGTGGTAATGTAGTCCCAGGATGTTCTGACAATGTATTTACATTGTTATCTTTAAGGATATTTTAAACAGCTTTGAGTGTAACACTAATGTCATTTGTACTGTACAAAAGGATATAAATAAATGTATTTATGTTAAGATTTGACCATCCCTCAACTACATTTCAACAATTTTTCAAAATTGAACTTTTTTTATTCCTTAACTTATTTTTCTACTCATATTGAGTGAAACAATGGAGGTGCAGGTAAGAGTCAAGAACCAAACCAAATATAACAATTTGTTGAACTTTACTATACTTTGCTATAGACAAGCACACACACATACATATTTAACTATCATACACATGATCCCTCCCCACACACTCAGTTTATTACACACACTCTGCATCTGCGTAAATAGCAGGCAAGCAGCAGCCAGCTTCCCAAATTCACTTTGCCCAAAACTGTGAAAACATGCTGTGCTCTGAAATTGAATTAGAACTGCCTTAAGTTTTAGATAGGATTTAGAAACACGGCGGTATGTGCGTCTTCTGGGAGCTAAAGCAAACATAACTTGTAAGTTAATGCCTTTGAACACTGCCTCCAGGGACAAATCAAAGGCATTCTTCTTCTCACCATACCAATACTCATCAAATATATCTCCACATTCCACTTTGAAAGGTTAGGCCTACAGTATATCTTTGTCCTGAAAGAGGTATTTTTAGAGCCTGTTAAAAATCCTTGTGATATTATCACTATCAATCCTCACAGGTTGATCAATTCTTGAAAGTGGCCAAAGAGCACAGAGATTGTGAAACAAAGCAAAAACTGCATTTCAAAGCAGTGACCTGGCTTAAAAATCTTGAAAATGATTGACCAGGAGAATAAAAGTGTGACAGCAACATTATGAAATGGCTTGCAGCAACAAAGACACAAGGCTAGGAACATGCATGCATGCATCACGCATCACACACACACACACACGCATCACACACACACACACACACACACACACACACACACACACACACACACACACACACACACACACACACACACACACACACACACACACACACACACACACACACACACACACACACACACACACACAAATATGCAGGATTATGGTGGTATGGTGCAGACTTCAAATTTTCAAGGGGTGAGTAATCGATAGTCATTTTGGGGTCCTTGGGGTCCTTGTCCTTGGCCTCTTGTACCCCCCCCCGCCACTTCGAGCTGGCGCCTGCTTGAAGTGGTCGGCTATTGAGGCGCTGACCTGGGCCTCCGTTGCCTCTGCAAAATTCTGCCGAACAGCTTCTGCAATCAAAACAATGACAAATATCTACTCTCAGACTTGACAGTAGCCATAACAGAGATTGCCACATATAGTCCAGACAAATTGTCATTTGTTAATGTATGTCATCATGTCAGTCACACATTTATAACATGAAGAAGCATCAACAAAGAACTAGCACAGACAATTGTTCTATTTACCCTGGATGAGGGAAAAAAAGTTTGTACTTGTGAACAGGGCCGAAATTGTATCACATTTGACTTGCAATTTGTTTGTACTATTGCACTCTTCTCCTTTAATAAATAATCCAGAATAAAACTCACAACAATAAAATATAAATGCACAATAAAGTGCTGGGTGCGTAATTACTGTGAGTCCTATCTGAACTAATTGTTTGTCGACTACGCCACTTTTGTTATAGAGGGAAGTCCCCTTTGAATACACTTTAACTTCTTCTTCAGGCTTTCACAGGTTCGAGGTTAACTGGTAAGTTTCAATACTTTTGGTTTTGAGAATACAACACTGGCATGAGAATATCCCTTTAAGAAACTGGACACGAATACAGTGTATCAAAAAAGGTAAGTCATATTTATTGGGTCCCTAATACATTGGCTTCTGTGCCTTAAAAACAATAAAATAAACACTATACTAATAAAACCTATATAAACATACAAAACACAATTAATCTACACAACAACTATAAAATAAATTATAAAGTTGTGCAAATTACGCGGGGCTTAATCACAAGGGTTCCTTAGCATGGGGGGTTTCTGTGCAACAAATACTTTTCAAGTAAAGTGCTGTGCCAATAAAGTGCTTCAAGATACTCAACACGGTTTGTTCAGGGGTAATGCTGCATGTCCATATATGGGGGTAAGATGGGAAAGGGTTTGAGGCCAGTCGTCTTCGTCTTCTCTCTTCTTTCTCTCCGCCTGCAATTATAGAGATCTAGACCAGTTCACTGTGCATTTACACGATACATTTGCGTTGTCTCAGGCAGTGGTTATACAGGGATTCAACGTTGCTTGTTCGAATACTCACTCGCCAGCCAGGTTTTTACACCTGGCGCTGAGTTGGTTGCGTATGCAACGTTATCGCCACTTTCCAGTCTCAGCGCTCCTTATATGTTCTGGTCTCACTCGTCTCTCATATGGTCTGGTCTCACTCGCCTCTTCCTCCCCTTCGGTTCGATCGCTTTCTCCTCTTGGTTTCTCCTTTGAATGTAGGCACACCTCGGCTTCCAAACTCCTAGGTGGCTGGTATGTCTACTTCATCTATGCACTCCTCTACTCCGTGTCTCGGCACAACCTTCCCCTCTGCTGTCCTTCTCCTCACTGACGCCTCTGTCACTTGGGTGCTCTGTTCTCTCTTTCAAACGGTCCCGCCTCCGCTTTTGTACCTGCCAAACCACACCTCCCTCTTCTTTCATTTGTCCGTGGTGACAGTCTGTCTGGGGACATTGGCCATGACCGTGGCCTTGGGCGTGACCGCGTGACTGCCGCTCTGCCACTCAATGTCTCTCAATACATGTGACCAGGGGATCATGGGGAAAACAATTATAAACAATACAGTGCGTAATAATAATTGGTACAAAAATAATAAGATGGTGGGGTTAAATGAGGCAATTATACACATTAAGCACCAATAAAAACAAATTACAAAAGTTTTAAGAACCCCTCATTTCACCCTTGTCACATTCCCCCCTACTTTTTCGTTGGCAGTCCCTGGCAACTGGTTCTAAACGTCATGCCCGTACCTCTCAGGTGGCTGTCCTTGGTTCGCTCTTCCAGAGCGCCGCGGACCTTCAGGTTCCCTAGGACCGGGGAAAAACCCTACATAAGGCGGCCATATTGGTCCCACCGGTTCGGCTACTGGGGCAGGTTCGGGGCTCTCCATCGGTGACCTGGGGGCTATACACACTTTTAATGCATTCCTATGGATCGTTCTATCTCGCCCTCCTTTTTCAGGTCGGATCCTGTATACTAGGCCCGCATCCCCCACCCTCTCCAATACCACAAAAGGTTCTGGGTCCCACCATGGGCCCAGTTTACCTTGTCCCTGTCGGTTCCGGTTTCGTACCCACACCCTCTCTCCAGGTAACAATGGTGGCATACCGGCTCGGCGGTCATAGACCTGTTTACGCTGTCCTGCTATATGCACCATTTTTTTCTCGGCTGTCCTATACGCTGTGGCCATTCGTTTCTGGTGATCTTGCACCCAATCTCCCACTCCCATTCGATTTTGTGACAACGGTACTCCTAATGCTACATCTACCGGACGCCTCAGGTGGCGACCAAACATTAAGTACGCAGGCGCATAACCTGTCGCACCATGTTCAGTATTGTTATAAGCGTGTACCAACTCAGGTAAGTGTTCATTCCATCTGCCTTGGCGATCAGTATCTAGAGAGCGCAACATGTTTAACAGTGTTTGATTAAACCTCTCCACCCCCCCATTACCAGCTGGGTGGTAAGGGGTGGTGCGACTCTTAGTAATACCGTATGTATGACACAATTGCTGCATTAATTCGGATTCAAAATTCGGGCCTCGGTCCGAATGGAAACGAGCCGGGCAACCGAATGGCTGAATAATATGTGTCCAAAGCGCACGGACAGTCGTGGGCGCAGTTTGGTCACGCGTTGGAATAGCCCAACTGTACCTGGTGAATAAATCGGTTGCTACAAGAATATTCTGCCATGCGTCATTCGGCCTACCTAATGTGAGAAAATCAATAGCCACTACCTCCATAGGATACGATACTTCGAATGGCTGTAAGGGGGCCCTGGGCTCTATCCTGTCTTTCAGTAGGCTGCAGGCAACACAACCTCGCTGGAACTGTCGCACCGCCCCCTCCATGCCCGGCCAGTAGAACCGGCGCCGAAGCTGCGCCAAAGTCCGGTCCACTCCGGCGTGTGCCGAGGCCTCATGGAGTCCTTTCCACACCTCCTCTCGTCGCGCCCCTGGACAAACAAGCTGTAAGTAACATTCTTGTGTATGCTGATCAATCACTTGCCTATACAACACATTGTCTCTGATGCGCAACCGGTCCCACTGTCGTAACATTTGCCTGGCTTCCCGTGACCAACTCCTCTTCTCCATAAGGGTAGGCAGTTTCCTCCGCTCTACGCAACTCTTCACCATCTGGATGTCCGGATCTCGATCCTGTGTTCCCCGCCACTCAGCTCCAGCCCACCCGTCCTCTCTCTCCACCGGTGCCAACTCCACTACGGCCACTCCTACAGGTTGAACAGGGAACCTAGACAGGGCATCTGCGTTCGCATTGCTTTTTCCAGGTCGGTACTTTATATCATAGGTGAATGATGCTAGCTGGGCTGCCCAGCGCTGTTCCACCGCGCCTAGTCGAGCTGTTTGAAGATGCGCAACAGGATTGTTATCTGTATAAATCGTAAAATGAGCGCCAGTTAAGTAATCTTTAAATTTTTCGGTCACTGCCCATTTAAGTGCCAAGAGTTCTAATTTAAAGGAGCTATAATTTGCATCATTTTGTTCGGTAGGGTGTAGACTTCGGCTGGCGTAGGCGATTACTCGCTCCTGGCCATCTTGGACCTGTGCCAGAACGGCGCCGAGCCCGCGGCCACTCGCATCAGTATACACTACAAACGGTCGGTCATAATCTGCATAAGCCAGTATTGGAGCCTGCGTAAGGGCAGTTTTAAGAGCATCAAACGAGTTTTGGCATTCAGGGGACCACTCTATTTTACACTGATGGGACTTCACATCATTCGGGACTCCGATCAACAAACTATTTAACGGCCTAGCTATGGCAGCAAATGAGGACACGAAGCGGCGATAATAACCAGCCAGACCTAGAAAAGCGCGGACCTCGCGGACAGTCGAGGGTGGGTTCCAGTCTCTTACCGCAGCCAACTTTTCAGGGTCCGGGCGCACTCCCTCTTTGTCTACAACGTGGCCCAAGAACTTTACCTCCGGTTGGAGAAGCTTGCATTTATCGAGGCGCAGTTTCAATCCGTGTCTCCACAGCCGCTCGAAAACCTGGTCAAGGTGCTGCATGTGAGAGGAAAAGTCAGGTGAATATACAATAATGTCATCGAGGTACACTAATAATGACTCTGTCACCTGGCCACTCAAGCATCGCTGCATTAATCTTTGGAAGGTCGCGGGGGCGTTACATAAACCGAACGGCATACGTTGGAACTCGAACAGTCCTAAAGGGGTGGTAAACGCTGTCTTTTCTCGATCCCGAGGGTCCATACCCACCTGCCAATAACCGCTGGCCAGGTCGAGTGTGGAGAACCACTGAGCCTTGGTCAGGCTTGTTAAAGTCTCTTCAATCCGAGGTAAAGGGAAGGCATCTTTGTGCGTCACGGCATTCAGTTTACGGTAGTCGACACAGAAACGCCAGCTGCCATCTTTCTTCTTCACCAGGACAATGGGCGCTGCCCAGGGACTGCAACTCTCTTTTATCACTCCCTTGTCCAGCATGTCACTCAATAAGGTCTTCATTTCTCTATACATGGAGGGCGGCAGCGGTCGGTGCCTCTCGCGGATGGGTGCCGCGTCTCCAGTTGGTATTTGGTGTTGCACCACGTCCGTCTGCCCAAAATCTTCATTATGGACTGCAAACACCTTCTTCCATTTACACATCATCGCATGCAGCTCTTCTCTCTGCTGGTCAGGTAGGTCATCTCGCCGGGTCAACGCCTCCATCTCCTCAGGTAAGGTCTTCACGGGTCCCTCGTCTTCGATGCTCACCAGGGACACTTCCACGGCTCCGTCGGTTCCTAGGGACAGGTTCAGGTCTCGTCGTCCACGGACGTCGGCCTCCTCCACTGGATATAGCTTCCCTAACTTTTGATGTCTGCCCACGGTCACGCTATACGCGTGGGGGTTGCAGATGCGCACGGGGACTCGGCCATTACGCACGGTGACCAACGCTCGGGCCACTCCCAGATCAGTTCCTTCCGGCATGGCCTCCATCAGGGCCTCGTATTCGGCTCCATTTGAACCTTTCCAGGCACGGCCCCATACTACTAACTCACTGCGGGCGGGGACTCGGATTCTCCGTCGGCCGACAGGCCACACATAGCCCAATGCTCCGTCTTCGTGGGTCACTGCCTCCACTCTCCTACAGGCGGCGAATGCTTTTTTCCATGGTGTCCTCTCCTGTTGGCATGGAAACACAGACCTCCCAGAGAGTTTAAATAATGCATGCCACACTGCGTGGACTACGTTCATCCCAATGATCAGCGGCTCAATACAATGTTCATCTTTTACAATTACGATTCCTCTTCCCGGTATTTTCAGTCCTTCTAATTCTAAATCGAATATGGCATAGCCAGAATAGGGTAGATCAAGGCCGTTTGCTGCCCGTAGGCTAAACACCAGAGGCCCATTTTCCATTTTATCTTGCGAGAACTTTTCGTTAAACAAACTCTGCTGCATCAATGTGACTTGAGACCCCGTATCTAATAAACCCCTCATTTGGACTCCCCCCATTGTTATCCCAATTGTCGGACATTCCCCCACAAACACTTCATTGGCCCTTAACTTTTTTTGTGAACGTTGCACCTCTGCCCCCCGGACCTCGGCGACAGGGCGTACTAGTTTAACTGACTTCGGTCGGATCTACAGAATCTCGCTATATGACCCGCCTGTCTACACTGGCTACATATCGGCCTACCTCCTTCATCCCATTCGTAGCGCTGAGAGGCCGTATACCGTCGCTCAGGTGGCGGTGGAGTGCGCGCTCGTGCGTCATTGGTGCCAGTGCGGAGGAGCGGTCTGATTTCCTTCATGAGTTCCTGCGTGAATCCTTGCATTTGAGTTTTTACGTCGTCCATGATTTCCTGTTTTAATTTTTCTCTCCAAGCAGGGTCCTGAGAAGGGTAGGGGACAGAAATAGGATTAACAGCGTGGCACGTTATTTCAGTAGTTCCATGTTCAGCAGCTAACAGGTAGGCTTCTTCGCGTAAAGCAGCAAAATCTTCATCTGGGTGTCGTCGAGCATATATTTTTAAGGCTTGGCCCAGGGGGCCCTCAGCTAAACCCATAACAAACTGATCACGAAGAATGGCTTCGGAGGGAGCGGTGCTTGGGTCGTGCTGCCGCAGCCCACAAAACAGCTCTCTAAGTCTCAGGGTGTAAGTTTGTACATTCTCTCCTGCGCGCTGTGCGCACCGATAGAATAGTGAGCGCATTTCTGCGACAGAGACAGTTTCTTTATATAAAGCATCTAAGTATTTAAAAACTTTTGCCACTGTGTCGCGTTCGCCCTCCTCAACCACACTAATCTGCCGTTTAGCTTCGTTGGTTAGCGTTTTAATTATAATAGCAACTTTCCTGATTTCTGGTAGTTCCTGGGTACTTAATAATCCTCTAATCTGGTCTTTCCATTCCCTATATTTACTCTCGCCTTCTGTTCCACCAAAGGTGGGTAACCATGGGGCACCGGGATACACCGCCATCATCATCATTCTGAATCCGTAAAGCAAAAAACAAAAAGCAACAAAAACAACAAAACAGTACAGTTTCTCTTAAGGGTATTCTCATGTGTTTGTTCTCAACCAGTCCTGCCGCCAACGCCAAATATGTGAACAGGGCCGAAATTGTATCACATTTGACTTGCAATTTGTTTGTACTATTGCACTCTTCTCCTTTAATAAATAATCCAGAATAAAACTCACAACAATAAAATATAAATGCACAATAAAGTGCTGGGTGCGTAATTACTGTGAGTCCTATCTGAACTAATTGTTTGTCGACTACGCCACTTTTGTTATAGAGGGAAGTCCCCTTTGAATACACTTTAACTTCTTCTTCAGGCTTTCACAGGTTCGAGGTTAACTGGTAAGTTTCAATACTTTTGGTTTTGAGAATACAACACTGGCATGAGAATATCCCTTTAAGAAACTGGACACGAATACAGTGTATCAAAAAAGGTAAGTCATATTTATTGGGTCCCTAATACATTGGCTTCTGTGCCTTAAAAACAATCAAATAAACACTATACTAATAAAACCTATATAAACATACAAAACACAATTAATCTACACAACAACTATAAAATAAATTATAAAGTTGTGCAAATTACGCGGGGCTTAATCACAAGGGTTCCTTAGCATGGGGGGTTTCTGTGCAACAAATACTTTTCAAGTAAAGTGCTGTGCCAATAAAGTGCTTCAAGATACTCAACACGGTTTGTTCAGGGGTAATGCTGCATGTCCATATATGGGGGTAAGATGGGAAAGGGTTTGAGGCCAGTCGTCTTCGTCTTCTCTCTTCTTTCTCTCCGCCTGCAATTATAGAGATCTAGACCAGTTCACTGTGCATTTACACGATACATTTGCGTTGTCTCAGGCAGTGGTTATACAGGGATTCAACGTTGCTTGTTCGAATACTCACTCGCCAGCCAGGTTTTTACACCTGGCGCTGAGTTGGTTGCGTATGCAACGTTATCGCCACTTTCCAGTCTCAGCGCTCCTTATATGTTCTGGTCTCACTCGTCTCTCATATGGTCTGGTCTCACTCGCCTCTTCCTCCCCTTCGGTTCGATCGCTTTCTCCTCTTGGTTTCTCCTTTGAATGTAGGCACACCTCGGCTTCCAAACTCCTAGGTGGCTGGTATGTCTACTTCATCTATGCACTCCTCTACTCCGTGTCTCGGCACAACCTTCCCCTCTGCTGTCCTTCTCCTCACTGACGCCTCTGTCACTTGGGTGCTCTGTTCTCTCTTTCAAACGGTCCCGCCTCCGCTTTTGTACCTGCCAAACCACACCTCCCTCTTCTTTCATTTGTCCGTGGTGACAGTCTGTCTGGGGACATTGGCCATGACCGTGGCCTTGGGCGTGACCGCGTGACTGCCGCTCTGCCACTCAATGTCTCTCAATACATGTGACCAGGGGATCATGGGGAAAACAATTATAAACAATACAGTGCGTAATAATAATTGGTACAAAAATAATAAGATGGTGGGGTTAAATGAGGCAATTATACACATTAAGCACCAATAAAAACAAATTACAAAAGTTTTAAGAACCCCTCATTTCACCCTTGTCACATACTCTTGAACGCCCTCTTTTTTTGCTGCCCACCACCGGACATATCGTATTTCCGCATCAGGCCATTGGTGAAAAGTCTGAAACAGATTTTTTTTTAAAGCAGATACATTCTCAACAGCATGCGCTAGCAGCTTGTAATGAAGACAATGTATATGGAACAGCAATAATACACTGACTACTACCACATTGGAACCCCCCCCCCCCATTATATTTATTTTTCTACAGTGTCATGTTATTAAACTTCAATTTGTATTCATACCTGTCCAGGATCTTTCTTGTACATGCCCTCACGTCGTACCCCCCAATGTGGGACAGCTTTGAAATCTGTATGATATTACAAATTATCAACATTGATGTAATCGTTTTGAATTCAAATTATTTAAAGCATATCCTTTTTTGTATTTACCATTGAACGTCGGAATCGTTGCTTCTCCAGCTCCTTAGACATGAGGTTGAACTCCTCGTCGTCGTCTATTGGCAACGCTCCACCCTCATCATCACTTTCTCCCCGATTGTTGAGTGTCCTCAATTCATCGAGGATCTCCAACAGCGTCTCCACAACGACCTTCTGAAACTCTGAGTAAAAAAACAAAATATTAACCTAAACACTTGCCTTAACAGATATGACCACTTTATTTCAAATTATTTTAAAACCTTAAAATACTTCCATTCTTACTTCTCGGGCATAGGGTAGTCGTACACCTTCTTCTTTGCTGTTAAATTATAGAATGAAACAATAAATGTTGTATTAAAGGTTGAGAGTCTGGTGTGGCTGGCTATGTGATGCTGCTTTACTTTTGGCTTGTCAATACATAAAATTAATTGTTTTCCAAGATCAAAATCTTCCTCTCTCCCCCCCAGTAAGATCACTGCCAAACTTGATAAAAATGTACCTTTTGTAATCCTGGGACTTTTTGGCCCTCTACTTCCAACACGCTTTCCTGATGGTGAAAGACAAGCCAATTACATTTCATACTTGCGACATCACTATTTAAGATTACTGCTATAGTCAATCTGTACCTTGTGGGGTCTGGCCATTTCTGAAGACTGACGGTCTATTTGGTGGGCTAGGAGTCTCTGTTGAGAGAGGGCTAGGAGTCTCTGTTGGGGGAGGGGGTAAAGGAAGTAACTCATATTACAAAGTCACCAGTTACACTGTATATCACTGTGAAACTAAATACTTTTTTACCTTGTTGAGTCCTTTGCCTTGGACTCCTTCGACTTGGAGTGCGATGCCCTGTTGAGGGCAAAACAAATCTAATTGCACATCTTAATTACACCATCGTCATCACTGTTACAGCAAATACAAATCTATCTTTGATAGTCCTGTTTCTTTGATTGAAACTATAGCCACGGTCCACTGGGGTGGAAAACAATTAAATTATACATCCAAATTAAATCTTTGCTATGCCATCTCAAAATCTGTCAGCCTTGCCATCTACACTTACAGTTTGATCTCTGTGAGAGAACATCCCTGGCTAGTCTAGTAAGCCGGATGTTGCTGTCATCTGCAAAAAAAAAATGTTTTAATGTTACAGCTTTCACATACAGATCTATTATATAATCAAATAAAATGTAAAACATTTTTCTCTGTACTGCGAATATCATCTGTTGATGACGAAAACTTCAGTCGCCGACTGCACAATCACCCTTGTGATCACCTCTGTACTCAGAACACCTACCTTGTGGGGTTCCAGCTCTTCCACCTCCACGTTTAACTGTTTGGGGGGGAGGGGGGCAATTAAATGTCTTATTTACACAGTCAACATTGTGATCACTGCTATAATCTTTCAAACTTACCTTGTGGGGTCCTGGCCTTGGTCTGCACTGGACTGCGTCGAACTGTTTAGGGGGCACACAGTAGTATGGGTGTAAGTATATATTACTTACACCCATACTACTATAAATCAGAAGAGTGAATCAAAATGTACCCTCGGGAGTCCGGCCTCTGGTGCGGAGTAAATACATCTTTAAATGGAATTAAATGTTTTAATTTAATTTAAAAATAAATAGTTTTAATCCGAGGGTATGCGGTTAACCTAACTCAGAGATTAGACGCCTCTGCCCTGCACAGTCTGAGAGAAATCACAAAACCTTAATAACAGAAATAGTCTAGGTAAGCTTAATTAATTGCAAAACATGACACCCCTTATTCAAAACAGATGGCGAATGCATTCTTCTCTTTATAGGGCCTACACTGAGACCTTTATGAATTGAACCTCACAGTCTGCAATCAGTCAGTCAGTCAGTCAGTCAGTCAGTGTCTGGTTTCAGACGAATCTGCCATTGCAAAAATAAATGATCTACGCAGTGATATTAGTTCTGGCCACGCCAGGCTAAGTGAGTGAGTCTGTTAGTTAGTTAATGAATTAGTGAGTTAGTCAGTATGTTTGTAAGTTAGTGAGTTAGTTAGTGAGTTAGTCAGTATGTTTATTAGTTAGTTAGTAAGTCTGTTTGTTAATTAGTAAATTAGTTAGTTAGTCAATATGTTAGTAAGTTTGTCAGTTTGTTAGTTAGTAAATTAGTTAGTTAGTCAATATGTTAGTAAGTTTGTTAGTTAGTTTTGGGAACAACATTAGTACCTCTAAAGCAGTGTTTCCAAAACTGGGGTTTGGGACAGTGGTGTGTTCTAAGTTTTTTCGGAGGGTATACGATACGATGCGCGTGGTCGTGGGTATACACTCGCACGTTTTCAATGAAATGGTTATTAGACTGTATGCACTTTTCCCCCAAAAAATCTGGACTGTATACGGCATATACAGCGTGTAACGGTAGAACACACTACTGGTTTGGGACCCCCAGGGGGTCCCCAGATGATTAGCTTAATGGTCAACATTGTTTACTCACTCAGTAAACAAACCAACATACAGTATAAGCGCATACAGGGTATCTGCACATTTATAATGTTACAATTTAATGACTTTAAAGACCTTTTTAAAACCAAATTGTCAAATATTACGTAAGAAAGAGGCAAACATTGTGAAAATAGTCGATCTACAAGCTCACAACGCCTCACACTGAGAGGCGTTGTGAGCTTGTAGATCGGCTATTTTCACAATGTTTATCCATGGAACCGAGTCAAACTAAATGTAATGCCTACATCTCCAAGTCCAAGTGCTGGTCAGGGTGGGGGGTCCCCAGTTCAGATGTGATTATTTTGGGGGGTACCTGTAAATGACTACACTTACAAATACACTTTTAACCTAAATGTAACCATCAGGACACCTCAGGACTTGAACCCCGTCCTAGTGAACCAGGAGTGCCATACCAGTGTCTTTTACCTCTTTGACTCATTTACAGGCAGTGGCGGGAACATTACTCAATTTCTTTACTTAAGTAAAAGTATCAATACTGCAATGTAGAAGTACTCTGTTGAAAGTAAAAGTCCGGAATTCAAAATGTACTAAAGTGCCAAAAGTAGAAAGTACTCATTATGCAGAATGTCCCATTTCACAAAGTTTTCGAATGTATAAAATGCATAAAAATCTTTTTTGAAAATAGCAGATCTACAAGCTCACAATGCGTCGCATCGCGACGTCCATATAAATTATATCACAATATACTAAAGGTCATTTGTACAACGTTTTTCCGATGTACGGCACTCAGCTTTTGGAAGCGAGTTTAAATCAGTGGTTCTGGGACTTTTTCGTGCCAAGGATCCCCAAATTGATTGATATATATATATATTTGGCCACTGACCCCCCCCCCCCATCTGAAAATGTTTTTTCAAAATCTAAAATCAAAATGACACAGATCCTTTCCTGGTTTTAATGGGTTAAATGGCCTGTCTTGGTTTAAAGCCCACTCACCACGACAAGGTGCAGGCCGAGAGTGGGGACACCCCCACCTCCCCCCTCTGTGGGGGGGGAGTGGGGATTGGGGGTTGGGGGTGGTGGGGGGATTGCAAACAGACGTACACGGACGCCACATACATTACAAACAGACGTATTACATATATTACAATATATTACAAACAGAAGTAAATATATATTACATATATTACAATATAATACAAACAGAAGTAAATATATATTACATATATTACAATATAATACAAACAGAAGTAAATATATATTACATATATTACAATACAATACAAACAGAAGTAAATACATATTACATATATTACAATATGTTACAAACATAAGTGAGACTCAGGCTTCTTCTTCTTTCGTTTATCATCATTAGATGTCCAGCTCAATAACGTGCAGCCACGCCCCCCCACATCAAAGCGGCCGGCCTACGATGGTGGTCTGTACAGGACACAGAGGTGATTATGTGATCGGCAGATCGGCAGGGTTCTGGATACAGGGCTGCAGGCTCTGGATACATTTCAGACTTACACGGACGTCACATTTATTACAAACAGACGTAAACAGATATTACATATATTACAATATATTACAAACAGAAGTAAATAGATATTATATATTACATTACAAACAGAAGTAAATAGATATTACATATATTACAATATATAACAAACAAAAATAAATATTTATTACACTTATTACAATGCTAGAGTTTCGGGGGGCTACGCCCCCCGAAACCCCAGCCGCGCACGGGGCCCAGCGTGGGTGCGTGTATATTGGGGTACCCAAACCGCCGGAGTAAAAGTGTCCAAAAGGAAAAAAATAAAAAATAAAAAATTTGGAAAAAATGTTAATAGTGATTGTTACTTTGGTGGTCCGCGGACCCCCTGGTGGTCCGCCGACCCCTGTGAGTGTTGGGACCCCCGGGGACCCCCCTGGAACATGGCGGACCCCTTCGGCAGTTTTTTTTTTTTTCATGCACGGTTTGCTTGTTTCTGTCGCTTGTTTTTTAAAACCTGGCAGCAAACTTGGCAACCCGACTGACATCACTGACCTATCCTTGGTATTTGTACTTCCGGGTTGCATAATGATGACATCACTGTCGAGTCCTGTGGTGTCATGAACCTAGGCAGGTTTGTTTACCAGATTACCCTGGGCAGCGTGCTGTGCTGTGGCCGTGGCTGTTTGTTTTTGTGTTTGGGATGAACATGGCACGTGAAGGACGGACATATTGTGATCGAGACATGAGTGAAGTGAAAGTAACGGCCTGGGTGGAACAAAGGAGGTACGTAAGAAGGGGGGGGGGTTGAAGCAAAGGAGCTGTGTGTGTGCTGTTGTGGAGGAGATGGGCAGAGTGCAATGGCGGCCGCTCGTGTTGTTTCGGCGAAACCCGTCGCCGTGCGGTGTCGGTGGTGTGCAGGGTAAACGGTACGAAGCTGCCTCCCCTTCCGTTTTGTCCGACATTTGGTGAGTGGAATTAATTATGTTGCGCGGTGGAAAAGGTGTAGTGAGCAATGAGATGTCCCCTACGCGACGCGTAAATTCAGCGCGGCCGCCGTGGCGAGTCAGTTGGCGACATGTGGTCTGGCGGTGCGTTGTTTATTCGATAACAGAGCTGTGGGGTGTCCGCACCGAGGGTGCGGAAGTCGCTCGCCATTTATATAGTTAGATATTACAAACATAAGTGAGACTCAGGCTTCTTCTTCTTTCGTTTATCATCATTAGATGTCCAGCTCAATGTCGTGCAGCCACGCCCTCATCTCGGGTCCCACATCAAAGAGGCCGGCCCACGATGGTGGTCTGTACAGGACTAAGAGGTGATTATGTGATCGGCAGGGTTCTGGATACAGGGCTGCAGGCTCTGGATACAAAGTTATGGATACAGGGTTCTGGATACGGGGCTGCAGGCTCTGGATACAAAGTTATGGATACAGGGTTCTGGATACGGGGCTGCAGGCTCTGGATACAAAGTTATGGATACTGGGCTGCAGGCTCTGGATATAAAGTTATGGATATACAGGGTTCTGGATACTGGGCTGCAGGCTCTGGATACAAAGTTATGGATACAGGGTTCTGGATACAGGGCTGCAGGCTCTGGATACAAAGTTATGGATACAGGGTTCTGGATACGGGGCTGCAGAGGACGTTGCAGAGACCAATCAGTCATCATTCGCACCAACTGGTAGTTCCTCATCATTGCTGCCACTTGTAATGTCTTCCTGTCTCACACATGGTTCTCACGTTCCACGTACGGATGTTGTCGGTATCACATATAGAACATTAAAATGTATTCAAACATAATTTATCTGAGTTTGGCTATCACATTTCCGGCCGCGTACACGTACACGGACGTCACATAGATTGCAAACAGACGTACACGGACGTCACATACATTACAAGCAGATATTACATATATTACAATATATAACAAACATATGTGAGACTCAGGCTTCTTCTTCTTTCGTTTATCATCATTAGATGTCCAGCTCAATGACGTGCAGCCACGCCCTCATCTCGGGTCCCACATCAAAGAGGCCGGCCTACGATGGTGGTCTGTACAGGACACAGAGGTGATTATGTGATCGGCAGGGTTCTGGATACAGGGCTGCAGGCTCTGGATACATTGCAAAGAGACGTACACGGATGTCACATAGATTGCAAACAGACGTAAACAGATATTACATATATTACAATATATTACAAACAGAAGTAAATAGATATTATATATTACATTACAAACAGAAGTAAATAGATATTACATATATTACATATATATAACAAACAAAAATAAATATTTATTACACTTGTTACAATATATTACAAACATAAGTGAGACTCAGGCTTCTTCTTCTTTCGTTTATCATCATTAGATGTCCAGCTCAAGGTCGTGCAGCCACGCTTTCATCTCGGGTCCCACATCAAAGAGGCCGGCCTCCGATGGTGGTCTGTACAGGACTAAGAGGTGATTATGTGATCGGCAGATTGGCAGGGTTCTGGATACAGGGCTGCAGGCTCTGGATACAAAGTTATGGATACAGGCTTCTGGATACGGGGCTGCAGGCTCTGGATACAAAGTTATGGATACAGGGTTCTGGATACGGGGCTGCAGAGGACGTTGCAGAGACCAATCAGTCATCATTCCCACCAACTGGTAGTTCCTCATCATTGCTGCCACTTGTAATGTCTCATACATGGTTCTCACGTTCCACGGATGGATGGATAGGACACTTCGACCGACGGGGTGGATGGATGGATGGGACACTTCGACCGACGGGATGGATGGATAGGACACTTCAACCGACGGGATGGATGGATAGGACACTTCGACCGACGGGATGGATGGATAGGACACTTCAACCGACGGGATGGATGGATGTGACACTTACATAGATGGGGTGGATGGATGGATAGGAAACTAACAGACAGGATGGATGGATAGGACACTTCGACCGACGGGATGGATGGATGGATAGGACACTTACATAGACGGGATGGATAGATAGGACACTTCGACCGACGGGATGGATGGATAGGACACTTTGACCGACGGGATGGATGGATAGGACACTTCGACCGACGGGATGGATGGATGGATAGGACACTTCGACAGACGGGATGGATGGATAGGACACTTCGACAGACGGGGTGGAGAGATGGATAGGACACTTCGACCGACGGGGTGGATGGATGGATAGAACACTTCGACAGACGGGGTGGATGGATGGATAGGACACTTCGACCGACGGGGTGGATGGATGGATAGGACACTTTGACAGACGGGATGGATGGATAGGACACTTCGACAGACGGGGTGGATGGATGGATAGGACACTTCGACAGACGGGATGGATGGATAGGACACTTCGACAGACGGGATGGATGGATAGGACACTTCGACCGACGGGATGGATGGATAGGACACTTCGACAGACAGGGTTGATAGATGGATAGGACACTTCGACAGACGGGGTGGATGGATGGATAGGACACTTCGACAGACGGGGTGGATGGATGGATAGGACACTTCGACCGACGGGATGGATGGATAGGACACTTCGACAGACGGGATGGATGGATGGATAGGACACTTCGACCGACGGGATGGATGGATGGATAGGACACTTCGACAGACGGGGTGGATGGATGGATAGGACACTTCGACAGACGGGATGGATGGATAGGACACTTCGACAGACGGGGTGGATGGATGGATAGGACACTTCGACAGACGGGATGGATGGATGGATAGGACACTTCGACAGACGGGATGGATGGATGGATAGGACACTTCGACAGACGGGATGGATGGATAGAACACTATCGACCGACGGGTGGATGGATGGATAGGACACTTCGACCGACGGGATGGATGGATGGATAGGACACTTCGAAAGACGGGGTGGATGGATGGATAGGACACTTCGACAGACGGGATGGATGGATGGATAGGACACTTCGACAGACGGGATGGATGGATAGGACACTTCGACAGACGGGTTGGATGGATGGATAGGACACTTCGACAGACGGGTTGGATGGATGGATAGGACACTTCGACCGACGGGATGGATGGATAGGACACTTCGACAGACGGGGTGGATGGATGGATAGGACACTTCGACCGACGGGATGAATGGATGGATAGGACACTTCGACCGACAGGATGGATGGATGGATAGGACACTTCGACAGGCGGGATGGATGGATGGATAGGACACTTCGACCGACGGGATGGATAGGACATTTCGACCGACGGGAATGATGGATAGGACACTTTGACAGACGGGGTGGATGGATGATAAGACACTTCGACAGACGTGGTGGATGGATGGATAGGACACTTCGACAGACGGGGTGGATGGATGGATAGGACACTTCGACAGACGGGGTGGATGGATGGATAGGACACTTCGACAGACGGGGTGGATGGATGGATAGGACACTTCGACAGACGGGGTGGATGGATGGATAGGACACTTCGACCGACGGGATGGATGGATGGATAGGACACTTCGACCGACGGGATGGATGGATGGATAGGACACTTACATAGACGGGATGGATGGATGGATAGGACACTTCGACCGACGGGATGGATGGATGGATAGGACACTTCGACCGACGGGATGGATGTATGGATAGGACACTTCGACAGACGGGGTGTATGGATGGATAGGACACTTCGACCGACGGGATGGATGGATAGGACACTTCGACAGACGGGATGGATGGATGGATAGGACACTTCGACAAACGGGATGGATGGATGGATATGACACTTCGACAGACAGGATGGATGGATAGGACAGTTCGACAGACGGGATGGATGGATGGATAGGACACTTCGACAGACGGGGTGGATGGATGGATAGGACACTTCGACCGACGGGGTGGATGGATGGATAGGACACTTCAACAGACGGGATGGATGGATGGATAGGACACTTCAACAGGCGGGGTGGATGGATGGATAGGACACTTCGACAGATGGGATGGATGGATAGGACACTTCGACAGATGGGATGGATGGATAGGACACTTCGACCGACGGGATGGATGGATAGGACACTTCGACCGACGGGATGGATGGATAGGACACTTCGACCGATGGGGTGGATGGATGGATAGGACACTTCGACAGACGGGGTGGATGGATGGATAGGACACTTCGACAGACGGGATGGATGGATGGATGGATAGGACACTTCGACAGACGGGATGGATGGATGGATAGGACACTTCGACAGACGGGATGGATGGATGGATAGGACACTTCGACAGACGGGATGGATAGGACACTTCTACCGACGGGAGGGATGGATGGATAGGACACTTAGACAGACAGGACGGATAGGACACTTACACAGACGGATGGATAGGACACTTACACAGACGGATGGATAGGACACTTACACAGACAGGACAGATGGATAGGACACTTACACAGACAGGACAGATGGATAAGACACTTACACAGACAGGACAGATGGATAAGACACTTACACGGACAGGACAGATGGATAAGACACTTACACGGACAGGACGGATAGGACACTTACACGGACAGGACGGATAGGACACTTACACGGACGGATAGGACACTTACACGGACAGGACGGATAGGACACTTACACGGACAGGACGGATAGGACACTTACACGGACAGGACATGGATAGGACACTTCGACAGACGGGATGGATGGATGGATAGGACACTTCGACAGACGGGATGGATGGATAGGACACTTCGACAGACGGGTTGGATGGATGGATAGGACACTTCGACAGACGGGTTGGATGGATGGATAGGACACTTCGACCGACGGGATGGATGGATAGGACACTTCGACAGACGGGGTGGATGGATGGATAGGACACTTCGACCGACGGGATGAATGGATGGATAGGACACTTCGACAGGCGGGATGGATGGATGGATAGGACACTTCGACCGACGGGATGGATGGATGGATAGGACATTTCGACCGACGGGAATGATGGATAGGACACTTTGACAGACGGGGTGGATGGATGATAGGACACTTCGACAGACGTGGTGGATGGATGGATAGGACACTTCGACAGACGGGGTGGATGGATGGATAGGACACTTCGACAGACGGGGTGGATGGATAGATAGGACACTTCGACAGACGGGGTGGATGGATGGATAGGACACTTCGACCGACGGGATGGATGGATGGATAGGACACTTCGACCGACGGGATGGATGGATAGGACACTTACATAGACGGGATGGATGGATGGATAGGACACTTCGACCGACGGGATGGATGGATGGATAGGACACTTCGACCGACGGGATGGATGTATGGATAGGACACTTCGACAGACGGGGTGTATGGATGGATAGGACACTTCGACCGACGGGATGGATGGATAGGACACTTCGACCGACGGGATGGATGGATAGGACACTTCGACAGACGGGATGGATGGATGGATAGGACACTTCGACAAACGGGATGGATGGATAGGACACTTCGACAGACAGGATGGATGGATAGGACACTTCGACAGACGGGATGGATGGATGGATAGGACACTTCGACAGACGGGGTGGATGGATGGATAGGACACTTCGACCGACGGGGTGGATGGATGGATAGGACACTTCAACAGACGGGATGGATGGATGGATAGGACACTTCAACAGGCGGGGTGGATGGATGGATAGGACACTTCGACAGACGGGATGGATGGATAGGACACTTCGACAGACGGGATGGATGGATAGGACACTTCGACCGACGGGATGGATGGATAGGACACTTCGACCGACGGGATGGATGGATAGGACACTTCGACCGATGGGGTGGATGGATGGATAGGACACTTCGACAGACGGGATGGATGGATAGGACACTTCGACCGACGGGGTGGATGGATGGATAGGACACTTCGACAGACGGGATGGATGGATGGATAGGACACTTCGACACACGGGATGGATGGATGGATAGGACACTTCGACAGACGGGGTGGATGGATGGATAGGACACTTCGACAGACGGGGTGGATGGATGGATAGGACACTTCGACAGACGGGATGGATGGATGGATGGATAGGACACTTCGACAGACGGGATGGATGGATGGATAGGACACTTCGACAGACGGGATGGATGGATGGATAGGACACTTCGACAGACGGGATGGATAGGACACTTCTACCGACGGGAGGGATGGATGGATAGGACACTTAGACAGACAGGACGGATAGGACACTTACAGACGGATGGATAGGACACTTACACAGACGGATGGATAGGACACTTACACAGACAGGACAGATGGATAGGACACTTACACAGACAGGACAGATGGATAGGACACTTACACAGACAGGACAGATGGATAAGACACTTACACAGACAGGACAGATGGATAAGACACTTACACGGACAGGACAGATGGATAAGACACTTACACGGACAGGACGGATAGGACACTTACACGGACGGATAGGACACTTACACGGACGGATAGGACACTTACACGGACGGATAGGACACTTACACGGACAGGACGGATAGGACACTTACACGGACAGGACGGATAGGACACTTACACGGACAGGACGGATAGGACACTTACACGGACAGGACGGATAGGACACTTACACGGACAGGACGGATAGGACACTTACACGGACAGGACGGATAGGACACTTACATAGACAGGACGGATAGGACACTTACAGGACGGATAGGACACTTACAGACAAGACGGATGGATAGGACACTTACATAGACAGGACGGATAGGACACTTATATAGACAGGATGTTTTTTCCCCAAAAAAACAAAAAAATCAAACATGTTTTTTTGGGGGTTTAGTTAAAGTTACATGTATGGTGTGTTCGATAGGAAATGTGAGTTTACCATAATCACAGTAATCCTTATTCATATTCCATCAAGGGCTTTTGGAGAGGAATGAGACAGACTGCATTCGCTTTAGAGCACTGCAGAGGGGAGGTGTGTGTGTCTAGTATTACTATTAGTACTAGTAGGTGTTAAAACAGGAAAAATAATTGCTGTCTGTGGTTTAATATGGCTGTGGCAATATTTCTTACAAATAGCTCGCAGCAACATATTGGAAAAAAAAGAACAATAAATGAACTAAATAGTTCATTTTTGGAACCATGAACTTTAGTTCAAAATGTGTAATTATGAACTGAACTAGTTGATGTAGAAAGTGAACTTTCCCAACACTGGCTACACTTGGTTGGTACAGATGATAAGATTATGACTATGGCATTAGTGGCATTCATCTTTATGGGTCAGTACTTATATTGTATTTGTTATTAGTGTCTTATGTCCTCTGAAACAATGTGGTTTATAGTGAGAACTTGTTTATATACTTTTAAACGGAAGATGATGGTCAATGTTGATGATAATTTGAGGGAAATTACAATAGTATATTGTGTTGTTATCAACTATTAATTAATTTCCCAGTCCCCACTGCGCTGGAGGAGTGACACATGCTTAATTGATTTGACTAATTCATTATTGGAAGCAGTTGTATTCCAGAATATTTGGGGACGATCCTCCACTCTGTGTCAGGAAATGTATTCCTACTGCTGTAGATCTGCCATGCTGCATTATCATGCATAGTACATAATTACCTCAGTTATCAAACTGCAAGATTTTTGATTGAAGAAAACATTTGAATTCAGATCATAGTTTTACTGCAAAACATGGTGTTATTCTGTGAAATGTTTTGAAAAGGAAATCCCACAGCCTTCAGGTCTATGTCAGCTTGTCAGCTTCTTGAAGTGCGCATGGTACTTTATTTCCCTGTGTTTAACTTAAGGCAGAATTGCAGTCTTATGTGGTTGCTGTGCATCTGCCTCCAGGCACCACTTTATGTCGGGGAGGGGGGGCGAATTTGCACTCACAATTAAATGAAAAATAAATATGAACCATTTAACCGTTGGTATTATCTGGTTACAAATGTCTTTTGGTTATTTTCTTTTGTTTTTATAGACGGGTTTCATGTTTGTAAACATTGAGAGGATATGACCGCGCAGAGGAGGGGGTAAGCCTACGGGTGCGTTTGGAAATTACGCACCGGAGCACACTCGCCTATTAGTTTGTATTGGCCAGTGCGCTCACTGCCGCTCAGGGCTGTATTTTCGAACACGCCTTCCACCCCCAGGCATGCGCAGATTGCGCATTCTGCTCTGTGATGACGTCGCTCGGAAACCCGTCTATAGGCCTGTGGCCCCCGACCTCAATTTATTTAACAATTTTGGGCCCCTGTCTAATCTAGTTGAATGCCCCTGGCCTAGTATGTCGAGGCGATAATCTCTCATCGTCTTCAGCACCTGGTCCAATCTGGGTCAAGAAAGAAAGAAAAATGCTCATTAGATTGTTCATAAAATAATATGATCATAAGTACCACATTCTGATTTTGGATTGTATAGTTACCTTGCCATGATGTAACTCCAAATGTGGGCGAGCAAAAAAAAATAGTTGCTCCATTGGGTAGAAATTTTTCATTCAAAATGTGCATCTCGTTGTTGATCAAGATCACCATGTTGATGAAATACATCAACATGGTGATCTTGATCTTGTTCTTCTTCGGGCAAGAAATTAAACTTTTAGATGAAAAACGTAGATTGTCTTGATTAAAATGTAGCAGCGTCATGTGATTAGTGTGAACGGAACGAAATGACCAGGTCCAGGCCTGGATTTACAGAGGCTTATGTCTAAAAATATATTGAATGCAAATTCTCTCTCTCACACACACACACACACACAAAATAACAGCCACAACACTACCAACATAGTCGTACTACAACCTGAAAGAAACGTGTTAGGGTTACACTACCAACATAGTCGTACTACACCCTGAAAAAAACTACCTTGTAGATTCAACCTGAAAACAATAAATACATATACAATTGTCGATTCCACAAAAAAAAGCAGCAGAGCAACATCTTTAACCACATCAGCACACATACGACTCAATCAGCATCCAACATGCATACGCCACAAGCACCATCCAACAGACTGCAGCATGAAGCAACTGCAGCATCCAGCAAAGGAAAAGGAAACATTAGTTCCTAAAATTAGGTCCTACTATGAGGTGTCTTCAGAGGAAACCCCCGCCGGGCCGAGGTCTTTGGCGGAGACCACCAGTGGAGACCACCGTAGTCGACAGAAATCTGATCGAGCAGCAATCGAGCCACAGTGGAGGTCCACCTAAGACCAGGGTCAACCGCACGGAGGAATCCCCACCCAGGCAGACAAATCCATGGATAGAGAGATCTCCATCTCTAAGGGCATCGCCATCTCCTTGAGAACCTCAGTCTTCTGGGCACTCTGACTAAGAGAGAGAGAGAGAGAGAGAAATAAAGAAAGAAAGAAAGAAAGAAGTTTGCTTTAAAAAATATTATATTCAAAGATTTTCACAAATATTCATGATTTTTCTAAAATAGCAGATCTACAAGCTCATAGTGCGGCACTCGGTGCCGTGCTATGAGCTTGTATATCTGCTATTTTTGAATAGCCAAAGTATAAAAGGTTAAAGTGGTTACAAATAAAATTATTGTGATTCTATATTAACACATTTTGCTGGAGACCCCCTGGAACCCCCCGCACTTTGAGAACCACGCTCTACAGCCCTTTCCCAATCAACAGGATTACCCTACCAGCTCTGCAGAGAGACACGTGACGTGACCCACACATCATTTAACTTCCTCACAGGGTCAACAGCCTCAATAAACATATTTAAAACCCTTTTAGTCCTTGTGTGTTGCTTTAAAAATGTCATTATGCACACAGAGGAAACATTGCAACACAATTGATCTGTCACTTCCAAACCAGCTGGTGATGTCAATCAGTCATTTGACTCAGCTGTGTGTGTGTGTGTGTGTGTCTGTGTGTGTGTCTGTGTGTGCGTGTGTCTGTGGGGTGTTGGTATCAAAATGTACTTTAAAACCCTTTAAGACCTGGAACACATCTGTACCATTTTTAGATTTGAGCTAAAAAGCTTTATTTTACACTTTTTGGCTATTCAAAAATAGCAGATCTACAAGCTCATAGCACGGCACTGAGTGCCGCGCTATGAGCTTGTAGATCTGCTATTTTTGAAAAAACGTGAACATGTGCAAATCTTTGAATATATATTTTTTAAAAGCGAACATTTTTAACTCAAATCTTTGCTTCTGGGACCCCCTAGAACAAAATATTTTGAGATGGGGGTCCGTGGCCAAATACATATACCGGCCAAATACAGACCCTTATGGGTCTGTAACTCTGACTGTGCATGTACAAATGTAACCAAATGGACCCTTATGGGTCTGTAACTCTGAAAGTGTACAAATGGAACCAAATGGACTCTTATGGGTCTGTAACTCTGAACGTGTACAAATGGAACCAAATGGACCCTTATGGGTCTGTAACTCTGAGTTCCTCTTAGTATCCAGGGTGTTAACAGTCACATTGGATCTTAACGGGCCATAGAGAATGCTAATAAAACCCCTTGTAAAATCCATTGTCAGTGCTCTTTCAATTGGAGAGGTACCTATGTTAGTTGATAGTGTTGTGTGCGCCTGAGAATGAAATCCCTCACCTGTAAAAAATATGAAAAAATTGACCATATTCTTCTAGTATTTGATCAAACGACATGAGTATAGGACCCTCAGACACATTTCCTAATGTTGTTATACCACCATCTTTACAAGAATTAAACCCAGGGTCATTAAGGCCAGGAGGGAAGTCTGGGTTCCCCTGAATTGAGGTGAGAGATGATGTTATTTTGGCTCGGCCCACCAGGAGCCTCGTCACCCTCCACGCCCTAAGCGTGTTGGAAACAATTGGGGTTTTACAAAGTTTCTTCACTGTTTTAGGGTCTGTAAGAAACAAGAGATGCCGGAGAGGACAATCACACTGTGCAGTTTCAATATCTAGCCAAATTGAAGGCTGGTCACCCTTTAACCAGGCCGCTACAAACCGCAATAGGCTCTATGCACAGCAGCCATATTGGGAATGAATTGGGCCCCTTCCGTACTTCCTTCACAGGTGTTACCAATGATACTAATGAAGGCTCTGTTCCATTCTGGTCAGGGTGCTGATATTGTGCATGTTGGCTCACTAGAAACACTCCATTTTGGTTCCAAAATGGCCCCTTGTGTGTAACTCTGAGAGTGTACAAATGTAACCAAATGGACCCGTAAGGGTCCATTTGGTTCCATTTGTACACTCTCAGAGTTATGGGGGTCCTTGAAAATAAGACAACCACTGTGCCACACTAAATGGAACAGAGCCTTAATTAGTATTATTGGCAACACCTGTGAAGGAAGTAAGGAAAGGGCCGAATTCATTCCCAATATGGCTGCTGTGCATAGAGCCTATTGTGCAGCTGCCTGATACCACTTTATAAGATCTAGTCCACCCTCAGGGCCAGACAGAACTTGTAATTTTGATAATTTTAACCGCGGCACTCGGTGCCGCGCTATGAGCTTGTAGATCTGCTGTTTTTGAATAGCCAAAGAAATCTCAAAATGACACAGATGTGTTCCCCGATTGAATGGGTTAACTCAACTATTATGTTATCAACACAATGACTCTTAATCATAAAGGAATTTCCAAACAGATCCCACTATATGTCACACACAGGCCCAGTTCATTCACACATTATAAAAAGACAAAACATGATACAAATATGAACATCCCTCCTCCTCCTCTACAGCAGTGGTTCTCAAACCTTTTCATGTCAAGGACCCCCAAAATGATATGTATTTGGTCGCGGACCCCCATCTCAAAATATTTTGTTCCAGGGACCCCCAGAAGCAAAGAATTGAGTTACAAATGTTCGCTTTAAAAATATATTATATTCAAAGATTTGCACAAATACTCACGATTTTTCTAAAATAGCAGATCTACAAGCTCATAGTGCGGCACTCGGTGCCGCGCTATGAGCTTGTATATCTGCTATTTTTGAATAGGCAAAGTATAAAAGGTTAAAGTGGTTGCAAATAAAATGATTGTGATAACACATTTTGCTGGGGACCCCCTGGAACCCCCCCAAGGACCCCTGGGGGTCCCCGGACCCACCACTTTGAGAACCAACGCTCTACAGCGCTTTCCCAATCAACAGGATTACCCTACCAGCTCTGCAGAGGAGAGACACGTGACCCACACATCATTTAACTTCCTCACAGGGTCAACAGCGTCAATAAACACATTTAAAACCCTTTTAGTCCTTGTGTGTTGCTTTAACAAGGGAACCAGGAGACCTGGTACTGCCAGACCCATAGTGGTTGAGATCTGGATGGCTTCGCATGACGTGTGTGCAGAGGAAAAGAGGGACAGACCAACCGACCGACCGACAAAGCCTCATGTAGGCCGACCCCCTGGGTCTGGCAAAAATGTCATTATGCACACAGAGGAAACATTGCAACACAATTGATCTGTCACTTCCAAACCAGCTGGTGATGTCAATTAGTCATTTGACTCAGCTGTGTGTGTGTGTGTTTGTTTGTTTGTTTGTTTGTTTGTTTGTTTGTTTGTTTGTTTGTTTGTTTGTTTGTTTGTTTGTTTGTTTGTTTGTTTGTGTGTGTGTGTGTGTGTGTGTGTGTGTGTGTGTGTCAGTGTCACACACCACGTGTGTGTGTGTCACACACCACAAGGTGTTGGCATCAAAATGCACTTTAAAACCTGGAACGCATCTGTACCATTTTTAGATTTGAGCTAAAAAGCTTTATTTTACACTTTGGCTATTCAAAAATAGCAGATCTACAAGCTCATAGCACGGCACTGAGTGCCGGGCTATGAGCTTGTATATCTGCTATTTTTGAAAAATCGTGAAAATGTGTGCAAATCTTTGAATATATATATTTTTTAAAGCGAACATTTTTAACTCAAATCTTTGCTTCTGGGACCCCCTGGAACAAAATATTTTGAGATGGGGGTCCGTGGCCAAATACATATATTATATGTATTTGGCCACGGACCCCCATCTCAAAATATTTAATTTTGGGGGTCTTGACATGAAACAGATTGAGCAGAATATTATAGAATAGGGATTTAGGAGACATGTAGAATCGGCTTCAGGTCTTAATGGGTCCCAAAAGTAGAAGTACTCATTATGCAGAATGTCCTGTTTCACAAGTTTTCAATTGGATACAAATCTTTTGAAAATAGCAGATCTACAAACTCACAATGTGTCGCATCACGACGCATTGTGAGCTTGTAGATTAAAGAGTGTACAAATGGAACAAATGGAACCAAATGCCATTAAATGGGGGTCCGTAGCCTAATGCATGTCAAACTGGGGGTCCTTGAGATTAAAATGGTTGAGAATCACTCCTCACCTGTTTGTCTGAATGGAGAATTCATTCACTTGTGTTTTAAACAGCCTGCTCTTCACCAGCCTAATAAAAACTGATAACTTTACCCATAACCATGTCCATGTGGACTAATGTTACATTAGGAGTTGTTAAAGTTCACTTTTAAACTGTCTTTTTACTTCCAAACACGTGAGAGAGAGAGAGCGCGAGCGCGCGAGGCGGCAAACACCTGCTGTCCCTTTGATCTGACCGCAAAGCGGTCTGCTACTGTATGAGCAGATCTACAAGTAGATCTGCTATTTTCAAATGGCCGAAATATATATATAGGGCTTAAGTGGTTACTGTAGGTTTTGTAATAATAATAATCAAAATCTACAAAGTAACTAGTAACTTAAGTTTTCAAACAATTGTAGTGGAGTAAAAGTACAATATTTATTTCTGAGATGTAGTGGAGTAGAAGTAAACGTACTGCAAATTGGAAATACTCGAGTAAAGTAAAAAAAATCTCAAAATTGTACTCAAAGTAGCCTACAGTACTTGAGTACATGTACTCTGTTACTTTCCAGCACTGACTAGGCCTGTCATGAAATGAATACCAAGGACCTCAATGGAAACAAGGCCTTTTAGACAAAGTATTATAAATGTAATTGTGATGTTTTACATTGTTTTGCCTAATAACATTTCAGATTTCAATGTGTGTCAGCGTCACAAACAGCTCAATAAAACACATATATTATATATTCACTTCACACATCCTACTAGTTGCAATTGTGAAATTACTAGCAATTCCATAAAAAAAAACTCACCTGCTAGTGCTTGGAGATAATTGTCTTGTTTTAGCGTTTTAACAGCTTGTCCCACCTCACATTGTTAACTCTACTCGACGTCCATGTGGAATAATGTTACATTATGAGTGGTTTAGTTAACTTTTTAACACTCTTTTTTTTACTTCCAAACATTTAAACAGAGCTGCGTCACACGCTCGTTCGTATTTGCCGCTGTGTGTGTGTGTGTGTGTGTGGGTGAGAGCTGTGTTCCGTCAGCAACTATAAGGTGGCAACGATAAGACTTCCGGTGGACGATCTCTTCAGAATAAGAGTATCCTCTAGAGCAAAAAGGAGCCATTGAAAAACGGTTAATTTGCACATTAAAACTATAAATTAAGCATTTAAACGACATATTATGTTTCTATACAACACATATTATGTTTCTGTGTAACAAAAAGGGATTTTAAACATTAATAATTTATATAAATGGATAAATGCTGTTCAAAGGAATGCATAGCCTATACAAATTGGACACTGGACAGGAGACGGCTCCGCGAGGCAACACTTTGAATATACGCACACGTTCAGGGAGACCTCCTCTACAACACCACACTCTCCGCTAAGCCAGGCGGGGCTCAAACAAAAAGTGGCGGGCCGTCCAGTGAGGTCAGAGGTCAGAAAAGTGCCGCTTTCAGACAATAGTGGGCGCTGCACAGGAGACGGCTCTGCGAGGCAACACTTTGAACATATGCACGCGTTCAGGGAGACCTCCTCTACAACACCACACTCTCCGCTAAGCCAGGCGGGGCTCAAACAAAAAGTGGCGGGCCGTCCAGTGAGGTCAGAGGTCAGAAAAGTGCCAAAAAGTGCAGCTTTCAGACAATAGTGGGCGCTGCACAGCAACTATAATTGTTTCTGGTTGCCTTCAAAATAAGATCACGAATGTGTAATGTTTTTTAAAAGACACAAATGTATTTTAATAACACATTTATGATGTACGTCTTTTAAATGGCGCATACTAGAACACTTCTAATTGGCAATTTTATTTTTATAGACACAAATGTATTTTAAAAATACATTTACTTTAACTGGATATTCATTTGTGTTTGTTACATATGTATTGTTTTTGAACTGTTTGTCCATTATTGTAATAATGCTGCCTCTAGGCCAGGTCACTCTTGGAAAATTATCATGATATAACATTGTTTATTGCAGAAGCAAATAAACAGTGATAAAAGTAACAACTAAATATGCTACAAATAATAATAGTAGATCAGTGCAGGTGCGATTTAGAAAAATAAAGCAAGGGGGGGTTTATAAAGTTGATCTCATCTATTTAAAAACTAAAATACAATACAAATAAGAATGTAATCATAAAAATAAAAGTGTGTGTGTGTGTGTGTGTGTGTGTGTGTGTGTGTGTGTGTGTGTGTGTGTGTGTGTGTGTGTGTGTGTGTGTGTGTGTGTGTGTGTGTGTGTATGTGTTCGTGAGAACTGTTCCATAACTGAGTGCCCCTGAACTTGATAGAAAATTGATACAGACCAGTAGGACAGAATGTTGGTGAAAATTGAAAGATAATTTGTAAAATAAAAAAAACTGGCAGGCCGTCCAGTGCGGCCAGATGTATGAAAAGAAAGTGCCGTTTTCAGACAACAGTGGACACTGGAAAGGCGCCGGCGGACGCTGCCAATACTTCTGACATCCGCACGCGTGCGGGGACACCTCCCCTACAACGCCACACTCTCGGATAAGCCCGAGAGGTGTAAAATATCCGAGAGTGTGGCGTTGTAGGGGAGGTGTCCCCGCACGCGTGCGTGTGTCAGACGTGTCGGCAGTGTCCGCCGGCGCCTGTCCAGTGTCCACTTTTGTCCGAGAACGGCACTTTTCTGACCTCTGACCTCACTGGACGGTCCGCCACACTTTTTTTTACACCTCTCCCGCTTAGCGGAGAGTGTGGCGTTGTAGGGGAGGTGTCCCTGCACGCGTGCGTGTGTCAGACGTGTCGGCAGTGTCCGCCGCCGCCTGTCCAGTGTCCACTTTTGTCCGAGAACGGCACTTTTCTGACATCTGACCTCACTGGACGGTCCGCCACACTTTTTTTTACACCTCTCCCGCTTAGCGGAGAGTGTGGCGTTGTAGGGGAAGTGTCCCCGCACGCGTGCGTGTGTCAGACGTGTCGGCAGTGTCCGCCGGCGCCTGTCCAGTGTCCACTTTTGTCAGAGAACGGCACTTTTCTGACCTCTGACCTCACTGGACGGTCCTCCACACTTTTTTTTACACCTCTCCCGCTTAGCGGAGAGTGTGGCGTTGTAGGGGAGGTGTCCCCGCACGCGTGCGTGTGTCAGACGTGTCGGCAGTGTCCGCCGGCGCCTGTCCAGTGTCCACTTTTGTCCGAGAACGGAACTTTTCTGACCTTTTCTGACCATTTATCCATTTAGATAAATTATTAAAGGTGTAGTGAAATGAAAAATATGTTTTTCACACTTTTAGAGCATATCCGTGGTCATCATATGGGCATACCTAACAATAGATGCCAAAAAAAATGAAAAAAACGCATTTTTGTGTATTTTTACATCTAAAGTCCCTAAAAAGCCAATCTTAATTACTTCCTGTAAACGAAAACGTGCTGCGTGATGACATAATACAGCCTTCATGAATATAAATGAATCTTGATTACATGCACCTGTTTGATTCCCATAGCTGCATGTTCTTCAAACACAGCTGATTTTAATTACAGAGATACTCCGTTTTGAATCTCATTGAAGATGAGTGTATTACTCATTTTAAACTTCATCTGCACACTAAAATATGTATCTGAAAACATTATAGGTTAGAAATAAGCCAGGTAGTAGCAAACGTGCTTCACTGGCCGTCTCTCTCTCACTTGTAAACAAACACTAGCCGTGTGCCAGCACGGCTGAAGTGATTGAGATCCAACGTCCCATAGCCTGAAGGGATGGGACCTTCTGATTGGTTTAGAGTCGTTGAGCCGACGTTTCGGGCTGAACCTTCAAAATAAAATGACCGAAAATGTCACTTCAGTGCGTCTTTAATGTTTAAAAAAACGTTTTTGTTACATAGAAACATAATATGTGTTGTATAGCTTCGTTTAAATGCTTAAGTTGTAGTTTTAATGTGCAAATTAACCGTTTTCTACTTTATTTTTATTTTTTTAGAGGGTACTCTTATTCTGAAGAGATCGTCCACCGGAAGTCTTATAGTTGCTCCGTTATTCGGTTCTTAAGTCTGACGTAATTTTGTAGTCCGACGTCCCGTCCGGGTCCAAAAGGCACCAGCGCCGTCCACTCTTCATTGTAAACAACATGTTGGAACCCGTAAATCTTTTTACAATAACCTCCTTTTTCAGAAATGAAACATTGAGGGTTAATAAGGGTCTTAATGCTAATATCATAGAAGTACTAAGTATTTATTTATTATTATGATTTAACATTATTATTATTAACATTAAAACACTTGGACCCGGAAGTTATTCTAGCGGGGCGCAACGTCACGTCTGAACAATCGAATAGTTGCTGACTGAACAGCTTCTGAATCTGTTCTTGAGAGATTACTTCCTGTCAAACTAAAACGTACTGCGTGATGACATACTGTAGATAGACATATAGACCCCTTAACAGACGACGTCACACTGATAAGTATGCGTGCAACCAGTATGCGTGCAATGAAACCCATTCTGTCAGGTCTCGCTACGACGCGCCTCACTAGCCAACACACAAGAGGGGGTTGGGGTGTGCTGAAACCAGCGTACCCCGAAACAACAGGTTGGGAATTGATTGCGTGAAACAATCACCTGTGCGTCCAGTCTCAATGTTAGTAAACAAATAATTGGTCTATACTATATTAATTAATCTGCATTTCTCAAGTTCAAATTGTCTGGAAAATCTTTTGAAAATAGCTGATCTACAAGCTCACAATGTGTTGCATCGTGAGGCATTGCTAGCTTGTAGATCTTCCATTTTCAAATGGCCGAAATCTATATAGGGCTGAAGTGGTTAGTGTGTTTTGTAATAATAATCAAAATCTACAAAGTAACCAGTAACTAAAGTTTTCATATAATTGTAGTGGAGTTTAAGTACAGTGTTCCTCTGAGATGTAGTGGAGTAGAAGTAAAAGTATTGAAAATTGGTAATTGGAAATGCTCCATTACAGTAAAATGACCCAAACAATTCCACCACTGGAACTTGGTGGATTAATCCAGGTGAGTTAATGACAGTTAGCTGCTTACACAGTGCACAGCTTTATTGCCATGCAGGAGAGCTTAATTGTGTGTACATTTTTCATAAAGTAGGTAGGCTAAAGCAAAAACTAGTCAGGAATTTGTGATGAACATTGACATGTTTGATTGTGATGCTGACATGCAGGCCTAAAGCACATAAAGGTATGTGTGTGTATTTTCAGATGGATAGCGGCCAGGAGAATGAGGCTGGACAGGACACTGCCATGAATACCGTGAGCTCCCAGTCAGCAGACCCGTGCTATGGGAACCAACACACGGGTATCGATCACGAGGGCATCCCACGTCCTACGTGGACTTAGGCTACTTGTAGCTTCCCTCCAGTTGACAGATACGATCACAAGGTTTTCTTTTCTTTTACAGACATTTATTAAATGCCGTGAGAACTGAATAAATAAGCATAAAAATACAACAGACATTAATTTGGTATCACATTTTCTCAAACATAACAAAACATACAAAACCATACAAAACATATATACTCTGGCAACAATGATTACCTCATTGGCCGCATCAAACTATATGGGGGAAACTTGGTCTTCTTCTTTTATCTTAAACTTAAACAGCTCTTCTTCTTGTATCTAAACTTAAACAGCTCTTCTTTAACATAAATGTCTTCTTTAAACTCTTTAACTTATAATCTCTTTTCTCTCTTTAAACATCTCTTCAAACAGCATCACACTCGACATTCTCTGTTTGTTACATGTTGCAAGCTCTAGTGCTCAGAGCAGAATGACTGACTCTGCCCCTGCTCCTGGTAATTAACCAAATCTAAACCACCCTTGCTGATCGCTTGATTGACTGATCTGACTCAGCTGCCAGGTCACTGTGACCCTAGACATCAGAGCAACTCAAATACCCACATTGACAAAGAGCACAATCCAAACATGAATTGACCAAACAAAAAACATTATGAACTTCTTAACTTATTCACTTATTTATAATAATAATGAACTTTAATCATGATGGCAGCTACACTCCCACCGAAATCACTTGTGATTTCTTTAATTAACTTTTAATTTTTTAATAATCACTTTTTAATTAGCATGCCATTGAATGTGTTATGAGCCCTAGTGTATGAAATGCAGAGAGGTAGAGGTTGCCTTAGTCGGCTTCAAGCAGGGTAACCGTCTTGTGGATAGGCCTCTCTAAGTAGACTGGCTTGGTGAGTCTCTTTCCATGGTCATCTAGTGCTGAACTTCCAATCAGCAATTGTAGCTTCCTTACACAATCATCTTCACCAGGGAACACATCCGTGACCTTGGCTAGTTTCCATTCGTTTCGTGGTGCAGTGTCATCTTTCACAATCACTACGTCGTTGATCTTTGCATTTCTGCGGGTCTTGTGCCATTTTTGCCTCTGTTGCAGGTTCAACAGGTACTCCTTCTTCCATCTGGACCAAAACTCGTTGGCTAGATACTGCACTCTTCGCCATCTTTTTTTAAGATAGAGGTCTTCTTTGCAGAACTGTCCAGGAGGCGGTAGACTAACTGTCTTATGAACTTCTGGGTCTTCAACTGTTATGTCTCCCACCTTAACATCTCTGCTGGGAAGCTTGTCACACCAGAGAAAATCTGGTCCAGTAAACCAGTTGGAAGCAATGAGGTCCTTTGCTTTGAGGCCCCTTGACACGTGGTCCTGCGGGTCTCTTTCAAATGTCTTTTTCAGACCCTTGAGACGGTGATTTGCACAAACTCTATTGTCTGGTAGACTCGGTCTGACTTCCTTAAATGGCAACGGCATCTCACAGTGACCGTCTGCCTTGATCTTGATCCCATGCTCCACTGTTGTTATGAAGCGTAGATCCTCTTGGGAGAAATGAGCATCCTCTGCCGTTCTCCCATTGAAGTCTGATTCAAGCACCCTTATCACATCCGGTGGAGTGACTACTTCTTTAACTTGTGTTCGGCAGATGTATCGGACTTCACTTGTTAGATTAGAAGGCGAGTGAATGCTTGGTGTCACTTCCTTGACAACAATCCTGTGGCTGCTTCCAATCACATCACCATAGTCAACACTGACACTGCCGACTATACTCCAGCCAAGGTCTGTTCTTTGGGCAAATGGCTCATTGTCTTTGCCTGACACCACTTCTCTGGGTAGCAGGGCCTGAGAACAATTATAGCCAATAAGCAGACCAATGTCACAGTCGATTAAAGGTGCAATCTCTTCAGCAAGGTACTCTAGGTGAGACCATGCTCTTGCTGTCTTGGGTGTAGGAATATGACTTAGATTGGCCGGAATGAACTCTCTTGTATAGGTGATTGGGAGAAGAATTTTCTTAGACGAATAAAACCCTCTGACCTGCAGCCCGGTTAACTTCTGACTTGGAATGAGTGTACTTTTGGATGACAATGTGGACAGTTTTAGCTGCACTGGTACCTTCTGTGTGTCCAGAGTGTCAGCTTTCTCTTGCAAGATGAAGGTGGTATCACTTTGGTTGTCCAGAAGTGCATACACAAGCACTTCCTTCTCTGGTCTACTTGTAGTGGATAACCATACTGGAACAACTGTGGATGTGCAAGTGCTGCTCATGTCCTGCAATACTCGAAAAGATGATGCTTCACTTGCTGTTTCATTGGTCTGTTTAGACTCTGCCTTGTCCTTTGACCTTTCTTCGTCCTTTGAGTGCTTCTCACTCTCTTTTTGTTTGTCATCCTTCTGTTCTTTCTTTCCGTCGTCCTTCGCACGGTCTTCATGTAAACAGGTAGGGTGTTTCCTTTTACATGTGTCACAGACACTCTTGTTTTCACAATTCCTTGAATGGTGACCTGATTTCAAGCATCCAAAACATAATCTGTTGGTCTGCACAAACTTGACTCGTTCTGCAACTGATTTGGCCATGAACTTTCGACATGTGTGAATGCCATGGTTCGACATCTCACAAAAAACACACCCTTTAACATCTTGTTTCTCTTCAGATGAGCTTGCCAGTACCTTTGCACCAACACTTTGTGTCTTTGATGGTGCCTTCACCTTCTCACCATAACTTGACTTCAGAGCATGAAGAGAGGTCACTGGATTACAAGCTATCTTGGCTTCTTTTGTGATAAACTTCACAAATTGTGTGAAGCTAGGAAATTCCTGGCTCTCTTCTAGAGTCTTCATGACCTTTCTGTTCCAACTGGCTGTTAGCCAATCAGGAAGCTTGGCAAGTATTCTCTGATTTTCGGCACAGTCATTTAGGACTTCTAGGCCTTTAATCTGTGACGTCGCTGATTGACAGCCTTGCAGGAAGTCTGCGAACTCTCTCAGTTCAATGCTGTCTCTGGGTCCTATCTTCGGCCATGAGGTAAGTTTATCCCTGAAGGCTTTAGCTATCACAAATGAGCTTCCATATCTTTCCTCAAGTATGTCCCATGCTGAATGATAGGCTTCTTCAGTGCCTAACAGGAAATAACCCTCTATGGCTTTCTTTGCAGGTCCGCCGACATACTTGCGAAGATAGTAGACTTTCTCATTTACTGGAATGTTCTTTCTGCCTATCAATGTTTGAAATGACATTTTCCAGTCTTTGTATCTTAGTGGGTCTCCACTGAAAACTGAAGGCTCTGGTACAGGTAGTCGGCTTGCATTGATGGACTCTGCAATTGCTCTGGCGATTGCTGTAGCGCTATCCTCTTGCTGAGCATCAGCAGCCGGCTGCCCCATGACTGCTTGTGTCATCTGCTGAGCATTAGCAGCAGGCTGGCTCCTTGTGGTAGCTTGGGTTATCGTAGGCAGTTGTGCATGCGAGACATGTTGTGGTTTTGCCACTGGTTGCACTGGAAGACTTCTTGACTTAGGTGCGGGTGTCAGTTGCTTAGATTTGCTATCTTGGAGCAACTCTAATATCTCGTCATCTGAGCCCACTTGTTCATACACTTGTAGTCGTGCCTTTGCAGCATTCATTTTCTTAACTGCGTCCAAGCGCTCTAACTGCCTGCGCTTCTCATCTAAAGCACTTTGCCTTTCAGCATTTTCCGCTTCTTGCAGTGCAAACCTTTGTCTGTTCTCAGCTTCAATGGTTGCAAGCCTTTGTCTGTTCTCAGCTTCAATGGTTGCAAGCCTTTGTCTGTTCTCAGCTTCAAGGGTTTCAAGCTGATGCCTTTCATGTTCCATTTCGTCTAGGACTTCCAAAGTGGCTTGATTTGCAGCTAGTTCTGCCGCAGCTTCTTGTTTCTTTGCAGTGGACTGGTTTGAGAGTCTTGACCTCATGGTTAACCTACTTGCAGAGGCTGAACTTTGACTTGCACTGAATGAGAACAACGTGCTAGTGTCGCTCAAAGTCTCTTGATCTTTGTCTTTGCGATTAGAAGCACGCGTCAGGATCTTCTCTGACACCGCTACACAAGCGTCAACTCGACGGCGGGTCTGATTATCAGGGGTAATATGTCGCCGTAAGTCTACATAAGCTTGTGTTACTTCCTTCTCAGCACATTTGATCTTGGTCATAATGTTTTGTAATATGGCATTGGCCAAAGGTCCACTGAATAATTGCTTAGCCTCTTTGACAATAGATTTCCAATTCTCATAGGAAGTTGTGAAGTGATGTTGAAGATTTCTAATTATTTTGTCTTCGAGTTCTTGACCCTTTTCAGTAAGTGTACGGGTTCTCTGGCTTCTTCGCAGTTTCTCTGCAGCATCTTCGGTCTCTCCTGCAGCATCTTTGATCTCTCCTGCAGCATCGTGGGTCTCTTCTAGTACCTCAATTTCCTTGTGTGGGTTAGTGTCTAAAGGTGCATTATCAGTGTTTTTAGACTGGTGCACTATTGCTTCAATACTAATGGTATTGTTTAAATTTGTTCCATCGACTTCGTGCTCAGCCATCTTTAGTAATGTTTTAAATTGACTGTAAGCCTTCTATTTAGTAGCTTTTAAACTTAAACAAAAAACAACAGTTACATTAACTGGCTTAACTTGAATACTACTAAGGTTTAAATTGCAACAACACTTAATGCAAATAACTAGGCTTGTAATGAATTTAAATGTATCAAACCCTTTTACAAATAAATGAACTTGTTTTCACTTACAAGGCAATTGGCATAAAGTTTTAACCTAGTAGCTTTAGAATGATTTAAAGTATCATAAACTCTTTCACAGTACTCATGAACTTAAATGAATTAACCCAATGAAATTGGAGAACACTTCTTTTAACACTTGGTAACTTATATCACTCTTGGTTGTAATATATTAGTCACTTAAATTCTTTAGGAGTGAACCACTTATGATGAAATCAAAAAATGTAATATAACACCAGAATATTTTCACCCTTTTAGCACTTAGAGTCTTTTCATGTCATTTACACTTCAAACTTGCTTAATAGTAAACTGTGGTGAAATCAGCAACAACTTGAACATAAAACATGTGCATGACAATGTCCCTTTTTTGGCACTTATAGAGTCCCTTTAAAGCAGTTGGCGAGGTTACTCCACATATCAACATTTAACTTGTTTTAAATGTGTTACTTCTTGTTGGCTTAACCACACAAAGCTCCAGAACTCCACTTGCTGGGATGCCAGTGTAAGCACAGTCTTATCTGTTCGAATGCTGGTCACTGTTGGTGTCGGTGGAAACTTGCTTGCAGCTCGGTCGACGGCAGGCACAGACAGGCTGTCTCTTCACCTCGTGTCGAGCAGGCTGAGTTCTCACTGTAGCTTCCCTCCAGTTGACAGATACGATCACAAGGTTTTCTTTTCTTTTACAGACATTTATTAAATGCCGTGAGAACTGAATAAATAAGCATAAAAATACAACAGACATTAATTTGGTATCACATTTTCTCAAACATAACAAAACATACAAAACCATACAAAACATATATACTCTGGCAACAATGATTACCTCATTGGCCGCATCAAACTATATGGGGGAAACTTGGTCTTCTTCTTTTATCTTAAACTTAAACAGCTCTTCTTCTTGTATCTAAACTTAAACAGCTCTTCTTTAACATAAATGTCTTCTTTAAACTCTTTAACTTATAATCTCTTTTCTCTCTTTAAACATCTCTTCAAACAGCATCACACTCGACATTCTCTGTTTGTTACATGTTGCAAGCTCTAGTGCTCAGAGCAGAATGACTGACTCTGCCCCTGCTCCTGGTAATTAACCAAATCTAAACCACCCTTGCTGATCGCTTGATTGACTGATCTGACTCAGCTGCCAGGTCACTGTGACCCTAGACATCAGAGCAACTCAAATACCCACATTGACAAAGAGCACAATCCAAACATGAATTGACCAAACAAAAAACATTATGAACTTCTTAACTTATTCACTTATTTATAATAATAATGAACTTTAATCATGATGGCAGCTACACTACTAAAGAAAGATGGAGCGGTTGGAAAGTACTGGGGAGCTAGCCAGATGTATGGAGGATGGAGATGATCAGAGATGCCGCTGCAGGACTCGTCTGAGGATGACCTAGAGAGAGGGGGCCTCGGTCTCTCCATCCATGGGTTCCAAAGTTTGACCATGTCCATCACTTACCATACACAACCGATGAAGTCAAGAAGAAGTCAACTCAAAGTAGGAACTTTGCATTACCGTAATTTCTTTGCTGCTGGTGCTTGTGTTGTATGCTGTGTGATTCAGACTGTTGCTGTATTACTGTCATATCTCCGCATTATAACTAACCCTAGCCCTAACCATAGCCTCACAAAAACTATGCCTAAACCTAATTTGTTGGACTATTGAGATGTCGGACTGTTGTGATGGATGTGGCTGGCAAACTGTCCTCCGGGCTTTCTACAATGCTGGAGAGCCAGTCTATGAACTTTTTCAATTGGAGGCACCAGGGCTCTCTAGAGAGCAGCTGTGGGAGACTGAGACAGTGCCAGAATACACAAGGCCAGGGCCTCCTCTCTGTATAGGAGGTGATGGATTTGTGATATTTACCGTATGTATGTGGTTCTAAAAAGAAGGGGGGAAAGGAGGCAAATAATGTAATACAATAATGCCAAATACAATATTCCTCCTCTCGCTGTACAAGCACACAACCCTCACAAGAATATACACAGCATACATGTAATGACAATATAACATTCTCTGATGCGTAAGGTAACTCAATTAAAGACTAGATAGCAAGTAGGCTATGCAGTACTTCCAAATAAATATCATTCTCATCACATACTGTATGAGTAGCCATGTCAAATAAAACAAATATATATCACCCATACACACTTCACCATCAAATATGAAAGATAATGAAAAATGATGGACTACATCACCCACTTGCAGTATCAAATTAAATATGACCAATAAAATAAACTACAGTACAGATGCCAGGAAATGCTGTATATTCTAAATATCTTTAACGCACAGTACAACCTGTAACTTGCAGGAAATAGTGACTACGCCATCTTCATTGTTAGTCATCAGGACCTTGACTGACAACTTCTGTATAGAGGCGTGAAATGAATCATGTTGTAACCGGTCTCCTTTGGAGACTCTCAGGTCCATTGGTTAAAACAATTTGAAATGCTCAAGTAAAGTGGTGCAATCTTATAATGAGCATTAGTGAGGACCAATTATATGCATATAGGTTGAAAATTAGTGAAGTGGTCCTCTAAGTAAAATTGACGTTGGCTAAATAAAGTCATGCTTCAAAAGACGCGTCACACTGCAGTCTGAACAACAAGAACCTTTTCATCTAGGGCAGACCTACTTTGAAGGATTATTTAATTTCTGTCACAAGGGCTCCAAATTTAGCCTTGTTCTGACAGCCATGATACAGTGAGCGTCCTCAGCCTTGTACTGAACAGGCCCAACTACAATCCTGGCTCCTCTTTACTGCACTGCCCTTTAAATTCAATGGCAATTGTCTCGTTGCAACCTCTGGAGGTTTTGTCTAATTCTTGCTCTAATAAAATAAGGCACACACAAATAATGAGATGCCGCAGAAGTTATTTGCAGAAGCACAAGGGATTCAGACCGTGGTTTTGAAACATCTTTACAAGCAAAGTTAAGTTTGATGCAGTTTTAATAGTAGCATAGGATGATATTGTTGCTGCCTTTCTCATCATGACCACTAGATGGTACTCTAAAGTAGTTTTATGTAATTAAAAATGATCCAGCACAGCACCTGATGACATGAATTTGCACAAAACACATCATCATGGTCACACTAATGACCACTGATAAGAAAGATGTCAAGGATCATGTACTTCACGCATGAAGCTCCTAACTTTTCACAATGCATGTTTCAGCAAGACAATGATAAGACTAATCTTTGCCCATGTTCCCTTTTCTCAATAGTATTGGTTATTAGTACAAATGGATATATTTATTTTTAATTCAATGTTAATTGAGAGTGGTCCTCTGTAATAGGTACAAATTATCATAATTCATAGGCTACTGTTATGCAATGATACTTTCTAATAGTATAGTAACTTAAGTGGTCAGATGGGGTGGGCTGCGTGCATTTTCAGTATGTTTGTTGCGGCTTGGATAAATGGAACTAAAGTAGTATAGGCCTACTTTAAGTTCCTATGTATCAATCACAATGAAAACTCATTTTTCAAGAAAAAAATGCCATGATTTATTTTCATATAATTGTTTTTAATATCAATGTAATCTTAGTCTTTTGCCAATTATTTGGAGGCCCTCTTGCAATATCCTGACGGCCTTCCAATGGCCCCCGGCCCACAGGTTGGGCCTGTTCTCCCCTTTCTCTCTCTTCTTTGGCATCTCCCACATTCCCTCCCTTCTCACCTCAGCCCCAGTTACTCACCTGTCTCCACTCCCCCATCAAATCCACAGTTCCTGCCCATTATGTGTGCAATTCCAGTCGTGGAAAGCACATTTTTGAGATACTTTTACTTTACTTGAGAATGTCCATTTTTCAAGACTTTATACTTATATACTTCACTCTCAGAGGCAAAGAATATTGTGCTTTTTACCCCACTACAGTTATTTCAAAACTTAATTTGGTTGCAAGTTACTTTGTAAGTTTAGATTATTATTACAAAACATGCATTTTAAGCCCCATTTTACAACCTGTTCACGTGTTATTTCCCCAGTGTTTTATAAAACCTTTCAGCCATGAAAGATCTGACCATTCTGATTTATTTTCCCAGGATGTGGTCATGGTTGGCCTGCAATCATGCAGTAAGCTGGACTCATAAACGTAGTGAGGCTGGAGATGAAAGCTGTGTATTCAAAGTGAGTGGAGTGCCCTATCGCCTCTTATCACACGAAAAGTGTGATTGTGCGAGACGAGTTATTACATGCAACATTTCCTAATATACAGTGTGTATGTTTTAAATTTGCTCTGTAATATTAATATGAAGCAACACTGATGTTCGCTGCCTTTGCCGGATGACACCATACACTTCAGCCAGGAGTCCATGAAGATGACCAAACTCTTAATTACTAGTAATGATCAGTCAGGCTCCTAGGGCAGTGGATCTCAAACATTTTCACGTCAAGGATCCCCAAATGTATGTGTTTTTGGCCGTTGATCCTCATTTGAAAAGACTTTGTGCCAGGGACCTCCATATGAGATTTTATAGGTGAAAAATTAAACAGGGCTTTAGTGTTTAGTTTAGACTGTTCCTCATTTTGCTGGGAACCACCTGGAACCCCCTCAAGGATCCCTGGGGGTCTCTGGACCCCACTTTAAAAACCAGTCACCCTATCTTACTTAATGCTGTGTGTCTATGCTCAGCCCTTGCAACACATTTTGCATCAGGGATTTGCAATCCCTCTTGAAACTGTAAGCCCCCCCCCCCCCCCCCCCCAGGGCTTTAGTGTTTAGTTTAGACTGTTCCTCATTTTGCTGGGAACCACCTGGAACCCCCTCAAGGATCCCTGGGGGTCTCTGGACCCCACTTTAAAAACCAGTCACCCTATCTTACTTAATGCTGTGTGTCTATGCTCAGCCCTTGCAACACATTTTGCATCAGGGATTTGCAATCCCTCTTGAAACTGTAAGCCCCCCCCCCCCCCCCCCATCCCTGACAACATGTGTTTCCCATTGCTCCAAGGGTTGTTCCCTAATTTCAGCCACTCTGCCTTCCCTGGTGTACTATTGAACTGCTGCTGTCCACAGCTCCCTTCACACTCTTTACTGCTATTCTGTATCACCTCCTGTAGCATTTACACTAGTCCACTGTTTCTTAACCTGTTGGCCAGGGTGAGTGGCTTATATGCCCATATAAGGAGATCTCTGTATATGTCAGTCCTTGTGCCTTTTATTTTTTTGCTCAATGTTTTTAGCGGCGCTAGCCGCTCTATACCTTTAGGTACCTTTAGGTATAGAGCGGATATTAGCCCTCTATGCCTGGCTTTTGCGTCAACGTTCTGATTGGTCAGGTGCGCCAACGTTCTGATTGGTCAGGTGCGTCAACGTTCTGATTGGTCAGGTGCGCCAAAGTTGTGATTGGTCACTATTCATGACATCACTATGATGTCATGAATATAGAATTCGATGTCTATATAAACGATGACAATGACTTCATCTTATTATTCATTTGGCTAAAGTCTCCGTCTAGGTAAGTTATTTAAAGTTAATATGACGAATAGAAAGAGAAAGATACAAGAACAGATGAAGGGTGAATGTATAGAAAGTCTGAGTTCGGGACCCAGTCATCCGTTATGACAGAATGGTTTGATAGAGACGATCGAGAATCCAAGAGTCCGTTAAGGTTCTGATTGGTCAGGCCCGTCAAGGTTCTGATTGGTCAGGCCCGTCAAGGTTGTGATTTGTCAGGCAAGGGGACTATTCATGACATCACTATGATGTCAAGGTTTATTTTTTATTTCCTCATGTTTTTTTTTGTATATATTTTTATTTGGCTAAAGTCTCCTTCTAGGTAAGTTATTTAAAGTTAGATCCTCAATTTAACTTTATCTGTCGTCGACGCTCTGATTGGTCAGACCCGTCAACAAAGTGATTGGTCAAGCTTCACATGACACATGGCTATAAACACATTATAAACACATATCGATGACATAATGTATTCAAAGGCGCCGCTACCTTCACACAGGGTGTGATTTTTTTTTAGTAAATCTATCAAAAAGTACAATAGTAAAGACAGACATGTATAACAGATTAAGACACGTCAAAGGGAAAACAAAAACAACACCCCCCCAAACTAGAACCAGGAGACCTGGTACTGCCAGACCCCTAGTGGTCGGCCATTCAGAAATCTGAATGGCCGGGCTTCGCATGACGTGTGTCCCTTCTATGTCCCTTCTATGACGAAAGGGGGACAGACTTTTTTGGCTGGGGCCGGGGGACAAAGTGACATACCATGTATGGAGAAAACAGATACAAAGCCTCATGTAAGCCCGACCCCTTGGGTCTGGCAACAAAAATAGTAAGACAAAATGACATAATACACTATAGTAAAAGCAGAGTCAAAATTAAACAAAACAGACATGAGATAACCAAAGCTACAAAAGGACACATACAAGTCAGGTTCATCACAGCACATGAAATCCAACAATGACAAGTTTACAATATCTGGAATTCAAACATTAAGAGGCATGCAGCTGATCAACACATGAAAGAAAAGGCTGCCACACTCTAGTAAACTTATAAGTAGATCCCCTCAGTGTGTATCTAATCTTTTCTAATTTAAGAAAATACATGATCTCACAGATCGACCTACTGTACCAAAGGAAGGGGGCAACTATTTTTCCAATTTGAGAGAAATACGCAAGTGTATCCCATGCAAGCCAAGATTCTCTGATGGCACACCGAACCTTGTCTCTTTTTATGCCCATATATATGGATATCTCTGTATCTGTCTGTCCTTGTCCCAGTATATGCCTATATATGGACAAAATTGGGCATGCCCCCTTTTGTGCCCATACAGTATATGGAGCTGACTTGTGGTTTATTTATGGTTATGTTGTCATAGTGACGTGGCCGTGATTTGTTTATGGCTGAGTCAGAATGACCTCAGAGTTCCGCTGGCTGGCCGACCAGCCCACCCTCCCATTAGCCATAGAACATACATTAAGTGGTAAATAATGATGTTATTATACAGTAGGTTGATCTACTCAGCAGCACATAAAGTCATTAAAGTCATCCCCACCTTTACCAGCCTCAATGCATTAATTATAATCCTTTTAATCCTTATAATACTTTTATTGTGAAATGGGCCATTCTGCTTAATGAGTACTTTTATGTTTGGTACTAGATGTATATTTTGTTGGCAATCATTTTTTACTTTTACTCAAGTAAGATTTTTAATGCAACTTTTTCTTGTAATAGTGTTTCTACCTTGTGGTATTGCTTTTGCTTTTTATTAAGTAAAACATCTGAGTACTTCTTACACCACTGACATTAACTTGGTATCAAAATGGTTACCTTTCGCTGCCACTTGGGGCCGCCATGGTAATGCAAAGTGGGAATGCCTTCCAGTGCAGCTTTAAATAACGTATGGTATTTAGTATGTTTATATTACAAAAAGAGTGAGAATTTTGGTCAATCTGAAGGGTCGATTTGTCTAAGAAACAAAATTCTTAAGAGGCAAAATTCTTCAATATCCTAAATGACCAGTGAAGTCTTGCTGGGCTATTTTCCCAGTAACCAAATGCTCAGTTTCAAACATCTGCTTCGGTTCCTACTCTAAAAGCTACTTAATTTTCAGCCCCTGCCATAACCGGGCAAGTGAAAACATTATCTTTTTATCTTTTATTTGGCTCCATCTCTCACATGCCCCTTTATTTAAAAAAAACCCCACAGGAGTCAACCCCTGTTCTCAAATTTTCTGGCTCGCTCGGCTACAAGATAAATGCTGCCGTAGAAATGAAACGCAGGTGTTACTTCAATCATGTCACGGTTCTGTCATAAAATAAATGGTTTAAAACTTTTGTTAAGCTGAACAAAACTCGTGCTTATGATTTTTGGCTGTCCACCTAAAGCAAGGCGGAGGTGAAATTGTATGGTCCCCCCCTGTCCAGACACAGGTCTTTGTAGTTCACACTCTAACACTATGAATAGACATATTGTTATACATCAGACCTTGGCTGGTGCTTCCTTCAGTGTCATGGTGCCCATATTATTATTGTTAAAACAGACTGAGCTGTCTGCAAATGACATTTGCACTTTTGTGCCTGTATCAGAATGGAATGTGATAGGCTTATAGTTAACTGCATATTTTGGGATCTCTTCTTCTTTCTTCTTTCTACATTCTGTATGAAGCAAACATTTCATTGCCGTCAGGTGGAAACCTTATGTCCCAAACCGTCCATTTTCAGGAACTGGGAAAAACCTGTCTTCCAATGGATCCAATGTAGTTATTATTCACTCACACACTCTTGTTACTACTTAGTTCAATATTTATAAAACCAACCGACAGACTTCACCTTGACGTTCAAAATATAGCGAAAATAGCAGATCTAAAAGTTCTACTATCAGCTATTTTTGCTACTTTTAGTCACACTCCGGAGTGTGACTATATAGGTGGTACGCCTCTTTCCCCTCCTTGCTGTGCCTTGTGTTGGCTCCCATAGTGTCAGTTTGTTCGCCACCAGTTCCGGCCTTCCGGGTGCCTGGCACAGTGCCTAGCCAGCCTCATCCTTCTCTCTCTGACCTTGTCTGTGTCTGAGGGCGGCCCCCGTAGAGGTCCACGTTTTTTGATGTGGTCCACCCATGTGACACCAACTGTCATTTGTAGCATTCTTGTGTAGACGCCATCCAGGGCTTTTTCCTGCTGTGCTGTGAGCGTTCATGTCTCAGCCTCATACAGCAGCACCGACTCCACTGTAGCTACAAACAGCCGCCTCTCGAGGTTATCGCCCATGTATGTCAGATTTCCACACTCTCCTCATCCCATGCAGGGCATTCCAGGCAAGTGCCCTCCGGAGTCCGGACCTTCAGATCCTGTTCGGTTGAAGCAGTCCAGGCCCCGTTGGCAGTGTCAATGGTTTTGTCCTCTGTGCTTGTACATACTTTTGCATGACACTCTTGTACGACAAAGTAGTGCATTCATTTAGGGTTCTACCCGACAGCAACAATTTGCTTCCTTTGCAAAAGAAGTATATTTATATTTATTGGCATCAGTCTTTATGAATACTGGTCTTACTGGATAATCTGGTCTGTTGATTTACCTCAGTGTGTTTAGCTGATTACAATGATAAATGACTGATAATGTTGTAATGAGTGGTGTGACTTCAAGAGTCAGTCTGATTTATAAGTGGTTACTGAGGTCAAAGTTCAAACCATTTGTATCGCTCCCATCATCCTGCAACACCACCAGATCATGACATCATAGCTACACCAAACCAAAGCTCATCTGCTAGTAGTTTCCATGCCTAAAAATGATTCCAGCCCCCCCCACCACACACACTCGTGCATGCATGCACGCACGCACAGACGCACACACGCACAGACGCACACACACACACGCACACGCACACACACACACACACACACACACACACACACACACACACACACACACACACACACACACACACACACACACACACACACACACACACACACACACACATGCATACAGTAAATGCACGCATAAACACACGCACAAACGCACACACGCACAGCAGTGGTAAGGTGATGGTTTTCGAGGAGATGGTGAGTTGATGACATCACAGGTTTTCCATCCTGTAGTAAAAGAAAAGAAAAAGGATACAGGACCTGATCTGTCCCTTGTCGCCCTCTGTCTGTCAGGATGACTTATAACATCTGTCAGTTAAGATGACTTACAACATGGAACAGGCCTTCAGTGGATAAGTGAAATAGCATGTTGTTGATACAGTGTTATCTGTCTGAGCACATACACACTTTACAACTTTCAAAGCAATCCTTTTAAAGCAGTGGTTCTCAGACTTTTTCATGTCAAGGACCCCCAGAAATTCTAATCAGACTTGAGTGACTAGCCAATCAAACCACACGCGACAAATTCTAAACCAGGCTTAATGCTACTCTGTGTATTGTTTTGATTCAGTGTTTCCCCAACAGTTTATATCAGTCCTGGTGGTGCATACTGAAAGACCCCTAAACAGACTTCAGACAGCATGCAGGATAGCATATTTGGGAAAGTCGGATGGCGCAGCATGCTGTCTGCAATTTATATTTGCGTTCACGTTTTGATTTCCGAAGGAATGTGTATTTGGCGTAATATTTTGGGCATTCAAAGGGGATATTGTGCACCAGGCCTGTACAGTGAAGGTCCTTATACACTGGGAGCCTTTTTTGTGTGGTTTTGCATTTATTAAAACTGCTGTTTGTGTCATGAGTCCTCACTCCTGGTGTGTACAGAACCGAACGTTCCTGCAGTTACAATGCTTTAGTAAAGTAGAGCATGCACATTCACTCTGGTGATCAGGTGCAAGAATATCAGCATAAAAAATAATAACATTGATCTTACAATAAACAGAATGGGAGGAATTCTTACGGTTTGTGTACACTGCTGTCACATACTTTCTACCTACTGCATTATCTTAACTACACTCGACAGTTGATCAGAGTCCCCCAGGGCTCTATACTAGGTCCCCCCGTTCCCCTGTTTTTTACTATACACTAAATATCGTTGCCGATCTACTAGCTCAGAATGTGTCGCAATGCGACACGTTCTGAGCTTGTTGATTCGCGATTTTCAGCGCTGGAGTTCATGTGGTTAAGTTGGTCCGGCCAATTACTTCCTGTAGACTGCTTAACCTACAAACTCTTATGATAGTAAGTCCCTCCTGTGTGCCCCCTAAATGTTTCAGAACAACCTATACCACTGTTTTATAGTCCAATATTCAAAGTGAAGTCTTGCGTAAAAATGAAACTCCAGGTTTACTGTGTTCTTTATGGGCCTGGCAATAAATAATTGATTGATTTATGAAGCCGGTGGTCAGGCAGATGAAATAGCCTTTATTTTGGCTCAAAGGTCACACTCACATTCCTGATGTTATTTTAATCATATGACTGTTTATGTCTCTTCGGGTAAGTTGACTAGGTTTTGGAACAAAATGCGGATCAAATGTCAGAAAGAAATGGCATTTCACGATACATATTGAAAGGCTACCTAATGAGCTGTCGAGCACAGTAGCTCTCTCAACTGCACACATGTGATGGCAATGCAAGTAATGTATGTGTCATTGATATATAAATCTATGAACTGCAAGTTATGCATAATTAACAAACAAAGAAGGAAGTTCTATTTCACTTTTCTTATCAAAATGAAAGCATACTGTATATATTGCATCTGTTGTGGTAAAATCCAGCATGTATAAATGACACCTTTTTGTTGCACCTTTCTCAGTTCATCAACCTCACAGTAGAATTATGCACGTAACACCTACACAGCAATGTCCATTCTGCTGTAGGCTATGATAGACCTATACAGTAAGCCAGATGTCCTACAGTTTACATATGGTACCATTTTCTAAAGATATGATTTCTGCTATGTCTTGCACCGGTGCCCCATTATTCATCTCCTTTCCATTATCTAACACGCTGCCATCACATACTGTACATTTATGGGGAAATACATTTTACAGACGCGGGAAAGACAGCAGTCGGCATGCAGCGCTATATTTCAAGCCAGTAGCCGAGTGGAATGCCACTGAAGCCATCAGAGGCAGCTCAGAAAATATTACCGAAAATTTTAAACATTACATTTCCCATCAAAGTCTACCTAAAGATATTGTTTGGGATATTAGATAATATTACCTGATCATCTCTGAAATTCAGAATTACCTTTAACCAACCCTGGCGTCCCTTTTTTGGGCAGGTCAATGTAGGCATTCAACATTTTACAAGATTGTTCAAGATTTTTCAATTTCATCACCTTAAAATAATGACCCAAGTCATTTTCTTTAAATCATTAGTTTAATATTTAATAAATATTCTATATTTGGTTCAGCTTAGTTTCAAATAGCCAAAGCATAAAATAAGGCTTAAGTGGTAAAATATAGGGTTTATGGCCCAGATGAATTTGACAAAGAAGGCTATGGAATCTGTGTAAGAAATGCATCTAAAGAAAAAATGCTGTAGAAATGAGCGAGAAGGAGCAGTGAATGTCAGCAGTGGTGGAAGAAGTACTTCAGACTTTTTTTTTACTTAACAATACCACAATGCAGACATACTCTGTTACAAGTAAAATGCCTGTATTAATGTTTTTTTTGTAAAAGTACAAAGTACAAAAGTGTTGGCCTTAAAATATAGTAAAAGGTTGTGTACCAAAGTAAAAGTGCTCAATTTGAAAATACCAGACCGGCTATTTTTGAATAGACAAAGTATAAAATAGGGCTTAAGTATGTTTTGTAATAATAATCTAAATGCAAAGTAACTGTAACAAAAGTTCTCAAATAATTGTAATGGAATAAAAAAAAACAATATTTGCCTCTAAGATGTAGTGGAGTAAAAACGTATAAAGTATCAAAGAATTGGAGAAACAGTCAAGTAAAGTAAACATACCTCAAAGTGCAGTACTTGACTAAATGTACCTAGTTACTTTCCACCTCTGAATGACAGTATGTCCCTCAGCCTGCACTAGACATCTTGAAATGGTTGTGCTGTTCCCCAACAGTCAGCACTATGTGTGTCTGTGTGTGCAGCATCGAGGCCTCCATGTTCAATGAACCCGTGATTTGACAGCACTCATTTAAAAACAGGGTGTAGCTTATCACGACCTTTAAAAGCTTGTCATTTTTCCATGTTGAAGCAAAGGAAACACAAGTGACACGCCGTTCTGAAATTCTGCTGATGTCCTCGTGTTTTCGGGTGATTTATTCTGTGATATTTGGCCAAAATAAATAGTTAATGTGGTCCTAAAGCTGGAAACAGAATGGGGTGAGGTGCGGGGCTCAGCTTCGCTTTTTTCTGTGTGAATATAAAACACTCTCCTCTACGGCTTTCCAACGGCTGAGGATGTAATACTGGAAATGAGTATGCTAAGGTCTAACACAAACATGTTACAGTACATTTTCACTGTGCATTATGGCCAATTATGTTTTATACTGTGTAATTTAACAGAAGTGTTGAGTGAAAGAAAAATACTGCATTTGGGCTTTTGCGCTGCATTTTTAAGCTGCCACAAATTAGACTGTTCACTGTTAGCAGTTGTCAACCATTTTACTGCTGCAACAATGACATTATGAGAAATGACGGTCCGGTATTTTTCATTTTGAATTTGACTGATTGATAAACAGTCATTTTAAGTATGGTCAAATGGGCTTGTTCTCAGTGGCTGTTGTTTTTATTATGGGGATTTGATATTGTGAGTACAAAGGATTACATTGGAGATTAAAGTGCTTTCTGGCACAGCATTGTAAATATGGTCTCCTGTTGCTGTGGAACACCACAGCTCTGAAGCGCCGTAAAATGAGAAGTACATTGCACTACTCCAAGTGTTTTAGTGCACTCTTCATCACCAAGACCTTTTATTTCCATGATGGTTTGAAGGTACAGAGTCTGTAGAAAGAATCAATGCTGTGGGATTTGGCAAACGGTTAACCACTTAAACCCTATTAGTTGACTGGGGTCCCCCCCGGGCTCTAGGCCCCCCAATTGTTGTGATTCTATTCTATTTTCACCAAATGTCCCCCCCCCCCCCCCCGGAATAGGGATGCTAGGGTTCAAGACAGTGGTTAAGAAAGGGCCACTTGAAACGCGGGACTTGGGCCCTTTGGCCAGGCACACAGACATGCACACGTATGCAACTATGCATGCACACACACACACACACACACACACACACACACACACACACACACACACACACACACACACACACACACACACACACACACACACGTACACATGCATACATACACACATGCAGTAGGTGCACTGTTTCAAGGTTGCTGCTCTTCTCCATAGTTGTTTATGACTGACTATCCTTTAGTTTGTTTCTGATTCAGCTACACACAACCAATGAGAACCAAAGGACTTGATGGCCTTGTTGTCCTCAAGTATAGTTTGGCAGATGCCTATAACAATGTAAAAGTTTGGTAAACATGATGCCTGTGTTTAACAATGGTTTTAATTACATTGGTAATATGAATTATGTGCTATAGTCGTCACGTTAACCACTTAAACCCTATCCTTAAGAGCGCTCGGGTGGCGAGTGGTAAAGTCCCTGCCCACTGCCACGGAGGTTGTGGGTTCGAATCCACAGTGGTGCAACCGGCTTGTGTCTATGTGAACACAATTGGACTGTGTTCGGGGGAGGGAAGCCGGGCGGTGAGGGTGATATTGGTCATTGCATGTACTCCTACGGGCTGGGGCGGCACCTGTCAGTGGGGAGTGTTGGGTGGGAGGAGTAGGACGAAGGCTCTACGTCCTCCCGGTAGGGGTTCCTCACTGGCAGGTGATACTGATCAGTAGGATACAACAGCAGTGACAACACAGAAATGTGTGTGGGGAGGAATCAATTGGCATAATGACAAAATTGGGGAGAAAAGGGGGTAAAACATTATTGTATACTCTAAATTTAGAGAAGAACCTATCCTTAATTGACTGGATCCCCAAGGTCTCCATAGTATTAGGAAATGTCCTGATGAAGATCTGAATAGATCGAAACGTTGACAACGCAATAAAAATACAGCAGAGCTTTTTCAGCATCACCAGTGTGCAGACTCTATTCTCTTTTATGATACTTTTGCTTGTCTTGCACCTGGGCCACGGATGTGCGTGCACTACCTTCCTCATGCGCTCTATAGCATTAGGCAGGCCCTCTTGTCTCGCTTAGCTAGACCATCAGAGATCTCCACCTTCTGATACGTCTGTGGAAATTCAATGAATGGGGCTTGAACGGCAGAGGAAAAACGGCGCTAACAAACCTACGCCCACTGCTTTGGAAGCCAATCCTGATACCATCATAATATGAAGGTACTCTTTGCATTGGTTCTGCAATGCTGTTATTCTTTTACATTTCAGTATTGTTTCCACCCAGTTTTAGACCCTACATTGAATTTAGATGTATCAGACGTATCAGTAGGCGGAGATCTCTGATCGTCTGGCTGTGCGAGACCAGGCCCCCTCCTGTTGTTTTCACTCTACACTCTAAATCTACGCCTGAGAAAGCTTGTAGATCTGCTATTTGTGTTGATTGTTAGCCACAGAAATTAGATACTATAGGTTTCAAGTGGTTCAAAATGGAAGTACTTTTCAACTAGCTGACATAACTTTCCATAATTCAACGTGTGAAAGAAAGTCCCAGGTTTGTTTTTGCTGTCAAATTGAATGTCTGGGCTCTTCCACGTAGTCACAACAGGTCTGGCATCGCCCCGAAGCTTAACAGAATAAGAGCGTGGTGAGAACTGTATCTTCCTCAAGGGATCAGGCGGCTTCAGTTCAGAGCTATGGCTTCTCTGCCACAGCCAAGCTCCCAATGATTCTTTCCATCCTGGCCCCCCGAGTCAGCAGCGATCCTTCCAGAACGCCTACTTTTCCACCTTGTATCTCTATATTTAATATTTTTTTATGTTTTTTCATGAATTAATGTTATACTTCGTCATGTTACAGTGTCACGCAAAAAAGAAAAAATCGCATATCTACAACCTCACAACGCGCCGTGACACGTTCTGAGCTTGTAGATATGCTATTTTGCAATTATTTTTTTAACATTTTGGGAAATCTTTGAAAATGTTTGCCTAATGACATGCAAATGACAATTAGGGACGTCCTAAAATAAATATAAATATAAATATTTAACCAATACAAAATAGAGATAAAAAGAGCTATAGGTGCTCGGTTGGTGCAATGTTAAAGTGCCTGCCCACCACAGCGGAGGTTGTGGGTTCGAATCCACCGTGGTGCATCCTGCTTTGTCGAGCATCTATATATGAACACAATTGGCCCGAGTTCGTCACTGCACATACTCCTACGGCCAGGGGCGGCACCTGTCAGCAGGGAGTGTTGAGCGGGAGGAGTAGGACGAAGGCTCTATGTCCTCCCGGTGGGGGCTCCTCATTGGCTGCCGAGTCAGTAGGATACAACAGCAGTGATAAGTTAAAGATGGAGTGCCATGATATTTTTCAACCCTAAAACCTGATCATAAGGTATTATTATTATGTAAGGATTTTTTTCAAAAAAAAAAAGTGTACAGAAATTGTTAAAAAAAATGTTTTTATGTGGACACGCCTCCAGTTCATTAAGTATGCCTGGTTCTCACCTTAGCACCTCCTCCACCACCTTAGCACCACCCACCTGTCCTAGTCCCTCCTCCTCCTCATGCCCACATCTGTTGTGTTATGATAATGAGGGGGAGGGTATGTTTTTTGGGGGCTCTGTGATGTCACTATGCCCCTGTTTTTGGATTGGCACGTTTGACTCTCAAGGTTTCAGCCTCCAGGAAAAAACTCCAAATAGTCAGAGAAGACATGAAACACCATAAAACCACCAGCGGGGGCCTTAATGAAGTTCTATCAACCTCATAGACACATGAGAAACAGAAAAAGTGCAAAACCATGGCACCACCTCTTTAACACACAGTGTGAAGTGTGTGGAGAGGAATCAATTGGCATAATGACTAAAATGGGGGGGAAAGGGGGCCTCTGACTAAATAATAACTATACTGAATCCACTGAAACAGCACTTCTTTTTTCTCTCAATTTCCTGAAAAGTAACGGTTTTGGACATACAACATTTTGTTTTACAAAAAAACATGCTGCAGCCTTCGCATCCACATGCACAGTCCGCAGAGATACATCTTCCTAAAGTCACTGTATACTTTTCAATACATTTTTTACCAAGAATTCTCTGTAATATAAGTTCTGTCAATGCACTGAATGGGACATTATCACGTTTAATCAGACTATTGATTGGTCTAAGTAGGTGAGATACTGACCTACAGACGGGGCTCAGTAGGTGTTTTGTCGTTGTTCTGTGGATTGATGAAAGTTGGGGAAAACGCTCTCCCCAAAACACGATTTACGATTCTGTGCCTATCGGTTGGACGGCGCTGAGTCGGCTCAAGTGAACTTCGCAACGTTCGGCACGGCAACTCGCTCGCTTTAGCTCGCTCGGTGGTGCCTCTTGTGGCTCAAGTTCGCTTGGGACAGCGCGCCTCCGACGTGGCCCAAAACTATACTTTATACAAAACAGGTCAGTATCTCACCTACTTACGTAGACCAATCAATAGTCTGATTAAACGTGATGTCCCATTCAGTGCATTGGCAGCATCCGAAATGGGTGGTTCAAACCGCAGATGGTCCTTCTTCTGACCCCCCCCCCCCCCCCCCCCAATTGAAAGGTAATTTAAAATGATTGAATCTCTTAACTTCTGGCTTAGGATAAATTCCAGGCATTAGGCTGTAAGTCAGCAGAATTTGGGATCAGCTTTGCAGTAATGGCAGGCTCTGTTCATGCCTACCATCCATTAAACTGCTCTTCATCCTGGTCGGTGTCTTTGCTTGCCTCTTGGAACTGAGCCCAGTCCTTTGAAAAGCCCCTGCAAGTCGGGTCTTACGTGTATATTTAGTGAACTCTACCTCATAGTGGTAATGCTTTGTGTTTGCCAGAGGGCGGTAAAATTTGACTCTCCATTTTCAACTGCTTCACTGGTTCAGGAATTGATATAATTATATTAATTGTCACTGTCAGATGGAAACCTTATATGTCCAAAACAGTTACTTTTCAGGAAATGGTGGATTCCATGTAGTTATTACATAGTCACAAGCTCTTGTTAATACCTTTCATTAGTTAAATATTTATAAAACCCACTTTCACTTTGTATAAAAAAGGGAAAATAGCAGATCTACAAGCTCACAGATCAGCTATTTTTGCCATTTTTGTGCGACACTGTTGTACGACGAAGTAGGCCATTCATTTGCGATAAAAATATAAGTGATACAAGGTTTCTGCCCGACAGTGACGATATTCCGAAAATAGAGGCGCATAAGGGAAAAACTATCGTAAAACAAAATAAATAAAACTAAACAAAACAGAACACTTTTCTCAATTATGAATCCAAACATCGGCACACTGTAGCAGTATGTCTCAAACATTTTCATGCGCAAGGACACCCAAATTGATATTTTAAGCCACAGACTCTCAAAAGATTTGTTGCGCGAAACCTGCATAACAGAAGATCTTAGTTGTTAGATTAGATTTAGTACAGAATTCTACAACTGTACAACTGTACTCTATATTTTAGGTTGCGAGAAAGAATCCTATGATCTGAATATACTGTATGTCATTCTTATATGTACAGTACATTCTCTCATTGGATTGCACTTTTAACCTGGCGTCGCTATTGTGTGCATGTCATACTGTAAGCATTTTTAAAAACCTCTACAAGCTCACAACATTGTAAGTTTGTAAATCTGCTATTATTTAAATAATGCTTAAGCGGTTGAACTGTGGCTCATTTTGCTGGGGAGCCTTTGGAAGTGTCCCCCCTCACGAGGACCCCACTTTGAGAACCTCTGATATACTGTACTAATGGATCGTGCAGCCCGGTAGACAGTAGACATTCGATATCCAATTATATACAATTTTACATCAGCAATATCAATGCACCATATGGTTGTGCCAAAATAGTGAGTAATTATTGGCTCATGCGTGTCATGGGGGAGTTTTACTGAATACTATAGGATGAATTGCATGTAAGCATGAGGTTTATAGATTATTGATCTAACGCTAAGGCTGCGCTTCACGTTAAAAGTTTGAACTGACATTACGTTTGTGCCTTCATTGCAGATGCTGCTGCGTTTTACCCTAGTGTCCCTATTTTTGGGGCGAACATTTGCCCAAAATAGGGCACAACGCTCACAATGCGTTGCAATGTGACGCGTTGTGAGCTTGTAAATCACTTATTTTTCTGTATAGAGATTTGGTGTAGAGGGAAATACTAGCAGAACTACAGTAGGCCTAGTATAGAAACCTGGGGGACTCGGGTCAATGAAGTACAGTATAGGCTTTAAGTGGTTCTGTTGCACATCTACACATTCGCACTCTCAAGTATCTCTGCGATATGATTATTTTGAGAGTTTTTATCGCGGTCAGATGCTCCTGGTAATGCCACCCTCACTGGAATGTGGAAGTGCCGTTTTCATTCCCAACTCGTAATAGGTTGAGGTTTAACACACTTAAAACAATAGTGGACTTTAGCCCTGTGAGGCATCCCCAAGCGGGCCTTAGGTGGTCCGCTTCTGCAGACTCTGCGTTATTCCAGTAAATCATCACGTCCTCGTAACGGGACATCCCGTCGTGCCCCAAACGCCACACACACACATCAGGAGGAGACACATGGTTACATCCGTCCCAACTCGTCACATGTGTGACGGGAGTGAGACTGCGTTGTACACATCCATGATGTTTTACATTGTTCTGGTTAAAATAAATCTGTTTGTCAACGTTGTATATTTTTCAAAATTGGTTCCCAACCTTTTCTGGGTCAGGGCCCACCTGAAAGTGTTCACAAAGTGTTTGTGGCCCACCTATCTGACCACCTAACGCGGTAGTCATTTGGTTGCCGTGTTAAGTGGTCAGATGGCTGACCATCCAATTTCAATGTTTATTTTAATGATCAATCAATTGATTGTGTTCCGGCTTGGATCAATGCAACTAAGCTAGTATACTTTAAGTCCCTATTTATTATTGGTATCACAATGAAAACTAATTTTTTAAGATTTTAAAGAAAGAAAGAAAATAATAATTATATATATATATATATATATATATATATATATATATATATGTTTTACTTTATTAAATTATTTTTTCAATGTTAATGTTGTATTATCATTAGAATCTTCGTGTTTTGCCAATTACTTGGGGTCCCACTTGCAATATACTCATGACTTACCAGTGGGCCCCGGCCACAGGTTGGGAATGTCTTTATCCACATCTAAGGAAGTGTTGCCATGTTATCTTTGTAAATAGAATTGATTTATACTGATTATTTTCACCAACTATGTGGAAAAGGCTTTTACATATCAAATGCATAACAATTTGCAGGTCCTTGACATGGAAATGTTTGAGGACCACTGCTGTATAAGAACATTAGCCTGAGATGTGGTGTCTAAATAAACAAGTTATTCATAATGGTTAACTTGTTTACATGGGCTTAGACACTTCTCCAAACATATATCCAGGGTTTGTCCAGGTCAGCGGCTTGGACTGTCACAGTGTATTTACAAGGCAAAAAAGTGTTTTGTGAAACATCACTTAACATCACCCCCCCTCCCCCCGCCCCCGTTTCTCTCTTTATTTGGGGGGGGGTTGGCAAACATGACACAGCAGATTCAGAATTCAATGATAGGAGGAGGAATATTGTGTGTGTTTGTTTGAAATAAAAAACATGAATATTGTTGTCTTGCATGTCAAAGCGTGGAGTGAAATGGGAGCTGTCACTGCTCTGTATTTCAAAACCCGAGACACTTGGATCCCCAGACATAAATCTGATCATAGCACATTTCTCCAGCCCAGGATTCTGGAGCCGTTGCAGATGTTCCTATGAATACAGTATGTGTGATGTACACTGGTGCTTGTTATGGAAATAACATTTGAACTGGCTGCTGTGTATAGGATTACACACGGCTTTGCAGAACTTGCAAGTGTTGCTGGACATGAATTGTTGCGCTTGCACTTTGGCATACATACACATATGGGAATGTTCTCTTTTAAGTGTTTCACTGATACAAGCTCAGTTCAAACTCATCTGTGCTACTACAGCGTACTGTTCAGTGTTTGCATTGTGGGTGTAATTGTTTAACAATACCATAGTACACAGGTTGGGCCACAGTGGGGGCCAATAGGAAATGAGAAGACATTTAAAAAAGAGAAAATAATAATACATGCAGACATACATGCATACATACATTCCTACATACACACACTGTAAAATAGGACTTAAAGTGCGCTAAGTTATAACTGACCTTCTTCATCTCAACAATTATCTTTTTAATTGACATTTCACCTGTTGAAACCTGCTACATTCCTTCACCCAAGCTCTCTGACTCGGCACCGAGGTATCAAATGAAGCATTTGAAACATACATCTGACTTTGAAATCAGATATATGAGGTGAAAGTAATGAATGTCCGTGGGCAACCCAGAGGGAAATATGTCAAGCTCTGCTGAGTACATACCACATAACACCCTCCCGAGTAATCACCCGATATGAAGTCATTTTTAATCCATGATGGATGAGATGTTCTAAGACCACCATTGCTGCTCTAAATGTTTTGCTAATGGCAACGTTGTGTAAGCTCTCTCTACATATTCATCATTTTTGAGTGTTGCTAGTGTGGGGAACACTGTATGGAAAGGCCTTTAAACTGGTCTATAGGCTTGGCAAACGCAACACAAACTCCGCAAGGAAATAAATCGTGAGTATAGATAATTTGCTGGAGATGCAGTAGACTGTTTGGCCTCCATCAGCAGAAAACGGGCTATTTTATTGCTATCTGACACTGCCAGCGAGCTATCTGAGAAACCATCATGAACCCTGGTTGCAGGACCCCAGCAGACTTCTCTGTTTTAATGGGCTGTTGTTGAACTGATCTGTTTATCTGTACAGTGCTGAGGTTTTACGCCTACTTTTGCAACACATGCCTGTCATTCCTCAGAGCTGTGCTTAATGCATTGGAATGTAGCCTACTCGGGGACAATACATTGTATTTCATGATTAGGTCATTATTAATACTGATAAAAAATGTATTTCTTTATATGTGAGGGTCCAATTGGTTCCATTTGTACACTCTGGACCCTGGGGTTCCCGGACTGCACGTTGACAACCACTGATCTACGTTTTTCAGGCCAAGGACCCCTTAGCTGAGAGAGAGAGATGAAGGAGGGACCCCCACTACATGTTGTATAATATTGTGTTGCATATTAAACTTTTTCATAGATTTTGTTTGACAGCACTGTCAGCAGTGTATGTTGGATTCATGTCAATGTGTATTTTCAGACATTTAACCTCTTAAACCGTCAATACTTAGTAAACTTGACCTTTCACTCTCTTCTTAGTCTGCTTTTTTCCTCTCTATACCAAAATGCCTCACAGCATGAGGTGTTGTGAGCTTGTAGATCTGAGATAACATTTTTGGCTTAAGCTCTCCTCATAATAGGGATGCTATGATTCAAGTGGTTCCTAAAAAATCCTATCACACAAAGACTTGGCGACCGCCCTGTAGTAACTCTACAGGGGGGTCTGTAGGACACAGACCCCCTGTTGAAGACCTCTGATCTAGAGAACAAACAATAATTGAGTAGGTTTTTATTTGTCACTTACGCAAGTATAAGCAGCGAAATGTTGGTGGGTCTTGTTACGCAGAACTGTGCTAACATAATAATACACTACAACAGCAAGGTAATAGTAATAAAAAGTTAGAAGAAAAAGAAAATACTAGATGCAATCGAAATAAAAGTTAGGGTTAGGGTCATGTCTTAAACAGGGACAATAGCTTATCTTTTAGCAGCAGTGTCAAAATGTTGCAGGTACAATGAGCAGATATATATTTTCCTATAATGTCAAAGAGTGAACAAGCAGAGGCATAACATATCCTGTATCTTTCTATCTTTAGCAGCAGTATCAATCAAATGTGCATGTCCCATGTCCTTATTTGGGGCTCTGACAATGGAAAACAAAACTCTTTCTAAGCCTTGAGCTCTGGGCTGTGAGGCATCTCAAGTGCTGATGAAGATCACACATTGATCGAAACGTTATAAGACAGTATAAATAAATAAACAAAGCTTTTCCGGTGTGCAGACTTTATTTCTTTTTATCGCAAGTGCTTCCCATTTCGCATCCTCACAAACAAGTCTTTTACTAGGATGATGTTTGTCCTTCATAATTATTTTTATGCTCAAGCACCTGCTTTCATATTATGTCCTGGAGAGACGGGAGAGAGCTCCCTGTGGTGCGCTTATCTGAGTAGAGGAACGTCCTGCGGTGACTGACCACGGGATGGAAGTAGTTGACTTCTCTTTTTTAAGTTTGTACAAGCCTTCATAATTTAAATTACATTATTTTACTGCTCTTCAAGCTCTTATTAAATTAGTATTCAGTGCAAGCAAAAGAAAGTTCATCCATGTTTCTGGAGCAAGAGTTGATTTTAACAGTGTTCACCTATCCATACTGAATGGAAGCAATATTGAGAGTCACATAAGCCTGTAGGTATTTGGCTTGATGAATTGTTTACATTCAAACATCACATTGTAAATCTTAATACTGTACCAAACTGAGTCAAAAACTCAGATTATTGCAAAGAAACAGACACAGTTTCCCTTTAAATTGTAGGAAAAGTACAGTTGAAGCAGTCTTTCTGTCAGTCCTAGACTATGCTGATATGATCTACAGACAAGCTGCTGTGTTCACTCTCAAACCTCTGGACTCACTTTATCATTCTGCCATCAGATTCCTTACCGGAGACACTCACCATTACGTTACGTATGCCAAAGTTGCTTGGTTCTTCTTCTGGCACAGAGGTGTGATAAACACTTATCATCCATAAACACATCTTTTCATCCATAAATCCATAAATGGACATTCACCACCCTGCTATAGCCTATAATATATATGCTGACCCTACCAAACTCACTCTACTAACTGTCTCACGCCCTGTGGGTTTATTCTGAACCTGGAAAATCTACCTATGTTTTTTGTGCACTAAACACATGGAATAATCTTCAACACATTCTCAAGATCAACACTCTCGGTCTCTCGCAACTTTGGACAAGGCGATGACCTCAAACCACTTCAAGTGTTTTCACTGTCCTCTTTGATACTTTTAACTCTGTTTTGAGAACAAATGCTCAATAACTGCATTATTGAGTCTTTTTTAAATCTATCTTAGTTTTTGTTTCTGCATATTTTATTTAAATCAGTCAACATAAAAAGAAGAAAACTCAACATCATTGCAAAACTTAAATCAATGTTTTAATGAATTAATAAGGTGTCATTATTAGTGGACAGTCCCTATGAAAATCATAGGCTTGGCCCGGACCACTGGCCTAGCGGTCTGGGCACCTAGACAGCATGTTGCAGGTTCGAGTCCCGATCCCGACGACCTTTGCTGCATGTCACTACCCGTCTCTCTCTCCCCATTTCCTGTCTATCTAGGACCCCACTTTGAGAATCAGTGAGTGTCTAGGACTTGATACTGCTGTTTCTTGACAGTGTATGTCTGGTGCTAATCTCGCAAACCACTGGACCAATCAGCGCCAAATGTATTGTGCACGGCGCAAATATACCCCCCAAAAAAGTACCACCCCACACTTATTTTCACACGTTTTATATATTATGAAATACTTGACTTATAACTTTATAATGGAAGTCAGTGGCTGGGGAATCGGGCTGAAACCTTGCCCAAATTTTGAGTCATATGTCATCGATATGTCACAGGCTGGCCACATGAAGTCAATCATGAATCATAATGCCTCAATCATGATTAATCAATGTATTTGAAAACACAAGGCCGGGTCCAATAACAACGTGGCTCTCGTACTTCATGTGGCCAGTCTGTGACGTCACGTCAGTCACCTTTTGACACACGGTATCTATGGCATATGACTCCTTTGGCAAGCTAGGTTTCAGGCCAATCTACTAACTTCCATGATCAAATGAAAGTGTTTTTGTTTCGAGCTCCCTGTTCATCTGTTTGACTGTCTTGTGTTTCTCACTGCATGCCTGCGCTCTGTCGCGGTTTGTCTGCTTGACTGTCGATGTCCCTGCACGGCCTCTTGAGGTTCTGTTTCCGTCATCTTGAAATTTGGGCACGGCTTCAGCCAGATCCGAGATCCATTGGCTTCCATTATGAAATTAAATTAGTAGAGGTACGTACTTTGTGTATTCTCTTGATGTGTGCGACTTCATGAATGCTTGAGGCATACATTCACATTCACATTTGGGGGGTCATCATCACATTGTATCGGTCCCAGTCTGAAATCTCCTCATAAATTTCCACAAATCACTGTGTATGTCTGTCTGCGTCCAAATATGCCAAAATATGAACATGAATGATGTCATATTGATTGAAGTCAAAGCTTGCGAATGACAGCTGCTTTTGTGATGAATGAAACAAGTCCTACTCCCTCCACTACATGCAGGGTTGTGACTTAAATCTCAGTCTCACTGTAAATGATGTGTGTGTGTGTGTGTGTGTGTGTGTGTGTGTGTGTGTGTGTGTGTGTGTGTGTGTGTGTGTGTGTGTGTGTGTGTGTGTGTGTGTGTGTGTGTGCGTGCGTGCGTGCGTGCGTGCGTGCGTGCGTGCGTGCGTGCGTGCGTGCGTGCGTGCGGGGGGGGGGGTGTAGGGGGCTGTTGTTCTGATGCTGTTGGTAGTCATTGCTGCCTGTTCCCACCTGATGTTGTATGGGAGTGACCCGCTTCAGACTCTACAGAATAACTGCTAATATGCACGACGATTCAGACTAGGACACAACTCTAAAGATTATCATGTTATCAGTGGGTGTGGATCCTGAATATTTCTTCAAAGAGGATGATACAATCTCCCACTATGCAACAGCACATCCGGGACATCTTGGGTTTAATCTTCTTCCAGGAGAAGGTCTCTCGATTGAATTTCCACACATCACTGAAGATCTGGTTAATGTAGTGGTGGTAACTACCAAATATGTACAGCTCTCCCTTGTAGGCAAAGGCTGAGTGACCCCTCCGTGGTTCTGGACAAAGCTGTGCAGAAGGCGTGCTCAGCCAGCAATTGGTCTCTGTCAAACACTGTGATGTTGTTTGTTGTGGTCCACTTGGCCCGCCCAGCCCCCAAATACAAACATCTTTGTCCCGATGATGGTGGCAGTTTTCCATAAACACAGACCCTATTTTAGACAGCCATCCCGTTTCAGAGCCACAAATGATGTTTCAGATGAAACGGCATTCTGTGCTTGACCCGAGAACACAGGGTCCATTTGGTGTTGTTCCATCTCAACATATGTTTCCAGTCCTTTTTCCCCCCAGTTTCGTGAAAAGAAGAATGCTGTCGAAAAAGATAAGACCTATCAAGCTCGCTAAGAAGTCGTGAATCAAGTGTCCTCCCCTCATTGTATGACGCATTGTATCAACCTGTGCACCACATGCTCCATAAATTCTCCTGTGCTATATACCTGGATGAAAAAGCCATTTCTATGGGATGCAATATGTTGCTGTTGAGTGGAAACCTTGTGTGTCCAAACTGTTACTATTAAGGAAATTGGGGAAAAAATAACCTGTGTTCCAATTAACCCAATGTAGTTATCATTTAGTCACAAGCTGTAGTTAATACTTTTCATTGGTTACATGTTTATGAAACCTGCAGACAGACAAAACCACTTTCACTTCATAGCTATTCTATTTACACTACTTTTGTGTGCCATTTTCTACGGCGAAGTAGGGTATTAATTTACGGTAGGAAGAAAACACCATAGAAAGTACATATATGGAGATACAAGGTTTCTGCCCCACAGCAACAAATACATTGATCTCTTTTTTTGCGGAGAGAGGGTGTCGGCTCGATGAGATCCCGCTTACATGAGAATAGTAATATTGAACCCTTAGGAACAGACAAACAGTTGCATTCTTTAATGCTTGCATGAGCTTTGGAGTGGCCCCACTCATTTTGCTCCGCTGTACGCAAATTAGTACTGCATGATCTGTTCCAGGCTCCCTATTGTTGTACAGGCCAAACATGTCCTCTGAATAACTGTCGATGCGATGTGATGAGCGCTCCATGCGATCCACATCATGCAAGAAGCACAAAGCCCCTTTTGTTATGATAAGTCAAAACACATCATTTAATGTCACACCCTTTTTGGATGAAACAAAGATCTGATCGTTTTCTTTTATCGAGGCCAAGTTATATACCAGAAAAAATATGCAACATAATCATTATCGTTGGTTCACTTTTGTTTTCTTTCTGCGAGCTCACAATGTTGTGAGCTTGTAGATCTGCTATTTAGGAAATGTTTTTGCATTACGTTTTTTTCTATTCTTTCAAACCTTTTGAAAAAGAAAAAGAAAAATGTATGCCTGTAGGAAAGGCACTAAGTCAATTCAATTCAACTAGACCATACCCGGTCGGCGCAGCGCAGCCGTGGGGGGATATGCGCACATGATCTGGCAACCCGGGAGGCAGTTTGTCCCATAGCTGGGCAGCCGCAGCTATGGGACGACATTCTTTGACACAAAAACGCTAATAAGAAGCTGGGATTTGATTAAAGTGAAAAACGGGCTTCACAGTTGTGTTCAGATGGTAATGGTCAATGGCTGTGTGCAAAATCAGAGCAATTGGTCCAGCCAGTGAGGAGAACCGGGTAGCTTCACCACCACCACCACCACTACAAACGCACAGAGGTTACTAGAATTATAGTAGGACTAGACCATACCCGGTCAACGCATGCGTGGGGGGATATGCGCACATGATCTGGCAACCCGGGAGGCAGTTCGTCCCATAGCTGGGCAGCCCCGTAACCATGGCGACAGTGTTTGACACAAAAACGCTAATAAGAAGCTGAGATTTGATGAAATTGAAAAACGGGCTTCACAGTTAAGTTCAGATGGTAATGGTCAATGGCTGTGTGCAAAATCAGAGCAATTGGTCCAGCCAGTGGGGAGAACCGGGTAGCTTCACCACCACCACCACCACTACAAACGCACAGAGGTTACTAGAATTATAGTAGGATAGTAGGATTCAAAGGAGCTTTATTGGCATGAGAAAACATACGTTTACATTGCCAAAGCAAGTGTCAAAAAATAATAAAAACAGTTGAAAATGGGGAAAGTTATATGCAGTTGGAGGGGGTACAGCATTGTTTAAACGGAGCTATGTCACATTGTGTCGTTATATACATGTTATATGTACAGTGTATAAAGCTTTTTGAGACAAATAGCAGCAATCTTTTGCAGTCACTAGCAGCATTTTTTCTCAAAACGATTTAGATAGCATAGCAAAAAAGCCTCAGATTGAGCATCTCTGTTTGTGCAGTAGGTCTAGAAGTCTACTCGGGACACTCGATGGTTAGTAGTCCTTACGGCTGCCCTTAACAGTAACAGTTCTTTCTGACTAAAAGCTTCCACTGCCTTTCTTTAAACAGTCTGGTATGGGTGACAGGAATAGTAACTGAAACAGGGATGATTACTAAAGTTATAACTAAAACTTCACACATGTTGGATGTTGGCCAAATACACTGCAACCTGCATTCACTCACACTTAACACCCATAAACCCTTTCAAAAGGGTGAAAGACAGACTCAGGGAATGCACCTGTTGGATCGTTATCACTGCCCCCGCTATACCCACTGACCCCGCTGTCAGTCAAAATCCTGACACTAAACGAAAAATTACTAGAAACAAAACTGCCCGATGTAACACAAGCAACAGGGGCTGTGTTAAGACTCTACTGCAGGTTTTAACGCATATGGCACCGGACTTTAGGTTCATTAACCACATGAACCCATATACAGCATAGCATCCCTATTCTGGGGGTGAAAAGTCAGTGAAAATAGCTGATCTACAAGCTCACAACGCATTGCAAAGTGACGCGTTGTGAGCTTGAAGATTGACTATTTTTGGCGAAGAGGTTTGGTGTAGAGACGAAGAAAGCGTGGACCAAGTAGCCTATAGAGCCGACCCTAGGCAAGGAAGTATTAGTTTAAGTATAGAGAGTTTAGGTTGTTAAATAGGGAACCTATTTGCAGTGGACAAGGACAGCATGAAGATTCTCAAACATTTTCATGTCAAGGACATATACATATTAGGTCGTGGACCCCCATTTATAGAGAAGACTGCTTTCTGTCATTGGATTACCTGGTATAGCTGCAAAAATTATAATGAAATTAACCAGCCGTCCCAATTGGCATGTAACATTTTTTTTAAAATGATATAAATAGAACTGCAATTAAAAAAAAATATATAGGGCTTAAGTGGTTAAACTGTTCCTCATCTCACTGGGGATCCCCTGGAACCCCCTAAAGGACCCCTGGAGTCCCCAGATCCCATTTTGAAAACCATTGGGCTAGATGCTACAACTAGGCTGAGAAGATGTACAATTTTGTACTACTACACGTCTACCCTCACTCACTATATGAGGCGCAACCCTCCCCTCCTATTGCAGGAAACCCAACCCAGGCCATGCTGTCATCACCAGCAGCCCTAATGGCTGTGGAAGAATGCCCCGCCCAGATCCTGAAATAAGCTATATTGTTTTTTATAATAACAGTGAATCACATGACACGATGGAAAGTATTGAAGCACTGACAATCCCAAAAATATCAGCACCACACACAGTCTATGATGATAAACATCTATCAGCTCATTGTTTACTTTGTAACGGTCAGTCAAACAGCATCATCCCTGGTGCATTTCCGAGGGCTGAGGTGCAATGGTGCAATAGTGAAACTAATGTTAAACTTATATAGTGGCTAGTTGATAATCTATACAGTGAATTTCGTATTTACGCTTACATCACTCTCTAGATCACCATTTCCATTTGGCCATTTGGAAGGAGATCATCACCACACTAGTGGCCATGACCACAGCCATTTTGTCAATGCGGGAACGATGCCTTCCAGATTTGACCTTTGTAGAGGGGCTTTACTACTGAACGCTGAAGAACAATTTATGCAGCTTTATTCATGAACTGCACAGCTATAACTTGCATTTGACAGCTTAGTCAACTGGACAGTGAGGCCACACTGTTGTTAGACTGGTGTGCAGCAACAGTCCGAAATTGCTTATTGCTACTTTAAACAGTTAAACTCTATATACTTAGTTGACCGGAATCCCCATGGGCTCTATACTAGGGCCCTTAGTTCAACTGGTTTACTCAAGCTTAAGCACACCAAACCCATGCCTAAGCTTAACTAAAATATATTGATTAAACCACACCAAACACCATGTGAGCACACCAAACCCATGCCTAAGCTTAACTAAAATATATTGATTAAACCACACCAAACACCATGTGATTGTTCATGGGTGCTGTCTACCATTCTTCCATTCTTCCCTGGGCTGTGGCACTATAGCCATTTAAAAGCACCTGTGCGTTCCTGTGCAGGCATGGCCCTGTATCTCATTATGTCCTTTCTGCCATAACCCTCACAGGGCTGGATCCACAGTCTCTGCGTTCAGTTGTCTTTGCACTTAGATCATCATGTCATCATGTAGGCTATGCGGTAAGCAGTTAAACATGCACAACTTTGAGCTTGGATGCTGTTTTATTTACTTTTCAAGAACCCATTGTTTACACTTGTTCTACCCTTTATCCTTTATGCTTTTTTGTTTTTATTTGACTCTATTATGTCACCATGTTCCAATTTCTTTCATCTATTAATGTTTAAGCCAACACTTTAATGATGACGCCTCAGTGGAATTCTACTCTAAATATCAGATTACATGGTCTCAAAGTACTTCTTCAATAACATTCAATAATCCCCTTGAGAATCCTGCATTCTGAGAGAAACACCATTCCCATTTGGTCATTCCCATCTGCAACACACTAAATGTAGTATGTGTACGATAATACCTCTATTTCTGCAGTCTTCCTATGGCATGAGAATGAAGTGAGTGCTGGTCCATATTGAAAACATCCATCAGCGTGGATAAAAGAATGTATTTGCCTAACTCCAAGTGACCTATGGAATGTTTTGTGTGATGAGCTTTACGTTGCCAGGCATTAAAAGATTCAAACATGTATTTGAATAGGTTCCAGCCAGGCGTGATGAACGACAAGCAAATACATAAATCTTAATGGTAGAACATTTTGTGTTCTCTCCGCAGAAATGCTTGCTGCTACAGTACACACACAACTTTTACAGGGCTGAAGGGGTGTTTATTTTTCCCATGTCAACCATCCTAAAAGACATATACAGTATAATTGACAGCCCGACTGTTGTCTGGTGGGGTAGTTGGTGGGTATCGTAGTAGTCCCATGATATGAGTTTTGTAAATAATGGTCCCATTTATTTTAAAATTGATGATAAAGTAGGGTATGCTGTAGGAGGGGCGTGGTTACCTTGTGATGATTTGATTGACAAGGTACACAACCAATAGCATTCATTCGCCACCCCCGCTCTGGTTCCAACCAATAGCATTCATTTCCGTGTGCAGATGGATGGTGAATTTGAAATAGCTGAAAAATAGGCTTCATTTACGGTCTGTAGAGTCTATGGGCGTAACTTTGTCCATTTCTTTTTACAGTCTATGGTTGTATTGCGAAGTGTTGTGAGCTTGTAGATTGGCTATTTTTGACTCATTTTGAAAATAAATTAAATGGGACATTCTTCATATGTTTGATGCCAATACTGTTTTACTATTACTCAAGTAAAAATCTGAATGTAGGCCGTTTACTTGTAACAGAGTATTTCCACATTGTGGTATTACTTTTTCCACCACTGTAGTTGTGTATGGAAAAGACTATCACAGTGTCCTGATAGAAGCTTGTTTCTTGTTTATGGAAAATCTCCTAGATGAATCCATTTCCATCATAATCATTTCATATCAAATCAAGACATTGTGATGCAAATAAACATAAAAGAAACACAAATATTTGAATAGTCAACAAAGAAGTGTCTCTAAAATGTCAATCATGAACAGAAAAACGCAGTCAGTTTAAAACCAGCGAGTGTCAAATGACGATACTGAGACCATGTGGCTTTTGGTGAAGTCTCTTGAGGAGGGAATGTTTTGGCTAGAACCTAAGCTCTTGTGGGCTCCCCGTGTGAATGATAACCAGTTGTTGTCTTACTTTGAGCTGTCATTACAATCTGAGCAGATCATTTTAAGCCTGGAGGGACAGTGCTTGCGGCAGATTGCATACGTGTCAGTCTCTCATGACAAGTGTTCCGGTCCTGGAGTTAATTAACATCTCTGCCTTCGCAAAACGAAGTTAACCCACACAACCACATGGAAGGCTGCGGGAAATACGTTTGGAAATACGGTTATTGACAACTTTTTTTGTCCTATTTTCGCCTTCATCGTATGATGGTGCTGTGTGAAGATTGACAATTTACAAGCTCAAAACACGTCATGATACGATGTGTTGTGAGCTAGTACAATACGAAATGTTTTTAATTATTTTAAATATAATTCACCATGCCCAGAATTTGAATGCCGGGAAGAGGTGATATGGAAATTCAAAATACCATGTTATAATGTGTAATGAACCTGACCTCCTCAGTAGCATTCAGGACAATCACTCAAGGCATTTTGACAGAGGCTGTCAATAGCAACACTTATCTAAGATCTTGAGGGTGTATTCACCTACTGTATGGAAAATGCTGCGACTGCGAGACGCCTCCGTACAGACTGAGTTTTAAATTTAACTTAGCTCCAGGCCAGGTGCATCAAAAAACCTGTCTTTTGAAAAGTTGTGCATTTCATTAAAAACTCAAGTTTGAATGATTTATCAGACACATTTTTTCTTCTTTGTGCCTACAGTATGTTAAGGATGCGCACACAGCAAGAGTCCATTTTTACATTCTATTAGTAATACAGTACAGGACAGTAAATCGTATCACTCAATCGCATCTAAAGGTGATGTATTTTTTTCTCCATGTACAATCTATCTTTGTACAGCGTGTAATAATAATAATAATAATAATAATAATAATAATAATAATAATAATAATAAACTTTATTTATATAGCACCTTTCATGACATAAATGCAGCTCAAAGTGCTTTACAGGGAGAAATACAGAAATGGTGAAAAAAAAAAAACATAAAAATAAAAATATACATGAAAACATCAAAGCAGTTTAACGGAGGCATAAAAATAAGGTACAGTGTCATAGAAAAAGATCAACTAAAAGCAAGAGTGAAGAGGTAAGTCTTGAGCTGTGCTTTAAAGCTATCCACGGAGGGGGCCTGTCTTAGATATAATGGGAGTTTATTCCAAGCAGTCGGCCCATAGAAGCAAAATGCTGCTTCACCGTGTTTTTTATATGACATTTTAGGTACGTCGAGTCGGCCAGCATTAGAGGACCTGAGTGGGCGATTTGGAACATATCTAGGCAGGAGGTCCTTGAGGTAGGAAGGTGCCAGGCCATTAAGAGCTTTATAAACAAGTAAAAGAATTTTAAAATCAATCCTAAAAACAACTGGGAGCCAGTGTAGTCATGCTAAGACTGGGGTGATATGTTCCCTCATCTTAGTTTTAGTTAAAACTCTGGCTGCCGCATTTTGGACGTGTAGAAAAAGTAAATAAGAAGGTTGGAGAGGCTTATTGTCAGTATCAACGCTGTCGAAAACGCTGTAGAACGCTGATGAAGATATGCTGTATGCACATCATCCCATTTCAACTGGGGTCTGTTGTCAAGGTGAAAGCCCAGAGCTCCATATTGATTGATCATCCCATTCTATGTCCTGGTCAGGGTTTATTGTAAGAGGACTGTTACGTAAACACAGAGATTAACACTGAGAGGGGAAATGATCTGTGTTATATCAGGGTGTGTGTAAAAAACACTAACCCTGCTCATGACAGTCATCAGCTGCTCTGCTGTCAGAAGAACACGCACGCACAGCCACACACACACACACACACACACACACACACACACGCACCCATGGCAAAACCGTGTCGTGATTGGTTGAAAAAGACAGCTTCTGGGGTAGTACACACAACGGAAATCCCGCCCTATAGACCCTTTCTGCTGTAGATGAGAACAGCCTGGGAACAAGATTAGTGTGACTGTGACAAAGAAAGAAAGATGTGACTAAAATAACTGGAGAATGGGGGGGATAACACACATTTTCATGATACACTGTGGGTAAGATCAGCACGACTGCCCTGAAGAGATAATTAACTTTTAGATCAAAAAGGTCACGATCAAGATCATGGCCAAAATCAAGAGCAGATTGGCGGAATTTAATGAATGTATGTAACTTGATGGGATAGATGGTCTTGGCAAACATAGATGGTATTGGCAAACAGCAAACAACATAACCACAGATCAAAATGTCAGGGATATATTTATGTTCATGTGGACAGTGCCATTTCCCCTCCCTGTTTCCCCGGTCTCGTTCTGTTATTAATTAATGTTACAGCGATGGCAGAGTTAGACACATGCGGAACACATGGGAAGAAACCACAAACACAACATTTAGTGTATTTGTAATCACCAGTGTCTGCATTCTGAAACTATGAAGAAATTACAACACCGTCAATGTGAGAAAGCGTGCTGTGTGTGTGTGCGTGTGCGTGTACGTGTCGTGAGCTTGTATCGACTATTTTCAGAATGTTTATATCCTCAAGTATACAAATACAAACGTGTGTGAGTGCACGTGCATGCTTGTGTGTGAAACACACGTTTTGAGATGTACACAAAGCGTGGAGCAAAGAGAAACCTTGTTGACAGTCCAAATACCTTGCTCGCGTAATGTCATTCTGTATGTTGGCCTTTTGGATTCTTATTTAAAAACAAACAGTCTACAGACCGCATTGTATATTTAGACAACATTTTACAAGGAACAATATTTCAAGAGAACACATCTCAGGCCTTTCTACAAGTGTAACTTCATGGTCAGTGAGTCTGAGGCTAATAAACTTATACTTTTTTAATCTAAATATGCTTTATTTTATTTTATTTTGTTCAGATTCTTCCCCCTCTGGCACTCATTGCATTTCTGAGCCTGTTAAATGGTCATGATGAAAGATATGCAGGCAGTGTTTGCTCGCTGAAATCCAAGGAGACATCACGAGAGTCATCTTGGATGCTGGTATTTATGCAGCATTTCAGAGGTTTTGTGGCTGTCTGAGGGTCTTACCAGCCAGAAACACAAGACTCTGGAAGAGCGGTGCAGCCAAGAAGTTGTGTTTATGTGGGGACACTGCAGAAAGCACACAGACATAGTTTATCTTGGGGAACGATAAAAAAAGGAGGCTGGTTTATCCCCGGAATACATGTGAATATGGATAAAGTGTCTTTGGCAATGGATAACCCTTCAGTAATTGGCTGAAATTCATATTGGTTGATAATATCTTTATCCTCTCATTTGACCTTGAAACTCCTTTCCTCTGGTAAAAATCTGTCCAGTTGCATTTTCTACTCAGACAGCTCCGATGTAAACGCAGACTTTTGAGTTCACCACCACTTAAGCCACGGCCATTTAGAGCGATTTCAATCACTCTCTTTCCATTTTTGCTGTATGGCATAACCATCTCCATATGTATGCTAAGATGAGTGGGCAAAATCTAATCTTTATCAGAGGTGATGAAAAGTGCAAAAAGAGAAACTAAATGCACTATTTTCTTAGCCACAATCAAATGGAGTATCAACATCAGGCGCACAGCCAAGTTCTCTTGAAGTGTTAAAATCCATCCCCCTCCAAAGACACCGTAATCCCCCACGCAACCACATTTGGATTTAATTTGCACAGAAATTTGGTGGTGTCGAAAAATACTATTTCATTTTAAGGGGATCAGTTCACAGGGTGGCCGTGGAAGAGTTTGGACCATGCTTTAAAGGCCTTGATATACTTTGTTGAACGAGGTTGTCACGCACGAGAGTAGCCGATCTACAAGCTCACAATGCGCTGCAGTGCGACGCATTGTGAGCTTGTAGATCGGCTAATTTGAGTGAACGACACCCACGCGCGACTAAGTATAATTCAGGTTTATGTGTTCTCTGGGATCCAATCTCTGTAGAGATTTATGGAAGCTCGTTGTGGTTGTGCTTCGTCACTGTTCTTGCTGACAGCGTCCTGGTGGTGGAGAAGCCACCATGGCCCCTGGGTGTTCCAGTAACCTCACTACACTCATCCAGTATAGATGGAGTACATGAAGAACTGTCTTGGCCCTTTGGAACAGGGCTGTCAGAAAAAAACAATCAGCTTATTGTCTCAGTAAATAGGCACGCTGAAAATAAAGGATTATTTATATACCGTGTATATATATATATATATATATATATATATATATATATATATATATATATATATATATATATATATATATATATATATATATATATATATATATATATATATATATATATACATACATATATATATATATATATATATATACATATATATATATATATATATATATATATATATATATACATATATATATATATATATATATATATATATATATATATATATATATATATATATATATATATATATATATATATATATATATATATATATATATATATACATACATACATACATACATACATACATATATATATATATATGGTGGTGGCCACGATGACGCATCGCTCCAATCAACAGCAGCAGCCAATGCGGTATCTATGTGTATAATATCTATGGGTGTAAAGTCTGTGGAGCTCCCTCTGGTGGAATAACTGTGTACAGTACATTAGTAACCTTAGAAATGTAATTGATTTGGGGCTAGCACGGTTGCTTACCTTGATTGTTAGGCACTTGCCAGTGTCCTGTCAGCAGGAGTGGAAAGAGTAATAGAATATCCTACTCAAGTAGAAGTAGACTTGACTTAAATATTACTCAAGTAGAAGTAAGATTACCTGTGTTGAAAGCTGCTACTAATAAAAGTAAAAACATAGCTCTTTTAATTAACAAGTACTGCCAACTACTTTTGTTGGTATTCTTGTCAGATACCAACAGGTGTAATGCAAAACGTCACACAGACACTTTGAGGGTGCAATAAACGCAACGTTCTAACCTGGATTCCACAGTGTGGGCGCTGTTTTTTCTACGTCTACCAACAAATCCCTCTCCAGTTCACTCTCCTGTTCACACATTTTTCAATCGCTTGTCACTATAGTGTCTTAAAACCCTGTTCAAAGCTCCTTCTGACTCTGTCTGCTTTGGGGTCCAAAACCCTTTCCTTTACAAAAGCTTTCTCAAATATTGACTTATGGGAGGAAAGAGGTTCAAAGTAGACTTCCATGAAATCTCCTGATTGAATAATAACAGCAAAACTGTAAGCTACTCTGGAATTCTTGCCTTTCTTGCCTTTCCAAAAGGACAAGAGTTGAGTAAAGCACTTGATCAAAATATGCTGTTGAAAAGTAAAAGTAGTGAGAGTAGAATTACTGACTTTAATGTCCTCAAAGGACAGTACATCACATGAAAAAGCTATGAGGTAGAGAAGCTAGAGATGAATAAAATATACACTGGTCAGTGGTCCATTTGCAAGGCATAAAAAGATACAGCTGTGAATGTAATCATCCATAAAGTGTCCTCATAAGAAGTCTCCATGCACTTAACTGAACAAAAAGCTGAAACCAATGTTAAACATTTACATTTGCTTCCAGATGAATCTCATCATGAAAAAGTTTTGTGTTCAAGCCGATCGCCTTAAAAATGTACTTGCATGTGGTTTGTCATGCTTCGCGTTTTAGCTGTGACACTGGATTCCAATCCAATTAGTTCTAATCGGAAACACTCAAGTAGTAATAGAGGATTTTATGTATTTTCTTTTTACTGTATAGACAACTTTGGCAGAGAAAGCTGTGGAGCTCTAGAGATACTTGACCAGATGTTCGACCTCATGGGGATGATTGATGCCATAAAATGATTATTGAAACATACTGTTCCTCCTGGGTTTATTTGCTATACAAGAAAATGTTTAATGAAACAGACAATCCGGTGTTATTATTTATGTCATGGGGTTTATGCTTCCCACAGAGATTACACAATAACTGTGTAATTTGCCATTTCAAGAGTTGTTTATACAGATAATTATTATCTGTATCAACAACTCTGAACCGTGACAGAATGAGAACCTCTCCATGTTTTTAATTAATCTGTCTTGTGTTAATGTCTCTTAGAAATAATACCATACCCTCTTAGATTAACAAGTGACCCGGGAGACTTGCCACTGGAATCCCCAGGGTCCCCGGAGGGGTCCCCAGCAAAATGAGGAACAGATTAAGCACTTAAGCACCTATTTTATTTTTATCTACAATCCCAGAAAGTGTTGCGATGCATTGTGTTGTGAGCTTGATCATCAATGTATCAAGAAATGTTGACAAATCTTCTCTTATGGGGGTCCCTGGCACAAAATCTTTTCAGATGGGGGGTCCGCAGCTAAATACTTCCCTGACGTGAATATGTTTAAGAACCACGTCTGTGCAAAGAAAGAAAAAGTAGATTTAGTCGGACAGGGCTGTGGATCAGGTTCACATTGGTTCCACTACGGTTTACAGTAGCCTCATGTGGATCAGCACGGCTGGTTCAAAGAACCTTTATTGGTCCTGTTCAGATACAGAACATTCAGAGCAGAGCAGACAGTGTTTTGCCAGGATCTCCTCATAACAATCAGGTCGGGGTGCTCCTTCCATTCCGACATCTCGCCACTCCGACTAGTGGCTTCCGCGTGCGGTTAGGGTTAGGGTTAGGTATAGGGTTCGTTAACGTCGGAAAGGCGACATGTCGGAAAGGCGAAATGCACCCCAATCAGGTCAGATGGTTCTAGGTATTCGTAACTGTCGGCAGAAACCTTGTATCTCAATTTTTCTACTTTTTATGTTTTTTTCCCCGTAAAGTCAATGCCCTGCTTCGTCGCACGATAGTGTCACGCTAAATTTGCGAAAATGTCCGATCTACATAGCTCAATGCGTTGTGAGCTCTTTTTTGAGTGGTGCCAACCACTCTCAAGGACTGACTTTGTGTGTTTGTGTGACAGGGTCAAAGCAGGGGGGTGAAACCAAATTGTAACATTTTTTATTGATGATGAAAAACCTGTATTACGCACTTAAAAACATCATTCTCTTAACTATATTTCTGCACTGCATGTTTTATGGTTGACAATGTATTTCCCCCCGGTCCCCGAGCCACTTGACATTGGACTCCCCTAGAGGCTGTGTGACATTGGCCTTGTGACAGCGGACGGCCAATGTCCCCAGGTCACGCTGGTGGCAGAGCGAATGAGGGCGGAGTAGGGTGTGGCCCACCTTATTCAAAAGTGAGCGCGAGCCACTTGGACAGCAGAGAGACAGGCATACAGGGCAGTGTGGAAGTGACAGCCAGAAGGGACGGTTGTGCACAGGAGGAGCAGACATACCACGGAGCAGAGGTGGGGAATACAGTGATCGCGGCACGTACCAAGCCACCAGCAGCGGACGGTGAGCAGACGGCGCAGTAGCAGCAGAGACGGGGAGGACAGACAGACGAACCAAGGAACGGAGGAGAGGTCCAGTGGCGATAACGTTGCGCGCTTCACACCCTCAAAGCCAGACGTACAGTCTGGCGGGCGAGTAAGTGTCCTTCTATGCAACGTTACCTTTATAAACCCACGGTCCTAAACCTCATATGTGAAATATACCTGAACAGATGAACTGGTTCTAGTTTCTATGATTGCAGGCAATACGCACGAAGACAAGAAGAGACAGTGATTCCTGGCCTAAACCCCCGCTCCAGTTAAACCCCATATAAGGACATTCCCACCTTTTGCATTGAACCGTGATGAGTATATGACATATAGCAATTGAATTGGCACTTGGCACTTTACTGCTTCAGTAATAGTTGGCACTTTAACGCTAAATTCATTATTTATTTGCTATAGTTTGCACAAGCCCTGTCTGTTTTTAGTGTTTGGTGATTGTCTGTATTCCTGTATTTTAGTTAGTTAGTGGGCGCATTAGGAGGTTGAGGTTTTAGAATTAGTGTTATATTTTGTTTATGCTTTTCAATATTTTATGGCTTATAGACGCCACTGTATTAGCTTAATAAAATAGATTACCTTTTTATACAAACCTGTTTCCGTCCAGCTTTCTCCAAGGGATATGTGTTGAAGTGTTGTTCTCATTTAAAAGTATTGTACTTACCTGGGTAAACTCGAACCTGTGAATAGCCTAAGAAAGAGTGTTACAGAGGACCCTACCTCTTAAATAAAAAGGTGGCGTAGTCTTGCAGTACCTAACAAACAGTATTATTCTCACAGTAATTACGCACCCCGCACTTTACCGTGCAACTGATATTTTATTGTTGTGAGTTTAATGTGTATTGTTATTTATTTATTATTGAGACAAAGTAAAGAGTGTCAGCATTCTAAAAAGAAGTGGCAAGTTACATGTGACAACCTGGCCACCGTCACATATTTGGCGTAGCGCGGCAGGACTGGGTAGAGAACAACACAAAATCCCTAAGAGAAACTGTATTGAAATTTTGCTGTTTTGCTGCTTTTTGTTTTGTTTTGTTTGGTTGAATCAAGAAAGTAATGATGATGATGCCAGTGTATCCAGGGGCACCGTGGCTACCTAAGTTTTCGGGCATAGAAGGTGAGGAGAAATACAGGGAATGGAGAGAACAGATTAAAGGATTATTGGGCACTCAGGATTTAACAGAGGAGAAAAAAGTTGCTTTTGTAGTACAGACCCTTACTGAGGAAGCTAAGCGACAAATTAGTGTAATTGACAAGGAAGATCGCAATACAGTGGCCAAAGTCTTTAAATGTTTAGACACGTTGTATAAAACATCTGTTTCTGCTTCCCAAGCTCGTGCCTTGTTCTATGGCTGTGCGCAACGCGCAGGCGAAAGTGTGCAGGCTTATATTTTGAGGCTTAGAGAGTTGTTCTGCGGGCTGCGGCGGCTCGACCCAGACACCGCTCCCTCCGATGCCATTCTGCGAGAGCAGTTACTTGTAGGACTGTCTGAAGGCCCTCTGGGTCAAGCCTTAAGAATATATGCCCGTCGAAACCCCACAGAAGACTTCGCCGCCCTAAAAAATGAGGCCTTCCTACTAGACACTGAACATAGAAGAGAAGGGACTGCTGAAATCTTGTGCCATGCTGTTAAACCTGTCTCTATCCCAACACCCTCACAGGAATCTGAATGGAGAGAGAAACTGAAACAGGAGATTATGGAAGACGTCAAATCGCAAATGCAGGGGTTTACGCAGGAGCTCATGAAAGAGATCAGACCGCTCCTTCGACCCAACACCACCGATACACGACCTCGCGGTTCGCCTCCATCTGAACGACGCCGGGAGCCGTACCAACGCAACGAGTGGGATGAGGGAGGTAGGCCGATCTGTAGGAGCTGTAGGCAGTCTGGGCACATTGCTCGCTTTTGTAAAGCTGACCCCAATCATTTAAACTAGTACGCCCTGTCGCCGAGGTCCGGGAGACAGGGGTGCAGCGCGCACTCGCCAGATCAAGGGCTAATGAAGTGTTTATTGGGGACTGTCCGACTATTGGGATCACTATGGGAGGAGTCCACTTAAGGGGGTTACTGGATACTGGGTCACAAGTCACATTAATGCAGCAAAGCTTATTTGAGGAAAAATTCTCACACCTAACGTTGGGAAATGGGCCCCTTGTTTTTAAATTACGCGCCGCTAATGGTCTTGACTTACCGTACACTGGCTATGCCATATTGGACCTAGAGCTGGAGGGAATGAAGATCCCAGGGAGAGGAGTTGTAATCGTGAAAGATGAACATTGTACTCAACCGCTGATTATTGGGATGAATGTCGTGAACGCTGTATGGCATGCCCTCTTTAAATGGCCTGGGAGGCCTGTGTTTCCATGTCAGCAGGGAAGGACGCTGTGGAAGGACGCATTCGCCACCTGTAGGAGGGTGGAGGCAGTGACGAACGAAGATGGGTCCATCGGTTATGTGTGGCCGGTCGGCCGGCGGAAGATTCGAATCCCCGCGCAGAGTGAAGTGATGATCTGGGGCCGCGCTTGGAGAGGACCAAATGGAGCGGACTACGAGGCCTTGATGGAAGCCTTGCCGGATGGAAAAGATTTGGGAGTGGCCCGTGCCCTCGTCACGGTGCGCCACGGACGTGTTCCCATACGAGTGTGCAACCCACACGCATATAGTCTGGTCCTGGACCGCCACCAGAAGCTGGGGAGGCTGTACCCGGTGGAAGAAGCGGATGTCCGAGGCGGCAGGGACCTGAGCCTGTCCCTGGGGACCGACGGAGAGGTGGAAGTGGCCGTAATCAGTGTGGAAGATGATGGACCACTGAAGACCCTGCCCGAAGAGATGGAAGTGTTGACGGAGCGTGATGACCTGCCGGAGGCGCAGAAGAGAGAGTTACACGAGATGTTGTGTCGGTGGAAGAAGGTGTTCGCCATCCATGACGAGGATTTCGGACGGACGGACGTCGTGCAACACCAGATACCGACCGGAGACGCGGCACCCATACGAGAGCGACACCGGCCGTTGCCGCCCTCCATGTACCGGGAGATGAAGACCCTCCTGAATGAGATGCTGGAGAAGGGAGTCATCAAGGAGAGTTGCAGTCCGTGGGCGGCACCTATCGTACTGGTCAAGAAGAAAGATGGCAGCTGGAGGTTCTGCGTCGACTACAGGAAACTTAACGCCGTGACGCACAAGGACGCCTTCCCCCTACCCAGGATAGAAGAGACGCTCACCAGCCTGACGAAGGCGCAATGGTTCTCCACGTTAGACCTGGCCAGCGGGTATTGGCAAGTAGGAATGGATCCCCGGGACCGGGAGAAGACCGCCTTTACGACCCCGCTGGGCCTGTTCGAGTTTCAACGCATGCCGTTCGGGCTTTGTAATGCGCCCGCGACGTTCCAGAGGCTGATGCAGCAGTGTCTGAGTGGTCAGGTGACAGAATCCTTGCTGGTATATCTTGATGACATTATAGTATATTCACCTGACTTCTCCTCTCATCTACAGCACCTCGAGCTCGTCTTCCAACGCCTGTGGAGACATGGACTGAAGCTGCGGTTAGACAAATGCAAACTTCTGCGGAGGGAAGTGCAATTTCTGGGCCATGTCGTGGACAAAGAGGGAGTGCGGCCCGATCCGGAGAAAGTGGTGGCAGTGCGGGACTGGACACCACCCTCAACGGTCCGCGAGGTCCGCGCGTTTCTAGGTCTAGCGGGTTACTATAGGCGTTTCGTGTCCTCTTTTGCTGCTATAGCACGACCCTTAAACAACTTATTGATAGGAATCCCAAATGACGTAAAATCCCACCAGTGTAAAGTCGAGTGGACTTCGGAGTGCCAGCGGGCGTTTGATGCGTTAAAGAGTGCCCTCACACAAGCCCCGGTGTTAGCGTATGCGGATTATACACAGCCTTTTGTGGTTTACACTGATGCGAGTGGCCGTGGGTTGGGAGCGGTTCTAGCCCAGGTCCAAGACGGTCACGAACGTGTAATAGCTTATGCAAGCCGCAGTCTCCACCCGACCGAGCAGAATGACGCAAATTATAGCTCGTTCAAATTGGAGCTTTTGGCCCTTAAATGGGCCGTGACCGAGAAGTTTAAAGATTATCTCACTGGCGCTCGATTCACAATATTCACGGACAATAACCCTGTTGCGCATCTCCAAACGGCTAGATTGGGAGCTGTGGAACAACGGTGGGCTGCTCAACTTGCGTCGTTTACTTTCGACATCAAGTATCGACCGGGCAAAAACAACGCCAACGCTGATGCCCTATCGCGGTTCCCAGTGCAGCCTGTAGATGTGGCGGCTGTACAATCGACGCCAGCAGCCCGGGAGGATGAGTGGAGAGAGACGCAGGATCGGGATCCAGATGTGCAGGTGGTGAAGAGGTGCGTGGAACGGGGGAGAGCCCCTAATATGGTGGAGAGGGAGAATTGGACTCGGGGAGCGCGGCAACTGTTACGCCAGTGGAACAAACTGATTATACGAAATCATGTGTTATATAGGAAGGTGACCGATCCTTATACCAAAGAACAATACTCACAGATCATTTGTCCAGGTTCACGCAGAGAGGAGGTATGGAGAGGAATCCACACGGCCGCGGCGCATGCTGGGTTGGAGAGGACCTTGGCCCAGCTGCGACGTCGGTTCTATTGGCCAGGCATGGAGGGAGCGGTGCGTCAGTTACAACAGGGTTGTGTCGCCTGCAGCCTGCAGAGGAACAGGTCAGAGCCTCGGGCCCCCTTACAACCCTTTGAAGTCTCATATCCACTAGAAGTAATAGCCATTGATTTCCTCACATTAGGTAGGCCTGCTGATGCGTGGCAAAACATTCTGGTAGCTACTGACTTATTCACCCGTTATAGTTGGGCTATTGCCACCCGAGACCAGACTGCGCACACCACTGTCCGTGCGTTATGGACGCATATTATCCAGCCGTTCGGCTGTCCGGCCCGGTTCCACTCAGATCGAGGCCCCAACTTCGAGTCCGAGTTAATGCACCATTTATGTCAGACTTATGGTATTGCAAAAAGTCGCACCACTCCGTACCACCCGGCTGGGAACGGTGGAGTGGAACGATTTAATCAGACATTACTGAACATGTTGCGATCACTAGACACTGATAAACAAGGAAGATGGAATGAGCACTTACCCGAGTTAGTTCATGCTTATAACAACACGATCCATAGTGCTACGGGTTATGCCCCCGCCTACTTAATGTTTGGCCGACATTTGAGGCGCCCTATAGATGTCCAGTTAGGAGTGCAGTCAGCGCAAGAGCGCATGGGAGTGGGTGGCTGGGTACAGGACCACCAACAGAGAATGGCGACAGCGTATAGGACCGCAGGGGAGAGGATGGGAGAAACGGCCAAGAGGAGAAAGCAGGTTTATGACCGTAGGGCCGGTATTACACCCCTATTACCAGGAGAGAGAGTGTGGATTCGAAATAGGAAGAGAGATGGCCAGGGGAAATTGAGTACGTGGTGGGACCCCGAGCCTTACGCAGTGATGGAACAGGTGGGAGCTACGGGGTTGGTGTACCGAGTCAGACCCGAGAAGGGGGGGCGGGAAAAGACCATACATAGAAATGCGTTGAAAGTGTGTGTAGCCCCCAGGTCGCCCCACGAGGACCCCCCAGCTGTAGTGCAGCCCGAGCAGGTAGAAGCAACAACGCCGCAGTATTATGGGTTTCTCTCCGTCCCGAGAGCACCAGATGAGCCACGGCGCTCGGGAAGAGCAAATATAGGCCAGCCACCCCAGAGGTATGGACATGATTAGGGACAGTTGCAGGGACTGGCAACGGAAAAGTGGGGGGGGATGTGACAGGGTCAAAGCAGGGGGGTGAAACCAAATTGTAACATTTTTTATTGATGATGAAAAACCTGTATTACGCACTTAAAAACATCATTCTCTTAACTATATTTCTGCACTGCATGTTTTATGGTTGACAATGTATTTCCCCCCGGTCCCCGAGCCACTTGACATTGGACTCCCCTATAGGCTGTGTGACATTGGCCTTGTGACAGCGGACGGCCAATGTCCCCAGGTCACGCTGGTGGCAGAGCGAATGAGGGCGGAGTAGGGTGTGGCCCACCTTATTCAAAAGTGAGCGCGAGCCACTTGGACAGCAGAGAGACAGGCATACAGGGCAGTGTGGAAGTGACAGCCAGAAGGGACGGTTGTGCACAGGAGGAGCAGACATACCACGGAGCAGAGGTGGGGAATACAGTGATCGCGGCACGTACCAAGCCACCAGCAGCGGACGGTGAGCAGACGGCGCAGTAGCAGCAGAGACGGGGAGGACAGACAGACGAACCAAGGAACGGAGGAGAGGTCCAGTGGCGATAACGTTGCGCGCTTCACACCCTCAAAGCCAGACGTACAGTCTGGCGGGCGAGTAAGTGTCCTTCTATGCAACGTTACCTTTATAAACCCACGGTCCTAAACCTCATATGTGAAATATACCTGAACAGATGAACTGGTTCTAGTTTCTATGATTGCAGGCAATACGCACGAAGACAAGAAGAGACAGTGATTCCTGGCCTAAACCCCCGCTCCAGTTAAACCCCATATAAGGACATTCCCACCTTTTGCATTGAACCGTGATGAGTATATGACATATAGCAATTGAATTGGCACTTGGCACTTTACTGCTTCAGTAATAGTTGGCACTTTAACGCTAAATTCATTATTTATTTGCTATAGTTTGCACAAGCCCTGTCTGTTTTTAGTGTTTGGTGATTGTCTGTATTCCTGTATTTTAGTTAGTTAGTGGGCGCATTAGGAGGTTGAGGTTTTAGAATTAGTGTTATATTTTGTTTATGCTTTTCAATATTTTATGGCTTATAGACGCCACTGTATTAGCTTAATAAAATAGATTACCTTTTTATACAAACCTGTTTCCGTCCAGCTTTCTCCAAGGGATATGTGTTGAAGTGTTGTTCTCATTTAAAAGTATTGTACTTACCTGGGTAAACTCGAACCTGTGAATAGCCTAAGAAAGAGTGTTACAGAGGACCCTACCTCTTAAATAAAAAGGTGGCGTAGTCTTGCAGTACATAACAAACAGTATTATTCTCACAGTAATTACGCACCCCGCACTTTACCGTGCAACTGATATTTTATTGTTGTGAGTTTAATGTGTATTGTTATTTATTTATTATTGAGACAAAGTAAAGAGTGTCAGCATTCTAAAAAGAAGTGGCAAGTTACATGTGACAACCTGGCCACCGTCACATTTGTGTGTCCGGATGAGCATGGCCTCAACAGCTGCAGCTGATTGCAACACAAAGATGCAACCAGTTACACTAATTAAACACAAACAGGAGTGAAGGCACCACTCACTAGCCTGCTAAACCCTCCCTCTGGAAATCTCATTTCCATTTGATTTAATCAAATGGAAATGAGATTTCCGGAGGGAGGGTTTACCAGGCTAACCACTCACTTCACACTGGGTATGATTTTTTTGCTGCTTATTATTTTTGCTACTTTTGAAAATTGTTGAAATTGAAAGTGGTTAAGTCTGTCTGTGGGAGAGCTTACCCAGAGCTTGTGACTAAACAACATTGGATCCATTGGAACCAGTGTACTTCAGTACAATTCTGTGGTACTTTTATTTTACTGGAGTATTTCCAATTTTCAGTACTTTTACTTTTAATTCTACTCCACTACTGTACATCTCAGATATTGTGCTTTTTACTCCACTACAATTATTTGAAAACTTTAGTTACTAGTTACTTTGTAGATTTTGCATGTAACCACTTCAGCCATAGGCCTACATTTCGGCCATTTGAAAATAGACGATCTACAAGCTCACAACGTGTCGTGGTGCAACGCCGTGTGAGCTTGTACATCGGCTATTTTGAAAAGATTTTTATACATTTTACACATTCGAAAACTTGTGAAACGGGACATTCTGCTTAATGAGTGCTTTCTACTTTTGGTAGGCTACTTTAAGTACATTTTGATACTTTTGTACTTTTAGTGAAGTCAATTTTGAATTCCTGACATTTACTTGTAACAGGGTATTTATATTTTGCAGAATTGATACTTTTACTTTTAATTGATACTTTTACTTAAAAATGGGAGTACTTTTTCCACCACTGGTTGGAACACAGGTTATTTTTTCAGTTTCTTGACAGTTTTTGACAAATAAGGTTTCCACCCGACAGCATGCATCTACCGCTGGTTTTCCCATGGTTTTCATTGTGTGGGATTTACTGTAATGTGCTAAAGATGGCGATGCTGCAACGTATCAGCTCCACAAATTAACCACTTTTCTAACTGCCGTCAGTGATCTTGCATTGTATTTGCGTTGCTGTTGGGTGGAAACCTTGTCCAAAATGTTCCTTTTAAAAATAGTGAAAATAGCCGATCTACAAGCTCACAATGTGTCACATGTGAGCTTGTAGATCAGCTGTTTTCACTACGTTTGTGTGGCACTCTTGTATGATGACATAAGGCATTAATTTACGAAAAGTTGAAAAATGGGAGATATGGTTTCTGCCCGACAGCAACGATTGTGAGTGTTGAAGTAAAGCCAAGGCTAACCGGGTCATGACTGTCAGTCACTGTGTTTCATGGTCTGAAAACACGTGTTAACCTTCATTTATGCTTCATCACACGCTCAACAGAAATGCTCAAAAAACATTTCTGGAGATTTTAACTTAGTGTACAATAAGCCCTATTTACTTTGTTGTAAGATAACTGATCTTGTAGATCAGCTATTTTAGCTATTTTCGAAATAAATAAAACAATTTAATATTATTATTATTATTATTATTATTATTATTATTTTTTATGGTATATCATATCAGGCAGTCTACATTTCCCCCAAATAAATTAATATATTTAAATCAATCCGACCCCCCACACCCCCCACACTGCAAATCCAACCCTGGTTACGACAGTCATAAGTGTTGAGAAATAGCACCCAGAATGTTTTCCCAACCTCTGACTGGATTAGTCTCCTTGATAAAACAGGGTCGGACAGGGAAATGATGTCTTTGTCACATAATCGCTCTATAAACACACATGACTGAGGGTCAGGCTTTGCTAAACCTGCTGAGAGAAGAATAGACCACCCCACCCCCACCCCCTCCCTGTGTATCATATCTGCAGGTCCTCTATACCAGGGGTTCCCATTTTTTTCCAGCTCAATCACTTAATCCCTATTTAAAGGTAGTAGATGTAGATCGGCTATTTAAAACAAATTTTTCTTTTACATTTTTGAAACTTTTTTGGGGAAAACAAGTTGAAAAAAGGGGGCTTTAAAGGTAGAAACAGAAATAAAGAAAAACTGTGTGTTTACTCGTGACTCATACAAATCGGTCCCCGATCATGAGAATTAGATTATTTGGGTCTCCTACCGGAAATACACACGGTCATCAAATTGTTGTCTTAGGAATGCCACAAAAACTAAAATAAATCCATGACATCAAGGCTTCATGGGGTGTATTTGATAGAAAATAAGTATTTTTTTGCGTGAACTCCTCCTTTAATAAACAGAAAATACATTTTGAGCTCGGGATACCAATTTTCCCTGTGTCAAGAACTGACACAGGATACAGGTCCAGGATAAACAAGTGAAATTGTAAGTGATGACACAAAGGAATGAGCTGACAGAATTGGAACTGGATCGCTATAAAATTGAAGCTGATAAATGGGTACTCTCCTGATTTGCTGAAATTTGGCCACCCACCTGAACATTTATTTTCTGTTTATTAAAGAGCTGGAGAGACGGGGAGACCCCTGTTGCTGAACAAACACTATACAATGATAACTATTTGAAAAAATGTGGGTTACAAAATCGTGGGATAAAAATTATTAAAAAAAAAAAAAAAAAAAGATAACTATTTGAATATAGTGCTTTAACCTTTTAATAATACGCGCAAAAACATATATTTGTACAGGCTAAATCGAAATCGAAAGAGCCGCACTGTGTGGTAAAGGCCATGGAACACTAGAGGAGATGAACTGACTCTGAATGTGTCCCTGCCCCTAACGTCTGCCGCTTTCCGTGTGTCAGGGCTTTAAAAGAGCACCTCACTCATTTTCAATCTTCTATAATATATCTTCATATAATTGGTCCTCACTGATGCTCATTATAAGCACCACCATTTCTGGCTACTAGCTCTGTGTCTCATTGGTGGGCTGTGGACAGTTCAGAGACAGCTGAAATAGAAGCCATTGCACTTGCATCAATTAAAAAATATACAATAATAATAATAATCTTGTTTTTAAATGACCACCATGTAATGGGAGGAAGGTTTCTGAACTGTCCACAGCCCACGTCTGAGATGCAGAGCGAGCGAGTAGACAGAAATGGTACCATCTTATAATGAGCATTAGTAGGGACCATTGATATGAGGAAATGGTGGAAAACGGTTGAAGTGTTCCTTTAAGGGTTGGAGATGAAGCAGTGACATAACGTGGTGAAGAAGACTCCCCCAGGGCATGTGTCTGAAGATCTCTTCACACGCTGCGGCAGTGTTTTCACATCAAATAATCCTCTTGTACAGGCTGTGGCCCCGCTAATGCTACGAGAGAGAGGTTGTTTTGATTAAAAATATCGAGAGCGAGGTGTTGGTCGTCCCTCGATAGTGTAAGCTCTTGTGGGAATGGGCTCGCAACATATAGTGATAATAACCCTGTATTGGTGGTTCTCAAAATGTAGTCCAGGGACCCCCAGGCCCAGGGGTCCTTAAGGGGGTTTGAGGGGGTCTCCAGCTAAATGATAGTTTAACAACTTGAGCCTTATATACTCGGCATACGATGAATAGCAAAATAGTTGGCAAGCTCACAAGGTGTAACGATGCGACGCCTTGTGAGCTTGTAGATCGGCTATTTTTTTTTACCATTTGTGAATGCATTTGAAAATTATAGGTTTCACTTTCTCCACTGTTATCGCCCCACCTAGGCAGTTGTACATTTTTGCACTAAATCTAACCTAACAACAAATATCTTCTCTTATGGGGGTCCCTGGAACAAACTCGTTTTATATGTGGCCTAATGCACATCAATTCAGGGGTCCTTGACATGAAAATGTTTGACAACCACTGAGTTACAGTACTTAGCACTCAGACCGCAATATGTGTGCCTTTCAGTAGCGGCAAATCCCAGCTGAATGTCATCACCTCTGGTGGGAAACGCTTCCAAAGAACACAGAGCAGCACACCTGGAAGATAGATCTCTGTCTGTGTGTTGGTTTCCCTCAATATCTGCTCTTAGCTATGTGCTACAGCCACTGAGAATCCAGAATAACCAGCACTGAACTAATGATTCTCAAACTGGGGTTAAGGGCTGGGCAAATTAACTGACAATATCAAAACCGATATTTAGAACCAATAACTGACTTATAACCGAATAATGAAGGTTTTTTCTTTGTTATAACAAATCAACGAATCAACACAAAATAAATCGAATAGATTGTTTAAAACGTAATCAGCTAAATCTATTTGTCTGATTAGCCACTTAGTTACAAGTATCTGTATACATGGTTATGGCTTATTGTCTCCGCCAGGCCGAAAGGCATGGCGAGAGCGTATGTTTTGCCCCCTGTCCGTCCGTCCGTCCGTCCGTCCGCCCGTGTGTCCGTCCGTCCGTGTGTCCGTCCGTCCGTGTGTCCGTCCGTGTGTCATTCTGTCTGTGTACAGCTAATCTCCGGCACTGTTGGCTTACTCGCAGTGAAACTGTGCACACACACTCCCTGGATGCCACAGAAGAACCTCCGCCCAAATGTTTTCACATGGGCCTTTTATAGCGCCACCAGGCGGCCGATTTGTGGATCATCCCTCACTTGCATTTCACTGCGTGTACCTGTATGAGTAGTGTCAAATAAACCTTCTTGATTGCAGAATAACTAGCACTGAACCAGTCATTCTCAAACTGGGGTCTGGGACCCCTAGGGGCTCATGGGATGTGTCTAGAACGGCCCAAACATTTGTAAATGTTTTCATTCATATTTTGTATGTAGCACTGTTTTACTAACTGAATCACTGCACCTGATAAACACTTGAGCCTACTGCACTGCCCAAGGCACACTCCCTGCACTCCAAAGCAGGCCCGCCCTTCACACTGTTGTTATTTCACCATACTAAAATGTAGCAAATATGGGCCTGCCTATAATTTAATTATAGGCAGACCAATGCAATGTTTTCCTCCACATTGGGCACTTTAAAGGGGTCCGTGACTTCCTAAACGCTTGAGAAACTCTGGTCTAAACTGGGCACTATATGTCAGCACTGTGGTTTGTGGGTCTTGCACTGGTGCTGACATCATCATTGGGGTCCTTTGCAATCCACTCATGTGTTCCATCGTATGACATGTTCTCATTGCATCGGGACAGACGTTAAAAAAGTATGCTCACACGTTGAGGAATACGAAGTGTGCACAAGAAATGTTTTAAGTACAAAACTTGACCTATAAAAGTTGTACTTATCCCAAACAATTAAATATATCTGCTAAATATTTAAAGGTATACAGAGTATGACCCCCCCCCCCCCCTTGAAATAGCAGCTCATCCTCCAATGATCCCACTCAGTCATTACTTATGACGTATTAGTTGTAGTTGTGTCTGTGTCAAGATAGATGATACATACCTTTATTGATCCCACAGGGGAAATTCAGGTGCCAGAGACAGCACAGCAGTGAAAAGTTACAGATACAGGGCAAAGAAGTATAATAGAAGAATAACATTAGAATTGTAGAGCCTTAAAATAGGCCAGGGATGCTATTGTATTCTTCTTCTTTCGTGTATCATTGTCAAATGTCAAACTCAGTGTCGTGTTGCCACGCCCCCTTGTCTCTGGTCCCACTTGGAAGAGGCCGGCTCTGAAGGTGGTCTGAGTAGGGATAGGTGGTGATTATGTGTTATTGTATTATAAAATAAAGAAATCATTTTATTATTATTTACTGTTAAACAACAGCTTCAGTTACAGTATGTATTGAAACGTCAAACTCTAACTGGTTCTTGTTATTGATTACAAACAGCAATCAGAAGGTGATCATTTGGTGCAGAAACCAAACAAGAAGCATTCTTATGTTTCTACTGTAAAATACAGACAAGCGTTAGGGACTGTGTTCAAGTGATTTATAATTTCAATTTTGTATTTAGTTTTTTTCAGTTGCTTTTGGTAGTCATGGCTGCCAGTTCCCACAGTCTGATGTCATGTGGAAGTTCTGACTGCTCCACACCGTACTGAAGAACTGCTAGCTTGCACAACATCTTCAGTCTAGGATCTAGTCTAAAATGTACAGATCATCAGATTGTATCCTCCAAAGAGTATGATACAATCTCCCAACCATCTTTGTGCCGCTGAGAGTAGCAGAGTGACCTGATGAAACAGGTCATCACCAGGTGAAACAGGTCATCGGAGTGGTGGCACCAGGTGGCGGAGTGCCTCTGGTGATAATGAAGGACCAGACCAGAAGAACAAAATGCCTCAAATCATGATCATGCGTTGTCCGATTGCGGTGAAAGGCCTGAGAAGAAATGGCACCCATGTGTTAATTTATCCTCGATTCGCCCATCAGAAATCTGATTTGTACTGATGTTCAGCACAGAATATCTAACGTAAGGGGTTGACAGATTCAATCTTAAACCTCCCAAACTGCTTCTGCACAGACTCATGGAGGGCTGCCCCGATGTTTCCAAACCTGTTTGATATTTACGAGATAAAATCTGGATGGCTCCGAGCGGACCCACAATAGCCAATGAGAGACAATGAGGACTTTTAAAATGGCAGCCGCAAAGAGACAACAAGCTGTGTCGCATGAGTTCCTTGCAAAGTGCCGTCTCAGTTTGTTCAACAACTGAGATGGACAGTTGAAATGTGGACACGACTGCTTTTATAACAGGCCTGTAGCCCTCTGTAAGTGGTGGAAAGTAACTAAGTACATTTACTCAATTATTGTACTTGAGTAAGGCTATAATTTTGAGGTACTTTCACTTTACATGAGTTTTCCTTCTTTGATAAGTTTGGAATATTTTGGAAGTTGGTGTTTTTTGTGACGGGACATTCTGCATATTTAATACTTAAGTATAATTAAGTATGTTTTGATGCCAATAGTTTTGATTCATTGATTTTACTTTAATTGCATTTCTGCATATTTTGCTATTGTTTTTACTCAGTAGTAAAACAGAATACTTCACTGATGTCTGTAGCCCTCTCTGGCAAGATAATTGTAATCATATTTTGTCGTTTGTCATGCAACAGTATTAATCTGATAATGTGAATATGATTGCGATTTGAGAGAAGAAAATGTGTGTTCCACTAGCTGAGGTAGAACATTTATTTCTGGGTCGAATTTGGCAAGAATTCCCGTTTCAGTGTTCAGAGGGTCGCACTTAGAATGGATTGGTTGCATTGATAATAACCATGATGCATTGCTTGAACAGGTCATGCATTAGTCAAAGTTACACACTGTAAGTACAGTATGGTTGATCAATTAAGACCCATTTAGTACTTTGTCATGAAATGGTGATGCATGGCGAAAATAGTTGATCTACAACCTCCAAAGTGTTTCATTGTGATGTGTTATAAGCAGTGGTGTTTTGGTCGCTACACGGGACACCATGGCGTTCAACTGGATTTTTTTCATTAGAATACCGTTCCCCTGAAAAAAATAAATCACCATTACACTACTGATTATAAGAAATCTTTTGAAAAACCTGACAACAAAAAACATTTTTCACACACACACACACACACACACACACACACACACACACACACACACACACACACACACACACACACACACACACACACACACACACACACACACACACACACACACACACACACACACAGAAGAAAGACAAGAAAAGAGGGCACACATTTGTCTGTATACTGACTGCATATGTATCATTGTAATTGATTCATGACTGCAGGGAAGAAATGCATTTTTCACCACACTTTAAAGGTCCCCTCCAGCCACGTTTTGAAGTATGTAAAACTCTGCTATGATTAATATTTAGTTTAACAGGGCTTACAGTGTGTGGGGGGGGGGGGGGTGTTGCTGGAGCTGAGCATCTACATTCAGCAGAGATTCACATTGCCCCAATGCTGGACACATTTAAGTCTGCCCTGAAAAGGTATCTGCTCACAAAGGCCTTGACTGCTGTTTTGCTTTCTTTATTTTGGGGTAAAGTGTCCCTGGGTTATATACAGTATCTTCTAGATCTGTATTAATCCCGCGATGGAAATTCAATTTCTGCTTCAACCAGCTGACTAACCTGGCTACTCAGATGGTCATGATGAGCGCGGGGGGGGGGGGTCTGAGTTAAGTGTCTTGCTCAGGGAAACTTCGAAACTCTCTACCCACTAAGCTACGGCCTCCCGTAATATGTGTCTGTGTGTTTATGTACATGGGATTGTTTTAGTTAGGTCAGAACCTGTAAGGGGAGTTGGTGTGTCAGTGTGAAGATACGCTCCAGATGGTTGCATGGTGGAGATATATGGCTGAACAGTGGCTTTGTAATGTGAACATGTGGGATGAGAACGAGCGATCAGGGACCTCACTTTTGCTGCTGCAGCAGCGTGCACTCTGCTGATACAGTCAGTCTGTCTCCACACAACAGGTTTGGTCTGCCTGTACTAGTGAATGCCATTCTATGTATACCTTGACCGTGACCTTGGTAAACCGTGACCTTGATCAAGGTCAATGTCTCTGTGTTCGGCTCCTACGACATTGTAGCAACATACAGTACGTACTGTAAGTAGGTCAGAGTGGCTTCAGTATCAGCCAAGAACGAGGGTGCATTTCCCCTTTTTAATGTACAGTTAGCTTTTTGTTCATGTGTCTAATTGTCTGGGGGAAAAAGCTCTTGCTTGACAGATTATTCATAGATCCTCTGTTGCCTGTGCTCTACCTTGCTGCTGAGTCTGTGTTACGAAGCTTGGCACTACTTTGGATGGCGGGGCTACGCTGTTGTACAGTGTAAGATTGCCTCAGGTACCCCAGACCAGTTTTTCTGTCTATGTTTTACTCTTTCAGCCTCCCTGAGTCACTCTTAAGGCGAAGGCAGTAATTAAAAATGAAAAAAAATCATATTGTAGGTTATATGATATATATATATATACGTTTCATGTGCATGTTTCATGTATGTTCACACCCAGGCATCGCATCAGTTATTGTAGGTGAGTTTGTGTGTTTTTCCAAACCCGACGCCCCAGTTGAGCTTTGTAACAACAAAGGAATCCATGTTCTTCACTCAAGGCTTCAACATATGTTGTACATGCAGCATGTACAAATTCCTGTAGGGATTATATATATTGTGTGTGTGTGTGTGTGTGTGTGTGTGTGTGTGTGTGTGTGTGTGTGTGTGTGTGTGTGTGTGTGTGTGTGTGTGTGTGTGTGTGTGTGTGTGTGTGTGTGTGCGCGTGTGCGTGTGTGTGTGTGTGTGTGTGTGTGTTCAGAGTGTATTGAACAAGGCAAGACATGTTTTAAGTTAATTCCCTAGAACCACTAAGCCAGCGCAAACATCACAGCTCCTTTGTCACGGCAGAAGAACTCTCTGATCTGTTAACATGCAGTCATTCTGATTTTCACTAAAGCACAGGCCTTGGACGGTTTGTTTTATATTATGTGGCATTTCACAGACAGGTGCGATGCGGCCTTTCTTTCATGTGTTTTATTTTGCTGCTGTACAGCCAGGAACTGCACCTGTTTTGCAGGGGGGGAAATAGGAGAGAGGCTGAGTTGTGGCCTTTCAGATTGATATGTAGCTTTACCTCGAAGAGCCTTGGAAACAAAGTGAATCGCTACGTTCAGACAAAAAAAATGCGTACAGCCAACACTGAGAGTTAATGCTTCTTGGAACCCATGGCAATGAGATGGTTGCCTTTCAGAATGTTGTCCTACCCTAATTCAACAAATGTAGGCTATTAGCACACCTAAGGGATAATCAGAGTCACAACTAAAATCACCTCACTCCTTACTGGGTCATCGTTCACCTGTTTGTGTGTGTGTGTGTGTGTGTGTGTGTGTGTGTGTGTGTGTGTGTGTGTGTGTGTGTGTGTGTGTGTGTGTGTGTGTGTGTGTGCGTGTGCGTGTGCGTGTCCGTGTCCGTGTCCGTGTGCATGTGCGTGTCCGTGTGCGCGTGGGTGCGTGGGTGCTTGCATAATAACATAGCTGTCGGGCAGAGGCCTTGAATTTGTCTCCAAAATTGTATAAATGAATGCACTACTATACTTTGTTGTATGGCAGTGTCGCATAAAAGCAGCAATAATACCCGATCTACAAGCTCACAATGCAGCACACCATGACATGTTCTGACTAAAATGTTTTGCTATTTTGTCAAATCTTGCCTATAATAGGGACGCCAGGTTGAAAATGATTATATCTGTCTGTGGGTTTTATAAATATTTGACTAATTAACTAAAGTATTAACAAGAGCTTGTGACTAAATACTAACTACATTGGATCCACTGGAACATAGGTTGTTCTTTTCCATTTCCTGAAAAGTAACACAAGGTGTCTGCCAGGCAACAGTGACAATCATGATAAACCAGAGGAATATCGAGCACGGAGGCCATGTACATGGGATTGTTTTAGTTAGGTCAGAGCCTGTGTGGGGAGTTGGTGTGTCAGTGTGAAGATACAGTCCAGATGGTTGCACGGTGGTGGAGATATATGGCTGAACAGTGGCTTTGTAATGTGAACGTGTGGGATGAGAACGAGTGATCAGGGACCTCACTGCTAGTGCTGCTGCAGCGTGCACTCTGCTGATACAGTCAGTCTGTCTCCACACAACATGTTTGGTCTGCTGTAGGCCTGCTTTAATTGCCTATCCCTAAGTCATTCTGTGAGACATTGAGAGGTGAGAGAAACACTGTCTGGCAACGATTATAATCCCGCAGGATGTTTTTTCACATGCACTAGGTGGGCTGTGAACTGCAGAGCATCTTCGCTCTCAGGGCTGTTGAGTGTTCAGGCCAGGGGCGTCACTTGGGGTCCCAGGGGATGGTAATTGCTACCCCTTAGCATTCACATTTACTGTAATCTCAAATTCATGCATATTTTCTCCAGCAATAGGGCTTAAGTGGTCACTTTTTTGCCACCCTATAGTTTCTTTTTTTTCCAGAAATGACACCTCTGGTCCCGGCTTTGTGGATTTTAATTTCCTCCTGCAGGAGGTGCTGTTTAACAAAGGTTGCACGTGTGTGTACCACACAGTCTATCTGCCCTGTTGGACCAACCCTTGGCCCTTTTGTAATGAAAGGATTTAGCCGAGGGTTAACTGGTGCATTGTATATGGGTGGAGTGTGTTCAAACCAGAGAGAGAGAGAGAGAGAGAGAGAGAGAGACCGAGAGATCTACAACACAAATAAAGTGTGGGTTGATTAGTTGAAGCACTTCAAGATGTTTTCAAGTTAATTTAAAGCAAGGATGAGTAATTACCACTCGGGGCATTGTATTGTCACATCCTGTTGTTTGTAATTATCTGCTATCTCTCTCTCTCTCTCTCTCTCTCTCTCTCTCTCTCTCTCTCTCTCTCTCTCTCTCTTCTCTCTCTCTTTCTCTGTCCCTGTCCCATTGTCTCTTTGTCTCTCTCACACACAGCTGAGCACTAACAGGGAGGACTGGAATTCTGTCTCCATCTTTGCCATTCCATTATGATCTCTCTGTGTGTCTCTCTGTCTCTCTCTCTCTGACACTCACACTGAGCATGTGGATATACAGTACAGTGTCCACTCTGCTCTTGGGTGTTGCACTGCAATAAACAAACTCCTCCATTTCCTGCCTCCATAATGCTGTGTAAAAGGGAAAGAGAGAAGGCCCACAGCATTGTGAAAGATGTACTTTAAGACTCCAGCTGGAACTAAAATAGTCTTCATGGGAAACAATGCTCTTCCCCTGGTTATTCCTGGTGAATCTATTTATTTGGCACACAGAGGGGAGAGAGGGAGAATGGAACTGGGAGAACTTGTTGAATAAATAGCAGAGAAATGGATGTTATTGGCCTATGGTCAACTCTCGGAATTTCTTACACACATACACGTACCCTTAGTCCTTAAGAAAAGAAAGAAAAAAAGAAAGATAAAAAAACAGTTTCCATGCCAGAAGCCAGAATGTGACAGGGCTTTGGCCTTCATTATTGTTGCAAATCGGTGAGTTATAGGCAATGGGTTCGATTTGCATGGGGATGGGGGGTGGGGGGGATCCATGCCTCTGCTTTTGATACCCCCTCAGGTCATCCATGAATCATTTTTTTATCGCCGGTGGGGATGTGTTTCATCCCTGCTTCTGGTCAGACTGAATGTAATACATTTCCTTTTGATATGTTTGATATTTTTCTTTGATAATATCACAATCTACTAATTTAATAAAAAAGGTATGTTAACCACATTAACCCTGGTGTCCCTATTTTGGGGAAATTTGTCAAAAAAAAAAGAAAACGTTAACATTTCCCCTGGTTGTTGTACGATGTATTTAGGGCTTACAGTAAGTGGTTAAGAAATATATAAATCAATGTATCAAGCCCTGTATTATACCTAAACAAATGAACACATTATTGAGTCTATGCAGTGCGCAGCGTAGCACACATATCCACCACGCAAAGCCTACTGTCCTGATTGCTGAGCTGTGAAGAAGAGGGGTGAAGGAACAAACTTCTGTATGACTAATAATAATTGTATGATGATAATGATAAAAAATTCATGACTGGAAGAGCCCCAGAGCTTCAAGAGACAAGAGAATCAAGAGGGGTTTATTTGTCACTCACTCAAACAAACAGGTACAGTATGAGCAACCACACCTAGGCACAGTGGAGCAGTGGCCACTGCACCTGGCTTAGTGGACTTCTGTAAACAAAGGCAGAAGTCTTACAAATAGCACTCCTCCTGATCAACGGGGCACCATTGAGAGGGTGAGCTTCAAGTATACCTGGGGGCGCACATTACTGAAGACCTGACTTGAAGTATGCACACACACACGCACACACACTTGGAATAATGAAAAGATAGGAAATAAGATATATAAAATATTCAGGAGGACCTGATGTCACTTGTTGCAGCGGCGATACCAACACATCATGTGGGCTGAACTTAGATGATGTGGGGTGGTGGTGACAGACTGGCAGTTGAACAAAATCATGTGGCTAATAAACTGCTTTTATCTCGAGATGTGGCAACATTTTTATGTTTACATATGATTAGGAAGGAGAAATTCCCAGGTCAAAAATGACCTGGGAATTATTTATTTTCTATATATATATTTTTTTTCCCTGTTGTAATAAATTCATTTCACCTTTCGCCTTAGCTCAATAACCAACACATCCCATCAGGTCCCTTGGCAGTATGCCCAGACATCCTCTTCTGGAGACTGTCTGTGCCCAACCAATGGCCTTGGGTTATAATAAACATACTTCATATGAGAGAGAAGAAAGATAAGATGATCCATAAAATCATAAAGAATATTGTTTCCCAGAAGCTATCAATGACTTGTTGACACTTTATTGAGCTTGTCATACAGACAAAAGGTTTAAGTGGTTAACTCCTGTGATCTATCAAATGACTGATGATGTAAAGTGTGTGGAGAGGTAAGAGTTCCCTATGCTCAGCAAAACTCCCATTGTTAATTTAACACTCGGAGTGAAAAACTGTTCTCCAGGGGGGCATTTTTACACCGTGTCTCAGTGTCAACCATCATCAGTTTCTATTCATGTGACTGTAGAGCTCAAAAGGATCAGTATTTTCTGCTTCAGTAACTCCACCTGGACACATTTGCAACTCAGCAGGAAAGAGCCGCGGTATTAGAACCTTGGAACCATCCAAAGACGGAGCACTGTGATTATTACAATTATTCATAAAAAAGGAAACCTTTTCATAGTGAAATTCAACACCCCTGAATTAACCCATCATGATATACTGTATGTTGACTTTCATTTTTCATAGCGTTTGCAATTGGTCATTTGTTGAGCTACCTCTGATTACCTGGCAAAGACTTTACAACACAGCAACTGCAAGTTATAAATAAAACAATGGATCAGAAAGTTAAGTTTAGCTGTGGTTCAACATAGGCAAGACCTCCCATCTGTTTATGCTATACAGACATAGGCATTCTGTGTGGAATGCTGTGGCTTTCCCAGAATGCCATTTTTCCTCCCAATCCGAATCCAAGGAAAGGGGATAACTGCAAGTGATCCGGGGGTTACTGTGGCCGTGGCACGCTTCCCGCAAACGTCCGGATAACTCTGCCCAGCGCCCACGACGTGTTCTGCCAGCTGCACGCCCATTTTATTTTTTATTTTTTCATCACAGTAGCAGGCACAGGAGCACTCCTACTCATCTGCATAATCAAATTAGGCTGAGCAAGGCCTTTCCACGGATGAATCAATGTCTCCATTCCAGAGACACTGACTGTTATTCCTAACTTCTGCCTCCATATCCCACACATTGGCGATTGACAGGTTCCCTACTACAGTACACTCAGATCTGTTTGCTCGTTCTCCGTAAAAATGACAATAGCTCATATCCATGATGAAAATGCCTCCCCCTGCGGGCATTTCCCCCCCATTTTCTCCCCAATTTCATCATTGTCAGTTCCCAATGTGTGCTTCGGTCCCATGTCGGTGCCAACCCCCCCACTGTTGGCCTGGGGAGGGTGTACACAACCACATGTCTCCCCTGATACACATGGAGTCGCCAGCAGCTTCTTTTCACCTGACAGCGTGGCATTTCCTGGTGAGAGTGCAACACACTCCCCAGTTCCCCTCCCCGCTGAACAGGCACCCCGACCAAACAGTAGGAGTCGCAAATGCCGCGCCAAGCACACAATCCCCTGGTGGCTTCCCACCCGCAAACACTGGAAATTGTGTTCGTTGTAACACCCTGCCAAGCCGGAGGCACCGTTGCCGGGAATTGAACCCAGGACTGTGTGTGACTGTTTTACCTCTACCCCCCAAAGCAACTTTGACAAACAGCGTTTTGCTTCTTCACTACTATGGTCTGCCATGGCTCACCGTTTCTCCATTCCATCCCATAAGGCACAGAGCCAGCAAGGCCATCTGGTGCAATTGGCATTGTTTATTCCCAAGAACAGTCTAGGCAAAACCACATTGCCTTTGTTTGATGTGGGTCAGCGGTCACCACAGACAATGACCCCCGACATAGAGGCAGTATTCTAAACAGACTTTACCTCCTGCCTCCTGGCTCTAATCCATTTGTCCTGGCCTGTATAAGCTGGTGCAGGCATGATGCTTGTTGATTTGTGAAGACTTTATGTGGCTGCACACAATTCAAGTGAGTCGGGTCATCTGGAGGATAACAAACAAATATCAATTTCGCGAGGGTGTTGTAAGGGCCTGTGCCATGTGAGCACTTTAGATTATGATTTTAATGAGACTCTATGGTATGCTCAGTCAGTCTCATGTGATGCACTACTCAACCAAACCTCATAGACAAGTTCAATAGTAAGATGTTTATGGTGAGTTTAATGAACACGCAACTCCCTGAGAACACTCTAGCAATCTGATGAGGCTGTGCATCCCAGTGTGTGTGTGTGTGTGTGTGTGTGTGTGTGTGTGTGTGTGTGTGTGTGTGTGTGTGTGTGTGTGTGTGTGTGTGTGTGTGTGCGTGCGTGCGTGCGTGCGTGCGTGCGTGTGTGCGAGCACATGTGTGCGTCTGTACTGTATTTACTATACTTGTGAGGGCCAAATGTATAGTAGAATATGAGAAATAGACATTGTGAGGAATATTTTCCTGGTCCTCACAAGATGAATTGTTGTTTTTATTGGTTAACAAAGATTTGGGGCTTATACAATTAGGTAAAGATTCAGTTTGGGGTTAAGATTGGACATTTAGAAGTTAGACTTAGGGGTGGTGGTTAGAGTTATACTTAGTTGCGGGTCATTGTCGTGCAACAGCAGATCTGTAGATCGGCTATTTTCAGCTTTAAGGTTAGAATTAAAAATAGCAAAATGTTGTAAAGATTATTTGAATTAAAAAAAAATATTGATGTCCTCACAAGTATACAAATGTGTGTGTGTGTGTGTGTGTGTGTGTGTGTGTGTGTGTGTGTGTGTGTGTGTGTGTGTGTGTGTGTGTGTGTGTGTGTGTGTGCATAATGTTTATACGTCCGTCCCCGGCCGGGCTCTGATGTGCAACATGTGGTAATAAGACTGAACGCGGCGCTTCTGATGAGAATCCCAGCTTGAAGTGGCCCGATGACTCTGGCAGAGGTTCCGAGACGAGAACCAAATCAAGTCATCCCTTAAACCTCAACCCCGATCCCCTTGGCTCACTTCTCCTCCCCGCTCACCCTCGCCTCCTCTGGTGGCCGGAAGCCAGACGAGAGAAAAACTATGGATGAAGGTTCAGTAGATGAGTCGTTCTCAAAGTGGGGTCCTTGTGAGCTTGTAGATCAGCCATTTTAGGCGAAGAGATTTTGTGTAGAGCGAAAAAGGAGGGGACCAAGGATAGAGCCCTGTGGACCCTGTTAAACGAAGTATATGGGGTTTAAGTGGTTAATGAATAACACGTTAGTGTAGCCAATCTCTATGGTAGAGTATGATAATACAATATAACTAGTACATCTGCAGTGGTTGGAGCTGGTCTCCTACCCTTCCATTGAGACATTTAGACCAGTGGTTCTCAAACCTTTTCATGTCAAGGACCCCCAAAATGATATGTATTTGGCAGCGGACCCCCATCTCAAAAATGTTGTTCCAGGGACCCCCAGAAGCAAAGATTTGAGTTAAAAATGTTATATATATATATATAAAATATATATATTCAAAGTTTTGCACACATTTTCACGATTTTTCAAAATAGAAGCTCTATGAGCTTGTATATCTGCCATTTATGAATAGCCAAAGTATAAAAGGTTAAAGTGGTTAAAATTATTGTCATACTATTTTAACACATTTTGCTGGGGACCCTCTGGAACCCCCCCAAGGACCCCTGGGGGTCCCCAGACCTCACTTTGAGAACCAACGATTTAGACCCTGGTGTTAGGGTAGGACACCTGGCTGAGAAGTAGCCAGCAGCGCTCAATATCTCCCCTGGCCAAGGGCAGATTTGGTTTCCCACGCAGGAGACCGGGGTTCAAATCTCGGGTGTTGCAGTTGCAATGACCTCTCTCGGTTGGGAAGAGGATGTAAAACTTACAGATTGCAGCTTTAATTAACTGCATCACACCATGTCACCTTTCTTGTAATGTAGTGTGCTGGTTCTCAAAGTGGGATCTAGAACCCCCAGGAGTCCTTGAGGGGGTTCTAGGGGCTTAAACACATAAGCCCTACAAATACTTAAGCCCGATATTACTATATGGTTGATATGGCACCAACTAATGGGGATCCTTAATAAAAATGTATATCGAATAAAAAAAAATGCCTTTCTACAAGCTCAAAACACATTACATGTGCTATTTTTGAAAAGTGTTGACAAAATCTTGACAGGTCTTTTCTTATCATAGACTGGCGGAGTCTCCTCCTGGACACATTGGCATCTTTCCGCCGGTCATCAAATTATTGATTTAGGAATGCGGGGAAAAAAAAACAAAAAATCGTCATGATTTCAAGGCTTCATTCGGTGTGTAATTGATAGATAATACGATTTTTTTTGGGGTGAACTACTCCTTTAAAATGGAATTCTAAACTAAAGACATGCCATGTGGCAGTGTTAGCTAAACATGGAGTGCTTCTTGATTTATAACAGAGTGAGTATATGGGGAGCAACGGATCACTGAATGCTAATGACCCAGCGTTTGGTCGTGCATACTAATTTTTCTTCTCTCCTTCTGGCCAACATGTTTCTCCCTGCTTCCTTCTCTTGCTTCTGTAATTTACACACACTCACTTGTTCTCGCTTCGTCTGTCTCTCTCTGTCTGTCGTGCAGACTGAAACACAGTCACAATGGAGGCAAACGATTGGAGGGTACTTTAAGCAAACCAAAAGTAAAAGTACTACTCATTATGCAGTGTCCCGTTTCACGTGAATATCTGACCCCCTCTCTAACCATTGCTTTCTTCATCCCCTTGTTTACTTATCCCCTCTGCCACACGGGAGTATCACTGTTTGAGTATAAATTGGAGCCATGCACCCTGCTATCATGGCTGCTTTTATGTGGAATGGGCACACAGTGTGTTGTCCTGAACCCATACTACCCACAGTATGTAATTCTGAACAGGGATTCTCTCTTTCCCCATGCAGAGTTGGTAACCACTTCAACCTGTGCTGTGTACTTCGTTGTAAGACAAATAGCAAAAATCTAGCCGATCTATAAGATCACAACACGTGGCAATGTGACACGCTGTTAACTTGTGAGAAACTGTTTTCACAGAATGTTGGCCTAATTTCGTTGAATGTGTTTGCCTATTATGAAATGCCCAGAATAATAGGGACGCTTGGGTTTCTGGGGGTTAACAGAATTAACTTCACACACTGATATGCTATAAGTGATTCTTTTACAATAAACTATAACACAATATTGAGATTGGGTTAATATATAACATCTGTAAGGAAGATCCTAGAGATGACAAGTCATATTGTATGTAGTGGCCGTATATAGATCACCGGTTTGCCTTCTGGCCTGCCCGATATATGTCACCCCCCCCATTGATGTCCAATGAATCCAATGCAGTTATAATTTAGTCACAAGCTCTTGTTAATGCTTTACATCGGATATATATTTATTGAATCTACAAACTTACTGGTAAGCGCTTTCACATTTTCAAAAATATAAAAAATAGCTGATCTACAAGCTCACAACGTAAAACTTGTAAACTTGTAGATTGGCTATGTTAAGTACTTTTGCAGCATTCATGTATTAAAAAAAAAATATTTTACTTGAAATATGGAGGTACAAGGTTTCTGCCCAACAGCAACTGTGTCGGGCATGGAGCAATGTTTTTCTTTTCTCTTATTTTGCTGTGACCGTGACAGCAATCCGGGTCGCCTTGATCAAATAGAGGTTGTTTCTCAGAGATCCCGGAATGGAGCATGCCACTTGACCATTTTGTTTGACTGGAAGCGAACGTTGGCTATACACCACCCCCACAGAGCGGTCCACTTGCACTGCATGCTCCGTGCTGATTGGACGCGCTGACGACAGATCTGTGTCACAGTGGCTTCGGGTTGAGCTGGTATTTCTGTGGCCTAACCAATAACATGTATCAGCAACAGCACAATGCAAGAAACCCAGAATGCGATCCGCATCAACTCCAGTGAAAGCGTGGAAAACGAGCTAAAAGCTTGAAGGGTCGTTCTTATAAGTTATTATAGTCAGATAGAAAGTGACACAGAAAGTAGAGCTCTGCGTTTCGTTTTGCAAGTCCATTGGACCGTTGGGCTTTTTTGAGAATGTGCCCGCAGCGTTAAACAAATTGCATCTGACAAATCTGGGTTCATGATGCATTATCGAAAACAAGCTTGGGGACAGGACCATTATGCTCACACTCCACTAAAGGTTGCCAGCTCACGCAACCCGAAGAAACCATCCAAACAAAAGCTGAGCACTGAAAATGCCACGGCACCACAACCAACCAACCTCTGCATAGTTTCCCTCACATGTAATGACGCTGGTTCTGAATGTTTCTTAACACGGCACGAGGTCTCCCAGGGCCAAGATAGATTGTCTATCTTTGGGAAAAAATGTGACGGGTATCGAGAGACCATTTGTAGACAAGTTCCGAAATAGCATGTTGAGGAACATTTCCAGTTGGTGTGATAATGTGTTGAAAAGAATATGTCAGGCAGAGGACTTGTATTTCCATATTTCATCTTTTCTTTTTTTCATAAATGCGCTATTTTATACTTTGCCACATATGGCAGTGGCACACAAAAGTAGTAAAAACACGAGATCTACAAACTTTCAACGCAACACATTGTGAGGTTATAGATCTGCTATTTCTGCTATTTTTTAAAGATATTTTGAAAATGTTTGCCTACAATGACATGCCCAAAATAGGGACACCAGATTGAAAGTGGTTAGGTGAAGTCTGTTAAAGTTTTAACAAGAGCTTATGACAAAATAATAACCATACTGGATCCATTGAAACACAGGTTATTTTTCCCCATTTCCTTTAAAGGTTTTGGACATACAAGGTTTCCACCCGACAGCAACGATATACAAATGCTGTGGTTGCCATGGTTCCAAGGCTGTGTGTCCACTACAATGCTAGCCCTTCAGATCCTCTTAGCGGGTTATTTTCTGCACTCATAATTTCTGGTTTTCAGTGAAAAATAAGTGGATGAAGAGGTGGCTTTGTGCTGATTGGTATAATTCACCCATTCGTTGCCGTATGCAACTGCAACTGCTGTATGTTTCTGAAACCAAAAAAGTAAACATGATGTTCTATAAATGCTTTTATGGTAGAATGGAAAATACAACTGTCGCTGAAATTGCAGGATTTTGATGAGGTAAGTGCAGCAGCCCATTATGGTTCATCAGGAAGGCATCAGTAACGTAGAATTATAGAGGTACAGCTGTATACGTACCTGCCCAGACACCGTCAACAGAATGCACACAGTCTACTGCAGTGGTTTGCACATTTTCATGTAAAGGACCCCCAAATGTATATGTATTTCGGCGCGGACCGCCCATTAAAAGATTTTGTGCCAGGGGCTTTTTTTCAAGACATTTCAAAATGTTTTCAAAAAAATTGCAGATCTACAAGCTCACCAGGTGTCACATCGCTATGCGTTGTGAGCTTGTAGATGGTCTATTTTTCAATGGTTAAACAGATTTTGATGCTATATTAAAGGTGCTGAGACAGGGGTCTCCCCATCTCTCCAGCTCTTTAGTATAAATGGAAAATACATTTTCAGATGGGTCACCACAAATGTATCAGGTTGTGTTCCAGTTCCATTTTTGTCTGCTCTTTTTTTTTTGTTTCATCACTGTGTGTTTTCTCTCCTGATTGGATGCAATTGGTATTCCGACCTGAAAATGTATTTTCTGTTTACTAAAGAGCGGGAGAGTCGGACTCGGAGAGACCCCTGTTACTGAACAAATACTCTAGCAATGCTTGCTATGGGTATTCAAACACTTACAGTACCTTATTTGCTTTGAACACCCTGGATCCCCTCAAGGACACCCTGGGGACCCCAGACCCCACTTTGAGAACCACTGTTCTAGAGGATGTGCAGCAGTATACCTGCCCAGACCCTGTCAACAGAATGCACCCCGTAGTCTACCAAGATAAGAGGAGAAGTAATGAGGCTTCTCTCTCTCATATGAAATTACAGGAAATCCTCTAATACCGCAATTCAAAAGCCCTGGTTATCGCAGATAATAACCTGCATGAGCGAAGTGGTTTCCAACACACTGGAATGTAATTCTGTCCTTTGTGTGTGCTGGCTGCCTTGATATCTCAAACTGTTTATATGGATATCTCGGGTTACATAGACCCCTGTGATACGGGATAGTGTGTCACGGAGAGTCCCATGGGCCCTCTAATCTGGACATCCCGTCAACACTGTAGGCAGACACAGCACACAGGGGTGGGGAGAGACATGGAGGATGTGGGGCAAAATATTTGGGTTGGTGATAAACACCCACTTGATAATATTTTGACATATTGACCACGATTTGGTTTTGGTTGGTTCCTGTGCGATCCCGAGCGGTTTAGTTATTCAGTGGACTGCTTGGCAGCAGTAACTTGCATGATTTAAGAAAAGAAAAAAACTTAAAACATATACAGTAGGTAGACTATATTGAAATAGCATTTTGCACCTAACTGTATGCTACCTAACACAATGAGATGCACTGAAACATGCCTCAACCTATGGCACCATTTTTCAAGCAGCCTTTTTTCCCCATTTTTTAAAAAGACGCCTTTACTGTTATTTGGCAGAATTACTAAATAGTGCAAGGAGCCAAACATTCTCCTGCTGCCAGCAGTAATTATTTAGTTTAGTAGTAAAGGTCATGGCTCTGATGAAAGCCACTAAATCCAATTAAGCAGTGGTCATGATGCCTCCATGGTGATTAAACTGTATAATTATCAGGCACCTTCAATGACTTGCATTCAATATGGGTCAGCCTTTATGAATGGAAAGTCAAAGTTGATACTGGCAGGGATTCAATTCTCATTCTTTTGTGCAAAAGGTCACTGTCATTTATCAATGGCAGTGCTGTTATACGTTGATGACAGTGGAAGAACAAGCTGCTTCCAATTATTTAATGCATAATCTCAATTTAGGATTGACTGTTCTCTCCGTTAAGATCACCATTCAGCATCAGATGGTCAATCATTTCATAGAGTGTTCACAGTGTTAAATCAAATTAAGTACAAGTACAAATGCATTGGCAACAAAATATACTTCAAGTAAGTACCAAAGGTAACTCATTATGCAGAATGACTAATTTATTTTTTTCCCTCCAAAGGTTTTAAAAACTTCTGAACCCAAAATCTATTGAACCCCCATCCCCAAAAACGCATTGCAACGCTTTACGCTTAGATCGTATAAAATAGGTCATAATTGGTTAATATATGTTTTGTAATAATAAAAATAATCAAATTCTACAAAGTAACTTGTAACAAAAGTTTTCAAATAATTATAGTGGAGTAGTAAGTACAATATTTGCCTCTGAGATGTAGTGGAGTAGAAGTATATGTATGTAATTTATGAAAATCACACCCTGTGTGAAGGAAGCGGTGCCTTTGGGGCGGGGCGTAACTAATTTCAGCCGTGCTCATACACCAGGCTCATACGCCAGGCTCATACGCCGTGCTCATACGCCAGGCTGATACGCCAGGCTCATACGCCAGGCTCATACGCCCTGGACCCCTCTTTGATAAGCACTGGCACGTGTGGCCAAAGAGAGGAGAGATGGCATAGGCAATGTCCAAGTGCGTGTGTGTGTGTGTGTGTGTGTGTGTGTGTGTGTGTGTGTGTGTGTGTGTGTGTGTGTGTGTGCGTGTGTTTGTATGTGTTGCTTGTGTGCCGTGCGCATCCCAGGCTAAAACGTACATACGGACAAAGTCAAGTGTAGAGCGGTTGGCACCGCTAAAAATGGAAGCACACACAGTACTTGAGTAAATGTGCTTATTTGAGCAGAATCTGTTCTTGAGAGATTAACCTTCCACCACTGTGTAAAACACCTCAATGAAAGCATCTTTTTGCAAGTGCATTACACACAACAACTCCCGTTCTTGATGTTGATAAAATAGCTGATAGACAAGCTTGTAAAGCAACCATTTAAGCCAGCATATGACAAAGTATATAAGGCTTATGTGGATAAGGCATGAATAAAAGAATAATGTAATTCAGTAGAGGTGAATAAAGTGTATATATTTTGTTCATGGCTGCCCACGGTCAGGTTAGACTGTGAACACAGACTACCTCAATGAAATTCAGTCCTCAATAAGCATGAGATTATCATTCATCTCCATTCCTCTTCACGGTCTTATCTTTGCAGCTAGGTTAGTGCTGTCAGCCATGGTGTCTGGGTCATGGGTAAGGCTCTGTGAGAGAGCAATGGAGTAGTGTGACATAGTCACACTCCACGCAGCGATAACACCATGAAAACCAACTATGGAGGGCTTATTTCACTTTTCGTTGCCGTCAGTCAGAAACCTTGTATCTCCATATTTCAACTTTTTATGTATTTTCCGTAAATTAATGACCTACATCGTCATACTAGATCTGCTATTTGTGTGTGTGTCTGTGGGCATTTATATAGTGCCTGTATCAAAAGCACTTTACAATGTGCAATACATTCACACTCACATACACACAATACACAATGACGGAAGAGGAAACCATGCAAGGCACCAACCTTCTCATCAGGAGCAGTTTGGGGTTCAGTGTCTTGCTCAGAGGGAGCCGGGGATCGAACCGGGAACCTTCCGTTTTCCCAAGCTACCGCTGTACCTCCTGAAACACTGAACCAATGAAAAGTATTAACAAGATTAATAATAACTACGTTGGATCCATTGGAACACAGGTTCTTTTTTCCACTTTCTGAAAAGTAACATTTTTGGACATACAAGGTTTCTGCCCGACAGTGACGTCTCGCTTTTCACAGTGTGGCGCCGAATGGGCCAGCCATCTAGACCAGCGTATGTCTGCATCTCTGTATGCATCTCTGTATCTCTGTCCCCGCAAAAGTAGACCAGTCACAGTGCATGCTCATGCTGCCACGTGTATGCCACAAACCACACAGCTCAGCTGACGCTGCTACGCCAATTACAGCTCCGGGACATTACACACTGCTACACCAATCGCTGGTCAGCCACTGCTACAGCAAACCACCAAGGCCATGCTCACGTTAGCACGATAGCACATAATTGGTGATGTGTATAGGCCAGTGGTTCTCAAACTTTTTCATGTCAAGGACCCCCCAAATTGACACTTATAAGCCCACGGCCCCCCATTTGAAAAGATATGCCAAGGACCCCCACAAGAGAAGATTTTTACGGCTCTAGCGGTGACTTTCACCCATTTTAATTTCAAGGACCCCCAGTTTGACATGCATTAGGCTACGGACCCCCATTTAATGGCATTTCTATCTCTGGGACCCCAATTTATATTGTAAAATCAATGTTAATTTAACTCTGAGAGTGTACAACGGGTCCATTTGGTTCCATTTGTACACTCTCAGAGTTACAGACCCATAAGGGTCAATTTGGTTCCTAACTATCTATCATTTTCAAGATTATGCATATCTTGAACAATGCCTTGAGTATGGAGGGAGGTTAGGCCGTGCCTAGTGGCGGAGATTGAGTGCCCCTTTCTAGTTGTGTGTGTTTCAACTCTCTTAACCCCTGCTGTACTTAGTTGACTGGGGTCCCCCGGGGCTCTATACTAGGTCTGCTACTATTTCCTTCCACGCCAAATCTCTAAACTGAAAATAGCCTATCTACAAGCTCACAAGGATGGATGGATCTTAGTAGAGGATGCATCCTCTAGGATGCATCCTCCAGGGATTGCTTGTGGGGCTTCTTTAGACACTCGTGTTTGTCCAAGGTCTAGACCAGTCTACTCCCCACTTACTTGTGTGAAGGAGACAGCAGTGTGCTTGCTTAACCCCAGGCACTACATCATCACAAAAGAGCCCATGTCCTCATGGACTGACACCATAAATGAATGGATATTTGAAGCGGCAAGGGGTTGTGTAAGAACCAGTAAAGCTCAGGTCATATAACCCTGATTTAGTCAGGTATTATTTAAAAGATACCAGTGGGCTGAGATGGAATCCTCTGATAATACAATGCAGTCTTTCTTTACGTCTCTCCGCGACATTTAACCACTTTCAACCTGGCGTTCCTATTTGGGGCATGTTATTATAGTTGAGTGTTTTCCCCAAACCATTATCAAAAGGATAGACGCAAAAAAAGCCAGCTTTCATTTCTATGTGCAAATTATGTTGAGCTGCATAATATGATGTGTATGTGTGTAATTGCACTTAAGTCCACGCACCCAAAGGTGCCAAAAGTGTCCTTGTGCAGGAAAATGTCTTTGCTGTGTGTCACTCCCCATCTCACTCTCCCCGTTTCCTGACAAACTCAACTGTATATCCAATAAAGGCAGAAAAGCCCCACAAAACATCAAACAAAACTAACTGTAGTTGATAAATATAAAGTCAAAACTAGGCCTAAATAAAAAAGATAATGAAAAACTCAAAACGAAAATCAAACCGTGTTGTGTGTGCAATGCGCGTGCGTTTGGATAAACTGTGTGTTTGGTGGGACCGTGACCAACACCCACTTGATTTTATGTGATCAGACAGCTTAAGGCCCAAATCCTTTTTCCCATACCGCATGCACACGCCAGACACCGCAGTGCTCTCACCTCCTCCAATTCCATCACAATGAATGGCCATGCCACATGCATCGCCTCAACTCCCTAACAGAGAGAGAGGGGAGTTACAAATTATATTAAATGCCGATGCCACCGTTTTCTGCACTAGAAGCACTAGCGCGCAAGCACACACACACACACACACACACACACACACACACACACACACACACACACACACACACACACACACACACACACACACACACACACACACACACACACACACACACACACACACACACACACACACACACACACACACACACACACACACACACACACACACACACATACATACACACACTTATTCTATCCATCTACATGATGTCCTCCCCCATTAGTCCATCAAACCTGGAAGTGAAAAGTGATTTAGTGGTGTCTGTCTGCTTGCTGAGCAAGCTGCACTGAGATGACTTTAAGGTCTAAAAATAATGATCCAAGGTTTTCCCTGTTGGCAACTAGACTGTCGCTTTTGGAGCACAGATTGGAAAGCAGACGGGAGAGGCTCTAGGGAGGCTCTGTGGAAAGGCAAAATAATAGTAAACACAATATTGGATGATGGAGAGGAAATGAGGAAAGATAATAGCAAAGGGAATAATATTCCTGGATGAAAGTCTGGCGATAAATGTCCACTGGCTGAGTGTAACACCGGATAAGATTCATTTTCGACCTGGCAGTCCCATCACTGCTATACACTACCAACGTGTCTTTCCAAAGGTCAACGAGGATTTAATGATGCCTGGTTGCCTCGTTCATCAGGTACAGGGGTGATATTCTATCCAAGGATTCTAGCTTGCTGTCCCACACTGTGTGTAAATCCCTCAAAAAGGTCCAACGCAAATGCCTTCCATTCTGTGTGTGTGCCCTTATTTAGGAAAGCCTGCATTAAGCCATTGGCTCTCAAAGTGGGATCCAGCTAGGGGTCCTTGAGGGATTCCAGGGGGTCCCCAGCAAAATGAGGAACAGTTTAAACATTCTAAGCCCTATTTTATAATAGCTGACCTACAAGCTCCCAACGCGTCATGATGCGATGTGTTGTGAGGTTGTCGATCGGCTAATTTTAAAACATTTGGAAATATCTTGATTTTTTGGGAAAAATCTGGATTTTTTTTTAATTTTTTTACACAAAATCTTCTCTTATGGGGCCCAGGGCACAACATGTTTTCATTTGAGGGTCTGTGGTCAAATACATATGAATATGGGGGTCCTTGACATGAAGATAATTTGAGAACCACTACATTAAGCATCACTTTTTTCCCCTTTCTTTTTTTTTTACCACACTTAACGTTTCTTCTGCTTTTTTTCCAGACAGAAGTGATTTTGCCTTCAGACGTGGGTCTGAACATATAATTACCTCACAGCCTGAGACCGTTGTCCCTGTAATTCCTCTAACGTGAAGGACCTGAAGATTCAGGGAGGTCCACACACGCATGCATGCACACACACGCGTGCATGCACACACACACACACACACACACACACACACACACACACACACACACACACACACACACACACACACACACACACACACACACACACACACACACACACATGCACGCGGCTGACAGTTTATTGTTTGATTCAGTTACATTTTATCCAATCAGGAGAGAGAACTCAAGCAGGATACAGGATAAACAAGTGAAATGGGTATAGATCACACATAGAAATGAGCAGACACATTTGAAACTGGAACACTAACATCGAAGCTGATAAATGTATTCTCTAAATAAGCACTACCTTCAATAATAATAATAATAATAATAATAATAATAGTAATAATAATAATATACATACTTTCACTTTGGTGGACCCAGGGATGGGCATACAGTAGCTATATGGCATTTGAAAGATGCGGTTGAAATAGTATTTGAATCGAAATTCTTTGAGTTTCATTTGCATTTGCAAAATATGAAAACACTTTCACTTCAAACTAAAATGCATGGCACAGTAATACTTTGGATTGGAAATGACTGTATAACGTGTTACCTTTAGCTGCATATAACTGTGATGTATTTCAAACCTTCTAACATATTTGATCTTGCATATTCAGGCAAAGACCATATTTATCACATGCCTTACTGTATGCTTGCTTACCTTTAAATCAGTGGTTCTCCTACCCCTCCTTGAGAACCTAGCTGTTACACATGATTGATTCTACAACAGATCAGATCTTACTCCACTGAACTGAGAACATGCAGGTTTGATTTCTTCGTGTGTCATTTCAAATCAGTTAAGTTTACCTGAATGCTTCACTCATTTCAAAGGAACATGCAGAGACACTCTTATACTGCATTCTTTAAAAAAACAGATTTGAAAACTGATATTAGTACAGTATCTCGAGCACAGCACAAAACACTGCACTGAGCTCATGCCACGTGAGCCCTCTACTGGTCAATGTGCACATTGCAGCATGCACCAGAGCTAGTCATATTTCAGAGCGATGCTAGAAGGATATTGTAATGTGTCTATCATGTTGGACATTTGAGAAGCTGATCATTTTTGTTTTTTTGTGATATAACTTAATTTGGTGTGATCTGATATAATGTCCCCCAGAATCCTCATTCATTCAAATAAATCACACTAGTGTAAGTTTGTCAAATTAAACCTTATCAAAATAGCTTCAAATTTGAGAGGAGTAGCTATAACTAGTAGCCAGATTTTTCCATCTCAAAAATAACATTTCATTTATTTCAGACTTCTAATTTGTATTACTAATTATTTACTAATTAAGTAACTTGAGTCAAAGGAGGATAATAACATCTATTATGGGCTAACATGACAACAACCTGCAGTGGTTCTCAAAGTGGGGTCCGGGGACCCTCAGGGGTCCTCGCGAGGGTTCCAGGGGGTCCACACAGCAAAGTGAGGAACAGTTGAAACACTTTAACCCTACTTCGGATATTCAAATATAGCTGATCTACAAGATCACAACGCAGACACGTTGTGAACTTGTAGATCTGCTATTTTCGAAACAGTTTGAAGAATCTTGATAAAAAAAACCGATTTATTATTATTATCATTTATTATTATTATTATTATTATTATTATTATTATTATTATTATTATTATTATTATTATTATTATTATTATTATTATTATTATTATTACCCTTATTAAAAATAAATGTGATGTCTCCCCAGGACCCATGCTATAGTGAAAATAGCAGATCTACAAGCTCACAACAAGTCCCATCGCAGTTTGTAGATCGGCTATTTTCACTACTTCTTAAACTTTTGTTTTCTAATTTTTGGAATTTCTTTGATTTCATTTTTATTTATTCATGAAATTATTTTGAAAAATCTATTAGTTCCTAATTCATGAAAAATGTTGCATGTTCCCACTGTTTGGGAAACAGGATACCAGACAAATTGGGGTTCTTTGACATGAAAAGGTTTGAGAACCACTGTCTGCAACAACAGATAAATGTCCATAGCATGGTAATTGTCCCCATGTACTCAGCGACACCGTCGTACGGCTGGGTCTAGGACTGGATGGGCTGGTGGCGCGCATGCGTCTGTGATGCAAATCAGTGTTGCCATGTCTGCGTATTATAAGCGACTTTGGGCTTATTTTTCTGTAAATTCGCATGATATTGGTAGATGCGGGTTGCAGTTTTTTGGGGCTGGTTTCTAACGTGTACTTGCTTATTTAGGCTTGCTTAGTTGCTTCCAAATTTTCGTAATTATTTTTTAAACTAGGGGTTCTCAAATATTTGAAAATGTTTTGTGCCACAGGGGTGAATTTGTGTTGTTAGAATGTTAAAAACAAATCCAAATATTCCACATTTTATTGCAAGAGTTTGTGAAAATAGGTTTGAAAATAGATCTACAAGGTCACAGTTGTGAGTTTGTAGTTCAGCTATTTTCAAATAGCCGATGCAAATTGGTTAATCCTTTTGGCAGACCTTATAAAGAGCTGTACATTTTTTGCCAAACTGTTAATAATGTAATCAATCAATCAAAGTGCTCATTTGGGCTTGTTTTCATAGACCTGGTTGCGTGTTTCTCTCGCTGAACTTGGCAACGCTGATCCAAACCCACACGCGGCTCAATCACGACGCTCATGCAGCCGCCGCTATGATGCATCAGACTCAGGCTCTCCGTGCAACCGCCGTCAGAGATCCAGTGAACGCTGGACGTCTATTATCACCGGTCGGGTGAAACGAGGAAAGCTTCCACCCCTCTCGTCCAAACATGGGTTAGAAAGAGGACCTGTATGGATCACTATGGATTATCCACTTTCTGCACTTCTTCTACTGCGAGGAGGATGAGCAGCAGGGGAATCAATGACTGGAGATGTTGTTTTCGGAGAAGAGACGTCTTATTCTTGACAAAGACTGGAGACTGACTGACTGACACAGAGAATAGAGATCACATTCTGATCTCTCTGCTGCTGGTGTTCTTTCGTTTTATTTTATTTTTTATTTTTTTCTTATTTTATTTCATTTTTGTGAGAAATGTTTGCAGAATTGGTGAGCAGCGCCGTGGCTTTGCTCCTCTATGTCAACACGCTGGACGCCGATTTCTGCTACGATGACAGGTACTTGTGTGTGTGAATGAATGACATCTGAACTGAAGCCTCTCTGATTGCAATGATGTCCCATAATATACAGTAGCTCGCCTCGATATATAGTATATCGTTGTTGTCCCGTTGCCAGTCCAGAACCAATTAGAACATGATGTTGTATACAGATAGATACAGAACCGCCAGAATCAGAACGCAGGCAAACGGCAGGCAGGGTGACTTGTGCGGTGTTGTGTCGATCGGTGCGTTGACATGCTGGCTGGCAGGCATATCCTCCAGCGACACCAATGATGAGCACAAATTGCACAATACATTTGTTGTCACTTTCAGGCAACATGTTATCCACTATTTATAACATCAATGTATCCACTAGCTTTAATGTAATAACATTGTATAATTGTAGTAGATACCATCTATGTTATACCAACATTGTGTCTACTATGTTATACCAATATTGTATCTACTATGTTATATAACATTGTATCAACTATGTTATACCAACATATATACTATTTTATAACAACATTGTATATCTACTGCAAAATGAATAGAATGCTGCCCGTGGTATATAATATGCATGCATATATATACACTGTACGCGTATTGCAAGGTGGGGTTTTATCCATGTAAGAAATAAATAATTAATTAAACTACAATAAATAAATAAGGCAAATATAAGGTGTTTTAAATTGGGACCCCTACAGATTGCATGCCTTTGAGTTTAGTTCAATCAATCACTACTTTATTTCTTAAATTGTATCCGCTATTAGCAGTGTCCATAAACAATATGACCATGACCAACTTATCATAGAGGTTACTTGGACGATAAACTTCATTGGGTCTGGACAATTCTTTATGAGCTATTTAGGTATTTTTGTACATTGTTGGCTGCAAAGCTACTGATGATTGATAAGGGACCCAAAGGCGTCCAGAATGATTGTTTATCATAAGATAAAATGAAAATATACTCATACCATAAATCATGTAATCTGTAGCGTGGTTTATTTGCCCCCCCACAGGAACAGAAAATTATTAGCAAATATGCTCCCACTAGTGCATTTTATAATGATATTTCATTGCTCTAGACTCAGAAAATTGTTCTACTGTAGTGACCAGAATGGTACAGTATACACTATACAATCACTGAGCAAATCATGTACAGTATCCATTATGAAGACCTTTAAGATCTAATGGTAACCTATTTACATTTTGTGCAAAATATGGCATTTAATACTGAAACATGTAGGTTGTGTTGGATAATGCAAAAAAAATATCCACATAGTTGTAAAGTGAAAGCAAAACATGCATCAGCACTTTCAGCTTATGCAGTTTGAAGTGTTGGGTTTAAGGTTCTTTATTTAAGTCTTGTGTAGCCTACAGGTACAGATTTACTTTTGTTTGGCTCCTCAGACATTGCAGCAGCAACATGATAAACACAGCAGTCAGTCAGTGTATAGCAGCAAATAGACCTAACTGTAAGCACTAGCAGGTTACTATATATAGAATATAGAAATTCTTTATTGGAAATAACCCCTTGAGATGTACCATCTCGTTTTCGAGGGGATCCACAGATTACAGAGAATACATCACACAGAACCTTTTGAAAAGTGAGTTTATTCTTCATACTGTATACCATCCTCGACGTGGACAGAAAAGCATGCCTAATCATTTGCATTAGGAAATATTATCTTTTTATTCAACATAGCAGTTTGGCCTCTCAGCCGACGTGAAGTATTTTGTTTTTGACATGCTTTTGGTTGTAGGCTACATATCACCCAGCGTTATCTGTTTTTAGCAGCACATGTTGTGTTCCGTTCAGACTTGTAATTAGCAGGCGTCTCAGTACTGTCCCCGTGGGCTAAGGACAATATGAGAGAGAGAGAGAGAGAGAGAGACCAATTGAAATGGCTGGGGACATACAGACTTGTTAAATCTGTATTTGGAACAAAGACCTGATGTGACCTTGTGACTGGAAAGCTGTGAAATGTATGACGTTGCAGCTTCTCCTCTGGTTAATAAAACTGCAATTTTGGTCTAAACCAACACCCCTTAGCTTAGAATAATAGAGAGGGCTTATTTTAAATATGAACATGGCGATAGTTTATAGTTCCCTCGGATAACTTCCTCAAATTTGCTGCACCACAATCTACATTCCTTCAGGGTTGCTAACATCAAAGGACAACATTAATTTCAAAAGGGAAAACTGGTAGTTCATGTCAGCATGCATTTAAACACAACACACACATATGGGAACTATACATTGAAGGCTTATGATAAGGGGAATTCAATTAAATACCTTGTCACACCTCAGGGCTTTTTCTCCTCTAAGGGACCCCCCCCCTCCCGGAAAAAAAAAGGGAAAGAAAAAACAGCTTAACAGTAAAATCAGAGCTTCATTTGACAATTTGGTTCAGTTAGAAAAATATGTGAAATATGTGATATATCTGTAATATTGATAATATTGCAAACACGCTTTTAAAATGCCCCCTAGTATAGTCAATTTACTCACATCTGCCCATTTGATGGCATGCCAAATCTGACACCTGAGGATGTGCTATCATGGATCAGTGTTGTGACGGCAGTGGAATACATAATGATCCTATAATCCATCTCCATCCTCCATCCAGTCTGCTTGTTTAAGTAAAAAGTGTTTACAAGAACCAAGACGGTTGACTATATATAATTAATGCAGGTTTTTCCTGGCTCGGAATGGGCCTTTGGGGGTGACTACACTTGACAGTATACATGATCCGCCCTCGTTGTGTCTACACACTATTAAGTCAGTGAGCCTGTTACCTTATATGACAGAAATATATGCATTATCTGTTATTTCTGACCAGTTGATACACTAAACTATCTATTATGATTGAGTAAATGAAACCCATATTAACAAAATGGTTAAAAATGTTATTTATATTTATATTGGAACATTGAAAGGGGAGGGGAGTGAATGGTTCATTATAGAATACCATAAACCATTCAAAGGGGCAGGTAATTGGCTACAATCCTAATCATTGATTTGTTGATGGGCAAATAACAGCACCATCTTACTTCATCACTAAGGATACATATTTTATTCTGGCAATTCCTATAATTTTGGTCCTGGTGATTTTCCTTTGTGGGTGGCTAAAACCTCTTTGGGGGGCGCCAAAAATTCCTCTATGCAGGATTGTCACACTGCTTGTTCCTCAATGATTTGATTAAATTGTACAAATTCCATACGTAACCCTGAGGTCATTCAGAGGTCACGCTTAAAGGGAACGTCTACCCGAAAACAGAATTTACATTGTTTTCATAATGTTGGCCTAGTAGCCTTTAAGCTGAAGGGGGGAAAAAAGTCTAATCATGTGGATCTCAGGATCCACATGGGAACGGCGTGGCTCCAATGTGGATCTCTGGGGCCAGCCTGTGACGTCACTTGTATGACTTCAGCCCAATCCGAGACCTATTGACTTGAATTGAATGAAACTTAAATATTTCAAAAAGTATAAAAAATGGGTGGAGGTACTTATTTGACATCCTTGCAGTGTGCAGCGTGGGGGGTGATATTAGCACACACACACACACACACACACACACACACACACACACACACACACACACACACACACACACACACACACACACACACACACATACACACGGCTAGCCTCCTGCCGAGCCATGCCATAAAAAAAGTTATCCCTTACAAATCAACCTTATGACCTTGCAGTTAATTTGAATACCTTTCTAGATGAATATGACAGCCTTGATGAGTGGCCTGTTCCATGTTGTCACATCACCGTGGGGGGCATTTCCTGTCACCCCTGTGGTCACACTCATCATTACTGTTGTATACACAGCCTTGACACCTGCGCTGGCATATGGGACTCATGATGTCAGTCACACAGTTCATATTACCACTGCTATAATCTACAGTTAGTACCGTGCACATGAGAACTTGAGAGCCCAGATAAATGTCAGGAAAGACATATTGTGCAATATTCTTGTGACTTGCTATGAACCTGCAGATGAGGTCGATGTGGCGTAGAGAGATCAGAAATGGCCAGGTAGTTAAACATTAGTTAGCTCTGATTGTTGTTTAACCACATGAACCAGTGTCCCGTTGTGAGCTTGTAGATAAGATATTTATGGCAAAGATATTCGGTGTTGAGAGAAAAAAGGAGGGGGCCTTAATAGACCCCTGAGAGCCTCCGGTCAACAAACTAGGGGTTAAGTGGTTAATGAATTGATGTCGCAAAAACACCAGTGTGTTTATTTTACTGGTGCAAGGAGACGTCTCTCGCGGTATTCTAGGACCTAGGTAAATTCTCGATAGCACACAATGCGGCTGCTGCAGAAAGACAGTCGTACGGCTGAGATTTTCAAGTCGACGTATACTTTTTGCTGGGAGTGTTAATCCACACACAGAGTGCTTTTATTGTTCCCTGTCATGAGATGATGGATGTGATGAACTTCCCTCTGCTCCTTTCTCAGCCCACATACGTATGATTTTGGAAAGTCGATTATGTGAGGATGTATGAAGGTCCTGGGTTATTCTGAAGGATACAGACTATATGAAACATCATTTATAACTCAGAGAGAGACAGAGAGAGAGAGAGAGAGCGGGTCAGGGATGGGGCAGACAGCAAAGCTGAGCTCACACCTACTGATGGCTAAAGTGAAGAAACACACACACACACACACACACACACACACACACACACACACACACACACACACACACACACACACACACACACACACACACACACACACACACACACACACACACACACACACACACACACACACACACACACACACACACACACACACACACAGTGCTTTAGAAAACATAGTGATCATCATACTGTACAAACTCTTAAATCCAAAAACAGGTCAGACTCAGAAGTGACTTAAGTATAATGTGCAGTCTGTAGTAGAAAAAGTTTGGAAAGTGTTGGAAATTATGAAATATAAAGTAACTGCCTAATGTTTGCATGACATCAAAAAATATTATTCATTATTAGTGAAATGGCACATCAAAGTCAAGCTGAAAATCAAGTCTTTATGCCCAAAAAAGGGAAAAGGGCATTTTTTTGTGTTTAGAATGCTTCCTGTAAAAAATGATATGATGATGCAGGCTTACGTCAGCACATACTGTACCAACCAATTTCAAACCAATAATGTCATGACGTCCACCCGTCAATCAGTCGTCCATACAGCTACGATTCATTATGTTCCATACACTAGAGGGCGGTGCTGTATGGAGTTATATCAGTGATCTGTCGTATCCAATGCGGTAGCCGCGTTACAAACAATCTTAATAACGGTACAGTAAAATATGCTTCTGAAAATATTTATTTTGTACCCTGTATTAATCCCATGGGAGGAATTCAGTGTCAGCTTCACCCAGCTGATGGCTGCTCAGAATGAGTGCTCGGGCGGAACTGTTAGGCCCTAACAGTTAGGGGTTACGTGTCTTGCTCAGGGACACCAATGCCCCTGATCATTAGGACACCTTCCTTGGTGTCCTAATGATCCCCAAGCCAGAGCTCAAAACCCCGCCCCCATCGCTATGATTGGCTGAGGCGCATCACAGCTCCCACCTTCCTATCCTGTTTCACAAATGCGTCACAATACAGAAGTTAGATACTTGCAAAATGCCATTTCAGCGAGACTTTAATATGTGCATGCATACGGGGGTGTGTGTGTGTGTGTGTGTGTGTGTGTGTGTGTGTGTGTGTGTGTGTGTGTGTGTGTGTGTGTGTGTGTGTGTGTGTGTGTGTGTGTGTGTGTGTGTGTGTGTGTGTGTGTGTGTGTGTGTGTGTGTGTGTGTGTGTGTGTGTGTGTGTGTGTGTGTGTGTACTGCAAAAGTTGCAGTTTAAAGAAGACAGACACAGAATACAGGGTGATGATATGAAGATGAGCCATCCTGTGGACATAATTCTAGCCTTGTCCAGTCTGGGTTGAATGCGTAATGACTCTGGGTTATCCGTTTGAGGTGGGAGGCCTGTAAATAGCCTAGGGTTGGCCTGATGTGGACTCTCTGTGGTGCTGTTTGGGTCCAGGGCTGCCCCTGCCTCTGTACCGTCTATCCACCCAGTAATCTGCAGTGTGACTGTTAGGACTCCACTGAAGGATGGAGGCTGTTTCGCGTTGCGGTGGTGTCGAGGGCCCAAGGGCGGAACCCAGCAGTCTGAGCATGTCTTCTTCCACCCCAGTCAGGCTCGCTCTACCAGTGCCCTGTAATTACCACCCTGCCTCCAGAGTGGGACTCACGGCACGGTATGGCAGCCATAATGGTTTCTCTCTCTCTCCTCCCAAACCCCCCACCTCCCCCCACCCCCACCCCTAAGCCTGTGAGGCCTCCAGCTCTCATCATGTGACGGCTGCCTCCAGATGGTCTTGTTTGGGAAGCATTTTGAGGGTTTTTCTACCCTCTGCAGTTTGGAGAGTAGGGTTTGAGGTGGAATCATAAGGAGGATGTTGTGTGTTTTGTTTGTTGTTGCCAGGATGGAGACATCAGCTCAGACCTCCAGATGACACACATGTGCACGCACGTGCACACGGCCGGGGCTTAATGGAGTCGCCGAAGATGTCGTCATGAGTTCTTCTTCTTGTGGTCCGAAACTGTCCCAATGTCAACAAAGAATGCTGAGAACGTTTTATCAGTGAAACATTGGACACATACTTGCACAGGTTATAGAATGCTAATAATTCACACGGTGAATATTGTATGCATTTAAAAGATTAAACAAAAAGAGGATGCTTTGCCTTTTTTTAATCTGTTCCCCAAAGCTGCAAAGGAATGAATCTTCATCAGCTGGATGGGAAGATGTTTGTCAATGCAATGCCTAGGTAGACGTCTTGGCCAAGCCAGACACACGGCTGCTGGAAATCGAACCTGAGGCCTCTGCATTAATGGACGAGAGATTTACCTCCAATCCTCCATGCAACCCAAACAACAACGTAAATGCAGTTCTCATTTCACAGAAATCAATGATTCTGGAGCATTTAATTTCTACTGTTTCTCACTAGCCCAGAGAGATCATCTCAAGTTCCAACCACAGATACAGTACTGTAGATGGCCTCCTTCTCCATAATGCTTCATTTCCAACAGATATGAGGGTTGGAATTGTATGCTATTTCCACTCTCGCCACAATTGCAAGATAAGCCGGGCTGGCAGAAGCACGCTTGGTGCTAAAAATACTATTAATGAGGGGTTCAGATATGTTTGTGCATTGCTTCTGCTACCCGCAGAAAACCCAGAATTACTTGCAGCAATTGAGTCCTGGATAGAGTGAGTTCATATTTAGGTCATGGGAAATGGCTCGACTAGATGCAATGCTCATTTTTTTGGTCGCTGTCATCAAGCCCAGAATAAGATTTAAGGAGGAATCGGTGCTGAGTTTCACGTTGATTTAAAAACAGATTATTTTGAAAATCTGCACTATACTATTGAACCTGAGAATAGGTTTCTCCTGATGCAATGCTTGGTAATATAATATTAGGAGACACGTACGCACACACACACGCACAGACACACAGTAGTACGCAGTAACAGTCCTCTGGAGATTTGTCCTGTATCTCTCTATTGTGGGTCAGTGGGTTTCTCAGTGCTGGTAAATGAGCTCCTCAGACTCATGTACTGTATGACAGCATGGGATGGCAGCTCTGTGTATTGTCTGGTGAGACCCTGTCCTGTTGAGGCCAATCTTATCACTCCAGCACAACTCGCATAGAGAAACCGCTGTTTATATCCATTCTAAAAAAAAGTGTTGATGCTTCAGTTGTTGTGCAGCAATTGGTTTGCAAATGAGAAATGATGCGTTACATAAAGAGAGTGACCAACAGTGATATGTCCATTATTGATTGGTGCTGCTTCACCAGCAGCCAGTCGAAACGCTGGTGGCCTTAGCAGCATCCTAGTTCAACCAGTCAAACTTTGATTTTTTTTCACCCACACTAATCCTCGATGACATTTTACATGTGGAACAAGCTCATGCAATGCCACCAGATAGCCATAACCACCGTGGTCCAGATGGCGTCTAGACCGAAAGGTTCTGGAGATGCATATGATGCATACGTTTTGTGGGTTTCTCCTTAGCTTAGACGGCTTGATGTGGAGGTGGTCAGGCAGTTAGAGGTGTAGGATATCGGGTTCTCCCGAGCTTTGATTGCTGCAGTGGACTTGTATCCACGGCGGAGTGAAATCCAATAGGTCTCTCTCCAGGGTGTAGTAGTGTGCTAGATTACCCCGGGGATTGCCTGCCTCAGACGATGATCGTCATGTGTGATGTACTGTAATAGGGCTATAGGCCAGTGTATTGCCGGGCCGAGAGTCAAGACAGCCTGATCAGTCACTGTGCCTGAAAGCTTGATGAAAGCCTGCGTTGTGCTACAGCCAGACACTGAGAGAGAGAGAGAGAGAGAGAGAGAGAGCTGCCTCAAAGCTACTCTGAGATTAATCAGATCCTGGATGCTTTGTAATCACCTGACTGCTATACAGAGGGATGAGAAATGGGCCATATGTAGTTGTTGGGTTAGCTGCTGGGTCTTAGGTTGAAGCTTTAGAGGGCGTTATCTTTGCTTTGCTGCTTACTGTTTTAATCAGAAACCTCTTTGCATATTCACAGTCCTCATGCTGTCTACTTAATTGCAGTTTAACTTTACAGTTTACAGTTTAGGCATTTAGCAGACGTTCTTAATCCAGAGCAATTTACAGTAAGCAAGGACACAAGATAATTAACGGGCGAAGGATTATCTCTTCATACTTGGCTACTGTATCACACATCTAGTGTACGCACACATGCGTGCATGCACACAAACAACAACCGTGATCACCTTAGACTGAAATAGTAGATAATTGAAGACAGGCTGATAAAATAAACTGTCTTTCTTCACACAGTTACACAGTTACACTGAAATATCTCTGAGAGTGTCATTTTCCCCCCCAGTTAAATTAACACTCAACAATAATGTGATGTGTTCTTAAGTCAAAACAATGGATATTATAAAGTGCATCAATTCCAAATAAAATCAACATGGGAATGATGATGACAATTATGCAAAATAATTGCGATTGATTGATTGATTGAAATTTTTATTAGGCAAAATAATGTAAAACAACACAGTTACATTTATAATACTTTTGTCTAAAAGGTCCGACCAAAAAAGTCCTTGCGGACTTGTTTCCGTTGGGGTCCTTGAATTAATTTCATAGACATATATAGTAGCAACCAAACAGTTCAAATATTCAAACATAAAAATACAGAGAAAAAATACCACTATGTACAAAAAAAAAGCATGAAAAATAAAAAATATATACAAAAAAAAAGGGGAGGGGGTTGTTTGTCTACGGGAAACTGGTACTACTTCCTCTTTTGGCCTCCAGAAAGATGAGTTTTTAGGGCTGTTTTAAATGAGCCCAGCGAACTGCATTTTTTGAGGGATGGGGTTAGACTATTCCATACCTTGGTGGCCGTGCTGTAGAAGGAGAATTTGCCCATGTTTGTTTTATGGGTGGGTGGTACCATATTGTTGTTTACGCTCCCTCTAGTTTCGTGACTGTGGGTGTCACTAACTTTTTGGAGGTATTTAGACAGATATGCGGGTATAGGGGGCATTTCGGGCAAATCTGCATTTACAATTTTGAAGATCAATCCCATTTTTAGTTGTTTAACCCTGTCTTCCACCCTGAGCCAGCCTAGGCTGGCAAAGTGAGTGGGAGAGAGGTGGGTCATGGGCCCCAGTCCGAGAAGTAGTCGAATCAGTTTGTTTTGGGAGGTTTGAAGCTTAGTCTTCAGTGACACTGAGGTGTTGGTGTACCAAGAGGAGCAAGCATTGTCAAAAAGGGGCTGAATCAGGGCCCCTGAGAGGGTCCTGACTCCTGAGGGCCTGAGGGTTGACAAAAGAGGAAACTCTGACCATAAATCTGGTTCTCTGGTTTACTCTTTTGACCACCTTTGTTGCCATGCTTTCACCTGTCAGGTATTTGTCAAGAATACATCCCAAATAGGTAATCTCGATCAGGCGATTATGTAATAATTGTGACAGGACTATCTCTGATATATCTCCTAGTGCCTGTTCTGTGCATTCCTTAAGACCCTGTTTGGAAGGGGGGGGGGGTCTCCTCCCCCTCAGTAATGTTGGGTGTAGTGTATCCACCCATCATTAGACATGGGTCTCAAATGATTCCATTCAAGTGGACTAAGTCGTTAATGGGTCTAGACAGGGGTTTGGATTTTGAAAAGCTAATGTTGGCTGATGGATCTTAAGCTGTGTCCAGCTTCAGTCTCTCGGCCCCTCTTCATATTAATGGGATTAACAGGCCTGTGGATGAGAGGGGGGGAGGTTGTAAGCAGAGAACCCCAAGCCATTAGAAACAAAAACTCCCCTGTCCACAATATCCGAGGGGGACGCTATATTTTGTCGTTTTCAATGAGGAGGAAGAGAAAGGTTCCCTCTTATGAGGGTCTGTCCATCTCCACGGCCTCGTTCTCCGACACGGTGCACTGGTCCTTTCAGATAAGGTTATTATGACACCAGTTGGCCGGTACAGGACACCGGCTTTGTCCATTGTGGGAAGAAGGGTCTGTGTGGTCCCTCTATTCTCTCTAGACCCAATGAAGGAGGCCATTTACCCTGAAATGGAGGGTAATTAAGGTCCTGGTTCTGTTGGTCTGTTGTTTGTGAAGGACAAAGAAGCAGGACCTCTGTGTTTGAACAAAAAACAAACAAAAAACTGGCAGCTTTGAAGACCAACCTGTCAAAACCAATGGGGTCAGCTGGATTGTGGGTGCATGCCGCGGTTAGTGTCCTGGAGTGGGAAAGGAAGGAAGGAAGTGGACATAGGATTCACTGAGTGTGCTAACAGTAGCTGTATTGTGTTATGAATATGCCAAGTAAACTTGCCAACTCAGTGCTTGGGGAAGCATGCCAGTGTAAAGACGATGTGCCATTTTATGTTCTCAGGGGGACTATAGACCAGCAGTACTGCATGTCAGCTGTTTAATATACTTCATTAAATATTCTTATTTTGATACTAATTGTATCACGCTGTGATAGGGCTGCACGGTTATTCCTGAAATCATGATCACAATTAGCTTGTGATCATGATTATAGATAATAATGATTTGTGGTGGAAAAGATTATCACTTTGTTTATGCCTTGGTTGCTCATTGTGCTCATTGATGTGATGCCATTGGCCAAATGGCCTCTGTGAGTATTGTGCCTCTGTGAGCTTGATGGATGGGGAGATTAGTTGTACAATGTTCTGCTTATTAATCCTCCTGTAACAATGTGGAGACGAGGGTAAATATGCTAGGCCTGACCAGATCATTATGTTTAAATTAGTTGTCAAGTTTCATCATTACATAATGATTCTCCATTACTTTCGATTAACTGATTAGCCCTGCGGTTTAGACCTGTTGGACTTGATGTTCAGCTGCATGTCACATCATTCATTCAAACAGAGGTCAATCAGCATATTTTCTGTTTGCCAGGTGTCACACAGTCAGTTTAAAGTAATTCAAAAGTAGCCAGTGTGAGTTCTGCTTTGCAAAGCCAACCATGCTGAAGTGCAATTCATCCAGCTCTTCAAAACAACATGTTGAAGTTTCTCTGACATTCTGTTATTATTGTGGTTGAAGTGGTTTTCAAATATGATTACAGCACAGTATCAGATTTTTTCCCAAGTGTGGTTAAGTGAGTCAAACGCAGCACAGAGCAGCCTGTGGTCTGGTCAGTGAAGCTACTGTGGCTAACCTGGTGCTCAAGGGGCGATCACACTGAGACACCAGCAAAACCATCAGATAAAAGTTTATATATTCTCCACTTTTCAGCACAGTCCATGGAATCAATGTCACACTTGGCCCAGGCAGTCAATCAAATCAAGCAAGAGCAAGCTTTACTACTTTTTACTACGCTTTCTATTTTGTTACCGGTAGATGTGGTAGGAAATTGAATGCTGTTACAATGGCAAGTCACCACTACAGGAGCTGACTTTGCGTGCTACCTATTTCAAATTCCAAACATTCAGAATGATGATCGATTAAACTTTGTTCTGCATTTTGTGCCCTCTACATTAGTTTAGCTTTTGTTCTGAGACCTAGACGTACTGTAGCAATTATCACGATACTGCAGCACAATTAAATCTGGTGCAAATGGAGTGGTTCTAATTCTGCTCGTCACGACTCGATGAGGCAGATGAGTCTGACATCTCGCCAGATGGGGAACCGCTCATGCCGTATTGTGTTTCACATATCCAGCCAACACACTCTCACTCTCTCTCTCTCTCTCTCTCTCTCTCTCTCTCTCTCTCTCTCAAAGGCGAGTGATTGATGGAATCACGATGGTTAACAGGTTCGATTTCCGTTGTATATTTTGGCTATGCACTGACCCCCACCCCCACCCTGGTATCTGTTGCAGTAATGTTTACTCTTCATCCTAGACCTTCACATGTGTGACTTTCCCCGCTCTGGATAATCCAGCCAAGTGAGATCTTCCTCTTGGGCAGGAGAGAGTCATATGCAACTGGCGGAGGTTTATTTTTGGTCGGAGAAGGAAGTTTGTGTTGAGATAAAGTGTACAACTGTTTTTCCCGTTCCTGGCCCCTTGTGGGTTTTAAGGAGCTGGATCGAAGTGCTGTCAGCTACTCTGACGGAATAATGAGACTTCCTAAATGTGCTCCCTCAAGAAAAATAAATATCGGTAGAGAGAAATAAATGGTGTGAGATAGAGAGAAGCAGAGAGAATTATGAGAGAGAGAGAGGTAGGAAGAGAGAGAGAGAGGGAGATAGATGAGGAGAACATATTATGTATTAGATAGAAGTCTGTTCCTTGCTTGTTTAAGTGTTGTAGTATAAATGGGCAATCAGTTTCAGCATGTAAGTGACCTCACAGTGGTGTCCTGACCATGAACTCATGCTGCCGTCAGGTCTTCCCGTACAACATCTACTTGATGAGATGTTAGAAATTCCACCTCCCCGCCAGATCCCCCAGGTGGCCCTTCATCCAGCCTGTAGTTTGCTCTAGCTAGCAGGTACTTCAGTGTTTTTATTCTCGCCCCCGCCCCCCCCTTCTCGACACCACATGGTAGAGACATCAGCGGCAGCTTTAATTAGAAGCAGTTTAAGTAAATCCATCGTCTTCACTGCCGGGTTCAAAGCTTTGTTTTCCTTTGTGTGAGTGACTGCTGTAAAAGGTCGAAGGCCTTAGCCATCAGATGCACGAGGCCCAATAAATCGTCTTTCACTAAAAACTTCCACAGGGCCCTGCAATCTTTTTCACTTCTTGGCTTGCTCTCTCTCTCTCTCTCTCTCTCTCTCTCTCTCTCTCTCTCTCTCTCTCTCTCTCTCTCTCTCTCTATGTCTCTGTCTCTGTCTCTGTCTCTGTCTCTCTCTCTCTCTCTCTCTCTCTCTCTCTCTCTCTCTCTCTCTCTCTCTCTCTCTCTCTATGTCTCTGTCTCTCTCTCTGTCTCTGTCTCTGTCTCTCTCTCTCTCTCTCTCTCCCCCTCCCTCCCTCCCTCTCTCTTAATGCAATGAGGCCATCATCTTTGATTGATTGGTCTGAATACTAGCTTAACATGACAGCTGGAGTGAGTCAGGCTGGCCTCAGGTACAAAGATCACTGGTTTATTTGGGTGGCAGCGCTGTTGTTTTGGAGATAATCAGTTTTAGATTGGGCATTCTGACGATGTCAACACCATCTAATAAGGCTCTTTGTGCCCTCGCTGTCATCTCTCACCGGGACTTATGACCGCAATCATGGAGCTACTGTCTATCGCTTGGCAGCTCATTGCGAGATTATAGATTTCACTGAAGGAACAATATTTCATAGTTTCCCAAGTGAGTGCACAGATGTTCTTATTCAAGTGAGTAACGATTTGATGTTTGTCTCTATGCTCTCATTGCACTAGAACAGACAGACAATCAGTGGTTATTATGCATAATGGAGTCTCTTGGCTACAGTGACACAGTGGATTACTGTTATTATTGTGCATTGCACTTGGCTTGGGCAATGCCCAAAAAGTAATTTCATGAGGTAGACCGGCCAAATGTTTGTGATATTATACGATATTGATTGCAGTTCTTCTAAGTGCACGTGATGTAGGCTGTAGATACATTTAAAATGTGTAATGTACATTAATATATACATATATATACATCTTGCACACACAATAAATAAATGCAAGCGCGCGCGCACACACACACACACACACACACACACACACTCACACTCACAGGCGGAAACATTATCTCCATCCCTGACGTTCACCCTGGGGGAGATAATAAAGAAATTATTTAAGGCAGCAGACTTCTTGCTGGTAGACACTAATCAGTCAAATGATATCCTCCTTTCTCCCTTTTGGATGTTACATGCTTATTTAGTCAATGAACTCTTGATTGGCCATTTTGACAGTTTTGTGTACTTGACATTCACCTTGAAATGATCCCACTTACACTGTTTTGTTGTTGTACCTCAGGACAATTAGATATTGTTTTCATGGGCAGTTTTACAATAAATTACAAACTTGCTTTAACCTCATGCAATTAAAGTTGTTCAGCTGAGTGGTGTGATTAGACATTTTAAACTAAAAGATATGATTAACGTTAGCCAAGCACGGGTGTTGGGTCAATAATATGAAATATTTATTTTGAACAATGCTATAGATTGTCGTAAATCGTGTCCTTAATGGCCTATTTCTGCTTTGACCTGGCTGTATTCCTGCATATACTGTAGAGCACCAAAGTCTGACTTAATTTACGCATCCTACCTGGGTCGGGTTTTGTTTTCCCCCATTCTGAATTCCCATAGACGTGTTTAATATCGCGTCAAATAAGAACTGTGTTCTAAAAATAAACAAATGATCCCGGCGGTTTGACTCTTATGGATATGAAGCATCAACTAACGATGAGAAAACGCTAATGTTACTTCCACCGAATTAGTTAAATTTTCGCCAGAAACAGACTGTATCAAATATGAGTGACTGACTATCATAAACGATACAGAGCCTCCTCCCTGACAATATCGCAGAGACAGTTTGTTTATTTTTGGACCACAATTCTTATTTGAGACAACTCTAAGATGACCCAATGTTATTCTCCATAGAGAAATTACTTCCGCGAACCAGGGGATGAACGAGTGACGTCAGGACTCCTGTACTCTATAGGCAAGGTCTAATAGCTTTACAATGTAATATCTTAGTAAATGTGCTGTGGGAAAGTGAACATCCTCTGTCATAATCACATCATCATCATTTTGAATTTGGAATGATCTCATGTCAGTTATTAAGAGTTCTTCTGGTTTTCTTCTGGAACTATCTCTGCTTTCCCTTCAGTCTCCACATTTTGATGAACGATGGGAAGAGATGTTTGGATTAGCAGCTGCTCTTGAAACATAGATCCTCAGAAGCCATCAAAGTTCATGGTTTTTCACAGGATTACATTTCCTCTCTTGTGGGTCAAATTGTCATAGTTTAATAAAACTTAGTTGGGCACCATTAAAAGACATTTAATCATTATAGTGTTGTGGGTCTGGTTTGGAGTGTGTGTGGGGAGGGTAGTGTCTGTGTCTGGTAGAAACATGAGTAGGATTGAAGATGTGCTGCTGCTTCAGTGACTGCAATGAGCTGCCTGGTTGGATGTGTGTTAACCATAACCGTTGGGGCAGCAGGGGCTCAGGAGGTAGAGTAGAGTGGCCCCTTGGGAATCCGAAGGTTCCCGGTTCAGTCCCTGGTTCAGTAACTGACTCCCCCTGTGTTAGTTAGTGCCCATGGGCAATACACTGAACTGCTAGGATTTCCATGATTTCCTCCGCCATCGGTGTGTGAATGGGTGAACATAGAAGTGCAGCATTTACTATTTCCCCTCAGCAGCATTGCAGTGTCATAAAGAACACATCCCTCAATGGGAACCATGCTGCTATTACCAAATTAAACAAATGCAATGAATTTTCTTTTCTTGACATTGTTTGTGACCTTGACCTTTGATCATTTTGTCCCAAAAGTTACCGTAATCATTTCTTTGGTACAGCCTGCTAATCATTCCCTACACGTTTTATTTAAATCTGTCCATCACTTCTGAAGTTATCTTAATAACAAAGAAACAGACGGACTGACTGAACGATTACAATAACCTGCCATGCATCACTTTTCATTCTACACCAAATATCTTATGCAAAAATAGCTGATCTACAAGCTCACAACATGGCACGTTGTTAGCTTGTAGATCTGCCACAGCAGTTTTGAAGAAATTTCACCCAAGAATATAGGGATGGCACGATTCATGGAGTTAAAAAAGCAAACAGATCATGAGTCCAACCAAAGTTTGTCAGATATGTCGGACTTAGGAGATTTTGTCTGTAGACTTTGTGAGTGACTCTCAAAGGACTCCCAGGGGTGTAGACAGCTGCTGCAGTCATAGCCCCCCTCAGTCTAAACCAGATTAAGAGTTAAAAGCTTTTATGCCATGCAGGTTGAGTGAGTTCTTAAAGCTCACTTAAAGTCCGTACTCCTCCATCTAGGGATTTCTTGCATGGGTGCATACCGTGTTTCTGCCTTAGTGCAAGAGCCACAGGCTAATAATAATAAAAGCCAGCATAATAAAGTTTAAATTAATGACGGGTCAAAGCTATGTCCAGGTTAAAAAGCTGAGCATCTCCACAAAGTTGTGGGTTTGATCATAGAATTAAGATACAGTCTTCTAATCCTAAAAGAAAAGCAGTCTTCATTTTTCATGTCAGTACAGGCACAGTGTAAACATTACCACACGGATATGTTGCGTGTTGGTAAGCTCAGGGAAACCTTAGCCTTAGCTGCATTAGATTGTCCAGCACCTGTCATGTCTGCAGATGTTCACCTTTTGACTTGAGAGCCTTCAATGCAATGGCCTATAGCCTACATCTTTGTTGAGGACAAACAGAAACACATGAGGAAGACATTCATACATTTGCTTCTGCAGGAGAAGTTATAGAGATAGTCTGTACCAATAAATACTGGTTATGCTTTAAAATATCAAGTGCCAAATGGCAGGACGCTGTAATAAACTGGTGTTTTCACTCTGTAAATAAATCACAAATCTCCTCATTATTTGACCATGGGCCTACCCTGCAAAAAAAGCGCAAGAGCTTAGACTGTAGTCCTAAACAAACAGCTTTAAATCCCCTTCAAATAAACACTGGGATAACAGTGACAAACACATCTGTGAGATGGAAAGATGCAGGCTGCTGAGGAGAATGCAAGCAAGAACACATTTGTCACACTCAGTACACTGAGGAACAGAGGATTTACTCTGGTGGGCTGTGTCAAATAGTCCACAGTTATGAGTGATCTGAAACGGGATCAGACTTGTTTTTTTTAAGATGATGTCTTTTCCATGAAAACACTGTTTTGGTTATTGTTGTTGAAACGCAAGAAGCTTCCTCAGACCCTACAGTGGAGTTAGACATTGATTGCAAAGAGCTTACTGCTAGTATTGTGCAGGCGTATATTATATTTGTCTAGAGTCAAGTAGTCTCGCGTAGCCAGACCCCACAGAAAATGAAAAACAGCGACCTCTGCTTTTCTGATATTCTGTGGAGTCTGGCAGGAGTATAATGTTAGACTAGAGCGCAGGGAAACACCGGTTTCATGTCTGCCTATAGCGCATCACTTCCGGTTGGTGCGACCATGTTTTCATTCCCACTAACAATATTTCTACACGGAACACTAACACCACTTCTCCCAGAGAACATGGATGGTTTTGGTTATAAGCCCACTTGTTTCTATGATGAAAGAGTAATTTAAAATGTGAATATCTTTCCGTGGTTTTGTCCGCTCCGAGGACGCTATTGTTAAATTAGTTTCGGCTAGTTTCGAGGGGGGGAGGGTGGATCATGGTGGATGGACACGTGAATCCCGCCCACTACATTTGATTGGGTAAAGCGCGGCCCACTTCCTGATCTGAAGGCACGCCCACTTTTAGCCAATGCGCACTGGTTAGGACGAACCGCTCCGACAGATTCCACCGCAGGTCGGAATCTGTTCTTGAGAGATTAAGAGTCAAGAGAATCAAGAGGGATTTGTCTCTTACTCCCACAGGCACTTAAGCAGCAGAATGTTGGTGGGACATGTTCTGCAGAGATTTTGCTAGTACAACAATGCAATATAACAACAAGATAAACATCAAATTAATGAATGATACTGGACAGACTAAAGTAAAAAAAAGAAGAAAAGTACAGGTAGAACAGTGCAGTTATGATAAACCTCTTAAGACAGGTATGATATATTTAGCTGCAGTATCAAATGTGCAAGAAGCAAAAGTCGTACATACATATGTCTGTTTCAGTTCCTGTAATTTATATTGTACACTGAGGGGTGGGGCTGGGGCCTCATCATCTAATGAGGGCATTAGTTCAAGGTTCCTGTGGAAAGTATGAATGGGAATATTAAAAACGGTCAGATAATACATTTAGTTTTTAGAGGCCTTCGCCCATTCTCACCACAACTCCAATTTTCTTTAACATACTCCTATAATAGCATTTCGATAGCAAACACATTTTTTTGTTTCTTTGTTTCTTTAACAACTAAAAAGTGAACATTATGTGGAAGAACCCTGATGAACCTTGACGTGTAATTGTGCCCATTTAAATGTGCAGGATTGAAAAGTTGAGGTGTTTATTGTTGTTGCTTCGTGTTGTCATCCACTAATATATTTATTTCTTCTCTCCTTTTATATGGTCCTGATGCTGTCCCTGGTGGTTCCCTTTCAAAGGTAAACATTATTTTCTTTTGCATAGAGGGCCGTGTTCATCTTTGCTTCTTAGTCAGTAGTTTAGTCATGAGGTAATGTTGTTTTCAGTGTCACAGACAGAAAGTTGGTGGTTTTAGTCATAAGGGGATGTAGTTTTCAGTGTCACAGACTGACGGTCGGTGGTTGTAGTCATAAGGTGATGTTGTTTTGTGGGTTCATCTGGGTGGAGCAGAGTGCTATGTGAGCTGACTAGAATAGAACAGAGGTGGAGGCGTCCTGCAGTCAGTGACAGGCTGGAAATTGATGTGATGGAGCTCCACCCCACTGAGCCGGGAATTAGATGTCATCTACAGACATGGTGGGGAGTCGACGGGATGTGATGGGTGGAGGGCCCTGTGGCTCTTATACACTCAGCGCTGCATGACGATGGACACGCTGTCACTGTCATTGAACATTGTTGCAGCGTTCAAGTCTTTGCTATCAGCAAACTGGCTTTCATGAAGTTTTTGGAGGGGTGAAATTATTACTATGGGACCATACTTTAGTGACGCAGGACATTTGCTTTTACTGGCCAATATATTTGACCGTGTGGTTTTTCCATACCACAGGCGCAGAGATATTTCCTTTTAACTGTCCGTCATTTTAGGAGATATCAAGGATATGAAACATGAATCCCACCCAAGGACTGTTAATGTCTACTATGATATCGTTGCTGTCAGGCAGAAAACTTGCATCTCCATATGTATGTTTTCTTTTGTAAATGAATGCCCTACATCATCATACTACAGAGTCACATAGAAAAAATAGCCGCTCTACAAGCTCACAACACGACACATCGCAACACGTTGTGAGCTTGTAGATCTGCCATTTATGAAGAGCTTGAGACTAAATAATAACTGCATTGGATCAAATGGAACACAGGTTCTTTTTTCCTTTTCCTGAAAAGTATCTGTTTTGGACATACAAGGTTTCCTACTGACTGTGACAATATGCAATCCCACTATTAGGGGAGGGACACTTGACGCACTCTGGCTGTACTCTTTGTGGTTTAAGACCCCCTTAGAAGCCATTATGGAGACTAATAGCCCCAGTTCTCCTGTGCTGGGAGTCCCCCAATGCAACAGAAGTGACCTCATATCTACAGCGTGTAGTCTTGATTGCAGTTGGCTGTTTTATGAACTGGTATTGTTTGTTTTAATGTCCATCAGTTCTAACATACTGTATCTGCTGAACATACAACATGAATAATACAAAGGCAATAATCATAAAAATAACGTTCACTTTTATTTAGGAACTTTACTCTAGTTTACCCATGCACACTGCCGGTCCATCCAGTGAAATTATAATAACACTCAGGATTTTGCGCACTGTGCATTGTGTTGCTAACTTCTAAACCATCTGTATTTTTCGGGTTTCATTATCTCCATCATGGAGGAGGTAATGTTTACACCCCATCTGTCTGTCTGTCAAGAAAAGCAATTCACACGAGAACAGCTCCCCAGTCCTTCTTCGACCATTGATCTAGGTTTCTATAGTAACGTGACAGTGCACTTTTTAATTTATATATATATATATTGTCTCATTACTTCAAATTTCAATTGTTTATCCTTTATCCTGTATGAGTACTCTCATTTGATCGGATGAAATTGGTATTCCAACTTGAACATTTTTTTTCTGTTTACTAAAGAGCTGGAGAGACAGGGAGTCCCCTGTTATAATGAACAAACACTCTACAATGATTACTATGGTAGTGATATAGAGCTTTTTAGCATTATTTTAACAAAAGACTATCACACCCCACCCCCTTTAATCACACCACATGGTACTGTACTGTATATGTATATAATTATCTGTACTGTATTATATACAGTATATGCATGTGTATATACTGTATGCATATTATACAGTATAGTACTGTGAGCAAACCACACGGTACTTACTGTATATTTGGCAGCAATGCCTTCTAGCACAGCTTTTCTGAGCCAGCACCGGAGGATTGGTCAATTGCACAGACACTTTTCAAGTTGTAAAAAATCCATACAGATATATTTTTCTTGGGTCTTTTGTTTTTTTGAAAGAATTCTTTGCCTTTAGGAAGGCAAGTAGAAGTTGGAATGAATAAAAGAACACTTTACACCTCATAAAAACCTGAGAGTGTACCTCAACATCAGCTGCTGAGGGGCTCTCGCTTTGTTAAGGGGCCTCGTTTGCACCCAGTGCAGTCCACCTGGCTGGGCCCCTGTTAGAAGTGGTGTAGCAGGGGCCAGGCCAGGGCCCCTTTTAAGGCATCTTGTTAGACATGGTGGAGCGGGGCCCCTGTAAGGAGCCCTGTCAGAAGTGGTAGGAGTAGGGTCCAGGGCTCCTATGTTTTTGCGGGGCCCCTGTAAGTATACTTCCACACAACTGCATGAATGCGTGTTTGATTGTCTCTCCTTCGCTCCGTCACTTTGGAACACGCTAAACGTAATGCAGATGACAGGTCTTCAGGAATGCATACACCCCCCCTCTCTCTGTCTGTCTGTCTGTCTGTCTGTCTGTCTGTCTGTGTGTGTCTCCCTCTCTCTCTCTCACTCTCACTCTCACTCTCACTCTCACTCTCTCTCTCTCTCTCTCTCTCTCTCTCTCTCTCTCTCTCTCTCTCTCTCCTCATGGGTAGTGGGAGCTGTGCAATCCTTTTCCTGCTGGCTCCCCGGTCGGAACACAGCTGCCAGTTGACACTCCAGAGTGCTAAACTGTGTATTCATTTTATCCTCTCCCTTCACCACAAACCCAAGCGTCTGGCCTGAGCCGCTGGCTACTGCGCCGAAATGAATGTGCGCTCTGTGCTGCTGTTTTAACCCAGTTTGCGTGACTTGAATTTTTCATATTCTGTTGAGCTCCACTCCAGGAATGATCTCCTTTTCAAATGGCCGTACAGAGAGTTGTCCGATGATGCTCACTGATTTTAGTGGTGCACATTTTTTCAGTCTAAATTCCATAGAAATGTGCTTATAACACAGTCACACTTTTTTTCAAAGTTTAAAGACAAAAGATTGATTCAAAGAGCCATGACTTCGTAACCGCAAAGTGAGCTTTAGGCAACATTGACTTAGTTATTTAGGTACGTTTGCTTAGGTTTTAGTGACGTTGGAGAAATTGTAAATCTAATAACTGCTAAATTAATTAATTCAAATTAATAATAACCCTAACCCTTACATTTTCATGAAAACCATTGTGTTTCGTCTTACAAACTGATGTGTATCTCAGTATAATTACAGGAGATATGTTGTATGAAGTCATTTGTTTGACCATTGGAGATTGGAATCAGAAGCCAAAGTCAAATTGATAGATCTAACTTCAAAAGAGGTTAAATAGCATTTTCCCCTTTTGTACTGAAACATGAGCAGCACTTTCTTAGATATTTCCATTTCCATTTCCCTCTTTCTCTCTCTCTCTCGCTCGTTCTCCCTCTCTCTCTCTCTCCTGCTCTGAGTAACTCATTCATTAAGCATACAGTTTGCGGCTAATTAAGTACATCAGTGAATTAGGGGCTCAGTCACTGGGTTGTTCAGACTTCTTGCTGGAGATGACAGATAGTCTAAAGTGCACACGCACGCACGCACACACATACAGACACACACACACACACACACACACACACACACACACACACACACACACACACACACACACACACACACACACACACACACACACACACACACACACAGACACACAGACACACAGACACAAACACACACACACACACACACAGACAGACACTTAGCGCAGAGACAAAGAGCGTTGTAAGCCTGATTGAGCTGATAGCGTGGGCTTTGCAGAGCACCTTAGCTTAGTGGAGTTAAAGAGACTGTTCCACAAATAGCCTTCAGGCTAGATGTCACGATGATGTCATGCTCAGAATTAATGCTACATTATTCAGTCATGGGGCTGGGCAATATGACTTCAAATCAATATCACGATTATTCACGAAACTGTTGCCTCGATTATGATTAATGAACGATTATTAAAAATACATTATCGTGAAAATTGCAGATCTACAAGCTTATAGATCGGCTATTGTCACTATTAATGCACGCCAACATTGTACAACGAAGTATAATCAAAGTGGTTAATCAGACTAATCGAGTCATTATAAACAAATCTGTTCAATTTTTTTGTGTCGATTTGTTGATAATCATTATCACAAAAAACGCTGCTTCTCGATTATTCGACTAACCTCATTTGAGGAAAATGATATTTTTGCCTAAATCAGTCCATGACACATGACACACTGGCCACCTCTGTGTAAAATTGCCTATGAGATTAGCTATTATTATTATTATTAGATTTTAGATATTAGATATTATGTGATATTAGCCGATCTACAAGCTCACAACGCCTCGCTATTTTCCACATTTTTGTCTCTTTCTTATATTATTTGACAATTTGGCCAATGTTTGACCAGTTTTTAGTATAGGTTGTTGATTACTATTGATGAAGTAATGGTATTTTTTCATTTCTTTTCTTTTTTAGGTATTAAAAAGGTCTTAAAAGTCCTTAAATTGTCACTTTATTGTCATCTGGGGACCCCCCAAAATGATGTGGGGTCCCCACCCATAGGTTGAGAAAAATTGTCTTCGATGACAGACGTCATACAGTATATGACTCAATCTGAAATCCACATTGGAGCCATTGTGTTTCTATGTTTCCACATAATGTGTTACTTTTTAAATGTTAAATGACTAGTCGTATGCAGCATTAGCATTCTGATCACATACACCATCTACAGTAGTCTTCTTTAATCTTTCTTTAAGCTGGCCTAGTATTATGACACTTTATGATCTTTTTACTTTATAACACAAGGGTAATACTCTTTTTACTCTATTTTTTATTTACTATCCTATCATAATCAAATGACACAGCTTAGATGCTTGACAACATCTTTGACACAGTGAAGCCAGTAGTTCTCAAACTTTTTCGTGCCAAGGACCCCCAAATTGATATATTTGGCTGCGGACCCCCATCTGAAAATGTTTTGTGCCAGAGACACTTTCGAGATTTTTCAAAATGTTAAAAAATAGCAGATGTACAAGCTTGTATATCTGCTATTTTTGAATAGCCAATGTATAGAATATGGATAAAGTGCTTAAAATTATTGAGATGCTGTATTAACAAATTCTGCTGGGGACCCCCTGGAACCCTCTCAAGGACCCCTGGAGTCCCCACTTTGAGATCCAATGCCTATAAGCAACCTTAATACTTATAATACTTACCTTATTGTACTTACAGTACCAACCTTAATACTTTATGCTCTTTTATCTGTCCTTGGGGCGGTTGCTGAGTGTACTAGGTTAGAATAGAGCCTCATTATTATCCTTGGACAAACTTGAACTTTCCATGTTGTTCACTGGAGCTATAACATTGTAGCGTGACGTGGAGACTGCAGATGATGTTTAAGGGAGGATTTATCAAAGTTGAGTGAACAATATGACATCTCATGGTGTGGAAGGATTCTTTCTTTTTGTTCCTGTGGGAGATCAGACCACATAAGCAAACATCCCAAGAGCATTCAATGTTCGTAAATATCCTACAAGATGTGAGCTTAACGTCATGTATTGTTCTGTAATGACAGGGATTATGGGTAATTGAGGGAGAGTTTCTCTGCACTGTTGCTATTGCTATCTCTGCGTTTTAGCTACGCCTCTCTCCACCAAGTTATTGAGGTGGGGAGTGTTTTGTGGAGGACAGAAGATGAGGATTGTTTTCAGAGAGTTAACATTATCATCGTGTTGTTGTCTACTGCATGTATAGTATTTATGGGTAATCGCTGCTTCATTATCAGCCTCTGAGAGATCACGTTTCCTTTGATGACAGACACTATCAAAAGGATTGGTCTGCACGCTGTTTACAAGTCAGTGTTTAGTGTGCGATAAAGGAAACAATTCTTTGCTCCCTGAATAGATAATCTATTTGCACCAACAGCCTGTCAAGCTGGGGCCACCGAAACACAGAACCCCACACTTGAGATAATCCCGTCCTGAATGCTGATAGTGATTGCTTGCTTCTGTGTTCTGCAGAGAGCGTTTTACATTCACTTACCAAAAATGGCATTTGAGTGAGTGCGTTTTTTTTGTGTGTGTGTGTGTGCACACATGCGTGCCTGCATGCACACACACATGCCTGCTGCCTGCACGTAAAGACAGCATGTGTGGGTAAAAGCATGTGAGTGTGCGTCTATGTGTTTTATAAGCTTGTTTAGTGCATTTTACTGCTGGATTCCAGCAGGATGAGTGTGAGAGCTTCACAGAACCGTTCCACAGAGACCTCCCAGTCTTGGGCGTAATGAGCATCACTGTCTAACAGGTGGTCCCTCTGAACACCGAGAGAAAGGAGAATGAGAGTACAGTCTGTTTGCAATGCAGGATGTTCATTAGCTTTGTAGAGAGGATGTTTATACAGCAACGCTGCTACTTCCCCCCCCACGGAGGACATTCAGTCAATTCAGTGTGTTGGAGTCATATCCCACTGTCACAACTACTGCCTCATTTAACATTGTGTAGATGACATCTAGACCCGAGGTACTTCTGATGTGACATGTGAGCCCTTTAACACATCAAAGATAGTCTTACTGTAATAACTCATTCAATTATAAATTGGGTGCTGTCATTTCCTACATCAATTGAATTCCGCTAGTGAGAATGATTGCTGTTGGCTTTGTTTCATGATCCCATTTTCAATAGTTCATAAAACAGGGTGTACTGTACATCACAGTACTGCTGGAATGAAAAACATCAGTACAAGTTTTTAATGTATTCCAGTAGTAGCCCCTCCAGCATGCACATTGTGCACAACATGCATTTATTATGTATATATTATATCTTTAAATCCAGCAGCCTCCTCTCCCGCTGTTCCACAGAGGAAGCTACTTTCTTTTACTGAATGTACAGCAGTCAGTCAACCCAGACTTTGAAGGGAGCCACATAAAAAAAATAGTTTCATGTTACTCTTAGCTGACAATGCTAGTACCTTTACCTTATTAAATTTATAAAATGATTCATGCTGAATAAATCTAGCATTCAGCCCTGCCCCAATGTATTGTTTCATCTCTATGATGATGTGAACTCTTATATATTTTATTAAAGCATTATTTTCCCCATCGTTGAATTTACGGCTTGAAATCTAGTTAACAAACTAACGTATCCAATACATAGAAATGGACTCACCATTCCAGCAAGTTATGCAAACTTTTTTGCTGGAAACATTCTGACATTGTAGTGACTGAAAACACAGCTCAAGACTCCATGCCTCTTTGATGAACAGGAGGGTATTCATATTTTTTGTCTCCCCATTCAATTGCATTGAACAAGCTACAAACTTATATGTAGCACCTTTCAAATCTGATGTTTCCAACACACTCTGATATTTATACATTCAAAGATAGGCTGGTCCCTCGGACAGGAAGTGTTTTGAGCTCAGTTAAATAAATATGCCGCTTTTTATGTTAGCTGTATGTGAGCTCTGTTTCATGCAACGCTTGCACGAAAGAAAAGGGGAACAAACTGATAAAATACTGAGTTCATAGATCAAACACAGTGGTAATGGTTCTGTGAGGTGTAACAATTGTATATTCACAATACAAGTAAATGAGGAAGTATTATACAAAACACCTGCTGTTCGTCACAGAGGAATGGCATCTTGGAGTGGAACTGGAGTCCATTTCTATATGAATTGGATTAGTTGTAATTGGATTCAAGCCCTATATGCAATGAAAATAGCGCATAAACATATTCATGGGATTGCCAAGAGCATGCATAAATTGATTCTAATCACGAAACACTTAAAACAGTGCAGCGTGTCAGGGAATTTATCTTGGTAGACAGCTCTTTGCTCATGTGACATCTACAGTAAGTGCCTTCACTAATAGAGTGGGTATTCTGCATAAAACATTATTTATGTATTACATTTTTTTAACACTAATTACATCTGCAATCAACATGAATTTTTAAACAAGACATTGCGTTGTGATGCATTATATAATGTGACCTTTTTTGTTTTACCTGATGAGGGCGTTGTCTTTTAAAAAAAAACTCTGAATATTTTATTCAGGGCCAGAGAGACCCTGATGAAGATTTAGAGTACGTCAATCTGTATTTTGTCTGCTTCATTGCCTATGCTCCAATAGTTATTCACTATATTGTTTCCCCTGAAGGCATCGTGCCTTAGTTGCCATATCCCCTCCCCCCGACCCCCATGGTTGTCTGCACCACTTAAGGACAACAATCATGCAAGACTTCCTGGATTCTGTTTATTATTAAACAATGTTCATATATTTAGTTTTGTTGTGGAGGTAGTCTAGTGTAGCTCATTAAACACTGTTCTTATATTTAATGTTGTTGTGGAAGAAGCTCATTAAACAATGTTCATATGTTTAATAATGTTGCTGTGGAGGAACTGTAGCTCATTGAACAATGTATAGATGGGAGGTGTTATGACAGTTCAATGCCTCCTGCTCCTGCAGTTGACTTTTAACGGAATGTGATTTGAAAGCTTGTGAATAATTCCTGTGGGGGGAGGGAGGGGGGGGCTGTGTGTTTGTAGGTCACTGTGACATCACAGTTTGTTCCTGGTCGGTCTCGGGGAGGATGTTGGGGAGTTGGGGGAGGGGTGGCGGTGATAAAGCGTGGATGCCTCGTTCGCTTGTCTGGCTGAACCATCACAGGCTTTCATCGCTGCACCTTTTTTAAGAGTACAGATGAAGAACATTAAATATTTCCCAAAGTATAAACATATGTGAAAAAGTAAATAAATGGTGAAGGTCTGTGGTGTGCATAAAGTTTGGTGCTGATCAGTCCAGCAGTTTGCAAGATTAGCTCTGGACGCACAGACAGACAGACGGACGGACGCACGCACGCACGCACGCACGCACGCACGCACGCACGCACGCACGCACGCACGCACGCACGCACGCACGCACACACACACACACACACACACACACACACACACACACACACACACACACACACACACACACACACACACACACACACACAGTCCTAGACGGCTAGCGTAGAGCCTAGTGCTGTCTTCACACTAGCAGCTACAAAACATACAAAAGCAACAGGGCACACAGTATTTGTCGCTGTTGAAGTGTTGATTGTTGACATCAAGCATGCGTTCGGTGAGTGAGAAAAATATAAAGGAAAATATTAAGCCTGGGGTTAAAAAGAACAGGGAGTTGGCTGGCGGAAATAATTAGATTTAAAAGCAGGAATTGTGTGGAGAGAGAGAGAAGGTGAGTGGAATTGATTAAACAACACAGGTCATTTTGTAGCTTTGTAGCTGCAGTAGAAGCCAGACCATGCATGTGTCCGTAAAGAACGGACGGAATCCCTCACCCCCTGACGCACGTTTCAGACCCATCTAGGGACTTTGAACGGGCCTTAACTTGGATTGTAGCTTTGTAGATCTTTTTAGCAGCAACAACAAAACGGCATTTACTTTTTATCTTAAAGTAGCTGGCTTCCATTGAAAATGAATGTTAGCCTGTAGCTTTCTAGCTGCCTGTGTGACCACGGCATAACAACCAAGGTTGACCCAGAAATCTTCCCCCCATGCCAACACACCCATTAGAATGACATAGATGAATCTGGTTCCCTGAAAGTATGTGTGTCATTGACGCAATCTTTATCTGCGAAATAGTCCAAGTGCTTTCTGTATTTACACTGTATCTAACAGAAGAGAGGAGTGTTATGTAGCTAAGATTGCGAAACCTTTGTTTTGTTTTGTTTGTTTAGTTTTTTTCAAGACACCCGAGGGGAGGACTGGGCTGAGAGGAGCCACCTGCAATAACAAATTACTCCCCAGTGATTAGAAGGCCTACAAAAACAACACTCCATGATGATTTTTATTAATATTAAACATATGCCCGTGTGTGTGTGTGTGTGTGTGTGTGTGTGTGTGTGTGTGTGAGTGTGAGAGAGAAATATTACTGGAGGTGTGACACTGGAAAATCCACTCCTACGACTATGGGGCTTCCAAACCAATTCTATTCAGTAGCACATACCAGATATGACAGTTCATTACGTGGATAAATGCTTGGAGAGCAACTTTCACCTCTGTGTGGTATTTCTGGCAAAGCTCACTTTAAACGACTTTGATGTGGTGGTTTGGTTTCTATCTTGATGTCTTAACTTGAATCTGTAGAGGGGTGGGAGTGGAGAGATTATGAGTGAAGGAGACTATGTGAGGCTGGCTGAATATGGATGGACTAATCACTAAGGTCCAGTGGTGGACATTAACAAAGTACATTTACTTGAGTACTGTACTTAAATATATTTTTTTAGTATCTGTACTTTATTTGAGTATTCATATTTTTCCTCTTTTATCAAAATGAGGAACAGTTTAACTCATTTAACACTATTTTATACTTATATAAAAAAAAATGCTGATCTACAACCTTGCAATGCACCGCGACACGCTTGTAGATAAAAAGTGTGGGACATTTGGAATCATTTTGACAAACATAAATCTTCTCTTATTCCCTAGAAATAATCCCCTTCAGAAACAAGGCCTGGGATTTTAAATATGTAGTGAAGGTAGAACCATAGTTGAGTAGCTGGAAAAGGATAAAGTCCAATCATGTTTCTTGTCACAGTTGGTTTCATTGTTCGTCCTCACGTGTTCCAGCCATTTGGAAATGATCTGATGTCTTATAATAAGTTTCTGTTTCTGCAGTTGTTCTCAGCCTGGTGATAAAAGATTATGTCACATTGTTGTTTGATTATCTCATTCTCTATCACAGAGCACATGGGTTTGATTGTTTTGCCGTTGTTGAACATGTGGACAAATTTGTAATATTGCCCAGTTCCTTATTGTTGATCAAAGTCTCATTTACAACCGAGTCTCCAGACTCTGGACTTTGCCATGCAATCAAGTTGCAAAAAAAGTGCTTTTACTGTGTGTGATTTGGACTGAGCCTCATTCCTTTCCTTTCACAACCACAAGATATCAAACAGATATCCAACACAGTAGGGTCATTTTGACTTTTCATGGCTTTTACTGGCTGACCTCACAGCAAAACACATGTCATGAGTAATTGGTTGCTTTTCTGCTGATATTTTCCTTTCCAAATGGTCTAATAATCACCTCCTGCAACTCCTCTATTCTTGGACTTCAGTTTAATTCGTCCACCACACGACATGAGACCCTAATCCTCATCTTTAAATGATCATTTATTGTTGTGCATTTTACAGTAACCTTGCATTGGCCATCAGTATTTTACAATGGGGACATGCATTGTCTAAGCCAGTGGTTCTCAAACATTTTCGTACCAAGGACCCCCAAATTGATATATATTTGGCCGTGGATCCCCCATCTGAAGTTTTTGCCTGGGACCCCCAGGAGAGAAGATTTGTGTTAAAAAAAACGTCAAAGTTATTCAAAAATGTCCAAATATTTTCAATATTTCGCACACATTTTCAAAAATAGCAGATGTACAAGCTAAGCTGGCAGCGCGGCACAAAGTGACACGTTGTGATCTTGTACATCTGCTATTTTTGAATAGACAACGTATACAATATTGGTAATGCGGTTCAAATGACTGTGATGCTGTTAACAAATTGTGCTGGGGACCCCCCGAAACCCCCCCAAGGACCCCTGGGGGTCCCCGGACCCCACTTTGAGAACTCTCCAGCACATCCAACCAGGTGTCAGTCACCTTCCATGACCAAGCTCTAACAAGCTGTTGAGCAGCATTTCGTGTGTAAGAATGTTAAATCCATTCAATCCGGGAACGCATCTGTGTCATTTAAAATTTTAGCTATAACCATTATTTTATACGTTGGCTATTCAAAAATAGCAGATAAACAAGCTCATCTTGAGCTTGTAGATCTACTATTTTTGAAAAATGTTTGCAAATCTATATATACATTTAAAACGTTTTTTTTAACTTAAATATTTGCTTCTAGGGGTCCCTGGAACACAATATTTTGAGATTAGGGTCCGCGACCAAATAAAATACATACAATTTTGGGGGTCTTTGACATGAAGAGATTTGAGAACCACTGATATAGAAACATAGTATTTTAAAAAAAAAACTGTTAGGATTTAGAAGGCATTTGTTGACGCGTTAAGGGATTAAATGGGTTAACGCTCAGCGCTGCAGGACTCCGCAGCCATAGCTCTGATATACTGCAGAGTGTGTCCACGAACCTAGTGACCCCCCTTTCCTCAAGTGCTCATCCGCTCTCAGCGAACAGACAATGCAGGTCCAAGGCTCGTTGCGTAAGAGATCTTCTCTGGGTGACAGGTCAGAGGAGGGGGGCCTCTGGAGGGGATGGGAGAAGAAGAGGAGTGACGTGAGTGTACCCCCCGTTCTTCCTGTCTTTTTCCCATCTGATCTCTGCTCCTGAGGAGTAGCCCCCCCCCTGAGGCAGAGCAACTGACCCTGATCTCTTAACCCGTTCAATCCATCTACAAATGTCTTTTAAATCATAAGTGGTTTCTGAAAAACGTATGTTGAAATATCAGTGGTGCTCAAACCTTTTCATGTCAAGGACCCCCAAAATTATATGTATTTGGCCACCGACCCCCATCTCAAAATATTTAGTTCCAGAACCCCCAGAAACAAAGATTTGAGTTACAAATGTTCACTTTAAAATATATATATATTCAAAGATTTGCACACATTTTCACGATTTAAAAAAAAATACCCAAAGTATAAAATAATGGTTATACTGTAGCTCAAATCTACAATGACACAGATGCGTTCCCGGATTGAATGGGTTAAGTCGAGGTTTGCCTTTCCCCCCTCGCTCCCTGTTCCTCTCGGTGGCTGACCTGGAAACGGCGAGAATGACGCAGACAGGATCCATGTGTTTGGAGGAACGGTCTGGCGGAAGGTAGACGGTCTGAGCCACCTTCGCTGATCAAATGAAGGACGCAGCTCCGGTCTATTTCCTGACGCCAAGGACAACACTTGGAGTCGAAACGATGAAGACGAGTGAACAATCGGAGCCATGTGTTCTGGCGTCGTGACGTGTGTCGTGACGTGTGTTCCATTTCGAGTGCGTGACAGTGGAGAAAACGACGTGTTTGCATTACGAATCTGAGGGGCGGCGCGCCATTACGAATAAATAAACATAAACAATAGGCCGTTCCGCTGTCTGAAAAGCTGTTTACTGATTACACATGGCTGTGTTTACCCGGTGGGGTTTCCATTGTTTGTTTTGGTCAAATGAACAAGCCCGACTCCTTAATGTGGCACATACATTCCTGCAGTGTTCTCAACAGGAAGCCGGTTTGCTTTCGTAGGAGCTTCTCTCTTCTCCTTGATATGAACCGTCCACCTCCTCCACACTCTGACCCTCCATCGCTTCATCCCAGCTCTGTCCTCCAGCAGCTGTCAGTTCCATTGTCCATCGCTGAAGGAGAGGAAGCCCACGCAGGCGTGCTCCTACCGGCCTTTTCAATAATGGCCGTTGTTCTTCGTCTCTTTCGACGGGGGCTGCTGCCTTTTGTTCCCTGCTGCCTTTTTTTTTATCAGGGGTGTTGGTCAATCAGCAAGGGGCATCCGTCTTCTTATTTAAAGGGGAGTGGAGCCCTGCTTGCTGGGTGTGATAATAGACCACACATGGTCCTGCTCCAGTGGCTCTCTAAGGCCACAGGCCCGGCTCTAACGATTCTCCCTCCTCCGGCCCACATGAGCTCTTTGTCCGATTCGTTCACATCGTCAGCTTGTGGGCCAGAGAGCTCTGCCTGGTTCTTTTGTCTCCAGCCCGAGGGGCCGGTCCCTCCATGTCCCTGCTCTACGCTTTGTTCACACCCTACAATGTGCCACCAACAAGTATTCGAAAAATGCAGTGAATGCAGGGGCGGCCATAGCTGAATGGGTAGAGAGGCCATCTGGGAATCAGAAGGTCCCCGGTAGGCCCCCACAGGCCTGGGCTATGTGTCGAAGTGTCCCTGAGCAAGACACTTAACCCCCAAAAGCAACCCTGGCGCTGTATTTATGCCGTCCACTGCTCCTAATAGTTAGGATGGGTAAATGCTGATTTTACGTACTGTATGTGCACATGTACTGTGACAAAAAATACCCCAAAGGAGTGGAGACCATATTATGTTACGTTTATCAATGTGAATGTGCTGGAGTGAAGAGGGGACAAAGGGGACATTTGATTTCATGCTGCTTTTTTGTGCTGATGCATAACTAGGTAGTGCAACGAGTTAAGCTGATGATGTGGATACGTCGTTGGGATACGAAGGAATTCCAGCATTCCTATACTTTAACTACCACAGATAAGAGATTCTTCCCTCTCACACCGGTAATTGTCCCTCTCGCTGAGTGACGAAGTTTACTGTGTGTAATTTTGGTCATTTGGTCCAAATTAAAGACAACACATAGCTATGTTTTCAAAACTTGTGCATTCTTGCACGACAGACACCTCAACAATACCGACCAGACCTCAACCCTGCATTCCCACCAGCCGGCAGGCGAGACCCTCCATCACAGACCACAAGAATCCCAGAAAGGGCTGAGTTGTGTTTTGATCAAGTCTGCATCTGGGCTCTTATTCTCCTGCTCTGACTGGATTAAAGAGTCTGGATATTGTAATAAACACGTCTGCAACATAATACATGCCCCTCAATCTCCCGTTCCGCCAACATGGCTAACTTTTCACCCATAAATCCTTACATTCATGTGACTTATTATGGGCTTTTTTCTGTAAGAAAGGATCTTTTTGATGTGACACACATGCTGGGGAGCCTGCTTTCTTCTTTCTTTCATGACTCTGGAGGCCATGCTAATTCAGAAAACTTCTGTTGAGCCCTCGGAGCGACAGTTCAATGCCCCGCTCTGTTAACATGAGGCATGTAGGATAGATATGATGTCAGTTTAATAACATCACCAACCATCTTTGATTAACTAGGATTTTCCTTTATAATACAAAGTTAGTTACCAGTACCCTCTCATATTTCCCCTAAAAATCCCTCTGATTTATCAGTGCTGCCACGCATGGACCACACAGTTATAGAAGTGATCAAACTAAAGTATTGTCTGTAATGGGTAATTCCGGTCCATGCACACAATAACTTCTCTTTTGTTTTGTCAAAGAGAAACGTCTCTCTTTCACATGAGCGTCTGCCTGAGCCCCTTGAAAATGTGCACAAGTGCTTTTATTTGAATGCTCAGAGAATTGCGCTGTAGCCTATGTGTTTATGTGACATAGTTTAACAAATGGCAACTAAATTCCCCAGGTATCAATGGGCTGAAAACTTGAGACGAAGATTTCAGAACAACTTAATTTAGCGTTGTTTTATTGTAACTTGTTTTTCTTTCTGTGGAACATCAGATCTATGCTACACTTTTATAACCCCTCATCAAGAAATTACAAGCTCCAAAACCAGGAAATCTCTCTTGTAAAGTATGTGTATGTGTTGCCCAAATTTCATTGTCTCTAAGGGATAGGCAGAGAAAGAGCCATTGTATTTCCTGATGCAGCACTAAGAGAAATCCTCTGTTTTGAAAGACAAGCTCTGATATTAACTTCATATTCTGTCCTTTCAGGAAACTAATCGAAAACAAGCTACTCTCCATGTAGAATCATGTGACCCTGCTGGTTTTCGCTAACCAATTAGGAAAAAGAAAACAACAACCCTCTCTATCGGTTTGTCAATCAGGGTTACCCCCCCCCCAGGACAGAGTTACCGTAGTTTCTAATTGTGTGGTTCCTGTTCTCAGAGGAACAGAATCAGACAAACACATTGATTGCAGATCACATTATCCCATCGATTTTGTTCTCTTCAACCCCATGATAATTCAACTCAATTCAATCAATAATTGATTAAATAGCCTCACCAACCTCTCTGCTCTCTCATCTTCTGTGTGCATCTGATCTCGCATGACATGGATGGTCTCAGTACCAGGCTACATTGTGAGATACATTGTGAATCGGCTGTAGAATGTGTTTTTATCCTATGTACTAAAACAACCATGTTTAGGGGCTAAACGGCCATCAGTGTCTCTGCTGTAGAAACGGTTGTGTAAAATCCAATAGCGCTGACCGCTGCAGTAGGCGACAGTACACCTCAGTGTGTGATTGGATTTTCTCTCCCACTACAGGAACTGTGCTCAAGAATGTTATCGACTCATGAAAATAGATGATCAACTGTAAGTCTCTTATTGAACAGTGGAGAACAATGAGGTGGGGACATCGCTTCACTGTCTTTTCAATGTCTGGCAAGGACAGGAATGATGGCGAAACTGTTTAAAATGATGAGAAGTGCAGCCTGACAAAATACATTCCGCTATTTAAAAGGATTCATTGTGTTAATTATCATTAATTTATGCTCCACTCTAACATTAGTTTTCTTGGGTCAACACTATGCAGCTGATGCCATAGTGGTTTAACACGTTCAATAATCTGCCAAAGCAACATGTTGTTTATTTGCATTAATTTCGACAAATTTTAGCCTAAAGAAATGTGTTGTTTTATAAATGGAAAAATAAAGGATTCAAAGCAAGGGGCCATAAAAGCACGAACGCTCACCAGGAAGTCAGTGTGGTTTGTGTGATTTGGTGGCTGTTAAGTTTAAAACGCGTAAATGAGCTCCTTCACAAAAATGCAAATTGACACCATGTGGAAAACAAAAGCACCTAAAAACACGTCTGTGGCTGTTTGGGTTGGTCTCAGCCATGTTTATAGAGTTACCAGGCTCCACCGTGTCACGCAATGTTAGGGACAAACAACACTGGAGATGTTTGGGTGCTTCTGCGTTCAGAGATCATGGACTTGATCAAAATGTTTTACTTCATTTATTTTTCTGCTTTAAATTGGTTTGCCTCCATCCAACGCGACTTTATTTGATTAGACATTTTCAGTGTCCCATGTCCTTTTGGGATGAACTAACATAACATCAACTCCCCACAACCCATAGTTTAGTTTTGTCATGATATCCTATTTAAGTTCAAATAAATCCCACATTACATACGTCACACCTTAACAGATGTTCCCTCTTTGGTCTCTGTATGTTTGCATAGCAGGTCACTAGGGCTGCAACAATTAAAGCTGATATATGCATGATTTTTATATTTTATTTTAAAATTGTATTTCCTTATATTCAGACGGTTTACAATGGGTTAGATGCTCCCCAAAAAAAATCTAGTCTCTGTGACACCTCTAGGGACCACAGTCTGCTTCCAAACTATTCCATTATCTGTGAGCAGCTCTGTCATTGGTCCAGAAATCATGGTGCCCAGGAGCACCTAACCAATCAGGATTTGCTACTGGTTAAAATACGTTATTGTAGTATTATTCTTTGTCATATCATACTGGTTTTTGGTGACTGGTTATTTATTATTCTATTCTTTCTAAAAGGTTTTAATCAGCTTTAATGAAACTAATCAGTTTAACAAAAGTTGAATATTTTCCTTTTTTAAGCACACCGCATACACTGCACACTGCATTTAGTGATGTAAATTTCCGTTACCGACACTGTTCAACTCCGGTATTGTATATTGTATATGTGGTACAACCACATATACAATAGCTTAAGTGGTTAATCAGTCTAATAATCGTTTTATACACACACACACACACACACACACACACACAATATATATAAAACAGACTTCTCGATTATTCGATTAATCAAAAAAGTAATCGATTTAATGATAATAATAATGCAAATGTAAACCAATAATTCAAATGTGACCAAATGGACCCGTTAGGGTCAGAGTTTCAAGGGGAGACCTTGAAATATATATGTTTGAGAACCATTGGTCTAGCCTAGTCTTCCATGGGGACAGGGAGACCCTAACCAAAGCCCTGATAGGCCCACCGCCCTAACACCGAGGGCCTCCACACAGGACACGGAGGGCTCTAGTCTCCTCCATATTTAGTAAGCTACATGTGCCTTCAATTAAGGCCTGGAACAGAGAGCTGTAATGGGAAAGCAATAAGGAACAAGGTATGCTGGGAAGCACATGTGAACATGGGTGTGTTGTGATAGTTCCTAATGAGATCACACAGTGCTGCATCAGTCATTAACGAGAAGAGTGAGTGAGTGAGTGTGTGTGTGTGTGTGTGTGCGTGTATGTGTGAGTGAGTGAGTGATGCCAATTAATCCCATATGCTATCATGCTGGTCTTTACTAGCTGCAATGCAGAGAGATTGTGGACACGTCTACTCTACTCTGTTTTTTTGTACTCTAAAGACAGAATAAATTAAGTGACGTAAAGGAAATTGATTGCTCTCTCTCTTCCTCTTTGCCTCTTCGCTCGTCCTTTTACCCTGTGCTCTGGTGATCTTTAGCAGATTGATTTCCCTTCACAGTTGCTCTCACCTTGATAGATTGCACAGGGTTCTTCAGGAGTCAGGTGATCATAGGGCAGGGCAGTATATTGATATTTTATCAATCTGATAGATATCGTCTTGGATTTGGACATCGTAATATCATGATATGGCATAAGTGTTAGTTTAAGGTGTGCTTTCAAAACAACATTTGTCTCATTGTTTGTAGTGGACACAATAAGGTAACTGACATTTTAATTGAACTCTGAAATTGTATAAGTTTTACATTAAATTAAAAGTCTGGACTTGACTGTGTACACGGGAGCCTCTTCCAGAAGGAACGACATGACAGAACACAGCTGTTTTGAATGCCACAGATATAAGGCAGCCAGTGCCTGAAGCGGTCAGAGCACTAAAGATGTCTTCTCCTTTCTGCTCCGCTGCCACCCCCAGTGACTCTTCCTGCTTTTAAACCCCCACAACGTTATAAACATCTCTTGAAGGAGGTCTCCTCCTCATTGCGTGCCATGATGCAACCTGGTCCAGCGTGGCCACTGCTGGCTCATAAATAGAGGCCAACCATATCGGTCTGGCCAAACTGTCGATTATTAGAGTTTTTTGACAACATCGGTATCAGGAATAATGCAGTCAATGTGTCACAATTTTTTGCCTGTTACATCTTTAAAAAAATAGTCAGTCTACAAACTCATACCACATCGCGTCACATTGTGAGCTTGTTGTTCGGTAATCTTTACATTTTACATCATTAAATAAAATTGTCAAGTTCAGTTTGTGTATATTGTGTATTTATTTGTTTGCTTGTTAATTGTATAATTAAAGTTAAAGTTAGGGTATATTTTGTGGTTAAAACAAAAATGTGTTTGTCCAGTAACAGGATTCTCCCTGTCTCTCCAATAAAGCTCTTTAATAAATAGAAAATAAAGGTGGGTGACAACATTTCAGCCAATCAGCTATTATTAGCTTCATTTTTTATAGTGATCCAGTTCCAATTTTGTCAGCTAATGTCTTTGTGTCATCACTTCCAATTTCACTTGTTTAATCTGTATCCTGACCTAGTTCTCTATCCTGATTGGATAAAATTGGTATCCCGACCTGAAAATGCATTTTCTGTTTAATAAAGTGCTGGAGAGACAGGGATAACCCTGTTACTGAACAAACACTCTATAGCAATGAATACCATCAGAATATAGCGCTATTTCATACTTAAAAAAAAATCAGCATGGGTTCTGATCCAGGACTGTCCAGGATCAGCATGGGACCCAAAAATCTGGCATCTACTCTACTCGTAAAGCCTCTACATGCTGGGGCTTCTGGGAAAGAGCAAGGTCAGAACAGGCCCACCCTTAACCCACATGTTTTTGCCAGCTTGCCTTCTTCCCCGCCTGGGATTCAGAGCATTGACCCTGTGTGGTGTTTTCCTACCCCACCCTGTTCGTCCCATCCATCTGGCGGGGGTCTGTTCCGTCCTTGAACCCTTCCGCTGGGTCAACAACCCTCCAGGCCCCGAACCCAAATGATAAAACAGCCCCACGGTGGCTGGGGCCAGGCAGGATGGGCCTCGCACGCAATACCGACCCAAGATCCAGAACGATGTATAGACAACCCTGGGAGACTCTCTCTCTGTCTCTCTGTCTCTCTGTCTCTCTCTCTCTCTCTCTCTCTCTCTCTCTCTCTCTCTCTCTCTCTCTCTCTCTCTCTCTCTCTCTCTCTCTCTCTCTCTCTCTCTCTCTCTCTCTCTCTCTCTCTCTCTCTCTCTCTCTCTCTCTCTCTCTCTCTCTCTCTCTCTCTCTCTCTCTCTCTCTCTCTCTCTCTCTCTCTCTCTCTCTCTCTCTCTCTCTCTCTCTCTCTCTCTCTCTCTCTCTCTCTCTCTCTCTCTCTCTCTCTCTCTCTCCCTCCCTCCCTCCCTCTCCCCTGCATTTATCTCCCAGTCCATTGGAGAGAGAGAGAGAGCTCTCCAAAACACAAGAGGAAGAACAAATCAAACATATTTATTACTGCGTGGTCGAGGAGGTCGGAGCGTGACAAAAGGCCTCCTGTTGTGAGGAGGAGTGCAGTGGACCAGGGGGCCCGGGGCCTCCCAAACAGAGCCTGGTTGTCTACGGCAGCATTAGACACGGGTCAGACTGCAGGGAGAGAAGGAGAGAGGACTGGTTTAGCCTTTTCAGAAGGACGGCGACCTTGTTCTTGATCCTTGTTGGTGCATGATGGTTCTTTAATAAGGTTGAATTTTCCACTTTAGACCCTAATTGAGGGCTTACCAGTCTCTCTAACACTTAGATTGAGCCACTTGTAGAATGGCTGAATTGTTCCTAAGGTCCAATACCAATACTGGTATTGTGAGGGTATAATCAGGGGTGTTTGTGTTGTGTTTTTACCCCATAGTTTTATGTAGAAGTCACAGTGAGTTTCTCTCCCACACTCGTCTCAAACTTTTCTGCAAACGCTGCATTAAAATGTCTTACCATCCAGCAGCTGTGTAACTAACGCAGACAGGTGCTTGTCTGTCAGTGAGTCTGGGGCCCACATTTGAGTTACTATCCCCCCACCACACACATATATGCGCGCGCGAGCACACACACACACACACACACACACACACACACACACACACACACACACACACACACACATACAGTATGCACGTGCGCACGAACACACACACACACACACACACACACACACACACACACACACACACACACACACACACACACACACACACACACACACACAACCTGTATGACACTGGACAGTTGAATGCCCATACCTCTTCCTCCACTAAAGCACCACAGCAATGAGGTGAGAGTTGTGGGAGAAAGCATGTCCGAGAGAGAGAGCAAAGAGTGAGTGAGTGAGTGAGTGCATGAGCGAGTGAGTGTGAAGATGGAGACCAATGCAATAGAGGGGTGACCCAGCTGCTCAGCCCAGCACATGTTGACAGATTTATTGGATGTAATAATCAGAGTGTATATCACACCGCTTCGCTCAGCACTGGCAGCTCCTGTAATTGGCTCTCACACCTGGAGCTCGCTATACAGTATATAAACCACGGCACAACTTCAAATCTGCCCTCGGAAAGACACTCGGTCTTTTTTTTTTATGATGCTCAAACTTTAATGGCGCAAGCGTCTCACAAAAACAATAAATTGAAGATTTCCTTTTGTAAGATTCCAACAACTCATATCCCTCAACGCAACTTGTGTCACTTTTGTGGTGCTGTTTTAAGCAAGTGTTAAAAATCACCATTATTAGCGTGTTTAAAGCCATATAGTGGAGACAGTACGGCTTTTAGCCAGTACAGCTCAGTCTATCATTAGACTGAGCTCTACTGTGCTTTGAATGATGCAACATAACCGTCACACAGGCTCTGGTGGAATTTCATTCTGGATTTCACTGATATGGTGACATTACACAGTTGAGTTTCCCTGGGTCCGATATGGTGCTGGCAGTGGTGGAAAGTAACTAAGTACATTTACTCAAGTACTGTACTCGAGTACACTTTTGAGTTTACTGGAGTATTTACAATTTTCAATACTTTTACTTCTACTCCATTTCAAGTCAAGGATTGTACATTTTACTCCCACTACAATTATTTGAAAGCTTTTGTTTCTAGTTACTTACTGGATTGTCATTATTATCACAAAACATACATTAACCACTTTAGCCCTAATATACAGTATACTGCTATTTGAAAATAGCCGATCTACAAGCTCACAATGTGTCGCATAGCGACAACCTTGTGAGCTTGTAGATCGCTATTTTCAAAAGTTTTTTTATGCATTTTGAAAACTTGTGAAATTGGACCTTCTGCATAATGAGTACTTGTACTGCTACTTTAAGTATATTTTGATGCCAATACCTTTGTACTTTTACTCAAGTAAATGTTTCATACCGGACTTGTAACAGAGTATTTCTACAATAGGATATTGATACTTTTACTAAGTAAAAAATGTGAGTACTTCTTCCATAACTGGTGACATTAGACTGTTGAGTTTCCCTGTGTCCGGTATGGTGCTGGTTGCTTGGCAAGTCGCCTACATCTGTCTGGCTCGCTAGCTGGTAAGCTAGTGATTAAAATTCAGGTCACACCATACTTTGTTCGTCCCCCTGCAGCACAAAGGGCTGATCAGTGATGCTAGGCAGCAGGCAGAAGTGTATTCAGCGAGCTAAAACACACTGCGCTGCTTGAGTAGCCTGCCCTGCTCCACACTCAGCATCTCAGTGTGCCAGTGTTTACTTGTCTACTGTGCCATGAATGGAGTGAAACCATATGATTGTGCCAGCAGACCATAATAAGTTGGACCTTATATTCCACTGAATAAGAGAAAGCTGCAGAATGAATTAGACACAGTTAGGGGAAGAGAAACCGCTTTGATGTCTATTGATATTATTCTGCCGGTTGTGTGATTTTGTGGAATCTTCAATGTTGGGTTTTATCACAAGGCATCATGTTCCTAAATGTTCCTTTAGAGCGGTGTTTTTTCTCAAAGTGGGGTCCTGGGACCCCCAGGGGTCTTTGAGTGGGTTCCCCAGCTAAATTTGTTTATATAGGATCAACATTTGTTTAACCACTTTAAACCTACATACAGTACATTGGCTATTTGAAAATAGCCGATCTACAAGCTCACAACGTGTCATGATGTTTCGTGTTGTCAGCTTGTAGTTCTGCTGTTTAAAAAAGAATAATCTTGGAAACATTTGGAATGTCTTTGAAACGTGTTAACAGCACGAATCTTGTATGGGGGTCCGCGGGCAGATACATGTTAATTGGGGGGGTCCTCGACATGAAAATGTTTGAGAACCAATGAGATACTTCCAGCCCTTAATTCCCCCAAGTGCTTGACCTTTATCCCAGTTGTCCACCACCAGCTTGTCTTCCATCTTGCTTTCCATTCATTACTGTGATGGAGGAAGACATCATGTGTTCATGTTATCCCAGCACCCTCTTCACTTCATTTACTGGCCTTTCAGGGAGAGAAAATCTATAACGGAAAATACTAAGTGACTGGGCCCTTCCTGCGGTACAGAGCCAGTCAAATACCAGAATCTTCTGATCAAATCAAATTATGGACAAATTGTTCAAGGCTACAATGTGCCGCAGGCTGGTTTAGAAGGAAGTCAAAATATATGCGTAAACGTTACAGTATTTCTCTCTAAAGGACACCTGTGGATGTTTTGTCACACTGGGGGTTATTTTCCGGACCACGTTTGCCTCGGTAATTCATCAATCATTTGAAAAAACTTGTTTTTCTTATCTCGTCTCAACAAACACCAGATGCCATCCCAAAGTGGGTCGCTGGACAGAGTAAATCGATTGCGAGTAACTTCATACTTTTTGGGGGTAAAAAAACTAAATAATTTGAGTAATACATTTTTGGGGTAATTTATTTTCAAACTGATTACATTGCGACGTGTTGAGCTTGTAGATTTTCATTATTTTGAAATATGGCTTAAGTTAATGAATGAATAAGTAATTCGTTCATAATGTATTTTTGTACAACGTACGTTTGTGCAAAAATCACACCCCTAAAGGCTGCTGGAGGCTTCTTCTCAGGGCGCCCTGAGGGCTGCTTTCTTTTATTCTGAGCTTACTAATCACACATGTCAACTGGAATAGAGCAGCATTCATTCCTGACAATAGGGATTTTACGGTGGCCTCAGCAGTGGTGTGTTGCTACAATGAGCTACACCACAATGACCCTCTCTGTTTGTCCTGGCTAGCTGGCTGGATGGATGACTTCAGTCCCTTTTCTCCTCTGTCCCCCCCTCCCCTGTCCTTATAAACTCAAATGTCACCACTGGCTGACATTTGCTGTAATGTGGGTCAGATTGGATGGAGAAAGAGAACAATTAGGGTTTATCCAGATGTTACAGAACCAGAGTACTGAAAGCTCTCTGGCATTGTGGTTCGTTTTAAGTGCTGGCCAAGGTGTTGGATTAAAACCAAGTCTATTTTGACTGCATTTTGTTCATGTTCCCTTTCTGACGGCTGCTGGCTCCAACTCTTGTCCCTTTGTGATGATGCAGAATGGACTGTAGGACATGGTTGAATTGCCTAATAATCTGCATATTTGTGGCTTGAATGTGCCCTTAATATTCAATTAGTCACAATTTGTAACAATCCTCTCAAATAGTATTTTTCTTCGTTCCTCTGCCAATTTGCTTCTTGTCCTTTTCATCGTCATTGATTTCAACATGAATAATTGATGTATACAGAATGTGCTAATCCGATACTTAACAGGTTTTGATACTGATACTGGCTGAACAAAAACCCTGGCACACAAAAATAATCTAATCTGTTGTAGCGGGAAACATCATGTAGTGTAAATGCTTGTAGCCATACCAGAAGGTTCAGCATGTGTTACGTGATCCAGTAGCCTCTCTATATACAGTAGCACGTGAATGAGAGCTGCTTTGCTGGTGACAAGAATTAATGAAAGGTCAGTGCAAAGCAGTAACTTGTGGCTTTGACTCTTTGGGCTACTTTGTAACTGCAGTTCTGTTGAAGTCGCCTCCGTGGCAAAGTGACATCCAAATGCAGATACCACTGTAGAACTAATGCCGATCGATAACTGAAGGTCGAGATACCAATATCACAAATGAAAAAGTTATATTAAAAAAACCCAAATTGCATTGGATTGCTTGATTCCACAGAATGCCTTTCAATATCACAATGGCCCAGAGGTTCTAGATAAGATATCCACTGTATCATTATTGCTTACGCATACTGTTGTATACTGAGTCCCTTTTACAAACGGAGAGGATTTTCCACAGGCACCATGAAAGGTACTGTATGTCATTACTGACCTGCTAGCATTCCCATGGGAACAAACATTAGACAAAAGAGCTGGCTGGGGAAAAAAGCAGTGAGGCTACCCAGAGGTCTCTGTGGGCATTCCAAAAATATTGTTGCGCTTCTTCCAGATATTAAAGCAGGGTGATGACACATACTTGGAACCCTGATCACTTTCCCCCAAGCTCCCAAAGCCAATCCTCTTTTCACATGCTGTCTGTATTGTTCTACAATGACCGCCACCCTTTTGTTTGCCTCTCTGCAGTCTTTGACTGATTGCCAAACTGTGCAGGTATAGGTCTCTAGTCTCCTATATACTGGATAGTGTTCAATTTATTCCTTGGTTTTCTGCCACGTGAGATGCTGTCATTTTGAAACTATCCATACATTATCTCTGCCGTGATTTGTTTTGGAAAGAAGAAACACAGCAATGTGCACATTGCTGTGTATTCTAGCGGGAGAGTGATTTATTTTCTTTCTTTTTTTGGGTCCAATTTCTTGCAGGTTCTATAAAGAAAGGAATGATCTTTATATCTATGCCAACTTTTATACATGTTAAGATAGGAACCCTGGACGGGTAAGGGTAGTCCTTGCTGGTATGGACCGGGTAAGGGGACAAAAGGTGAGGCCTTGGAAAATAATACAATACCAGTTATTTTAATAAGTAGGAACAGCTGTTTTACTGCATCTTTTTCTAAAATACTATTTCTGGCCATGCAGCTCTCTTTGATTTAACGTCTCATCTCAAATTCATGGATGATCTACAAAAGTAAAATGGTGATTATAATGTCAGTGGTTTTCAATGTCATTTTTAATCTCCTGTGTGTGACCGCTACTGGGACCCAGTGAGTCCTGAGACCAGATGGAAAACCAAATCAATCTTCAGTTTTTGATGGCGTTTTCATGTAGGCTGCTAGTTATATGCAGAGGGTTATTGCTTCCAACCTGCTGGCTTATTATAAGGTAAAATGTTTTTACGGATACAGAGCTCCCAGCAATCACACGCTCATTTCTCATATGCATGAGTAGTTAGTAGCATTTTAATTCGGAAAGTGGGCTAGGAGTTGGCTTTCACAGTATCTTGGTAAATGTATTAGTTTTATAGATAAGTTTGACACAACCAATTAAAACGTGATCTTTTGCCTGGAGGCCTATAACATCGCAAGGATTATCTTTTCTCCATTTCAGCCTGTGCCACCTAGGCTGTTTGGTACATGGCTGGCTGTGTGTGCGCCTGAACAAATTATGGACAAAGAATTACTGTCATATCCGACAGCTTTTTGAATGACCGGGAACTGCGTTAAGAACCATTTTCCAGTGTCTTGTCTCTCCTTTCAGAAGTGGTGTTGGTATAGAAAGTGATCCTCCGTGTGAGGATTTGGAAGCCGTGAGTAAAGTTAGTCATGCCTTTGATGTGACTACCAGACTCAGTGCTGGCTTTGTGCACTCTCCCCCCCCCCCCCCCCCCCCCCCCCCCCGTAGGATCGCATGACTTTGTTGTGTTGCAGTCATGTAGCGCTCGTGTGAAAACATTGAGGTTGGGGGAATGTTATTAACACCATTGCACTTGGTTATCCAGAGTCCACCACACTTGCTAGTGGCGCTATTAGGCAAGTATTGTCTGTAGACGAATGTTCAGCCCCTCCGCTGCAGAGGACGGTTTAGTGATTTAATTCTCACTGTCACCATAGCACATGCAATTTCAGTCCACATCATGATAAGGAAACAAACTGTGGCAGACTGAGCCATGCGACACTTTGGATGTAGATTCGGTTTGGCTGGGACCGAGGTCGGGGGGGGTGGGGGGACGAGGACGAGATGAGGGAGGGGGTGACTGGTTGGGAGCGGGGGGGGGGGTTCCTCGTTAGTGGCCACATGATCCCATTGCTCCTCTGGTGTTGGCATCCAGGCGTGCGGTCGGGTTGAAGAATGTGCTCCCGGCTGGAAAAGGTTTACAGTGCATAGAGAGGTCCTGTGTGCTGCCAGCAGCACCACAGAGAAAGATGGGGCCTGGCCAGCCACTGAAACCCAATCTTTCTACTCCGACAGCCAGTAGTGGAGCAGCCTTGACGGTCAGGGCATGTTGGCTGAGAGGAGGATTAATGCAATGCGCTGGAGACTGGCCATGGTTAGGTGGACTGTCATGCAAATGTGTTAATTCTACCATACGTGCGCCCCATTCATCTGCTCTTGCGTAGCTGTGGCTGAGTAGGTTCAAAGGTCACTCCTTCCTTCTCAATCTACATTCCTCGATTTTTGATTTGCATGAGCGATTGTCAAGCACAGCACTTTAGGTGCTTACCTCTCTCTATGACATACAAGAAGGAGACAACATGAGAGGTGACTTACGAAGCCAGGGCTGTAACCGTATGGGTTTTGTGACTGAATGGCATTGGCTTTTCATCCGTTGTTGCTGCCAGAGGAGTGAAGCCGGTGTGGTTTTGAGGCAATATATACTGTATCTGCTCTCTGGCTTCACCGCAGTGTGCAATGGAAAGAGAGTGCGCACTTGTCTCCAAAACAGCTTAGAGATGTAATTGGACCGTAATGTCTCTTACGCGCATATCTCACAGCAGAACGAAGATCTCACTTGACAAATGGGCTGGAGAGAATATACTGGCACGTCTGAGTCATGGGGTGTAGAATCAGGGCTACCGGCTCTTAAGCCTGCCGATGAGGAAGGCTGGAGCCTCCAGTCCGTCTGACTGGGAGGTCAAAGAAACCAAAACTCCACCTACCTCGCAACATTCTGAGGCTAGGTGGCCTAGAGGATTCATTTCCCGTAGGGCGGCAGTGGCTCAGTAGGCTAAAGGTTTTCTTTTTTTTCATTGTTACATCTTGTGTGCATAAGAGTAAAATAATTTGTTCTGGTTTCCTCAGACATTGTAGCAGCAATAATAGTAATAATAAACATATACTGTACAGTGGAAAACAACAACAATAACAACAACAACAACAAATAATAATAATCAGAATCAAAGAATAGTCCAATTGTCCAATGGTCTTAGCACTTAAGGAGCTTGAAGGTTCTGTGTGCAGGGTTCTTACTGCTAAGCTATAAACATGTATCTGTGCCAGTGTCCTTGGCATTGTTCCTCACTCAGGTTGTGTCTGACAGACAATCAGGGGAGCGTTTCCAGCGTTTTTAAACATTTTCCGTGATCTGTTCAATCATTCACAAGCCCGATTGTCTGGGGGAAGTAGCAAGCCACTTTCCACGTGACAGCATCTGAAACAGTCAGCCGGTGGGATGCCTACATTATTAATTGATCCTGTGAGCTTTTCCGACACATCTATTGTTTATGTCCTGGATGGAGGGAAGCCCACATCCACTGATGAGCTTGGCTGTCCACATGACCCTCTGTATTGCTTCGTAGTTGAGGTCAATACAGTTCCCAGGCAGTCAGGGTGCTCTCAGTCTTACCTCTGTAGAAGGCCTGTAGGACCTTGGGCCCCAAACTTCTTCAGTCGCCTGTGATAATGTAGGCATTGTAGTGCCTTCCACACCACTTGGTTGGTGTGTACGTCCCAGGTGAGTTTCTCAGTGATGGGACATTTGAAGTCACTGATGCTCTCCACTGCGGTGCCATATATGTAGATGCAGGTATGCTCTCTGCCCGACTTCCTGTAGCGCACAATCAGCTCTTTGGTCTTGTCGACGTTGAGGGCCATGCAGGTTGTTCTCCTGGCACCATTGTGTCAGGTTCTCCACCTATCCTCTGCTGTCTAATGGCCGTCAGTAATTTCCCCTCCGGTATCAGTACACTCCCCTCCCCCTTTTTACAATTTTCTTTCATTCGTCAAATGAAGGGTGATTTTCTGCTCACCCCCCCTGTCAAGGCTGCTGTCAGAGCTGCTTTATTTCGTTATTTGTTGTGTGCTGCAATATACGCCACGGCTTCCCACCTGCTTCCTGGTATGTTAATGAGGGGTATGTTGGTGGCTAAGCAGTAAGGGAGATGAGTACCCTCGAGTCATTTGTCTTTAAGTTCATTTATTTATTTATTCATACATGTAGATGTTCCTAATTCAGATTTAGAGGTAAAAAAAAGAAAATAAGTTGATTGTTTCCTCATGTTAATGGCTAAATTATACTTGCAAAATAACTGATTGTCAGCGTATTTCATTTAAAAATCTGTTATTTTCATTGACATTTAAATTGTATTTCTGGCTCTCCTCCCTCTGTCACCCAGACTCATTGTTTGTGTTAATTGTGACTGTCACGAGGACTAATTACAACCCGGTGCTCTTGTCTTGTTATCTCATGTGCCATTCCTCATCCATCATGCATTTTAATTACGATGCCTCTACGGCCCAACCTTGCAATAAAGCAAATAAATGTTGTTGAATAAACGTTGCTAAGCGCCTCCTTCCAAAGGAGATTTAATATGCGGTTGCTGACTGTCGGGCAGAAACCCTGTATCTCCATATTTCCTTGTCCTACTTCATCGTGTAACAGTGTCACACAAAAGTAGCACAAATAGGCGCTTGTAGATCTGCTTTATTGAACCAATGAAAAGTATTAACAAGAGCTTGTGACAAAATAATAACTACATTGAATCAATTAGAACACTTTTTGGGGATTTCCTGAAAAGTTTTGTGCTTACAAGGTTTCCACCTGACAGCAACGATATACTGTATATCACCTTCCTCACCCCATTAGCACCATCACAATGAAGAAAAGAAAGTCTTTGTTTTCCTTTCTTCCCTGCGTATGGTAGAGAGGGTTCAGAGTTGATATACTGTAGGCCGGGTACCCACTCAGGGCTGCCAGCGGGGATGGACCTACATTTACTAGTGTCATGACACAAAGATTATGATTGGACATGCCCTCATACATGATGTAACTTTGCTCGATGCCATGGTCTCCACCGGTTTGAAAGCTAATGTATTCTTCCTTCAACATGGCAACCTCTTTGTGTGCCTGTTAGGGCTGGGTTCGATTACGATTAATGAACGATTATTTAAAAAAAATACATACTGTATATGGTGAAAATAGCAGATCTACAAGCTCACAATGTGTTGCGATGTGGTGTTGTAGATTGGATATTTTTGAAGTTTAACGAAGTATAATACAGGGTTAAGTGGTTAATCAGACTACAGGTAATCAAATTATAATTTTCTTGTGTCGATTCGTTGATATAATAATAAAAGAAACGTTCTCAATTATACGATTAACCTACGTGAGCAAGATTAAGTCTGCTATTCTGTTCTAAATATCGGTTTGGATATATTTTTGGTTAATTGCCCGGACCAAGTGCCTGTGTTTGTTTGTGGTGAAGGGTGTGGCGCTCTTGTTTAATCTGTTGAGTCCCCAGCTGTATGGGGCGGCCATGGTGGTAAAAGAGCTCCCAGCTTCAAGCTCACCCTCTGATTTTATGTTTGTATAAATGTCACATGGCCACATCTCTAGGGGAAGCTGTAAGCAAATTCAAGTTTCAGTTCTTAGCAAGCTATATGTTGTGCTTAATCTGCACTGGAAAAGAATAGCTATGAGCCCCCAGGAGAATGTGCAGCGTGTTTCCTGTGGGAAATGTACTTGGGAAAACATTGTTTTCAGACCTAGCACCTGTATTGAATGTTGCTGCATAGTAAAGCTGTATCATATCGATCGACATGTATCATATTATGTCTGCAATTCAGCGTATTCATTCATGTTGATACACATCAAGTGCCTAGTAGGAAAAACTGCAATTCAAACCCTGTGTTCCATTATCAGCCATAATGGAACACAGTGAGCAGTCTTCATTCTCTGAAATACTGGTTAAGTTTATCTGAAAATGTTAAGCTGAAATGTTTATCCCAGTGATGTCACTGGAGTAAAATCCATGGATGTGAAAACGACTCTTACTTACTGCTTTTAGCCGCTACCCATGGTGGTTGTGATGTTGTGCTTGTTCGCCGTGTTTACTGCCAAACAGCGATCTTGACTTGTTTATGAATTTGGTTGATCAGTTGCGGCCATAGACCACATAGATGTGCCCAGGACAATGCTTGCCCAAAAAGTGCAACATGGGAACTGTAGGAACAAAGAGAAACGCTGAAATAGATAGAAAGGGTTGATTTTCTGTGTCAGAATTGGCTGCATGGTAGATACTGTTGGTAGATAACAATCAAATACTTAGATACTGTTGTTTCTATAGACTAGACAAGGATAACAATCGACAACAGACCCAAAAAGATCCTCTTTAATGTTGCTTTTCTTCTCATTCACAGCCGTGCGATCAAGACCAACCAGGACCTGCTTCCAGAGACGCCCTGGACCAACATCTTCTATGACGACTTCTGGGGCACCCTGCTCACCCACAGTGGCAGCCACAAGTCATACCGGCCTCTCTGCACGCTCTCCTTCCGTCTCAACCACGCCCTCGGCGGACTGGACCCCTGGGGCTACCACCTGGTTAACGTGGCCTTCCACGGCGCCGTGACGGGCCTCTTCACCCGGCTGGCACGCCTGCTGCTGGGGGAGGGTCTGTGGAGCCTGCTGGCAGGCTTGCTGTTCGCCTCTCACCCCGTCCACACGGAGGCGGTAGCGGGCGTGGTGGGGCGGGCCGATGCGGGCGCCGCCTTGTTCTTTCTGCTGTCCCTGCTGTGTTACGTGCATCACTGCAGGCTGAGGGGCCACGCGGGCCCCTGCCGGCTCGGGGCCTGGCTCCTGGGCAGCCTGGCGTGCGCCGCCTGCAGCATGCTGTGGAAGGAGCAGGGTGTCACGGTCCTGGCGGTGTCTGCGCTCTACGACGTGTGCGTCTTTCACAGGATGAAGCTGTGGCACATCGTCATGCTCCTCTACAAGGTAAACACTTACTGTTTGTGCTGTTTGTTCACATGGATCTGATTTCCTGCACTCTCAAAACCTGCACAAAACTCTAGAGATGTTTTGAAAAACAACTTGCCAATGTAATCCGGTATAGGCTGATAGGAAACAGGAAAGTATACAACATTGTATTTGTTTAGTTATGTACATAAATGTTTTTTTTCCTACTCATTCCAGCACACATGCATTCACATGCAATTTGTTGCAACGGAAATGTAAGGGAAGGCGTATTATAGTATAGGCTTCATGGTGGCTTCTTGCCTGCTAATATGGTAATTGAAAAGTAAATTTCCATTGTCCAGTTCTTAAATCATTTGAGCCATGGACCCGAACTGAGTTAGTATCTAGGCTTATTGTGGTTGGTTCAAGAAAAAAACATCCCTGATGCTCACTTAGTCTCAATAACACGTGTTCCGACCTTCCATCTTCTGTTTCAATATTTGTATTAAACAAAAAGGTAGAAGATACACAACAAGCATGACAACACATAGGGCACAACATAACACCACATAACAATACAATAAAGACATCATTAAAGCGGTGTGAATATAAATGGTTGTCTCCCTTTGGATCAGCATTTGTTTTACGAAAACCTAATTAAAAGCCAATTAGCCAATTGAATAAAAAAACAAACTCACTTTAAGAATGGTTAGTTAAATTGCCCATCTTCTCATTATATTGCGTTTGATATTGAGATTAATGATGTCTCAATGAAACATAATGATGAGGAAGTATGTTTGCGGTACAGCATGACAAGTGGGAGTATGAATTACCATGCTTTGTGTGTGTGTGTGTGTGTGTGTGTGTGTGTGTGTGTGTGTGTGTGTGTGTGTTTGAGTGTGCATGTGTGTATTTCTTTGCATACTGGGAGAAAAAATATGGAAAAGCAATGGCTGTTTCCTATTTGTCCTTGTTTTGTTTTTTATTAGACCACCGAGCCGTAACCTTTTTTCCCCAAAAGCTCCTTGTCAGAAGTGTTTACCGCTTGCGGTCTAGTCACCGTGACATTCACAAGTCTCATCCCATCAGTGCAAATTCAACAAGACATGTGAACAAATGTGACAAAAAGACTCCGGAGAAGGAGGGGACAAAGTGAACGTAGCTCTTTAATGCATCCGGATGGTAGACAAGGACTTCCTGAGAGATACGTTGTGACAAGGTGACAAGGACACATGCACAGAGAGAGAGAGAGAGACAGAGAGAGAGAGAGAGAGAGAGACAGAGAGGGGAGAGACAGAGAAGGGGCTTGGGGACAGGGATAAATAAGGCAGTGGCTCAGGAGGTTGAGCGGACGCCTTGGAATGCGAAGGTTCCCATTTTGATCCCTGGTTCCTCCTGGCTGCAAGTTGAAGTGTCCTTGAGCAAGACACTGGACCCCCAACTGCTCCCAATGGGCAGGTTGGTGCCTACCCTTGTATGGTTTCCCCTGTCATCGGTGTGCGAATGTATGTATGAATGGGTGAATGTGAAATACCTTTTAAAGTGCTTTGGAGAAAGGCGCTATATAAATGCAGTCCATTTACCATTTAGAGAGGGAGAGAGAGAGAGAGAGAAAGTGAGAGAGATCATAATGGAATGGCAAAGAGAGAGAGAGAGAGATCATTTCAGCCCCTTCCTGTTAGTGCTCAGCGCTGTGTGGAAATGAAGAGTGAGTGCTCTCTCTCTCGCTGCCTTCGTCTTTATGTGGTGCGCCGGTGATTTAAGTCTCATCTGAGTCTTTGTGTCACTTGGAGTGTGACCCATCCATTGATGCTGGCAGACAGCTCTTCTAATAGCTTGTCAGGCATGGCAAGGAGAGCAAGGAAAAGGAGCCAAGAGGGGCTGAAGGAGATAATGCCTCATCGTTGACATCTTTGCAGCTTCTTGAAAATAAAGTACAATAAGACGCTAAATAAGAAAATAAATTAGCTGATACAACAGTAGTTACATTCTGTGCGTGAGCCTCAAACACAGAGGCCATGCTTTTTTATCATGGTTTACCATGGTGTTTTTACGACGTTGCTCTGTAGGAGGCTAGCCATCTATAAGAGGGTCTGTGTGTGTGTGTGTGTGTGTGTGTGTGTGTGTGTGTGTGTGTGTGTGTGTGTGTGTGTGTGTGTGTGTGTGTGTGTGTGTGTGTGTGTGTGTGTGTGTGTGTGTGTGTGTGTGTGTGTGTGTGTGTGTGTGTGTGTGTGTGTGTGTGTGTGCGTGTGTGTGTGCACGTGTTCAGAGTATTTTTTCCCACATATGTTTTATACTTTTGATATGTTTAACTTTGATCATCATTTATAATTGAAGACAATGACGCTTGGATCGGACTGAAACCTTGCCCAAATATCACACGTCATAGATATGTCCTACAAGAACGAGCCTGACGTCATAGATGACTGACGTCCCATAGTGGCCTCATGAAGTCTGCTATCCACATTGGAGCCTCGCCGTTCCCATGTGGATCCCGAGATCCACATGATTAGAATTTTTTTACATACCTTTGCACGCTGCATCCCTCAGGGCTATGTGCAACGCATGCCATATACGTCATGGAAAATCTAGTTTAGCTTCTTGTCAACTAAATTCCACAGAGTTCTGTTTTCTTTCTTTTTGATATATTGAAACACATCTTGATCATGAACTCTTATGAATTCTTAGAGTTTAAATACGGCATCAGCCTTGAATAAGCTCCATATGTGAATCATTTTTGCCCTGTTACAATTACTTTGCAAAAGGCATGCAGGTGAATACCACAGCACTGCATTGCACATGTAGACTATTCTAGTAGTATATAAATATATATACATGGATACTTAGGCCCCATGGACATTAATAATGGTGAATTTTATGCATTATTAAATTATAAAATGAGCAAGAGGGGTTGCATTATTAAAACTAGATATATGCAATATGCATTGCAGAACAGATTGAACTTTTCTAAGCTACTTTGTTACTCCAAAACAGTTTTGGTTGCAGGATATGTTTTTTGTCTTTATGGAAGAATACTGACTTTTGGAGAAAAAAAACATTACAACAAAATATTCTTGGGACTAGCCTCTGGGAAACTCATGACTGTTTTTGTTCCGTTTGAAAATTCTCTAAAATAGCATGTTTTGGTGAAATGTGGCTGCCACAATTGGCTTGATAATCCTACCATGGAGTTTTCAGATGACAGGTGTCATTATCATAGCATGTCATTTAGCCTCCCCACCGACAACATAAACAGGGACTGTTGAAAGATGGCTGTCATCATTGACAATGCAACTCCCTCTTTGCAGTGTTACCACATTTTGATCTGCGACCCCAGAGGATTCATTCATTCAATATTATACCCTGTTGAAGTAATAACATTGCATTGTTATTATAACCTTGTTATACACACTAGGGCGTGTGGGCTGCTGGGAACAATGGCTGTTGGGAACGCTTGCCCCTCCGGTTAGGCTATACCCATTGTACCTGTTGTACCCGTTGTCAGAGTTACTTTGTGCAGTAGTATCCATTATCATAATATTATACTTGGACGTCAGTACAGTATATGAGGACATATTCATGACATCAGGGATCTCTCCATACATGGGCATAAAAGGGACACAGACAGACAGACAGACAGACAGACAGACAGACAGACAGACACACACAGACTCTCTTCCCCCCTCTCTCTCTCTCTCTCTCTCTCTCTACTCTTTAAGTATCCATCCCTCCCTGTTTGGTGGAGAGGCGGTCACTTTGACTGATGGTAATCACAGAAAGCCAGACCTCGGGGCAGGTTGTCGAGAGCCTTGCACCGCTCTGTTAGCATTAAACCGTGTATGAAAGTGGAGTCAACACACTGCAAATAACTGTTAGTCTTTCCTTCAGTCCGTACTTGAGATGTATCAGGTGCTGAAAACTCGGTCCTTGAGCCTTGTGATGCAGAACGTTTTGAGTTAAGTGTGCAAACGTGAACATCTGCAGAAGTAGGAAGTCATACTGTATAATATATTAACGAGTTGATATACAGTGTATATGAACTCGTAAAACTTCTATAATAAGATTATCCTCGAGGTGTTACGGTGCTGAAAAGGAGCCGCATTGTCGTACCACTGCATTTTCTTTATTCATTTTATGCAGAGGTGTCTTGTTTGTTGCGTGACAGGACACAGTGAGACTGAACTGGGTTTTATCAGAGTGCTCTCCACTCTGCTGAAGTCATTTGACATTTAGCGTTCAACTGTTGGAATGGCCCTGCTTATCTGATTGTGGCTCTCAGTCAATTACATTAAGAGTTTTATATCTGCTGTAAATCTCCCATTGTGTCATTATGGCTTCTGTGTGTGGTTTTGAAGGCTGTGCACAGTGAGGACCGGGAGCCACACACTCCTTCCAGAGCTTTAGCTTCTGTGTCTGTCTAAAATTGAAAATGGCATAATATCAAATATCCCCATTTTGATGTTAATTTAATGTGTAATTCAGCTCAGAGCACGCTGGTGTCTTAATTAGAGTGATTATGTGTAATTTGTGCCTGATACTTGCACAGTATTTCCAGCAAGCTTTCATCTCTGTGCTTTAAGCTTCTAAGCTTGAATGGCATTTTTAACAGTCCTGATTCATTAGGTTTAAGGCCAAACAACAAAAATCTATTAGACAGAGATATGACAAATACATGTTATTCTTAGACCAGGATGCCCGTGCATTTAGCACAGCTTATATAGTCTTGGTGCAGAGCTACAACCTGTCCAACTGACCACAGGTATTCAGAACTTTTTACTGTTTGACATCTCTGTCTGGCTAAGACGCTGCCCATTACATACACAGCAGCCCACTTCACAGCAGGAGACTAGCTATGGTCTGTGGTCTATGGCCTGCATTCCTATTCTTATTCTGACCACACTGGTCTGCTAAATCCAACAAAGAGTACGGCTCCCATAACTGTAACAATTAGCGGAGCTATGTGCATTAGGGACAAGAGATGGATGCAGAGAAAGTTGTTTAAAATCTTGCTTTAAAGTAAGGAAAGTGAGGGATAAGAAAAATGGGTTTTATTCGCAATCTTTTGAAACGGCTTAGTCCAACAAACTACCCATTGTTGCAGTTAATCACTTTAACAAAGCATGTTTTCACACATCATTACTGTACAACAGCCCAGAAGAACTGGCTGTGCCGTGTCCTAGATATTGAAGCAGCAGTGTGTGTTTAGGACTGTCAACAGGTGAGTCCAGGCAGGTCCACCACCCATTGGATTGAAGGGCTGCTGTCCATGGTACTGAAATACCTGCTGTCCCTTTGTTCTCCATGGGATGTCACTATAAAGACATTCCCATCCCATGTATACATGCACAAACATGCATACTGCTGTTGTTGGCTCTCGCTCTCGCTCTCTCTCTCGCTCTCTCTCTCTCTCTCTCTCTCTCTCTCTCTCTCTCTCTTTCTGCCCAATATACCCAATTTTCATTGTCATTTTCTAAAAGATTATGGTTTATGCAGCATCTCATCCACTTTGACAATTAATTAATAATAGCTATTTGAAACGTCGAAACCAAAAATGACATGGGTAATGGATTTTATTCCGATTCAGGGTTTACCTTAATTATTGTCTGCTGCCAAGTGCCAATGCAAATGATGGCTTTAGGTGTTTGATTAAAACAAATCCTTATACAGTGCAGCATCTCCTTCAGTAGAATAATTGCGCGTGAGAGGTAGTTTAGTTTGTCAAGATTTGTTTGTGTAAGTAAATGCATTTACAGAAGCACCAGCTCATGAGGTAATCAATTTAACAAATTGTCTTCCTTTTGTTATTTTACAATATTTGTCTTAGCAAACATTACAATTAAGGGAATGCTTATGAGTTAACTAGTGAGAATAATGCCTGAGGAGGCAGTGCTTTCAATAAAGTCAGAAAGAGAGAGAAAGCAACGATACAGTAAGTGAATCAGCACATGTTGGATTAGCAGTGAGGCTGAAGTGAGAGGTCTTGGCAACCTCTCATATTCAGACGCTGGGGAAGGTTTTTATTCAAAGACCTGCTAGAACTCTCTGATACTTTCTCTTTCTCTTGCCCCCTTTTCGGAGAACACAGAACCCCTACAGCCAATCAAAATCACATGTCAGTGCTCCTACAGCCAATCAAAGTCACCCGTCAGTGCTTCTACAGTCAATCAAAGTCACCCATCAGTGCTCCTAAAGCCAATCAAAGTCATCCCTCAGTGCTTCTACAGCCAATCAGTCAAGTCAACCATCAGTGCACAATGAGATGTTATTATTTTTCGTCTAAATAACATATTTTCTTTTCTTCAATAAGGCCCCATGGAAAAGGTGTAGCTCACCTAAAAAGTATAAATTATGCTGATGGGGCAAATTTATTTTACCTACTGTACCACTGCACAGAAATTAGGTAGGTTCTTTTGAAAGTGATTACCAATTGTTAAAAGCAGCCATGGTGGAAGAAAGTGAACTTGGCTAGTCCGCACTCTCGCATTGCATCGAACTATACCAATTCTGTGCAAGATGTCTATTCCAGCTCTGGAGGGAGCTGGCAGATTAGATTGAGCATGTTCTAATGTGTTCCTTCCTGAGAGTTGTACAGTCGATAAACATGAAATAGTGTTGTTCACTCAGGCAAATATTTACAGTTGGGATTTTTGTCAAGTTAGCTCTGTCCTTGATTATAGCATTTATTCATGCTAGCATGTGTGAAGCTACTCTATAACAAAATAGTTTATGGCATCCAAATTTAAGGTTGTTGGCAGTCAGTGTGTGGTGTAACCAATCTATGTTTATGTGGAAAAAAACTGCTTTTTATATGTTTTCTCCAGCACACTAGTGAATGGGCTCATTTTCAAAGAGAGATACTAAAGTCAGACATAATTAGAGCACCTACTTTGGCAGCAGGATGGAGTGATTTTGTGATCTCACGTTGTTTATTCCATAGCATTTTGTGATAAATTGTCTGTCCCGGGGACTTGGCATTAGTTGTGTTTTTTTCCACAACACAAATTGCTTTGCTGTTTGGCTATTAAAGTAAATGTTTGGACAACTGTGTGACAGTGAGTTTGGCCAACACGCCAGCTCTCGCAATGCAATGGGAGAAACAGGGTAAGAAAGACAAAATGACCTGGTTAGCTCCGTGATCTTTCTGTAAACATTTTCTTGAATACAATCTAGCATACTTTTCCTTTGATGTGTGGTTTTCTCTTTTGTTTAGTGAACAAAGCAAAGGCCCATTGTTCTGCTGTTTGTGAATGTTGACAGCCGCTGCCCACATAATGGTACGCTCCGTCTTGACAGGAAAGCAGAGGAGGGACTGTGTCACCGTGTTCTTATAACTTTTGGTGAGACAACGTAGCTCTGCATGTAAGGAGCCAGTGTGCCCTGAGCTTGACCATGAACAAGACTGCTTTGAACACGTAGTACAGAAATATGTTAAATCCCCACTCTCTGCTGTATGAAGTAATGTTATCGTGGTGTTGTGACATGTCAGCTGACGGCCCCTTGCATGATGGTTAGATCATCCTCTCCACATAGCTACCACATGATCCACCCACCAATACATCTTGTGTACTGGAGGAAAATACAACTCATCCCTCTCTGGTGGGGAAGTCTCCTCTGTATAGGCTTTTTATTTTTTACCTCTGTCTGGCAACATTCAATAACCAGATTTTGGAAAATCGCTTCCAAATCTAGGACAAGACCCAGATAGTCTGTTGAATGTGCAGCTACCTCACTCTTATCATCTGTCCACTACTTCCCTGTCCTCCTGATGTCACTATTATCACAAGGTCAATGCTAACGGTGCTCTGTGACACTGCTTGGTCCTTGACAGAACCGGCAGGGATTACCTACATGGACTTTGGCTGAGCTCAGGTGTTGTCGAGGCTGATGAGGAGCCCCATCTGCCAGAGTTGGAGGGTTCTGGTTGGTGGAGGCAGGTGGGTAGCTGTCCCCAGGCGATGACACTGGGTCTGCTTTGGGCCCTCGGAGGAACTGGAGAACCAGAAGCAGCGACTTTAACTCTGACAGTGTAAACACGCCCCCCGCTCTGAACATTGTTACCTGGGGGTCCACAGATGGCTCTGTTATGCTCTAATGGCTGCTGTTACTGGGTGATGGAGAGAGTCTGGTGCCCTCGTCCACCTGTCTCCCACCAGGGAATACAGGACACACCACTGGTACAGAGATGTTCTGCTGTATCCAGGCAGCACACACTTATGTCGATTTGCTTATCGGAGCTGTACGGAAATTATTTTCAAGCTCACCAACATAGACTTCATTCCCCCGGTGGTTTTCTTTTCTTCTTTTTTTCACCCCTTTTTTCTCCCCAATGTAGTTTTTAATTGATTCCTCCCCACACACATTTATGTGTGTTGTCACTGCTGCATCGTACTGGCTCACCTGCCAGTGAGGAGCCCCCACCGGGAGGAAATAGTGCCTTTGCACCGGCAGTACAACCAGGGGTGTACTGCCGGTGGGGCGAAGTGGAGCGCTGCTCCACTAGCACTGAAGGTGCACGTGCGCCCGCACATGCACGGACATGCACGTGCGTACCCGCGTGCGTCTTCCTCGGGTATCGATCAAAAACAACCATTCGCAGTTTTTTTACACCTCACTTGCAAAAGCTGCTGACGCTGAGTGTCAACAGTTAGAATTAACAGGAATGACCGACCTGGCTGGATGCATATCAGTGGTCCATTGTGTGACCCGCTAAGTAGCCTATACTTGTGTATACGTGTATAGGCTACTGTCAGATGTTCTGTCTGAAGCAGTCAAAAGAGAACGTTTGGAAAGCAGTGGCTGATGGAATCATGAGCTAATTCAATTACAGAGGTGACGTCTGCAAGGTATATGCATATGACAACACTTAAGTGTCCCCATTATGCAAGTAAATAGATATACAGTATATTGTGGGTTAATAAATAGGCCTACACATTAAAGAGGTTATTTCAATCGGCAAACGCTCACGTGCGCATGGATGTGCGAGCACGTGCACACGTGACGTAGCGCTCCAATAGCTAAATAATCCACAGTACACCCCTGCGCCCAACACTATCCGCTGACAGGTGCTGCCACAGCCCTTAGGAGTATGTGTAATGACAAATCACCCTACCCACCTGGCTTCCCTCCCCCGAACACGGGCCAATTGTGTTCGTGTAGACACTCGACAAAGCCGGAAGCACCGCGGTGGATTCGAACCCCCAGACTCTGCGTTGGTGGGCAGCTACTTTACCACTGCGCCACCTGAGCGCCTTCCGGTGGCTTTCTAAAGGTGATGTTACACTTGGGGATTATGACGGGGACATGCCTTGTTATGAATGGGCCTTTCACATTACCCATAATACCCTAGCTTCGGGGCATGGCAGTAAGTGCAAGGTCCCGTGCTGATAGAAAGTGCCCGGAGCTCTGGTGGCCTCGACCCGCTCGTTATTCATCAGGTGTAAGAGAACCTGACAGGCACAGTGCCAGGGACAGCCAGCGCTGTGACCCTGTCTCTCCCTGTGGCGAGAGGGAATATGAACATTTCTACAATGAACTCTCATTATTGTTATGAAAAGAATATATAAGTCCCCCTATCCAACGGCATGCTGCCTGAAATAGCACACAGACACTCATGCACGCACGCATGCACGCGCACACGCACAAATCCTCCCTCCCTGCTCATGGGAGATTATTTTTATAGTCAAGCCGTGTGAATTTTAATGGGGAAGAGGAACCTCTTCATGGGTTGTGTTCTCATTCCCCAGAGGCATGGACCTGGATGTGATGTCATTCACTATCAGTCAAGCAGATCCAGTAATTTGGTGTGCTGGGAACACATTTGTACTGGGGGACACATTTGTACTGGGGCACACATTTGTAGTGAAGACACATTTGTACTGGGGACACTTTTGTACAAGGGGACACATTTCTGGGGACACATTTGTACTCGGGGGCACATTTTTTGTGAAGGCACATTTGTACTGGGGACACTTTTGTGCAAGGGGACACATTTGTAGTGGAGACACATTTCTGGGAACACATTTTTAGTGGGGACACATTTTTAGTGGGGACACATTTTTAGTGGAGACACATTTCTGAGGACATAATTTTTTGTATTGGAGACACATTTGTACTGGGGACAGTTTTGTACTAGGGGACACATTTGTACTGGGGGACACATTTGTACTGGGGACACATTGTACTGGATACACATTTGTACTGGGGACACCTTTGTACTGAGGGACACATTTGAAGTGGAGAGACTTTGTAGGTCGGAGTGTTTCATCCGTGACCATTAAGCTCTCACACGGGATGTTTAATTCACAGACTGGAAGGCCAAAATTAATCCCAGTCGGCGCAATGACGTGAATCTCAGTTTAATTAACTGTGAACTGTGTTTCAGTTGTAATTTTCCCCATCCATTCTTTTAATTTGACAGCTTTAAGAGAAAATTGGAATGCTTTTTCTCTCAAGATGCCCTAAGGTTAATTGATATTTAAAATGTAGGCACTTATTGTTTGCAACTCATCTTTTCTAATGCAGTGATAGAGTTTGGGTCTTGTTTCAATTACTTATTATGGTTGGTGTAGTGAGGACTATAAATGAACAGGCATGTAAAACCAGTCAGCCAGAACTGCCAGCTGAACTCAATTGAACTGTCTACCAGCAAGACCTCAGAAATGTATTAACACTCAGTGTAATTCTTTGAAATTAATGTGGTTTTCAAACATTTATCTTCCGAATCGCTCAGCTTTAATACTGTTTGCTCTGCAGTGCACCTCACTAAAAGATAAAGCTCATTAATTGTGCATAATTGTACAAAACTGTATTTTACAATTAAATATAGCTAACTTGAAAAAAGTTGTGTCTGGAGACACTCACTCCACTCACTATTTAAAACAGCTCTATGGAAATGAAAACAAGGAAAATTAAATAGTGTGGCATAATGCCTCTTGAGAGGATACTCTTGGGAAATGATAGTTTAGCAGTGAAATTGCAAACAGAGCAGAAGCTATAATACTAATCTCCATTAAGATTCAGTCTTTCTGCTGTAGTTGTGAAATACTGAGTGATTCTCCCTCACTCTCCTACACAGATCTCTACATCACATGGATAGACTACCACAGTGATGCTCCATCCGAATCATAATCAACTTTATTGTCACATCACAGGTTTACAGGTGTAAAGACGTGGGTGAATTATTATATTATTTTCTTGTGCCCTCAGTCATGTTTTAGTTTGCATGAGAAGAGAGAGGATTGAGGTAGAGTATAGAGCAGGAAACGGTTCTCCTCAGTGGCTGGACCAATTGATCTGAATTTGAACACGGGCATTGATCATTAGCATATGCACCAAACAGCGATGCCCGTTTTTCACTTTCCCAAAATGTAAGTTATTTATTAGCGTTTTTATGTAACAGAATTCATATGGGAGCTATCATCGCCATGGTTACGGCCCCCTAAGCTATGGGATGAACGCGCACGGCCAGTTGCTAGACAGACAAACTGTGCACGGCCACTGTTAGACAGAGAATGCTGCAAACTTATAAAGGACTTTCATTTACGGGCCGTGTACACTCACACTGTGTTTTAAGAGCGAGAGGCCACTTTGGATATCATCTCCATATATATATTGGATGGGGTCCTTCTTGGGCCCAAAAAGGTTTGGGACTATTGCTGTACAGCACAGCACATAACTCAAAGTCTGTTAATACTTTGACTGCACACATCCCCGGGTATGGACTAGTATATAATAATGTATGGTTGATTGGTGAGGTCCAAATGGTTGACTGAAAGTTTAAGGACACAAGAACCTGCAACTCAGCAACTAAAAGAGAAGAGAGGGAGGGAGGGAAAGAGACACTTAACCATACTCCATTTTTCATATAGCTGCATTAGAGGGCCTCACAATTTACATAAAGGTATAATATTGTAAGTCACATGGGCAGTGAGCTCATTAACCACATGAACCCTCGCGTTCCTATTCTGGGGCAAACGTTCTGTGAAAATAGCAGTTCTACAAGCTCTCTGACAACTCTGGCCACACTCATTCCTCATTGTGACACGTTTGAGTGATTAGCACACTGGTTTAGCAAAGCCACACTGGACAATCTGCCTGTTGTAACCATGGACACCATCTGGAAAGACCCCCCCCCCCCCCCCCCCCCACACCCACAATGGGATCTGTTAACCGCAATTTCAACAGCATTAAAACTCCTGTTGATTAAAATCCCTTTTCCTACTTGATCAAAGGTTCAAGCTGTTTACTCGCTGTGCAGCGAACGTATAACACGTGATGTAATCAACAGTGTTCTTCTATAGTAGTACAGATTATACACTCCATATTGACGGAATATGTGCCTTTCTATTTGTTTCTCATGATGCATTTCATGAGCAAGCATCGGCCGGCCACGCCCATACGGTATTACATCAACCTGATTCATATTTTATGAAGTCAAGGTCGCTGTTTTGCTGTAAACACAGTGAGGAAGTACAATGTCACAGGCTAGCGGCTAAAAAACATAAGTAAGTGTTGTAGTTTTCACATTCACATATTGTAACCCAGTGATGTCATTGAGGTGAGAATTCTTCCCTTAAACTCCACACTCATTGGTAATCTCAACAACAAGATACGTGAGGTGTGTGGGGACAGAATTGAGTTATTAGACCCTGGTTTAAGTCCAAGGTTGGATGGAAACACGTGGAGCTTGACAGACTGAAGAAAAGGAGTCAGACATGACCAGAATACTTTATGACAGCAGCAAAGGTTTCTCTCTCTCTCTCTCTCTCTCTCTCTCTCTCTGTAAATGTGACGTGAGGTTGTATTTATTTGTTCATGTGAGACCATTTCGGAGGGTAAAAACGGATTCAGTGTGCAAGAGCCTTTAGACAGGACAAAGCTATTCCGGACAGCGGAACATGCAGCGTTTCTGAAATTGTAAATGCATACAGGGAATTTCATGTATTTTTGAATTAGTATCAAACCCCTTTCCTCCACCCCTTTTCCCACCATATTCTCCATAATGCCTGATTCAGCATCTTGTCACAGCCATGGAGTTTGGACATCTCTCTACAAATACGGCTGTGGTTTCACTCACTAAATATGTCCCAACGTAAATGTCAATGTTGTTAGGTAAGGCCTGAAGAAGTCTGTTTGTGCTGCTCTGAATTGGATGTAGGCCTAACCCAGTTCTGTTTTAACTTGCACATTTATTGTCCATATTTTGAAGAATTTCACCATGAAATAGCCATATTAATGAAGGCCTTTATACTTTTTCCTGACAAGTGCCTTGGATCTTTATGTTTTGTTGAACTTCTGTACCAAAGATCACCTTCATCAAGTATTTGAACTTCTGCGCACTCAAGACCTTTTCTGGTTTTCTTTCATGGTAAGGGTTTGTGTAGATGTTGGTTTCACATTGTGGTTAGGTTCTTTTTTGTTTGGTCAGCTTAATCCTTTTCACAGTGGAGAATATGTTGTCAATTGTTACATCTAAGGAAGATACATTGTATTATGAGTTATTATTCTTGGCCTGTAGCTCTCAAATTGTTGCTCAAAATGATCTTGCTTTGACTGTGGACAGATGGTGGTCTAGCACATAGATTATGAATAAGAGCAGGCAGAAATTCTTCAACAATTAGATTGCTCCTCTGCAGCGACTCTTAAAAATCAAACAATGAATTGGCCCTTGATTGGCATTCCCTTGGCAAAATATTTTCATTACTCTGGGAAAATGTAATGAAAAGTTCTTGTTCGCTCTTTCATTACATCCTACAGTATATGAACTGAAGTTAACGTGCTACAGCCATAACTCAGCAAGCTGGAGGATTTCCCATTGATTAGCTGTTTATATTCTTTAGGCCTCAGGCCAGTGTCAGGGAGCCTCCTTGATCATTGTGACAGCAGTGATCTTGATCAGGGCTTGTGACAGCAGTGATCGTGCTCCAACAAAGCAGATTCCCTCCCTGCCCACCTACATACTTATCCCTCTTTACTTAAGTTCACATTTCAGCCCCTGTGGAGGCAACCAACCTCTGACTGCAGAGAACGAGATGCGTGTTCCCTGCACCTCCATTGAGGGACTGCAGATTGCCATGGCTGATTGCTGCTGATGAGAAGAAAATGGATGGTGTGCTGATTATGGCACAGGAAGAAAAAAGAGCTGTGCAGACACTCCTAAACCAGGGTCATCTGGCATCAGCATTAAGAGAAGATATTTCACTTTGTGTGTGTGTGTGTGTGTGTGTGTGTGTGTGTGTGCGCGTGTGCGTGTGCGTGTGCGTGTGCGTGTGTGTGTGTGTGTGTGCGTGCGCGTGTGTGGTCGTTGGATGGTTTCTTCTGAATGGATGATTGACAGCCAATGGCAGCGCATCAAACAGAGTCTGAGTTAGAATGAGAGACGAGCGACTGGGTCGGGAAGAGCTGGAATGTTCAGTGAAGCTCAGAGGATAATGGATCTTCTGTTGGTTCAGTGGCTCTGGTTGACCAACAGAACATGAGCTGGCATTTCATAAGACATCTTGTTCAAGGAAAACTTTGCAGGAACTATTTATTCTCATCACCTAAGGTTCCATCTAATAGTTTTTCCACCGGAGGACATGAGGATCAGCCCAGTTAGGATCACCCGTGGTCTGACATGTTTGGTTCATTGACTACAACTCTCGGTATACTTGACATGACTGACGACCATTTTGAAAAGCATAACGTGGTTTGTTTGAATTTATAGGAATTGCCTTTGGATTCCAGTCATTTCAGTACAGTATTAAAATCAACTTGCAAAGACATTAAACTTGCTTGAGATGCAGTCCAACACACTGAATTTCACTTTGCCGAATATTTCCGTCAAAGCACTGATTGGTCCGAAAAGCCAAAAATAGTCTCCTGAGAAAAGATTGATTTACGAGTGAAATTCTGCACTGTGATGTTTAGCCAAACATTGACTCATTTAAGCTAAGTTCCGGAACGTCTTAATGAGTATGGCAAAAAATGTAAATGGTCTATGTTTATGTATGATATAATCTGTGAATAGACAATGACATGTATTGATGCTAGTATGGTCCTTTAAAGTAGAAAGGATTGATTGCACCAAACATCAGTGCAGACATTTAACTTGTCTGTGGTTCTCATCCAGATAGGCAGCCTGTATTAATGTGGTGTCGGTATGCTTTTAGATTTATATTCTCCAATAGCATGTGTAGGAATGCTGGGTTTCTTAGCATCGCAGGCATCTCCCTAACCACTGGCAAGCACATGTTTTTAATTCCGTTATCTTTAATGTTTCACAGTCAATACATGTTTGGTTGGTCTTGTGTTCATCACTGGTTTGTTTCCAGGATCTCTGCTGTTTCTGAGACATATTCTCTTCCCCTGTCTTTCTACAGCATCTGACTCTGGGTTCACACGGGTTAAATGCTTTGATCATGTCCTCCACTAGACAGGACCTCTGTGGGGTTTGACTACGTGACCTCTCTTACCATGGGGCCTGCAAACGCTGCTGTGACAGCCCAGCGGTGGCCCTCATGACTTTGGGTCAACTATGTTCTATGTTCACACACTGTCATAGGTCTGAGTAGATCTACACAGAGGTGATGACAGCGTCATATAGTATCTTTACAGCACTTCTTTAGATGGTTTTATAAGTTGCCATAAAATTAGTGTGCATAGTTTGAGCTCTTGAAGTAGTCCTAGTAGTTTCTCTCTTCTCGCCTGTCATCTTTGTGAGCATCAAATGCTGCCACTGAAGACACTATAGAGTCTTGTGTTCACTATTGCTCTGTGTGAGTGTTTACTAGAGATCTAGATAGATAGATTGACCTTTATTGGTCACGCAGGGGAAACAGCTATAAGGTTATCGAAAAGTGACTAAGAATAATTCTAGAGATGAAAAACAAAACAAACATGCAAAAAGTGAAGAGATATCCGCACTGTACAGTATCAGTGAAGGAAAAAAATATCAATACAATCGCAATCAATTCAGTATCAATTCAAATACATCAGTACAGTAACCACAGTATACAGTGTCATTGAGGAAAGAATACACTAACTAGAAAAAGTGCTCCTCGGAGCACAGGTCTCCGCCAGGTCACGTCGTTATTGTGGCCTCCTGGTGGCGCTATAATAGGACAATGTGAAAAGGGTGGCATTTCTTCCTCTGCCTAGTGGGAATGAGCGTGCATTCATGATTTGAGGCATTTTGTTGCAAAAATGTGTTTTGCTAAATTAGACCTGCTGGTGGCGCTATAACAGGGCAATGTGAAAAGGGGGTCATTGCGTCCTTGGCCTAGTGGGAATGTGTGTGCAAATTTTCACGGAAATCACACGCTGCGTTCATAATTTGAGACATTTTGTTCAAAACGGGCCAATCCTACCAACTTTGGAAGCCAACCTTAGCCAATCAGGATGTAATATGAAATATCGGACAGATCCGTCTTGATCACATGACTATAGAGGTACTGTGTACCGATTTGCGTGATATTTGGATAAAATCTGTAGGAGTAATATCCAAAAATGTGTTTTGCACAAATCGGCCTCCTGGTGGCGCTATAACAGGCCCATGTGAAAAATGGGGCAGAGGTTCTGCTGTGGCATCGAGGGAGTGTGTGTGTGCAGTTTCACAGCGACTGGGGCAACGGTGGCGGAGATTAGCTGGTAACAGACAGAAGGACGGACGGACACACACACGGACGGACGGACGGACGGACGGACGGAGGGTAAAACATACTCTCTCGCCATGCCTTCGGCCTGGCGGAGACAATAACTGTAGAATACAGTATCTGTGCAAGTGACAGTCCTCGGAATGGATGTTACTAGTGGATCGAGCACCGTCTGTGTGTCAATGTAAAACCTCAAGGTGTCCACGATGTCCACCGACTCCCCATGCATGGTGCCGGGGCAGTGGTGGCTTATCCAACGGGCTTGAGGTGCTGAAGCACAGGGCACCAACCTTGGGGGGGGGGGGGCACCAAACGGCGTGAGAAAAAAAAAAAGAAAATGACGAAGAGCGCCGAAATGTAGAAGCAGGGCTGCTAAAGGAGCGCTACAACATTGAAACGCGCCGGTGAAGCGTCATTCTTTTTCGACGCGCAGCACCATCCAGTATCCATCGTTATTCCATGAAGCAATATGAGTATGGACATGTGATAGCACCGATTTGAACAAAGTAAGATTGTTTGGCTTCTCAGAAAGCTAAAATGTCACACACTAGTTAAACCATTATATATTTTTTAAACATGACCCAGGTATTGATAATCCAGAACACCTTGTTTGTAAGTGTAAAAGCTGTGCTCTTATCTTGTATCACCTGCTAACAATCAGGTTTGTACACGCTAAAATGCTTCACTAACGCATAGGGGAAGATCACAGCCAAAATGCTCTACTAACATAGGGAGGGAGATCACAGCCAAAATGTGTCAGTAACGGATAGAGTGGGAGATCACAGCCCAAATGTTTCACTAATGGACAGGAGGAGATCACATACACTGCAGAGGTGGAGAAGGGCTACAGTGTAGCTACAGTACACAGTAAAATCCAGAGTGTTCATTTAACTCTTTATTAACTCTCTACTTTAATGTATGAAGTTGTTCACAGAGGTTTTGTTACATGACATGTAATCTCTCAAGACAGATTCTGCACCACTGCCCTAAACATTTAGTGTTGTTGTTAGTAGGTATAAATACAGAAGCACCAGACTGGACTAAGAAAGGGGTGGAGCCAAACCACGTTCCTGTTTCTACACAAAAAAGGAGGTGGTGCCCCCCCCCCCCAGAGGCAAAAACAACACATTATATTCCTTTTTTGTTACCGAATGGGTTCCCAGATTGCATGACAGGAGATGACATTTTCTCAAAAGGCGCTGTAGTGTGCATCAGGCTATCACACAAAAAGGCCTGTACTTGCGAACAGAAAGTAGTCCTTTTCTCCTGAACTTAATTTCATTACCGTGCGAAAGCAGTCCGGTTCATTTCACCTCGCCACGTCTTTCACAAAACATCGGCTGCTGTTAAAAAAAAACAAAAAACAAAAACCTTTTAGATTGCATTTTCAGCCTGCTCATTTCCAACCCAAGTGTCGAGGAGAAAAAGCACTTGCACAGGCACATTCAGAGAGTCCGTAATTGGCCTGTTTTTGCATTTCATCTCCAAGGATATTTTCTTCACATGCTTGCCTCATAAAGGCTAAATTGTTTCAGTTCTGAACTGATTGAGCCTGAGACACAAAAAAGGGAAAGGGAGAGAAAAACCCGCCCTCATGCCTCCTACGGGGTTGTGCTAAACCACTTATTTCAAGCTAAACTGGATTATACACAAAAGAGACAAAGCTGGAATGCCTTGGCTGTGGGTGTAATAGAGCTGCAGCACTCGGGGAGCCCTCGCCTTGCCATTAATTGAACTTAAGCTTTTGAGAGGCACAGATTTTAACCGCAGGCATATTAGGGGAGGATGCACGTGTTTGTTTACTCAAGAGATAATCGAGATGGAGCTTCATGTTATCTGTTACTGAGTTTACCCCCTAGAATATTTCCAAAGCTGACTGAAGCATTTCTCGCTTGCTTGTTAGGTTAGACGGGTTCCTTTTTTTTTCTTTCTTTGCTTTGTTAATTGTTTTCTCCATCGCGTGGAGAGCGACCAGGGACCAGAGTGATTTGAACTGTGCTCAAAGGATCGATTCACATTGTTGACGCTGTTCGAAAGGCATTGGGTTACGATGGAGAAAAAAAATGGGCACACTCACACACGCACGCACGCTCACATATGGATGCGGTTAGGGTGGTGATGTCGGACTGCGTGCCGCGTCTGCAGAGAGTCAGGGTGACATATTTGTTTGTCGCTAGGCCAACTGGCCTTCAACAGCGTCCAATGCAGAAAGGACTTCCATACGCGCACCACACACACACACACACACACACACACACACACACACACACACACACACACACACACACACACACACACACACACACACACACACACACACACACACACACACACACAACCACACACACCTGCCTACTGGAGGGTGGTCTCATCACAGCAGGGATAAATCTACTTGGCAGAATCAAAGGAATGGAAGGGGGGGGGGGTACCTACATTAGGCAGTGCTGCACAAACCCCACTTCAAAATACCCCAGACCTTTACGGGCCTTTTTTTTGCTGTGCAACTCAGCTCGGCAAAAGACGGGGTGTGTCATAGTGTGTGTGTGTGTGGGGGGGGGTTGACTGGCCACCCCATCCTAGGACTGTCACGATCATGACGTTTTACTTGACGATTAATTGTCATACAAATAATTGCGATTAACGATTATGTGTTTTTGGCCTTGAACATCGGAACATATAAATGCAAATTACATTTTTGTTTGGCTTTTAGGCTTCGTAAGCAAAACTTACAATAATAATAAATGTCTGACATATTTAATATACTTTCAATTTCTTTTTAATAGTGGGGATAGCAGATCTACAATTTTTTTTTTTAAATATATTTAAAAATATTTGAAAATATTTCGATTATCTCGAATAATTGCGATCAGCCGATGATGTAATAACTGTGACAGGCCTACCCCATCCCAAACACCTGGTCTAGGACAACTAGTCCTGTTCAAAAGTGCCGTTGTCCAACCTCTCCCCCCTGTGCACAGTGTTCTACCTAACACTAACCCTTCCCTAAACACAGAGGTGGTGTCTCCTTAAACCCCTTGTGTGTAGAGGTGTGGGAGCCTGTGTCGACGAGCCTCGTAAATCCAACGCTGGATCCCCTTGCAGCAGCGGCGGTCAGGACGTATTAACACCTCACCACTGACCTCTCTGGCACGGCCTCCGGCGAACAGCCTGCAGGCCTCACAGAACTGCTGAGTCCACACTGTCCTTGTTCGCAGCGTCTGCCCACTTGTTTATATTCAGAAGTGGAGAGGATACATCGCTTTCCCCCGTGCTGCTATAATCATTTTATGGATGGATTGAGCGTGTGTAAACCATGGTGAGATTTGTGTTAGTTTGAGGAGTTCATATGCAGTTCAGACGAGTGTGGGCCGAGGGGATACAATAGCGAAGTTGTGCGCTAGAGCAATTGATTCCATCACCACCAAGATTCTCCGTGATTTACATCTGCTGAAAAGCATAAATCTTCTCTTTCTTTGTCTTTTATTTTATGCCTGTCATATTTCAAGTAATACAACACTGTTTCTGCAGAGTTACTTCATTCTGAAACACATTGGTGCATTTTGGCTCAGTGTCACTTCGCCCCAAAAAATGCTTGTAAAAGCGTACCACCTTGGGGTTTATTTATAACTTTCTTAAAGGGACATGCATGCGGTTGATGTGGGTTTCAGTTCACTGTGGATGTTTACCATAGTCTATAGAAACGATGTTGACAATACAACAAATTTTCACAAGAGAAAATTCCCCTTTCACAACCTCAAATTGTTTGAGCCTTTCTCTGTGTTCCTACATTTCCCATGATGCATTTTGTGGTCAAGCAGTAACCTGGCACGCCCAAGCAGCCTGTGCCTGTGGTCGCCATTAAATCAACCTGTTCCATATTTACCGTTGTCATGACCGTTGGCTACTGTCACTACTGTCAATAGCCAACAGTACACCAGAGATCCATTGCGAAAGAGTCTTTGCTTCTAAGCTCCTTAAAGTGATACATGGTGTGTCTCCTTCTCCACAGTACATCTCAAGGTGGGGTCATGGTTAGTATTAAACTGTGTAGTAGAATCTATTTCATGCAGATGACAGACCTGCTGGTGGATTGGTTGATGAAATGATTGAGCTCTAATCCCCCTTGTTCATCTGTTTATTTTTGACTAAAATAAATCCTTTGAAGCAGCTCGATGGCTGATCCAGCATTCAGCTAAAACATACAGGTCACATTCCACCATGTCACTGACTGCTAATAATAGTGATGCATTGCCGTGGTATTAACCTTTGTTCCACAGGAAGTGGGCCTTAAATCTGACCCCAGTGCTGCTAACCTGCGTACGTTCACTGGTCTGTGTGAAGCTTGTTTGTTCCACAGTGACCCATGAGCCTCCTCCTCTGGCCTTTGACTTGGAACTGACACGCTGGTCTTAAATCAATCATTTTGAATGTCCACATGACAGGAAGGTTCACAGAGACCATGGCACCAGTGCTTACATTGTCTTGATGCGAGTGTCGCATTCTGGGAATTCATATTCAGTGGCACTGGTGAAGTCCTGTTTGTTTTGACCTGGGACATCAAATTATACAACCAAGGTCACACTGATGGCTTTCAAGTTGAAGTAGACAAATGAAGGTGGACATGTTAATAGTTGGTTTACTGGCCTGGGTAGAGGGGGCTATTTCTTACCAAAAACAACATATATCATGAATGAAAACCGCAACCCCAAATTGGAATCACATGTTGAGGGGTCTCTGTTCTAGTGTGTGCCTGCTTTCAGCTGTTTATTAGCGTTTTTGTGTTCGCTGGCTCCCGGGTTGCCAAATCATGTGCGTGAAACAAGCGTGGGTGCTCATATCCCCCGACGGGTATGGTCTAGTGTTGTATAATTGCTCTTTAGTCCAGCAGTTTCAACGGGTCCTGGGGGCTGTAACCCGCCACTTACTGCCAGTGAGGAGCCCCAGCCCTTAGGAGTACTGTACATGCAGTGACAAATACCACCTTCCCCGTCCGGCTTCCCTCCCCCGAACACAGGCCAATTGTGTTCGTATAGTATAGACCTCAACAAAGCCGAATACACCACGGTGGATCCGAATCCTCTGCGGCCTTTGTTGGTCAGGTTTACTTTACCACTGCGCCACCCAAGCACCCTGATTGGATGAGACACTCAATTGCCACTGAAAATTACAATGGACACAGGAGGACATCAATAGTACACCCCCAAACCAGTGCTATTATGAAATGTATGATCATAGATGTGGTCTGCTTAGTCCCCCTTAGTGTTCAGAGATGGATCCATGCTAAGTGGCATTCAAAGAATATGGCAAGAATTTTGATCATTGATTATTTTATTCAAATATATACATTTTAAATAATCGATTCAATCAATTAGTTTAATTAACTGTTGCACCCCTATTAACACTATGTTACAGCGTCAATAAGGCACAGGTATGAGGTCAGTCTTTCCTTGAAAATGAATCAGCGCTGTAGGGCAGTGAGGCCGCCAGTGGATGTTGCGCTGCATGTACAATATCAGCCAGATATTGTAGAAAGGAAGCTATAAAGGTTTTTAGCAGGAGTTGGGTTTTCCAACAAAAACACTATAAGAAACATCAGTTGATCTTAATAGTGGAACGTATTCCATTGGGGAATATGCCCAGGTTTTTTGTTTTGTTTTTGTTCTCCCCCCCTCCCTTTTTTGTGTGTGTATAAAAGATTCAAACACGCTATAAATACTTCACAAGTATTTCCATGTGGGATTGTGGAAAGTGTTTAATATCAACTCTGTAAAATGATGAATTGGATGCTGAAGGTCTCATGTATTTGTTTATTTTGATAAGCCTGTGGAGACCAGGTGTACTGCCAGAAGAATTATGCACACTAATTGAAAATGATGATGTAAGAAGGTCACCTTTGTTCCCAGGCACTCAATGAATACTGAGTCACAATGAATGATCATTCTGGCTTTAATAAAAGATAGTCACTGTGGCATTTAGCTTTTTTCTTCTACTCAGTTGGTTCATAAAAAGCTCTCATTGCAGCCAAAACTATAAAAGCTGTTACATTTCCCTCTCGCTGAATTAGCTCTCAAAGCAGCTACTAAGTAACACTTCGTCGATTAAATTGTGCATGAACACAGCTTTTGTTTTCGGATTGTGTTACATAATTCTGCTATGTTTTCCCCTTTTCCATTCACTAACAGTTTTCATTCTCGAGTTGTTGTTCCAGTTGAAGTGAGGTCACAAATCAACATTCCATTCAATCCTATGGTCAATTTACTTACACGGTCTGGATGGAAATCAAACGCAGAGAGCCCAAAACTCCAAGCGTCACAAACCAACCAGAAAACTGACTTTGGCTTGACGCTCTCATAATATTATTAGTTTTTCTTCCTTCCTTGCTCCACTTTCCTTTCCAGTCGATTTGAAAGCTTGACTCATGTTTTTGTGTTTTCTCTGCCTTTCAGAGGAAGAATGTCCACCTGCTGCTGAGTGTGTTGCTATTGGCGACCTGGGGAGCTGTTCTGCTGGCCGCTCGCCTCTACTGGATGGGCAACAAACCTCCCAACTTCTCCAACTCGGACAACCCGGCGGCCGACTCCCCCTCGCTCCTCACCCGGACGCTCACCTTCCTCTACCTGCCTGCCGCCAACGTCTGGCTCTTCCTCTGTCCCGACACGCTCAGCTTTGACTGGTCCATGGACGCTGTGCCTCTCGTCAGGGGCCTGGCGGACTGGAGGAACCTCCACACGGCGGCCTTTTATTTGGGGTTCCTGCTCCTGGCTTGGTTTGGTCTCCGGATACGCCAGGCGCCCAAACACAAGGACACCAACGGTAAAGTGCACCATGTCGCCAACGGGAAGAACGGGAACGCCAACGGACACAGCTACACTCACGGCGACCGGGAGCACGCGGACGACTCCCATGTGGAACCTCACGGTTCTGGTGTGCAAAACGGCACCTGTGAGGCAAGGACTCCACTGCCTGCCAGCGAAACGGTGGCGTTGTTCTCGCTGGGCATGCTAGCAATCCCTTTCCTGCCCGCCACCAACCTGTTTTTCTACGTGGGCTTTGTGATAGCGGAGAGGGTACTGTACATCCCCAGCATGGGCTTCTGCTTGCTGGCGGCAGTGGGCATGAGGTGCCTGTACGTCCGCGTACAGCGCAAGTCGTCCAGGGCCATGTTGGTGTACTGTGGTGCCGCCCTGGTGCTCATGTTCGGGGTGAAAACGGTTCTGAGGAACCAGGACTGGCAGAATGAAGAGATGCTCTACAAGTCAGGGATTTATGTCAATCCTGCTAAAGGTAATGCCAATCTCTCTCTCTGTCTCTCTCTCTCTGCGTCTCTCTCTCCATCTCTCTCTCTCTCTCTCTCTCTCTCTCTCTATCTCTCTCTCTCTCTCCCTCTCTCTCTCTCTCTCTCCCTCTCCCTCTCCCTCTCCCTCTGTTGGATGTGACAATGTGCATCAGTCCTTCCAGACTGTTTCAGCACTGAATAATTCAGTGTGAACTTTCAAAAAAAAAATCTTCGCTTCTTGACTCCAAACATAGAAACATTCACAGGTTCAACTCTGTGCTCCTTCAGTTAGAATTTTGTAGTTTCACAGATGTCGAGCTCAAGAGTGAAGCGGACATTATAACCCTTTAAGCACATGTAAGCAACACTTTCAAGCAGAACTCTGGGAGTGTAAAAACAGACCCCCATCAGGATCTGATTTAAATCAACACTCTTTTTTATAGGGTTGTCCGATATTGGCTTTTTTACCGATAACCGATATACCGATATTGTCCAACTCTTAATTACCGATACCGATATCAACCGATACCGATATATGCGGGGATTATTGTGATTAGGGTAAGTTCAAATTTAATATCACACACCCCATATACAGTAAGAACTCCTGTAACTTATTTATAAAGCAAAAAAAAAAAAAAAAAAAAAAAAAAATTTTTTTTTTTTTCAAAAACCGATACCGATATTTTCCCGATATCAATTTTTATGCTAATATCGGCCGATAATATCGGGAGGCCGATAAAATCGGACATCCCTACTTTTTTACATTAGTTGGTACAGCTGGGTTAAGTCACAATTTATCTTTGCCCTATCCACAAGTTTCCTAGGCTGTGTGGGCATCACTTCCTGTCGATTTGATCCAATGAAATCCAATGAAATCCAATGATATCCAATGAAATCGACAGGAAGTGATGCCCACACAGCCTAGGAAACTTGTGGATACTGTCACAGGAGACACAGGAAGACACAGTGGCCCTCATTTATCAACGGAGCGTAAAAAACAGCTTATATTTTTCCATATATTCGGCCGTACACCAACGTCGAAGTCACATTTATCAAAGGATCCTATACAGCCGATCCTAGCGAACCTCAGGTCGGAAAACGAGCGTCATTTGTCATTGAAAAGCCAATAAGAAAGAGTGGTCGGGACTCCCGAAAATTCTCTCACAGAAGCGCTTGTATATTTTGAAAATAGCAGATCTACAAGCTCACAACGCGTCGCGATGCGACCTGTTGTGAGCTTGTAGATCTGCTATTTTCAAATAGCCAATGCAGCCAGATCTGCAAGCTTAACCGAATGACTGTTAAAGCAGTTTGTTTAAATTCGTTTATAAAATTATATATTTTCACAGCGATTATTTATTAGTGTAGATATACACATTTTGGAGTGGATTATGTGTCCAAATGCCTGTCAGACAGTCAGACAATGCTGCTCCGCATGGAATAAACGGGCGCAGCCAACGTCAACAACTGGTCTCGACCAGACTTGAGATCTCAGCGTACGGTAGGACGAATCCAACGTCAGGATATATTGATAAATGCCGAAAGTTGCGGTGATCTCGCCGTACGCCCATTATTTGGTCTGCACCGCGTTGATAAATGAGGGCCATTGTTTTTATTTACATGCAGTTTGTCCAAGTTATTCATTCACATTTGTATGATTGATCCTGGCTGTCTATGTCAAGTTAGTAGTATTGATCTGTTTAACATACCTGCCACGCATAATAATATTGGACGCTATGAAATAATTGATTTAGTCAAGTTTCTCTATCACTATCAAAGCTAAAAAGCTAGCCGATAAAGATGTGTCTTTGACATAGAAATGGCTATTGACAACTAGATATTAAAATGTCATCAATTCTCCTCCTTCTACTAAGATTATATATTAGTGGTGTATTTTCCTGTCTGTATTAATTTCTCTATAGATGTCAGTGTTTAACCACTTAAACCCTCTATACTTAAACTAATACTTAGTTGACCTCTGGGCACGGTAGAAAAACAAACCTCTTAATCTATTGCATGTGGCAAAAAAACAACAACTATGAAGAATTAAAGCACCCACTTGCGTCACGGTGCTCAGCACTTCTGTCTTTATTCGAGAAAATGTTCCACATAATCTCTTGGACTGATCCTTTGTTTTTCCTGCCATGTCAGCATGGGGTAACCTGGGTAACGTCCTGAAGAACCAGGGCAAGATGGAGGAGGCAGAGCAGGCGTACAGGAATGCCCTCTATTACCGCAGGAACATGGCTGACATGCTGTATAACCTGTGAGTGTTTACATTATGACCATCCTCCTTTCCACGCTTTCTTTGTAATTACACAATTATGTTCTGAAACATGGCTAACCCTTTTAAAAACATAAACAAATACATACACACATTTTGCTTGCTCTGATTTAGGGCTACAACTATCGATTATTCACCTTATAGGGGTGCAACAGTTAATTGAACAAAAATGAAATACAAGTAGCGTAAATGGACTGTAAAGTCCAATATGGGCAGTCATATACCAGATCTACAAGCTCACGAGTCACAGTGCATCACAATGCAGTAGATTTGCTATTTTCGATACATGTTTGCAAATCTTCACAAAACTTCTCTTATGGGGGTCCCTGGCTTAAACCCTTTTCAAATGGAGGTCCCCATGCAGCCAAATACATATCAGTTTGGGAGTCCTTACCTTGACATTAAAAAGGTTTGCGAAGCACTGCTTTAAAGAGGCCATGAACACCTGTTCTATTGCATGTGAAGCTGTAGCACAGTGGTTCTCAAAGTGGGGTCCAGGGACCCTCAGGGTTCATTGAGAGGGTTTCAAAATAACTCTGAGAGTGTACAAATAGAACTTAACACATTGGGTGCCAAACTTTTGCAATACTTACACGGAGTGCCAAAACCGTATATATACGGTTTTTGAAAAAAAAAATTTTTTTTCAAAAACATTTTTTTCCAATTTTTTTTTTTTTTTTACCTTCTAAGCACCAGGAGATATCATTTTCCGAAGATTATGACTCCAATCCACTTTCTGGTTAACTTATGACTTCAAAATCCTGTATCTCGGCTCCTAAAAAATGGTTAAAAAGTCCTGGCACTCAGTGTACTCTGTTTTAAAAAAAACCTGGCACCCAATGTGTTAATGGACCCTTACGGTACATTTTGGTTCCATTTGTACACTATCCGGTCCTTGAAATTAAAAAGTTTCGAGAACCACTGCTTTAGCATATCCATGACTTAATGTATTCTGGTCTTTCCCATGCAGCGGTTTGCTACTGCAGGAGAACAAGAAGTTCTCTGAAGCGCTCCACTACTATAAGCTGGCCATTGGAAGCCGGCCAACTCTGGCTTGTAAGTACAGCACAGCTCCTCTTTTTATTGACAATACATGCCATTGCTATGGTGATGGTGGTGGGAACTTAAGTCCAAGTAACTTAACCGATTCAATCCGGGAACGCATCTGTGTAATTTTAGATTTTAGCTGTAACCATTATTTTACACTTTGGCTATTCAAAAATAGCAGATATACAAGCTCATACAGTAGCTCAGCACCGAGGGCTGAGCTATAATCTAAAATGACAGAGATGTGTTCCCGGTTTTAATGGGTTAAGTTCCATACAAATGCATGGTGGGCTTGCTGTACCTTAAATGGTAAATGGTATATTTATCCAAACCGCTTTACAATGTATGACATTCACCCATTCACACACACACACACACACACACACACACACACACACACGCACAGGCACACGCACACGCACACGCACACGCACACACATTCAAACACCAACGGCGGAGGAAACCATGCAAGGCACGAACCAGCTCATTGGGAGCAGCAAGGTTTCAATATCTTGCTCAAGGACACTTCGACACTAACCCAGGAGGAATCAGGGGTGGACCCGGAACCTTACAATTCCTAAGCAGCCACTCTTATCTCCTGAGCCGCTGCTGCCTTGAGCAAAGTCTAGGTGATTATGATCAGCTGTCATTCCCTGATGAATATAAATCATGCACAGTCCTAGCTTATCATGCAATAAATTAGCTCCCTGTTGTTCCGGGTGTCAACCAATGACAGATAAACAGAACCGTCTTAAATTCCTCTTTATTGCCTACTCAGATTAATTATAGACCTGAACGAGATCACCGTTAGGCTGTAATTTTCTTTCAGTGTGCAATTATACAATCCATTACAGAGCTGATAACGAGGTTAATTAATCAGCCCTGGAAATGGTAATGACTGAATCGCAACGTGACGATTGAGAACCTTTCTTTCAAGGTCGCACCATTATTCACTGCCTAATTGACGGCTAGCTTGTGCAAAACCAGAGTGTGGTTATTAAAAATGCAGAAGCCACATCGCTTCGCGATAAAGTTTCATCGATTCGCCTCACAGTGTTGGCACACGGGGCAGAGAGAACCTTGTGTCAGGCTGCTGGAGCTGGAAATAGCTGCTGTTCTCTCTTTGTGGGTTTATTTTAGCTCCCCTATTTCCCACGCGTTGTTAGTGGATTCGTATCTCACAAATGTACAGGTACATTTGTTTTTGAGAGGTAAACCCAGAGGGAAAGAAGCAGTGGGAAGGAGACGACTTGTTTGTCAGATTTATGATGACAGTCGCTCACACGGTGTCTGTCTTCCATTTCACAAAACTCGACATGGTGCAATTTCTCCGTCTGCCTCTTGAATATTTATCATCGTCCTGTGAGAGATCCCTCCATATTGATTGACTGGGAAAAGACAATTTATTCTAACAGCCTGTCCACTAGTCAATCTTGACCAAGAGCATTTCAAGAGCCAGGTCCACAGAGCCTAATTACCTTTCGAACTCTATTGATCATTACTTGTGGTGTAAAGTAGGTTTCAGTCTGGTTGAAACCTTAAATGTCCAATGGCTAGTTTTCAGGAAATGGTAAAAAAAAAAACTGTGATTTAATGGATCCAATGAGTTATTATTTAGTCACTTGTTACTTTTCTTTCGTTAAATATTTATAAAACCCACAGACAGGCTTAACCACTTGGCACCCCTATTTTGGCCATGTCAGCAAAAAAAGAAAGGAAAAGTACATACATATACATTTTTCCGAAAATAGTCCATCAACAAGCTCACAATGCTTTACATCGCAATGAATTGTGAGCTTGCAGATGGGCTATTTTCGCTACTTTTCCAAGACACTGTCATACGATGAAGTATAGAATAGGGTATTCATTTATGAATAACAAAACAGCCAACAGTGACGTTATCTGTTATTACATCTGTCATCGCATCTGCTGCTATATTTACTGCATCAACCCATTGCTATTTTTACCAAGCACGATATGTATAGATCATAAATATCGTCTAAATTTCACACTGCCAGTTTGATATCTGTTTGTCTGTTTCTTTCTTACTCTATCTCACCTCACCTTTCTCGAAACTTTCCACCTGTAAACATGTGATGTAACAATAAAGTTGAGTTGAGTGGAGTTGATCCACAGTTTGACACAGAATGTTGGTGAAGGTCTAAACCAGGGGTCTTCAACAAGGGGTCCTCAGAGTTACTACAGGGGGTCCACAAAATCTTTGTATGATATGATTTTTTTTTTTACATTAACCACTTGAACCCTAGCATCCCTTTTCTGGGGAGAACTTTAGCCAAAAATAGCAGATCTACAAGCTCACAACGCCTCACGCTGCGAGGCGTTGTGAGCTTGTAGATCGGCTATTTTTGGCAAAGAGTTATAGGTGTAGAGGGAAAAAAGAGCAGCAAACGTTTATCTGAAACAAAATTTTAATTTTAAATTTAAAAATCACACCCAGTGTGAAGAGAGTGGTGCCTTTGAAAGTGTAACTGGTTGCATCCTTGTGTATGTTGTCACGTGACACGTGACAACATATTGTCACGTGTCATGTGAAGCTTGACCAATCAGCCGTGCTCAAACATACGGACGGACATACGGACGGACGGACATACGGACACACGGACAAAGTCAAATGTAGGAGTGGTTGGCACCACTCAAAAATTGTATACAATATAGAGGGGGTCCCTGCTTCATCTCTCTCTCAGCTAGGGGGTCCTTGGCCTGAAAACATTGAAGACCCCTGGTCTGAACAAAATGCAGTATGAAAAGTCTCATTGCCGGACTATTGTCGTCTATTTCTTAAGGTCTTTTTATTCTTCATAAAAAATGGTAATTACTCCAGGCTTTCCCCTCACGATGTCTTTCTCTTTGGTTCTTGTCACAGCGGCCTACTTGAATACAGGCATCATCCTCATGAACCAGGGTCGACTGGATGAAGCCAAACGCACCTTCCTGACCTGTGCCGACATTCCTGACGAGAACCTGAAGGACCCGCACGCGCACAAGAGCTCCGTCACTAGCTGTCTGTACAACCTGGGCAAACTGCTGCACGAGCAGGGACACCAGGAGGTAACAGTCACATGCACATGCACATGCACGGGTTGGAAACCATGTTGTTATGGGTCACGAGTAAAATAATTAAGGAAATGCATTCCATGCTTTTAAAAAAGACATAAAATTGTCTCTTTTTTCAGTTGTGCGACCCCACTGTCACCCTCCCGTGACCCCAATCAGGGTCTCGACCCCTAGTTAGAGGACCTCTGTTCTATAGAAGCCACGTGTGACACTGCTCTAGTTCAGTTGTTCTCAAAGTAGGGTCAGGGGACGCCCAGGGGTCCTTGAAGGGGTCACAGGTGGTCACCAACAAAATAAGGAACAGTTTAAACACTTAAGCCCCATTTTATCTACACGTGTTGGGAGCTTGGAGATCTGCTGTTTTTTAAACAAGTTTGGACAACTTTTTTCTCTTATGGGTGTCCTGGCCACAACATCTTTTCAGTATGGGTTCCCTTGGCATGAAAACGTTTGAGAAGCACTGCTCTAGCTAATGAGGATAGAACCTTTCTTCCATGCTCTGTATTAGCCACCCTTTTAGAGAGCTGACCCCCTGATTCCACGCTGTGTATTCAGTGAGTGTCAGTGTTCTGTACAGGGTTGAAACTAGCCTCTTTCTGTTCTGTATTGAAAGACCTCTCCTTTGCTTTTCATTTGCAGGAGGCCCTCTCTGTGTATAAAGAAGCAATACAGAAAATGCCAAGACAATTTGCACCTCAGAGCCTCTACAACATGATAGGTAAGTGCTTTTTGTGTTGTGTTGTGTTGTGTTGTGTTGGTTTGTCCACCTCTAAGGCTGCAAACACAAAAGCTAAATTACTTCTGAATGCAGAATAACTAGTCCATACCCGTCATGTCCGCCCACTGTCCATCCAGGCTATGGGACTGTAACCATGCACGACTACCGATGCCATAGTCTGCAAGGACCGTTCACAAAAACGGCCTGTGAAAAAAATGGCTTCATCACTCTCTTAATATGCCAATGGTCAATGCCTGTGTGCAAGTTCAGATCTCTCTCTCTCTCTCTCTCTCTCTATATATGTATATATATATATATATATATATGTATGTATGTATGTATGTATGTATGTATGTATGTAAATATACAGATATGCGCCCTTCAATACCATTCCACACAGTGTTTCTGCCCCAGGCGCTGAACTTTCAGCAGTGTGTTAAGAGTTAATTTGCTCTCGCTACAAGAATAATCTCACACCTCACATGACAGCTGTGAGAAAACAGCTGCAGAGTTTTGACTTTTTGATTTTTAAAAACAATATCCATTTCAACTGACCCGAGTTCCACTCACTGAATCATGTCATTCAAATGTCAGACTCTCTCTCTCTCTCGTACAGTACATTCACAAACACTGTTGTGGGAGGTTGTATTCTATGTTCTCCTATACAATGGGACTCACTAGTTTGCAGGCAAATGCAGTTTGACAGAGGTGTTCAGATTATGTCCAAATGTCGACCAGATGTGAACTGGTTTCACAGCTCTGTCTGTGGGAAGGGAGACGTTCTGACCAGAGGTCTGGGATTCTTGCAGCGGCAGAGCGTGCTTTCTCCACTGAACTGCATGTTTGCAACACCTGCTCATATCTCGTTCCAACCCTGTGGTGGACAAAGTACTCAATCCATGTACTTGAGTCAAGATATCGATACTCCTGGTCAAATAGAACTCCACTACAAGTGAAAGTTGCTCAGTCAAATTTGTACTTGAGTTAAAGTACTGGAGTGCTTGCTTAATTTAGAAATAAATACAATTAAAACTCAATTATTCAAAAGTACGAAAGTGCATTTCCTTTTTAATATCAATGCATTGCTGTGTTTAAATTTAGAACTTTTCCAAAATAATTAAAAACAAAATAAAATAGTGAAACTAGCAGATCTACAACACGTCGCATCGCTTGCGTTTGTGTCCTGGGGTCCCTTCCTAGAAATCTAGAGTCAAAAGTATAAATATTTATCTTTGAAATGTAGTGGAGGAAAGTCATAAGCTTACCAAAAGAAAAATATAAATAGATACTCAAGTACTCAAGTACCCAGGTAAATGTGCTTCATTACAGACCACCACTGCTTCCTGTGCAGAGTTTGTCAGAATCCAAGGAGCAGAACCATTCATCAGGAGAGGAGCTGGGTGGTGGTCTATCTCCCGCACTCTCTGGTGGGCCGTGTTCTGTTACAGAGGGAGTTTTTTTTGGCCCGCCGGGAGTCGGTGTCACTTCTAATTGTACAGCACTGTTTTTACTCCTCTCATACAGAGCTCTGATGGGAACGCTGTGAAACGGCTGCATACTGTACTGTATGTCTGCTTTATTCCCCATCAGCAGTTATCAGGTGGAGGGAAGCAACGCCTCATCTTAACCCGTTAAGACCTGAGGCCGGTTCTACAAAATGTCTTCTAAATCCTAACAGTTTTCTGAAACAATTATGTCGCATATAATATCGGTGGTTTTCAAACTTTTTCATGTCAAGGACCCCCCAAATTATATGTATTTGGCCGCGGACCCCCATCTCAAAATATTTAGTTCCAGGGACGCCCAGAAGCAAAGATTTTAGTTACAAATGTTGGCTTTGAAAATATATATATTCAAAGATTTGCACAAAATGTTGATTTAAAAAAAAATTGCAGATCTACGCCGCGCTATGAGCTTGTATATCTGCTATTTTTGTATAGCCAAAGTGTAAAATAATGGTTAAATTCTAAAATGACACAAATGTGTTCTCGGTCTTAAGGGTTAAACGGAACAGTCCAACGTCTGGTTTTGTCGTTGTACAATCACACCGAGTGATCATTAGAGCCCGACCCGTGCCAGATGGGTCGGATGCCAATTCCGATTGTGGAGAGTCCGCTGATTACTGAATATTTGAACCAACTAGTAGTTCAGGTTAACTTTAATTATTCAATGAACAAGTAAACAAGTAAATGAAAATACACATAAACGTGATTTTATTTAACCAAATTTGAAAGGTTAAAATTGGGACACAATTGCATGACACAACTGCATGATTGCTGATACCAATGTCATCCTACGGGTCAAATAATGGCCGTTATATTTGACTTGGCTGTGACCTGAATGATGTCATCATCAGTCTAATCTTGTCCAGCAAAAGAGGAAGTGGGGATTTAAATTTGACACCACTTACATGTCTGTGTGACATGTGTTCACAGACATTATTACACAGTGTTCCACCAGCCATTCATAATAAGGCAAGGCGGTTGTTTTCACATCACCATAGGTCAGCAAATGGTGATTAGTCACTGGCAACCTGTTGCTTACCAAAGATTATTATCGGGGAAACACTCACTCCTAATCCTCTTGAGAATTCGTGTGAGTGCACTCTAGTCTAGCTGAAATATTGTTTAATTTGCTGGTCTACTAGGCTTCATAAACCGTGTTACGAGTTCACGTTAAATGTTAATGCGTTTGTCACGTACCCAGTGCATTAGTCGCCCCTTCCTTAATTACCGTTCAAATATTGTTTTTGCAATGTTGTGCCTATTATAATTACTGGCCTATATGTTGTGGAATTCTTGTAATAGCAGGACTGTAAGGGAGGGCTATCAAAGGGAAGTCATTGTTGTTTCAGGTGTTGGCAGGCAGAGTTTCTATGCTGTGAGAGGAGGAGGAGGAGGAGGAGGGTTTCAGATTAATGTTTGAAACATCGTGGAGATTATTGAAATTGCTGACCTTCAAGTTCAAAACACATCATGTTGCTATGCAATGTGATTGATGGAGCTTTTAGATTGCTATATATATATTTTTTTTTTAATAGGGCTGCTGGTTAAATTAAATAAATGAGTTAGTTAAATTAGACAATAAGTTCAGTTTATGTGTATTTTATATTTACATGTATTCTTGTTCACTGTAATTAAAGTTAGATGTTCTTTTAATATATTGAAGGTAATATACTTCATCTATCCAAATATGAGTTTTTTTTCTCTATAATTTTGTTTGCTTATACAAAAAAAAAATCCAATCCAAGTTTTTCCGAGTGATTTCATGATTTTGCACTTTTTCGTACAAAATATCGGTAATCATCAGTAATCGGTGGTCTACTACTCTCCAAAATCAGGATCGCTTTGGATCCAAAAATATGGCATCGGGCTCCCAGAGTGTTGATACTTGTGTCATCAGCTTCACATCACAACACCAGAGAAGTGTGGTGATCACATCTGTGATTGAATCGCTTGATGTTTTCCTGTGAGCCTCCCTGTGAACTCTCTCAAACACCTCAGAAACCCAAACATCTGTGCTGATTATTTTTATATGTCCGTTGTTGAACACGTGTGAACTGTTTGCTTTTGGTAATCGAGAGCCGTCTATCTTTGTTCCTAAGACACTTCTGCTGGGCGAGATCTAAACATTCGAAAACAAATACGGGCCTTTGCAATTTGCCGAATTTAACCCGCTCCTTGGAATCCTCTACGGTCAAAGCGAGTTTAAGGAGAACAGACCCCCAGAATGGACCCATAACGGGTACATTTTTACACACTCCGATACTCTGGATTTTGTTGTGCCTTTTGAATGATAAACACTGTGTTTGAGCTTTACAATCCGCTGGGGTCAAAGGTCAATTGAATGCCTCAGTAAAACAATAGGATGGTCAATAGGACGGTCATTTTAACCCCTGACCTGAGTCGTTCCTTTCCTGTCACAGGAGAGGCCTACATGAGACTGAACAAGCTAGCCGAGGCAGAGCACTGGTACCAAGAGTCACTGAAAGCCAAGCCAGACCACATTCCAGCACATCTCACCTATGGCAAACTGCTGGCCATCACGGTAAGATGACACTCCCTCTCTGTCTCTCTCTCTCCCTCTCTGTCTCTCTCGCTCTCTCTTGTAGAATGACTATTTTCACTAAGAGTTTTGGTGTAGAGGCAAAGAGGATATTGTAATGCTCTGGGGGATCCCGGTCCTCAAACTATATACGTTTTAACATGGTTGATTTCGGTGAGACAGCGCTATTGAGTCAACACGGAGGTATGATCAGCTGTGTTTGTTTGAACCGGATCCTGATCTGTTGCAGCAGGATTTCCCAGTGGGGTTAACGGTCGGGTATTCTGTGAGGGTATAACTTTTGTCACCTAGTACATGAATCACAAAACCATTTTGGTCATGATTGGAATACTTTTTAAAATATTAATTTAAGGCATTACAGAAGAAATGTCTCCATGCTCACAAGAGTTCATGTTTATTCTGCTTATTCCAATTTTGCACTTGTAATTTGCTCTGGATAAGAGCGGCTACTAAACGCCTAAATTGTAATTGAATGGTTCCATGGGGTCCCCAGTAAAATGTGTTACCGTGGGTATTTAAAAATAGCAGATGTACAAGCTCACAGCACGCCACTTCGTGCCACGCTGCAGGCTTGTACATCTGCTATTTTTTTTTAAATCTTGAAAGTAAAATCTTCTCTTCTGGGGGTCCCTGGCACAAAACATTTTCAGATGGGGGTCCGCGGCCAAATACATATCAATTTGGGGGTCCTTGACATGAAAAAGTTTGAGAACCACTGGACTAGAAGACCAGATAGGATCCCAGTGGATCAGATAGGAGTGTAGGTCAGATCTAAATGGAGACGGTGAGATCAGAGTGCCACATGTGAGAGGAGGGTTGGGCAGGAGAAGGTCAGTAGAAAGTCTCTCTCGCTCTCTCTCTCTCTCTCTCTGTCTCTCTCTCTCTCTCTCTCTCTCTCTCTCTCTCTCTCTCTCTCTCTCTCTCTCTCTCTACACTTTATGTCAAGACATAAACATGTTCAAAGACCCAGGATGGACTCAGGAACTGAGGAAAACGACCAGCTCCTTCCTTTGCATGCCACTTCTCATTTCTGTTACAGCAACAGAGTCCGTTTCAAGTCCTTTTCATTTAAAGAGTCTCTCCTAAATCATGAGTTGGCGGGCATCATAATTGATGCGTGCACTTTACAGTGGATAGTAAATTTAAAGGATACGACTTAACTGAAAGTTTCTTCTTTTTTTTAATGATTGGTCATTTTGCTGAAAAGCAGAGTTTTTTTGTAATAGCACTGGGTCTGGAATGTTAAAAGTCTTTCATGTACTACACTGGTTTAGTGAACAGAAAGTCTTTGTTTTCTTTGTAACTCTATTCTGCCGCTATAGGCCCTACCTTCAGTATGGGTTGTGGATATCTTTACATTTTCTTTGTGTTTGTCTATAATTGTCTTAGACCAGAGAACAATGTCAAATTGATTTCTCCATTGGTACTAAAAGAGTCTTGGTCAGGTTAAAGAATATTTAATGCAGCCTTTAACACATAAATGTCCCTTGGTGACATGAATTGTTTTCTGAACAAAAGCCCCTGGACTTGAGGGATTCTGTGAAATGAAGTTCTGTCAGCGAAGACACTCTGGGGTGGTTGTGGTGGGATGCAACAGAGTCCACTATAGAGAAGCTTTCTGACTTGATGTAATGAATAGGAAAAGCACTCACTGGACCGTAAAGAAAAACTCATTTCACTTAAGTTGATGTTATTGATTTGGGAGAAAAGCTGAGTTTGAACCTTCTGTGGTGAATCCCTCTAGATATCCCAACGTGATGGATGGAGGAGGGTTTTTAGACACTATCCCAGAGGATAACCCTATCAGAGTTACTTTGACAAGCATAAAATACTCTTTATCCTCAGGTATTAAGACTCAAGAGTGGAGGGTTATTGTGAAATGTGTCCGCAAGTTTGTGACTTTGTGCCTAAGTTTTAGGGGTGAAAACTGTGTCCTCACTAGCTCACTTCCTTTAAATGTTTGTGTTAAAACCTGAGCTCCTTAGGCTGCTGCCTGTTCTATTTATGGGGATGTAAATGTGTCACATCTATGATCCTTCTACTGTGACTTAAGGCGAATTGATCTTAGGTTGCACAACGCTGTCAGTCGACATCATTTCTGTCGAGTGTCAGGGTAGTAGGATGCGGCAGAAAGTAGGCATAACCACTTGAATCCCAGCATCCATATTCTGGGGGGAACATTTGCCAAACTATAGCCAAACTATAAGCTCAACGCTACGTGTTGCGAGGCATTGTAGTTGTAGATCAGCTATTTTGGGGCAAAGAGATTTGGTGTAGATGGTAAAAAGTGGTACATGCAAGTACAGAGCCAACTCAGGTCCAGTATACTAAGTCTAGAGTGTTTAAGTTGTTAGGCCTTGGTAGAATTTAGACCTGATCAAAAACCACCCCCTTCTCTACTCGCCGGCCCCCCACTACTACCTCTACCTCCACCTACTCCCTCTGAATTCCCATCCCGTCTCCACTGTGTAAGACGAGGATTTCAAACCCTCTCTGGGTCACTGGGTTCAGATCCCAGCAGGAGAAGTGGGCTGGAGGTGGAATGAGGATAATATGATGCTGGAAGGTTTAGATTGAGATAGGAGGAGGGGGGGGGGGGGGCTAGGAGAGACAGCACAGGAGCAGGGTGACAGGGAGGTTGACAGGAGGGCACACTGGAGGTACATTGGTAGCTGAGGAGGGGAGAACAGCGTTATATATCGCTGACAAAAGTTTCTTTGAGGAGTGAGATGAAGGAAGGGGGTGGAGAGAGTGAATCTCAGGTTATGTGCAGAGATTAGTATCGCAGTAACCCCCGGCCCCATGTGGCGCAGACCCCGGCGCACCTCCGCCGACCCACCAGGGGGTTCGGGATGTGCCGGCCTCTCGCTTTACGCCCCGGGGTCAGTGATGGACGCAGAACAGCGGCAGTGATGCTCGTGTTATTGGTTTCCGTCATTCACATGTCATCTCCTGCAGCTAACAAGACGCAGGCCCCACATTCATACAGTAATCACCACGCCGACCACCACGGAGCCAGGAATACATCTGCAGTGTGTCGGGAGATTGTTGCTGGGAGATTCATGGGGGTCAACCACCGCACACCAACAATAAGCTCAGTGTGTGAAAGGAGGATCATGTGTCTACTCTCCACACTGATGTCTCAGGACACAGGCTGTGTCTTAAGAAATATTCCTGGATTTATTTTTCTATTTTTTGCACTTGTCAGCGTGTGTGTGTGTGTGTGTGTGTGTGTGGTGGGGGGTTGTGGAGGGGGGGTGGTTATAGAGCTCTGGGAAATTTGATTGTTTTAGTGTTTTTGTTAAATCAGCATGTGGGTGTGAGGACTGACATTTTGTTTCTCTGTGCTTCTCAAACATTTTCATGTCATGGACCCCCAATTTGAAAATATTGTTGCCAGGGACCCCATAAGAGAAGATCTTGGTTGATACTGTAGTTTACATTTTGTACTGAATTCTACAGCCAGTCTCTATGATCTGAATAGTTATACAGTACATTCTCTCATTGGATTACCTCCTAGCTGGTGATATTATAGTGACATTAACATCTTTCAACCTGGTGTCCCTTGTGCACGTCATAGGCTAAATTTGTTCAAAAATAGCATCTCTTCAAGCTCACAGTGCGATACGATTGTAGCTTATCATCTCTTTCCACTATTTTAGAATTAGCTAGAGCTTAAGTGGTTAAACAAGTTTTGCTAAGGACCCCAGGGGGTCCCCGGACCATACTTGGAGAGCCACTGTCTATGATTACGTGGATTTACCCACGTTGCAGAAAGCACTGTTATTCACACCAACAAGTACTTTATGTTAGCTACCATAACATGGAGCCTATACCCACATTCTCAATGAATATTCTCTGACGTGTTGTAATTCATATCATCAATCCACTCACAACTGCAACTCATTCCAATGCACCAACGCTCTTGGCTGAAGTAGAGTAAATAGAAATGGCGCTGATGTTATTATAAATCCAGCTGCTCCGCAAATGTAAACTTTGCTCCATCCGCAAAGTAGAGTGTGAAAACACATAGAAATGATGCCTTTCAGGTTGGAGCTATTACTGCCTCTTGGACACCTTCAGCTCGTACGTATTTAACACTTGCTTGATTTTCCTTTGCATCAAGGCATCCCACGCTCAAATATTTACATTAGAAAATTGTCAAGCCATTGAACCAAGACATTTGAAAATGAATGTGCCTGCTGAAGTATACAGTCATTTATGCTAGATTGTGATTATTGGGTGAAACCCTGTGCTTCAAAGAGTGAGATATTTGTTTTATGTTTAAGCATTATTTAACAAGCTCATGTAATATGGAATGGTTATTTCCTCTCTTTGTAAAGCCATGGCATTGCATTGTAGTTCAACTCTTTACCGTTATTTTCTTTTTATATATAATTCATGTAAGGCATTATCTTTCAGAAAACATTTTACATTACTTTACTAATCATACGATCAAACATGAACTTTTATAATGGAGTTGATTGCTGATCAGAGGACTCCTGATGCGCAGCTGGAGTTTAGATCTGTTGTAGTGAACCCGAGCTGGTGGCTATGCTGGTCGGTTGCTCTAATCTCTTTGAGCTGTGATTGGTCAAGCTGCAAAGCCCCTAGAAGTCCACTGTCTTTCCGTCTGCTGCTGTCGCTCATCAAGCTACATGCAACATACCTCCATTCTCCCAGGACAGAGCAATGTGTCTCTCTTTCTCTAAAAAGGTTAAAGAAACTGCTGCACACACAATAGGGCTGTAGTACTCGAGTCTGATCTGGGACTCTCAAGTCCGGTCTAGTCCGGATTTTGTTATCTTTTTGTTTTCTACCGAGATCAGTCAAGTGCATTACAATGCAACCATTTTACTGTGTCCCTCCCCTTATAAGAGAGCTGTCTGTGGTGCTTGTAGACAGCTGTCTCGTTAAGTACCGGAACACATCTGATGCATGCTGCGTGCATGCACATGGTTATGTTATGTTTCTGTAACCGCTATTCCTACTGTGGTAAGTTTACATACATTAATCAACTATAACTGACCACATCAAATGTTACACTGACCTTATGAATAGTTTCGTCATGTTGAGTCTAAACATAATATGATGATATGAAACATCATGGCCACGGTCATAGCGCAGCAGCACACCTTTTATTGTTGACAGACCGTTGTCTTCGGCAGCCTGACAGAGACACTCCACCTCTGTCCCTCTCTAGGCTATATTGTTTTTTAACACAAGCTCCAAACTCTGCTTATGTTTACTAAGCATGTGAGGGTGTAGATGCTGGTGCACAAACATGCTTAAAATGTGTAACATTTCTCTATACGCTAGGCATTGATTTCTACAAGGAGGTGGGTAGCATATGTGACCCATTATGCAGTAGATAGGAGTTAAATACAAATTTAGAATCTTCACACACTGCATCCCTCACTTAAAAGTAAAAACTGAAAGTGGTGTGTAAATATGAAGTAAATGCATTAATATCAAGGCAGGTTTACTTCTCCAGGGGTAGAAAATAGTCATTTCAAGCCTGAATTGAAAGAAATGAATCACTAAATTGATTATAGAATGTATTCAGGCAATCTGCAGTTGCACGTGCATCAGTCTTTCCATAGCAATATGAGATAATGTTTTGGAGATTTAATTCTCTCTGGTCTTTCTCTCTCATCTGTTCTCTATCTATTCTTTACCTTTTTTCTCCAGTTCCATGACTTCTCTCCTTTTCCCCGTTGCGGTCAGGCCACACACAGCCAGTCTGTGGTGCATTCTGTAGGACTGTTATTTCTACACATATAAACTGTGTGTAATGAATGAGTGCTTGTCCTGCCCAGTCAGCCTTGACCAGCAGGACATTTACACTTTGACAGGAAGACACATGAAGTTGAAGGAATACCACCAGTGTCTCATGTTTGTGGTTTATGGATTATAGATTATAATTTAATGTTAGATAGGGTCTGTGCCTTGGAGAACATCTTTATGTGTGAGGTAAATGAGATATTTTTGTGTGGAGAGAATTCTGCAGAACTTATTGAAACAATAATGACAAAATGTCTGATTCTCGTCTCTCAGGGGCAGAAGACGGAAGCAGAAAAATACTTTCTGAAAGCCATCCAACTAGATCCAACGAAAGGCAATTGTTACATGCATTACGGTAAGTGTTGATCAGTGTGTTTAGTAATTTTATTAATGTTTTGCATTTGTGCAGGATATACATAGCATTGATGCAATCAATAATTTAGTGACAGCTGATTATCAGATTGAGATATACTGGTTTAAAAAGCATCTACCTATGCCGATCTGTCTTTATGCTTTTTGCTGTGCTCAGAAATAGACTAAAACATTGATGAGAGCTACTTCTATAAATACCAACAAGAATCCTTTAAGATCCATGATGTTAGATGATAAACAATTTCACGGTTAATATAAAATGTATACACAGACTGTCTGAGTGAAACATTTCCTCCTGTTCAGCAAATCACCCAAGTTGAAATTCTTATTCAATTTTACCAGTAAAATGAGTGGAACCAACATTTTTATCAATGTCGGTGAATGTTTTGCTATACGATTCAAGGAATAACTTTTATGTGTCAGAATCAATTCCATTAGAACTTGTAAGTTGAGTATCTCCAGTCTCAGTACAACCCGTAACGTGGAGCTGCTGCGTGCAGAAGTCACGGTTTGAAGTCTCTCTCTCCGGTCTAAAGGCCTGCAGCCACGGCTTCCATTTCATCCACAGTTATTAAGGAAAATATGCTTAGTCTCGCTCGCTGGTTTGGGAGCCTGGTACAGTGGTGAGGCTAACCAAAATCAACACGGTGTTAATTCCTTTCTAAACCTGGCCTTTTCCAAGAGGTCTGCCCGGGGTTCAGGGCCCTGTAAGGGCTCCGTAATCCCATCTCATTAGCAGGGTCTACAAAGGTCCACCATGACAGCCAGCCACGCCCTTCCTCAGACATTCCAAGCCATATTCTCCTTAAAGAAACATTCCTATCAAGATGAACTAATTTGAACAAATGGGGGGTTGAGTGATGGTCAAGGAGCGATGGAGCACAGCGTTCATATCTAGTGTTTCACTGAATCATTACGAGGACAGACGAGGCTGCACATCCACCTGGGCCAAAGACAACACTCCCTCCTCTCCTCCATGCGGATCCCGCATTATTTCGAACGGTGATCAGAGGTGGAAGGAGTAGACCTACTCTGATTTACAACAAGTAGAAATACTCAGTAGATCGGCTAATAGCCGAAATATAAAATAGCCGTTAGGTGGTTAATGTGTGTTTTTTATTACAATCTAAATCTGCAAAGTAACTAGTAACTAAAGATGTCAAATAATTGTAGTGTAATAAAAAGTACAATATTTTATGGACCAAAAGTATAAAGTATCGAAAAATGGAAATTAAAAGTACCTCAAAATTGTACTTGAGTACTGTACTTGAGTAAATGTACTGTACTTGTTACTTTCCACCAATGCTCCAGGGATCACTAACAGTGATGTCGTTCTCTCCCCTCGGCCCCGCCAGGTCAGTTTCTGTTGGAAGAGTCGCGGCCGCGGGAAGCGGCAGAGATGGCGGAGAAAGCGGCCCACCTCGATGGCGGGGAGTTTGATGTGGTCTTCAGCGCGGCCCACATGCTCAGGTGAGTGTATCTGACGAGACACCGACCAACTCCAGAGGTTTCTCCTTTTAAGAAAACTAATGTACGAACTTCCTTCGCCTCCTCCCGCACCTGCACAAAGACACATTATGGATGACTATTGTGTAGAATAGATTAAATGGATGGGCCACACAGTTTTCCATGCCTTCCTGGGTGGGGGTTGTTGGGGAGGGTGGTAGAGCTTGAGGAAGGGAGGTTTGTTGTCTGTACGTTTTATCCTGGGGGCTTTCAGCACTCCACAGCCCATGATTTACTGGACGTTCCTTGTAATCCTCCCCTCATGCTGCAGTGCTGCCAGGGAGCTGCTTGTCTGCCCTAGCAGCCCTATTCTAGGGCTACCGCTCAGTGGAAATAGCCGATTTGCAGCTTGTAGATCGGCTATTTTCAGCGAAGATATAAGGGTCCTAGTATGAAGCACTTGGGAATCTGGTCAACAAAGTATTGGGTTTATTGGTTAATGCTGCTACTGCACATGGTCGTGTATGTTTTCTCTCTCCCTCTCTCTCTGTCTCTCTCGCTCTCTCATACTTCATCCCTCCCTCCTCTCCATCTCTCTCACCATGCTATTTCTGGCTCCTCTGTGGAAGTCTGTTTCCAAATCACAACAAGGTTCAGCTGAGTGGAAGTCTTAGTATGAGTGCTTCTTGTAACCCGCAAACCCTTGTGTTCCTTGGGAACACGAGGCCAAGAGTGGAAATGTGCGCATACGGCCATGTACCACTTCACAGCACGCTGCCACACAGACTGACTGAAAGACAAATCAGCGGCGATGTGATTATATTGAGAGCCGTTCCGTAATTTAAATGTGATGATGGTTTACAGTTTCAGAACATCAGCTGCCTGTAGAGAGGAAACAGCTTGATTCGGTGTCCTGAACCACGACTGTCTTGTGTCTGTCTTGTATGTTTACTACTAGACTGGTGGTTCTCACAGTGTGGGCCGGGGACCCCCAGGCGGCCCCCAGCAAAATGAGGAACAGTTTAAACACTTTTTGTGAGCTTGTAGATCGGTTATTTTCTAAGTAGTAAGTTGTAGTAGTAATAGTAGTAGTAGTAATAGCGGTCGTAGAGCAGTGGTTTTCAACCTTTTTCATATCATGGCATATGAGCCACGGACCACCATTTGATTAGATTTAGCCTCTCCGACCCAAGACTTATAATGTTTTGTTTTCGTTGGATAAGATTTTGTCCCCAGTTCCATGCTGTATTGATGCTGGTACAATAGGAGAGATAACAGGCAAACTTGATCAAAATAACAATTCTTCTACATTCTCTAATTGTGTAGACTTCTTGTAAATTAAGTAATGCAGATGTTTAACAATAATTTAACTCTTGAGAGCGTAAGATGAAACCAAATGTTTCATTTTACCTTCTCAAGAGTTAAAGATCTACATAAGGGTCCATTTGGCTACCAACTCTCCCATCATTTAGCTGGGGACCACCTGGAACCCCCTCAAGGACCACTGGTGGTCCCCGGACCACTGGTTGAGAACCACTGTCGTAGAGTAGTCGTAGTAGTTGTTGTTGCTGCAGCATTTCCCTGTCCTCCTAACACCGTTTGTTCCTATTCACAATCTTCTCTACAGAGCAGCGATTCTCAACCTGCGGACCGCATAGGATTTTGTAAATGGTTTAAAGAAACTATAACATTAAAATAAAGAGTCATGGTAAAACCTTGAAAATTACCACCTGACCATTAAGGCTGCTGTGTTAAGTGGTCAGATAGGTGGGCCGTGAATGCTTTCAACATTTTCAAGTGGGCCCTGATCCAGAAAAGGTTGGGAAGCTCTGCTATAGAGAGTCCCCTTCCAGTGCTCCAGACCCCCCGGCAGATAAAGAGAGGCCTCTGGCCCCTCTCCACTGCCTGGCATGGGGTCTCACATCTTCGCAGCTCATGTTCTTTATGTGTTTGTCTTGGACACGGACACGGGAAGACCCTGGGTTGTTGGGGAAGCAAGTGAATCTGCACGGGGGAAGGAGAGAGATTAAAAGGAGGGGCAGAGACCCCTCAGATGTGCAAAACGTCTCTTATTGCCCTTTGGGGCCTTTCGTCACTGACAGGTTTGCTTCCTTGCACCCCCTCTTCTTTAAACAATCAGCATATTATGTCAAAGCGGGTCTTGCCTGTAGGCCAGAGGTGGGACAAGGAAGGCAGGCTCAGAGTTAAAGCCCAAGGGAACGTTCTAATGCTTTCCTTTAAGGGTTTAAATCCATTTGAGCCGGAAAAATATAGACTAGGATGTCATGACACTTTTCACACAGTCCATAAATGCGCATAAAGCAAGAAAAGGGCATCAATAGACCGTAGAAGACCAGTTCCAGACTCTTCATCTGTGTTTGTCCCTTCCTTTCCAAGACATGGTTTTAATGTCATCGTTGGTGAAGTGTATTATAGTAGCCTGTCATGATTTTAGCCCTGATGATTACATAATCTGTCTGTGCAGACCACAAACTCTATGATTAAAAAATGGCTAACTTTGTAATGTCAGCAGTAATCCAGAGAGACTGATGGCATCTCTTGCAATTTAGTCCTGCCCCTGCAAGTATTGTGAATGCTGTTGTTCAGAAGGTTTTCTTTCCCCTGTACTTTTTCTTGCTGTTTGGACAGCAGATTGCACAGCTCCAGCTGCCATGCAAATATCTGATTGTTGTTTTAAAATACAGTTTTCTCATTTAGGCATTATTATGTCCTGAGTAACGTCTGGCCTGAGCGACGCTGTCGATGATTTGTGCGTGTGTGCATCTGCTGTGGGGTTAATAAAGCATCCTGCGATTACTAGACGTCAGGGCAGGAAGAACGGTGGCTGGGTCGCTGATTTGAAATACGGTCGAGTGCGTTTCATCCAGGGAGTTGTTTTGATTCACTCAAGATGCTTATTTTATTTTCCATCTGTCTCGTCCTCCCACTGCTCTTCGTTGCTGTCGGGTGCAAACCTTGTATATCCAAAAGTGTCGCTTTTCAGGATATGGAACTTCTTATTTAATCACAAGCTCTTGTTGACACTTTTTGTTCGTTAAATATTTATAAAACCAATGGAAAGACTAAACCAATTTCACTTTACTTTACTTTTTTACTTTAGCTATTTTGTTAAGACTGTATATTAAGGTCGGTATATAATGCATTATAATCACATTCAGAATGCATTTTATGTGCTTATAAGGCATTATTGTTTATAATCATGCATAACAACTTATAACAAGGTTTATGAAGTATTATAAGTGCTGGTCATAATGCATTATAAGCTCAGCGGAACAGCACATTATAACTACCAGGCATCACTTACTTGAAGGTTGTGTCTATAATGTATTATAATCACATTTATAATGCATTATAATGCACTTGTAAGGCTCCATAACACTTTCAAGTGTAAGTGTCATAAATGGTTATAGTTATGCATAACAACTTATAACAAACTAAGTTATGGTAGTTTTAATGTGCTGTTCCACTGAGCTTATAATGCATTATAGAACCAACCTTTAAGTAAAGTGTTACCGCTACTTTTGCATTGCACTCTTGTACAATGAAGTAAGGCATTCATTTATGAAAAAAATACAAATAAAATAAAGAGTTGAAATATGGAGATACAAGGTTTCTGACCAACAGCAACGTCTTGTAGTCATGCAATTTTCCTTGCAGCTGTTTCTCCAGAGCTCTGGGTTCACACCCCGACACTGGTTTATGTTGCTGCATTTCATTGTCCTCTGGGTTCCCATTAGCCACAGTCAAAGCGGGTTAACTTAAAAGCAGGACCTATAAGGGTCCATTTTACACTTTAACCACCACATTAACCACTTACTCACCCTATACTTAGTTGACCATATTCCTAAGGGCTCTATACTAGGTCCCCTCCCGTTGTCGCTCTACTCTAAATATCTTAGCCAAAAATGGCTCATCTGCAAGCTCACATCGTGTCCGTTATGAGTTGCAGATCGGCTATTTTTGCAAAGTTACCCCCATTCAGACTTTCATAGGAGGCGTTGCAGCTCTGATGATACTGGTGAGGCGAATGGTGGGTTCAAATGTGAGAATAATATTTTCACGTTAGATTATTTCATTTCTGAAAATGAATATATATGTACTTTCACTGGACACAAGAACTTCACTGTCAAAGCAACAAATTCAGCAACTCAAGTTCATGTTTAAATATTTATCTCTGCTAGCAGCAAAGCACTAACTATGACATTGGCATTCCATCCAATTAGTCTGACACTTTGTTCCCAAACAACAACAACAAAAGATTGCCATCGAATTTACTCATGCTCCCCAGAGGAATTCTTCTTATGATCTCGATTTTTGTTTAGTTTTTGACCATGAAAAGATTTTTCAGTAAGGACTTATGGAACTTACAGACACATAAAGTAAATAAATGCCAACTGTCATGTATAGTGTAGAAGTGGAAAGCACATCAGAGAAATCGGTGAAGTTCACACACACACACACACACACACACACACACACACACACACACACACACACACACACACACACACACACACACACACACACACATATGTGTATGTATATATATATATATATATGTATGTATGTATGTGTATATGTATGTGTATATGTATGTATACATACATACATACATACATACATACATACATACATACATACATACATACATACATACATACATACATACATACATACATACACACATATACACATATACACATATACACATATATATATATAGTATTACTTCTGTCCAACTCTTGTGACTTCAGGGGTAAAGCATCCACGTACACGCTTCTCTTGACCAGCCAATAGCATTGAGGTTCGGCTGCAAATGTGCCCACATATGGAGCTTAAATGGCTCATTTGTTTTGAAAACGCAACAACAGTATCATGTGTCACTTCTTGGGAGTAATTTGTTTTATGTCTGCTGTGGATATCTGTGGTTTCTGCACATGCTTTTCTGCATTTGAAATAGAGGACTTGCTTACTACCGATTGATATTTAAGCCTCTAAAGAATCTCCAGGTGTCGAATATAAGATAGTAAATCTTCATCATCATCGCAGATACATGGCGATGATAAAAAAAACTTTTTTGAAAACACTGATTCTAGCTATTGACTATACAAGGACGTTTATTCATGACATATGCTAACGATTACATACAAAGCCAGCATTTACGGTGATCTGGTTGACCTGTATTGAAAGCTTCTCCTTTGTCGTGGATGCTGATCCCTTAATATGTCGAGACAACCTTAATGAACCTGCAGTTCTGAAGGCCTTGCTCTCTTTCATCAATAGGACCTAAGGGCCCCTCCCTAAGGGCCCCTCAGCCAGCCATCGCAACTCTGTCCTTGACATTGTCAAAGATAAACTGTTTGCAGTGAGACAATTGTTACCATCAGTGAAATGCATGCAGCTGCAGGTCGTGAAGGTCATTTCTGATTTACCAAAGTATTAATAAACATGAAAGCCAAGGGGAACAGTCAGCTTAATGTATAGCATAATAATGGAGGCAGAACAGTGAATTGTGAACAAAGATGCAAACAAAGTATAATGGAAAACATTCTTGTGTTGACTGCAGGTTTTATGACCACAGGCACTAAATACTTCAGGTCTCCAGGGATCTGTGCAGGCTTGTCCTGCTGTCCCTTTACCTTGCAGTATGGCTTATGTAACATATTTTTTGTCTATTTCTGCCTTTCCACACTCTTGTCTGGTCCCGACTTCATGATTATGCGTAAAGGTTGTTTGTTTGTTTTTTGTTCCAGTATGAGTCAAATATTGCTTGTACATCCTCAACTCCTCAGACTGAAGACCAGACACAAGTTACATTTTCCTGTCCAACTCCATTTTTGCTAGTTAAACGGTGCATAATCTGGGTGAAAAACAAGGGTCAAGGCACAAAAGGGTTGTATTTAGTCTCTTAATTAATCAAGAGATTTGTGTTCTGCATAACATGAATTAAACCAATCAGAGTGTCATCTCCTACTGAATGTATGAATTAGGTATGCATGCACCTTGGTGAATGTCTGTTTAAATGATGCATTGGGCAATTTTGAAAGAGAAGCAAACACAGTTCTGCTGAATAAACAGATCTGCTTGTGCGCAAACTGAATGTGCGTGACCATACGGGAGTAGCAGGAATAAAACAATATAATGATGTCAGGAGTCAGGGAAAACAAAAGTCTGCTGCTCATCAAAATCCCGTAATGTGTCCTCATTTATACAAATGATCCACAGGTCCATTAGGTTCCATTTGTACTCTCTCAGAGTTATGGGGGTCCTTGAAATTACAAAGTTTGAGAACCAATCCTCTAGTGTGAGAGATGGACAGCCAATTGGGATTGGCTCTCATTCTCCCTGCAGCGCCATCAGCTCACCCTTATTTTCTCAGTGACCCCTGAGCCCCAGTAAACACAAGGGCTCAAGGCCCTGTCTGAAGTTGGAGCAATAAAGATGAGTGATGATCACCCCTCCTCTGTTTTCCCTTTGCAGGCAAGCCAGTCTAAACGAAGCCGCAGAGAAGTACTATGGACAAGCAGCGAGTCTGAGACCTGATGTGAGTATTACTGCCCCCTGCAGGCTAATCAGCCCTATTATTATTCACCATGAAGGGACTTATTATCTCCGCCAGGCCAAAGGCCCGGGGATGTAGATTATGTTTTTGCCTCTGTGTCTGTCTGTCTGTCTGTCTGTCTGTCTGTCTGTCTGTCTGTCTGTTTGTGCGTGATTCTGGAGCTAATCTCGCAAACCACGTGACCGATCAGTGCCATATTTTTTGTATATGCAACCTATAGGCCAAATAAGTCATTACCGCTCCCCCCCTTTTATCGGCCTCATGTTGGCGCTATACCAACCCGGTTTATGTTTTGTCAGACTATTCTTCATTTAATGAATCTTTTCTCTCAAGTTGCAAGTTTTTTTTTTAATACCCTACTGAAATGTATGGAATCCAATGGCAAACAAACTATGTTATTCTTTGTAAAGTGTTTGGCAGTAATGTCAAGTGTAGGGTGAGTCATAGTCAATGTGCTTAACATGACAGACCACCGGTATGGTCCTTTAAGGCAGTGGTTCCCAACATTTTGTCTTGGGGGCCCCCCTTCTTACACCTGACAAAAGCTGAGACCCCCCCCCCCCCACACACACACACACACACACACTTACACACACACTTACACACACACACACACACACACACACACACACACACACACACACACACACACACACACACACACACACACACACACACACACACACACTTAAACACACTGTACTTCTCATACGACGAATAGTGAAAACAGCATGAGCTTGTAGATGAGCTATTTTTGAAAAAGTGGATGAAAGCAAGTTATGATTTTGTGTAACAAACCTCCAAACAGACATCAGCCCCCTATCCCCCCATGGCACCCCCCGAAAAGGGGCCTGCTGGACCCCAGGGTTGGGAAACACAGTTTTTTTGTTTGTTTTTTTTCTTAAATTTTTATCCCACGATTTTGTAAACCCATTTTTTACACCCAGTGCCAATTGTCTATGTAATCCTGGGAAACACTGGTTTAAGGAATCACAACCTGGGTGCTTTTTCTGGCCAATCATCCCCTCCATATTACTACCCCTGTCTATCTACTCACACTGGCTGCCATTGTCGGTGGGGTTCGCAGAGAGACGTGGCCTATACTTTTTTTCTAAGCTGCAGAGGTTTGTTTGTGCAGCATCCATCAGCGACTTCAAAGGAGAGGCCAGGGCAATTTTGAGGGCGGGTGGATTGAAAAGAATAATGATAATAACACTTAGTCACAGGGCTTTGGCAATGAAATGAACAGCGGCCAGTATTCCAGGACTCTTGACAGCCAGGACTTGTGTTGGTTGAAGTGGGGTCTGAGGTTGGGAGTAAAATATGTTTGACCTGCAGCTGTTCTGTTTGTTCCTTTATTCTGATTAGAAGAAGTCTTTTCAGTATTAATGGCCGGTGTGTATCTGGACACATGATACACAATAAAACACAATACAATCAAACTGTTGTATTTAATCTCCGGGAACGAGCGGACAATTGCCTCCATTTGAGGAATTTGCTGATGTAGTCCTAGGGCTAAGCGATATGACTTCAAATCAATGTCACGATTATTTCAAACATTTGTCTCGATTACGATTAACGAACAATTATAAAAAAGTGAAGAGTAGCAGATCGACAAGTATAATATCACATTATGTGGTTAATCGATTTAGTCTATTTTAAGAAATCCATAAAAAAACGTATTTAAAAAAAAAACTTTCTTCTTGATTATTCGGTTTGGTTCTAAATGTCAGTTTTGATATATTTGCGGTTAATTGCCCAGCCCTATTTAGTCCTATTCCGCCTAACCAGAGGAGCTAAATCCTATCAGATGCATCATGGTCTACAGCGGTCGCTCCTCACAAGGTGTACCATCTGTAGCATGAACGCCTGCCCTTCCAATTAGACAGGCTTCGCCTAAATGTCTATTTTGTGCCATTATGTAGACTTACGACCGTGTCATTCCATAACCCAACCTGTGTGTGTGAATCCTGTGTTTTATAGCCTCTGTTCCTTTATACGCCTGGCTAATATACTTCACATCTTGCTGCGTCCCCACTGCTACTTGCCAGCTTTGGGAAGGGTATGGAGGCTGGAGGGTCACGGAGTGACAAGAATGGTAAAAACTGAGGAACGCTGAGTGTTGCAGATGAAAGCTGTTGCAGGAAAAGGCAGTAGAATGTTGAAGAGTGCAGCGACGGGGGTGATAACTGAGTTGAGCCTCACAAGAGAACACTGGACTGGTGGTGGTGGGCGGTGGGTGGGGTGGGGTGGAGCAATGAAAGCTGGAAGCTTGTGAGAGTAGAGGAGGGAAAGCAAGACGAGGGAGGTGAGAGGTCCACATGGGCGGAGAGAGAAAGGGGGGGGGCAGAGCTTTTGAAGCTTTGCTACAGCTGCGCTGAGAGGAAAACCAGGAGTCTGTTGAATTCCTATGCAGAAGGAATCTACGCTCCACGCCACATGTGTTCCCCTCCCCTCTCCTCTCCTGTTAAAATACAGTAGACCAGCGGTTCTCAAAGTGGGGTTCAGGGACCCCCAGGGGCATAGCATCAAAATAGGTTTAACCGCTTTAACCCTACAGTATATACGTCTGCGATTTAAAAATAGCCGATCTACAAGCTCACAATGGTGTGAGCTTGTAGATCTGCTATCTTCTAAAAGTAAAATAAAATAAAATATTGAATATTTTTGGAAACATTTTAACAACAACAAATCTTGTACGGGGTTCCCTGGCACTAAATATTTTCAGATGGGGGTCTGCGCCCAAATGCATATTTAATTTGGGGGTCTTTGACATGAACATTTTTGAGAACCACCGGAGTAGACTATATATATTGAAAACAATGCTCTATGAGTCTGTGTAATGTCTCATGTGCACTGTTCAAAGACGATTGAAATAAACTAATTGATTGATTCCGGAGGATCTGAGAGAGAGCTTTGTTTAGCAACACGATGGTGTTTCCCTTCGTTAAGCCAAAGAACCCAAGGTCTGCCTCCCTCATTGACTTCCATCCCTGATTCATCTCTCTTAACAAGCAGTACAGATGGTTTGCATTTGTCTCTTCAAGACAGTCGAACTAAATTCACCCCAGAGATGTGTTTATACACAATGTCTGTACCACATCTCATCTATTCTGTAATAATAAAGCCTGCTTTATGACTTGTGCACGCCAAGTCCGTATCTTTCATCCAAAAACATTTTGCACTTTAAAGCTCATGTTTTGTACTGTGACAGTCTGGTCAAAATTATCTCCGTAATAGTTGCAGTTTCTCTGCATTTGCAGTAAGTTTGTATAGGATTGGTAGGTCAATATCCTTGACAATGGATAAAAACAAAAAAAGCCTAACAAAAATGTGAACCTGTTTTGTGCAAAGACCTTTACTAGTCTAAACAAGATCTGAAACTAAACAAAGAAAGAGCATGCTGTGTGCACAAATACATTTATTTCACCATCCATTTGCCAGCAATCTAAAAATCTGATAGCAGATTCATTTGATATAAAACATAGACAAGATCAGTGCTTCTCAAGGTTTCTTTTCTTTTTTTTTAGCTCTGGTATACTAGCATATTTCAATCCTTAAGGACCCCGCCTCCCCACAACAATATGTATAGATTTAGTAAGAAGCCATATCATTTATATACAACAATAATAATATTAATAATAATACTATTTAACGTTACTGATCTTAAAACCGGATTTATATCTAGTTGCATGCCAGTGTTGCACCCTGATCTACAGAGCTTGGAGATACTGTATGCTATTTTCGGTGCATGAGAAGCCCTTAACAGTCAATATTTCATTTCACGCTTGTCCCTACACTACGTGTATTCATTTAAAAGGTTTCTTAAATTGGATGGAATGATGAGATATTATTTAAACATACTTTTGATAGATTTAACAAAGGTACAAGATACAGTATATACTGTATATTTCTTTAACAGGCATTTTCCCTTTGACAACCTATATTTCTGCCATGGGAAACAGTGCTGATGAAACAGATGTATTTACTGTAAGAAGTTAGGACAGTAAAGACATCTAGGTGTGCATGAGCAACCTTCGAAGGTTCTGAGACTGCCCATAATAACTTAGTGTTGACGTCATTTTGTAGTTATAACCTACCCTATCCACACTAGGTCGGACGTCGGACGGTAATGTAAGAGTTAAATTAACGCTGAGAAAAAGACAAGTTGGGCCTAATGCATATCAAACTGGGGGTCCTCGAAATGAAAAAGGTTGAGAATCACTGCTATATGTTCCCATGGCGAGCAGGGTGTTACCTTCTGTGTGTCAGAGTGCTGAAACAGTAGCCAGCCACCATGAGGCTGTTTGTTCTTTGTGGTTAGAGTGACTCCATCCATGATGAATCAGGTTCCTCTGTGGCTGGACTGCATGGCTGCTAAACCGCATATCTCTGCAGACCAGTGTCCTTGGGTCGCCCTATTAGTGATGTCTGGGGAATACCCCCTCACACACGCTAGGAACCTCTCCAAGGCCATTGAAGGAACAATAACACATGATTCATATATGGCTCAAAACCATATATATATATATATATATATATATATATATATATATATATATATATATATATATACACAGTATATACATACATACACACAAATACGTTCATATGTATGTATGTATATATATATATATATATATATATATATATATATATATATATATATATATATATATATATATATTTGTTTAAAACATTTTAATATATCAACGAATCAACACAAAATATATATTTTTTAAATTCTATCAGCGACTACTGTACATCAATTAGCCTGATTAACTACTTAACCCCTACACTATTCTTCGTTGTAGAACAGTGTCGTGCATAAATAGCTGATCTACAAGCTCACAGTATTTCGCATTGCGTACGTATTTTTAGCTTGTACATCTACTATTTCCTGCATTTTCTAAAATCAATTATTTTATTCAATTTGATTAGTTTTTTTTTTAAAGTCGTACCCCTACATGTTGGTCTATACTTTTGGGTTGCATTTTTTCTAAGGTTAAAACAAAGAAAAGGAAAATAAAACACCTCGGAAAATGTATTCTGGAACCTTGTTTTGTGGTTTGACCCTCAATCACAGGTCAACTAGATGGAAGTTTATTACTTAAATGGTCCCAGAATGCCTCTTAACGACTGAAGTCAGGAATCCTGGCTCCTCCTGTGAACACTAAGTCAAACACGCAGAAAAGGTTTAAGTGTAGATATGCAGCCTGTGTGAGACTGAGAGAGCACGTCTGTGGTTACATTAGAACCCTGCTTTAAGATGAAATGGCAAGTGGTTTTCCATCTAGCAATTAAATGCTTTAACACACTTGAACTCAGTCAGCAAGACAGGGAGTATTGGTGGTGTCAGCCTTTACTTTGGCCACGGTATCTGTAGTGAATATATTTGTGTTATGTGTGTTGAGGGACGGACGGCCTCCCTCTAAGAGACAAGGGGATTATTCTGCAGAGTCTGTTTTGATTTATGAATCAATTTAATTTCCCCTATGAGAGGAGAAGCACTATTGTGCGTAGTTTTTCCCATTGAAATCCTCATGCATGGAGCATCAGTCATCTAAAGTTGACAGTGTGAAAACAGAGATGATGGGAGTGGACCGGGGCAGGACAGAGCGCGGCCACAGCTCTCTGTGTGGAGAAAGCAAGATGAATGTTCTCGCTACGTGAGAACTCCCTTGTACCATATTGATGACTGAACCTTCACTATGAAATATACAATATAATGCATGAATGGGTCAAATAGTCATCTGCTCAATCAAGCTTATTATTACATATCATAGCATATTATTACTATGCACATGCTTATTTATTAATTTATTAATTCGTTCATTAAGTTAAATTATAAAGAGTGCTTTTTTTATTATTCACTAGAATGATAGCGTCCCTGTGCTGGCTATGTCATAATAGGTGAACATTTTGTGGAAATAAGTTAACATTTAGCAAAAATGGCAGATCTGCAAGCTCAGTTCTGACATTTTCTTCCTGTCTGCACAGAAAGAAACTGTGCAGACTGTGCACACAGTGAACTGATGATTGGTTAAAGAGCAGTGAAGACTGGTGTTACACTGGTAAATGTCAAGATGCCATAATCATGTGACATTTCATGTGACAGTGAGCACGGCCCCATATAAATTCACAATTATTGGAAAAGGTCCCATTTTGATCATTCCACATTCATAACACAGCAATTGGCATGTTCTCAGTACAGCTCCTGCATTTATTGTGAAATCATCAGGCAATAGCAGCTTTACTACACAGCAATGTCCTGAGTGTTAATTTCCCTCTAAGGGTGTGGTCACACCGAACTTTAATTCTGCCTATGCGGGCGGATACTGCCAATGCTTTTCAATGGGAACGGAGCGTTTTTTGGCGGAATTCCTCGAATGGCAACAAACCGCTCCGTCCCCATTGAAAAGCATTGGCAGAATCCGCCCGCATATAGGCAGAATCAAAGTTTTTTGCGACCGCACCCTAAAAGTGTAAATGTCTACTCAGGTTTTTCTAAAATGGGGATCCGATGTGGCCACTCCCGGATATAGTGTGGCATGTATTCAATCAACAATCATTACCAAATTGTCCTGGTTTTCACCACAATTAAGATAATAATACTTATTTTGAGCACTTACATGGACGTTTATCATGTTTTGTTCTGTTGCCAAAAATCCAATTAGCAAAACACTAGCAGATCTACAAGATCACATGTCGCAGGAGCTGATCGGCTATTTTCACTATTTTTTAAATAGGGCTTAGTGGTTATAGGTCCCGGTTTGGGTTTCGTACTAATCTAGGAACCACTTCAAAGACATCTGTGGCTCCCGACAGGATGCAGGGACACACAGAGGACCACGACCCCCAAAAAACACTGTCCCACAGTCTGGAGGATCTGACCATCTAGCCCCAACAATAGCATGTCACACAAGGAATGCTGCATAGTCTCAGTAGATGAAACAATCCTCTACATGAAACAATCCTCTACTGCAGCCACTGTTTCATGTCAAGTGTCCCAAAATGACTACTTATTCTGTTGGTTTATGTAAGAAATTAACCCGCGCTGATATTTTGTCCACAGTTGGGGAACAATGGTCATGTGGCAATTGGTTTAGTTGAAATCATGCTGTGTACAAAAAAACAGAAATCTTTCTATTATTGAGCTTTTAAAGAAGACCTTTTCACCTTCCTACAGAAATGACAAAAATATTTCCCTATTTCTGTATTTAATTAACTTAGTTGAAAATTAAAATAGAAGTGTTATGTCATTAACAGTGAATGGCTTCAGTGACTGCATTCATCATGCAGCCTCTCTGGATCCAGCAACACTTTGGAATTGGAAGCATAAAAAACACAATGATTCCAATGTGTTGCTGGGTCCACACATACTGTACTGTAAAAGCACTTATGGTATCATTTACATAATTCATCTCTTCACTCATCCACAGCATGTGAATTCTCAGCCTCCGTATGTTGTAAAAAAAAAAAAAAAAGAAAAGAGAAGAAATGGGAATTTTTCATGCAATTATTTTACATATTTCAGCAGTTAAGACCTGCTGTCTGTTATGCAGCTAAATCACTGCTGAACGTCACTACCTTGCTTTATTTTCTTCTACTATTCGTCAAATCAGGGCACAGTGAATCTACAGCAAAGTGGGGTCCTTGAGGGGGTTCCAGGGGGTCCCCAGCGAAATTGGTTAATAATCAGTCTAACCAATTAACCCTATTTTATAGTTCAGCTATTCAGGAATAGCTATTCTATAAGCTCACAATGCTTTGCGAGGATATTTTATAATTTAGTTGAAAAATCTAAGAATTTAGAAAAATATATAATAATCTTGAAAATATTTCAAACAAATCTCCTCTTATGGCAGTCCCTGGCACAAAATCGTAGTCTTTTGCCTAATGCATATCAATTTGACCAGGGGGGGTCCCCAAATTATTTTGGGGGGTCCCCAGATGATTATCTTTAATGTGCAACATTGTTTTCTCACTCAACAGTAAACAAACCAACATACAATATAAGTTTATTCAGGGTATCTGCACATTTCTAAAGTAATTTAATGGCTTTTAAGACCTTTTTAATACCAAATTGGCCAAATTGTCAAATATTACATAAGAAACAGGCGGGGCGTCTGCTGGACTAGTGGTCCAGGCGCATACCACATGCTGGTAATCCAGCTTGACAGCGTGTCACGGGTTCAACTCGCGTTCCCGACGACCTTTGCTGTCAGCCTACTGTCCTGTCCAAATAAAGGCATAAAAGCCCAAAAAATATCTTAAAAAAAAAAAAAAAAAAAAAACAGGCAAACATTGTGAAAATATCCTAACTAAAAGCTCACAACGCCTGGCAGTGTGAGGCGTTGTGAGCTTGTAGTTCGGCTATTTTCACAACATTTATCTGCGGAACCAAGTCAAACTAAATGTATAGCCTACAATTCCAAGTGCTTGTCAGGGTGGGGGGTCCCCAGTTCAAATAATTATTATTTTGGGGGGTGGTGGCCTGAAAAGTTTGGGAACCCTTGGCCTAGGCCCTAGGTGAAATAACGGTAGACATGGACTCATGGTCTTGGTAACGATTCAAAGTCAGCTCATACTGTAAATGACCAGGTTGTCAGACACAGCCAGGAGGATCAAACGTGACAGTGATGAGGGGCGCCCCTCTCCAAAAGTTGAACTATTTTCTGCTTGAAGCGCCAAGGGCACTCCGCCAAAAAATGCTTGAGAGTATACTGAAACGCAATGCTCAGCACTGGGAAGAGGAGCACTCCAGCACGTCTTTACCATAGAAATGCATGGCACCAAGCCAGTGGCAGCTCAAAAACAATTTCTTTGGACATGGTCCCTTATGATAGCATGACACGTACTAATACAGTGTATACCAGTGGTTCCCAAAGTGGGGTCCGGAGGACCCCCAGCGGTCCTTGAGGGGGTTCCAGGGGGTCCCGAGCAAAATGTGTTAATACAGCATCACAATCATTTGAGCCCCTTTATCCACATTTTAAACGTTGGCTATCAAAAATAACAGATATACAAGCTCACAGCGCGTCACTTGGAAGGAGCGCCATTTTCACCGCCCCCCAAGGCAATTCTGTAGAACCAACACTAGAGGGCAATGCAAGCCGCGAGGCTTCCCAACCACAGTGCACTAACATATATGGCCCCGACCACACACACACACACACACGCACGTGCGCACACACATGCGCTCATGCTTTCAATTTAGTTTATTGATAAACCAAATTGAAAGCATAAAAATGATTTAGCTGCCATAGTCGGCGCGCCTCCGTCATGGACAATAACTATTATCACGTGCGTGTACGTGTGAACGCGTGTTCAGCGTTCCGCTAGCGTAGCTTCCTGGTTGCTATGTGGGGGGAACAACAAAAGCCAGGTCCGCCTCGCATCAAAGCCCCGCATCAAAGCTCTGCCTCGCGGCGCCGCGTCCTCCTCCTCCTCCTACTCCTCCTCCTCGCGAGCCTCGCGTAAAAAACCCTGCCTCGAAAAGCCCTGCCTCGCCCCGAAGCCCCGCGCCTAAAAACGAGCGCACCGTTTTCAATTTCCCTGGTTCTCCAATTTCCCTGTGACATATAAATGGGGCGGCAGTGGCTCAGTGAGGTTCCCAGTTCGATCCCGGGCTCCCCCAGAGTTAGTGTCGAAGTGTCCTTGAGCAAGACGCTGAACCCCTAATTGCTCCCGATGAGCAGGTTGGTGCCTTGCATGGTTTCCTCCGCCATCGATGTGAATGTAATGCAACATCTATGTAAAGTGCTTTGGATAAAAGCGCTATAAAAATGCACCATTGATCATTTTACAATGTAATGAGTAACGTAAGTTCTGAAAATGACCCTTATCTGTCCTGTGGTCCGCAGTACCCCGCAGCGCTGATGAACCTCGGAGCCATCCTCCACCTCAACGGCAAACTGCACGAGGCGGAGGCCAATTACCTTCGAGCGCTTCAGCTGAAGCCGGACGACGCCATCACCCAGTCCAACCTGCGCAAGCTGTGGAACATCATGGAGAAGCAGGGCTTGAGGATCACCACAGCGCCCTGAGCTCCCCAGTACCACCTGCCCCACCATCTGTGTGCCAGGCCGGGGGAAAGGACACGCCACGCCACCCCTGACCAGAGGGGATGTATGGATATGAAGGAGATTGTTTGTTCAGGGGAGACATGCCTATATACTGTGCAGCAGCTCTTCTAATGACTGCAGAGTCCTGCACTTCAGGCCAGCCTCTCTCCTCTGAGGATCCACTGACATTACCACACACTATTTGGATTTTCTCCAATTCGCTCCGAAATGTGTGCTTTCACAGGCACCATGTTTTAATTTAAATTTTAAATAGAGCACTTAAACCTGGAGTGAGGCCATAGGTACAGCAATGAAGGATTGTGGCAAATTCGGGTTTGTTTTAAATGAGCAACCGTGGCTTAAAAGTCGTATTTTAGGGTTGGAATTTGTTCGAGGCCTGTGCAAGAAAAATAATGAGAGGGGATAGAATGACATCCCAGAGCATCGTACTAAGAAGCAGGTCAGTGCACAAGCGTTTTCACCAACCATTTTAATGAAGCTCTTGATCTAATGAAAATTTAAGTGTAATTCAGACTGCTGTGATTTTTCACTGCAGCGTCCTATGGTTACATTTATGCTCCGTCGCATGACGGAAATTAGCAGACATACACAATGCATCGCGGATGCGATGCGTTGTGAGCTTGAAGGTCTACTATTTTCAGCGTGTGATACCGTTGTACGACAAAGTATAAATCGGGCTTAAAACGGTTTCGTCTCGTTGCGAATCTTTGGTCTGAATTAGGCCTTATAATCACTGAAGTCTGTACATGATGGGAATCGTGGTTATGGTTTTATTAACGGAGTTGTTCTTTTTTGTTTGTTTGTTTGTTTGTTTTGTCCAATTTGACACAATGAAGGGGAATCCATGCAGTTACATTTTGACATTTCCAAACTGTCTTTTTACTTGTTTGTGTATTCTTTTCAGGTGCTCACTTGTTTGTTTTCTTTGCTAATGAGATTACACAAACTCTGATGTAGAAAGCATCATTGAGATACAGTATGAATAATAACGCTATTATTGTAAACCAGATGTAGCAGAGCTTTTTGAAAACTTCGGAGAAATTAGAAAAAGGGAATCAACTGGTTGAACTTTTCTTAAGATGGGTGAAGCCACTACACATTTCAACACCAACCGGCTGTTCAAAGTGCAACCTTGTCAGGTTTTTTGGGGGCCAGGAAGCCACAGTATTGTTCAAAGGAAGTGCTAATGCAGTGGTTCTCAAACTGGGGTCCAGGGACCCTCAGGGTAGCCCAAATACATCCTCGCAGGTCTGTAACTCTGAGAGTTATGGGGATCCTTGATATTAAAAAGTTTGAGAACCACTGTGCTAATGTATTTAGTTTCAGTGTTTGTCTCGGAATCTCCATCAGTGTAGCATGCCGGTGTCTCTGGAATCCGTTACGTCTCAACTGGATTCTTGTTCACGCAATGGTATGGAGTACATCTCAGGCACCATGACTTCCTGCTTCTACACAGTGGTCATGGAAACGTCATTTGTGCGTCTTGTGGATCAACTAACAACAGCACTTCCATGGAACAGCTGAGGGATTTGTTAAAATGTCTCATCAGTTTTTTTAAATGTTCATTTTCTTTGTGTTTGTATAAAATGAATCTTAATATATAGCAACGTCGTGTACATTAATCGGTAAATCAAGCAGCAGCAGAGTAGCCAGGCTCGTTGCTTCTAACAGAAGCTCCGTTCCCTGCAAGTTCCAATGTGTTGGATGAAGTGAAGCAGCGATTCCCAACCTGTGGCGCAAGTGGGCCCCCAAATAATTGGTAAAACACTATGATTTTACTCATAATATAACGGTCACAGTATTTCTTCTTTAAAACCTTGAAAACCTTCATTGTGATACAGATAAATAGGAACTTAAAGTGTACTACATTAGTTCCATTGATCCAAGTTGGAACGCAATCGATTGACTGATCCATACAATAAACATAATCTGATAATGTACGCGGCCCACCCATCTGACCATTTAACACATGCATTGGGCTATTATGTGGTCAGATGGGTGGGCTGCGAACGCTTTCAAGATTTCCAAGTGGGCCCTGATCCAGAAAAGGTTGGGAACCACTGAAGTCAAGTATTTCCTCTTATAAAAAAAACAACACCACCTCATCACTCCTCTCCTATTAGTTTCAAACAATGGCTCCATGATGTAAATATTCTGTGTCATTAACATTGTTTGCTGTCATCAACTTAACGGGCAGTGTCCGACAGCACCTTTCCACGCGTAAGAAGAAGATATATATTTTGTGAAAGTAAAAAAAAATGTTGTCATGTTATTACACAAAACGCTCACCGATTATCTGTGTTGTTAGTTTTAAGTTATTTCTTTGTGTTACATTGGCAACAGAAACAGCTGGCACTGTGTTTCATGTGTATAGTGACAGAACTTTAGTTGATGTGATGTGCTCACGTCTCACTCTTCTCACGACTGAAAAATAAGGTTATACTGTATGTATTGTACACAATACCCATTACCCATAAATACTGATACAGAATAAGACTGAATATAGGCAGTGATTTGCTATATTTCCCTTTCTCGTACACATGCACCTTCCCCTTAGCTCCCAAGGTCAATATGCTTTATATGGAGATAATATTATGATAGTTGCCTTGTTCTTTCACCAACAGAAGGAACGTGTCAGTATTTCCCACACCACGGTACGTGATATTTAAATGTGTGTTTAAGTCAGTGGTTCTCAAAGGGGCGTCCAGGGACCCCCAGGGGTGCGTGATGGGGTTCGAAATGATTGATATATAGTAGTTAGGGAACAAATGGACCCTTACCGGTCTGTTACTCTGAGAGTGTACAAATTGATCATTTGTGAACCACTGGTTGAAGTCACAACACAACTGGGCATCTGTGTGATTACTGGCTGTTTGAACAAACAGTCGGATGTTAATGTTTACTGGCTGGTGTCATGGTTACTGGTCCTGATGTGAGTCAACACTGATCTGTATTTTGGCGATGGTGCTCACTATAACTGTGGATGTACACTAAGATGGTCACAAAACCTGTTCCTCCATCACACCTTTCACTCCCTGCAGTCAACGGTTATAGAGGACCGAAGAAAGACATGAAAAACCACAACTTTTTTCCCTTTCAAAACCATAGACTTTTTTTTAGAATCACATAATATAAAAACGGTGTAAAAAAAAAAAGAAGAGAAAGATAAAGTTGAATTAATACTGCGTGATACCCAGAAGTAGCGTTGGAAAGCTTCAGTAGGAGATCACTTTCTCCACTGAAGCACGCCACACCCTGTCAAAAACACTCCACAGATTCCTTAGATTTCATGACAAATTATGACAGTGGGTGTTAACATTTTTGTTTGGTTGATGAAACAACTGAGAATTGACAACGCTACCCTCCTACAGAAAGAAAATATCCAATGCAACAGGACGTGACGTCGCTTATGAGCGCCAGTGGCGCTGGGAGGCTTGATTGATTGATTGAATTTATTTGGTGATGAAACGAAAGGGCACATCAGCACTTCCTGAAATGACAACAACACACAATATCACAGAGGATAAAAACATAGTAAAGCCCTAAGGCATGAGCAATGAAAGATGTTATTAGGTCATTTCTAAGCCTGAGTACGAATCAGTTGATTCTTCGCAACCATAGTAAAAAGCCAGGAGTAATTTTTCTGTTTTTGGAACGTTATTATATTCCCATGATTTAAAAAAAAATCTATGGGATTTTTGAATGGGAAAAAATCTTCATGACGCAGGGGTTGTGGTTTTGATGTCAGGATTCTGGTACACTATGCCAGCGATTCCCAACCTGTGGGCCGGGGCTCACTGTGGACTATGAGGATATTGCAAGTGGGCCCTCAAAAATTCACCCTTCAGATTTGTATTATAAAATAACATCAATACATGAGTTCTCATTGTGAAACCGATAAATAATAACAAAGTATACTCTGTTACTTTCGTTGATCCATGTTGGAACATAATCAATTGATTGATTATTAAAATAAACATGCTCAAAATGCCCAGCTGACCATTAAGTGATCAGATGTGTAGACTGCGAATGCTTTCGAGATTTTCGAAGTGGGCCCTGATCCAGAAAAGGTTGGGAAAAACTGCTCTATGCTGATGATATCCTCCTGTGTATAAAGTGTTTACATACACTTATCATTGTTCTTACGTGAGTGAAGATGGGGGGGGGAAGAAATGTGTGTTTCACTCTGTGTCTCTGCTCAGGGATCTCAAGTGGTGGGTTATTGCAGAAATGTGTTCACAGAGAGTTTACTAAATTAAAAGAATTTATTTTTGAAAGTTGTTGTATTTGTATAAATTATCAAGATTTGTAGCCGCTCCTCTTTTTTGTAATATAAGAATGAACAATGTGCCAGAATCGACTTGTTTTCTTTCCCAATGTTTGCTTTTTTCCACAATAAATGGATGGTGTTCTGCTTTCGTTTTTGTCCCTATGCATTTATCAAGATGACATTCCATATGATATGACCTCATGCATGTCATATTAGATCCTCAACATTTAGCAGTATCCAAACTTTGTGCAGTATTGAAAAGTGATGGCCGGAGTGCGGGTGGCAGGCGCGTTCGTGTTCATGTAGCCTAGTATTTGGATGAAGGGTGTATCACCCCCGGCCTGATTTACAGGCCCAGTCTGTGCCTGACCATAGATGACAGGGAGGCACCATAGGAAGCACCATAGATTACAGGGGGGCACCATAGGAAGCACCATAGATGACAGGAGGAACCTTAGGAAGCACGATAGATGACAGGGAAGCACCGTAATACCAAAATAATAACTCTGTAGTGGAGTAAAAAGTACAACATCTGCCTCTGAGATAGATGCAGTATAAAGTATGAACATTTTTAAATAAAGTACTTCAAAATTGTATTGTATTGTACTTGACTAAATGTACTTAGTTACTTTCCACCACTGCATACACTCACTGACTCTACAATGTGTCCAATTCCCTCATATTGGTGTGGGACATCAGACTTAATGGGGTGGCCGTGCACGCTGTGGAGCACGTTTTACAGGGCATTTTAAAGTTTTCCCCCTGCAAATTTGCTAAAGCGTGTCATAAAATCTGCTCCAACGGATCTCCAACACTTTCATCTTTGGGAAACCTAAAAAAGAAAAGGGGGAAAAAAAGCTGTAAATATTCCCATATGGAACGGGTAGTAGCACAGTGTTCACATCTGGTCGGTGTGTCTTGATTCTAACCTGCCCCCGCGACTCAGACCCTGCTGACAAGTAAAGACCCCTTCCATGAGAACGATGGAGTCTGCCTCATGATGTATCTCACATATGCTTAAGAACAGTGGTTCTCAAAGTGGGGCCGGGGACCCCCAGTGGTCTTTGAGGGGGTTCCAGGGGGTCCTGTATTATTTAAAAAGATAGAAAATGAAGAAAGAAATTGTAATATTTTGAAGAAATAATCTCCCAAGAAAATAAATAAATTCATACATTAAAAAATGCAGATCTACAAGCTCACAACGCACTGCATTCCGACGTGCTGTGAGCTTGCAGATGTTTTTTTTTCACTGTTAAATAGGGCTTACAGTATACATGGTTCATTCATAATGTATTTTTGTACATTTGGGTCCCCGGGGAGACATCAAATTTCTCTTTTGGGGTCTCAACCTAAAAGGTTTGGGAGCCGCTGCTCTAGAAGGTCTGGCTCCATGATGGGAGCTCACCACAGTGCCCAGCGGTCATTACTTGGAATGTTCAGAGGCTGTCCAGTTCAGTTTGAATCTTGCTTTTTCTAACACGGCTATACCTCCCTTATCTTGACAAATAGTGATGGAACCAGTTGGATTGGTAGCCACGGAGTCACGCTACAGAGCTGGTGTGCTTTCAATTATCTCTGTTGGTGTTTTTTGCCTTATCTTATTTTAACCATTATGGCATATAGAGGACTTTGACATCATACATCAATGCATATGGCGATAGCCTAGCGGCTAAGAGTCGTTTAGATTTCCAGCGGTTGTTTTAAGACCCAACTGGAAAGTGTCGAAAGTGTCGTTAATTTCATCGACATGGACTTTCATTGTCCAAGACTGTTTTTCCTCTATAAAACTTTACAAGAAAAAAACACATTTTGGTCAGGATGTTCATGATTCCTCTCCTTAAGTATTTGTCTAGCACTGACATTCCTATACAGCCTCACTGTGAAGCAGAATGACAACATAAGTAATTAATCAAAAGCAAAAAAGAAATAAAGGAAAAAAAACAGCAATTACTATAGCATTCTCCTTGTGTTTTACTATTAGTGTGCCTGTTACAAAGTGCAGTGCATACTGTATATACTATGACCTTCTGTGTAAATAATACTGCAACTACAATGATTGAATACGGGTGGCGCAGGGGTAAAGTTCCTGTCCACCACCATTAGAAACTGTGGTTCAATTCCTCTGTAGTGCCTCCGGCTTAGTTGGCCATGCAGTAAACACAATTAGCCATGTTCATTGTTGGGAAGCTGGCAAGAGATGGAGTTATATTTTTGCTACATTAGTAACTCCTACAGGTTGATTGGGGTTTCGGTTCAGCAGAAAGCAGCATTGGGAACTGCCCCAAATTTGAATCACACATTGAGGTGCCTTTGAACAACGCAGAGCCAAAAGCAATTTCAGTTGCACCATCTGTGGTACAAACTCTATTTCCCCCCTTGCAGCTTCCTCGTGCGCTGTCAGCTGCACCCCACGACTGACACAGCCCTGGGTAGGCATACCATCCTGGCAGAGATTTGTGCTCAGAGGAGTGCAAATCTCTAGTTGTCTCCACCAGGCCGAAAGGCATGGCGAGAGAGTATGTTTTGCACCCTGTCCGTCCGCAAAATCACGCAAATCGGTATCTCTATAGTCATGTGATCATGACGGATCTGTCCAATATTTCATGAAAGCAGCATGCAATTTCCATGAAATTGTGCACGCACATTCCCACTAGGCCAAGGAATAAATGCCCCCCTTTTCACATTAGCCTGTTATAGCGCAACCAGCAGGTCTAATTTAGAAAAACAATTTTTGGGAACAAAATGCCTCAAATCATGAATGCAGTACTAGTGCCTGCTTGCCGTGAAAGGCCTAAGAACGAATGGCATCCTTTTCACATTGGCCTATTATAGCGCCACCAGGGGCCACAATAACCTACCTGACCTCGGGGAGACCTTTGCTTCGAGGAGCACTTTTTCTAGTTGTTGCTATTATTTTATTATAGTTTCATGCAATGATGTTGCTCAGTGAGACAAATTCCTCACATGTACAAACATAGCTATATTAAATTCTGATTCTGAAAACTGCAGCTCTTCCATCAGCAGACTGCTGCTGACTCCTTCCTTGCTCAAGGTCAAGGACACTGTACTGTATGTGGTTAATGTCTTCCCCACTCCTTCCACTCAAGTCTCCAAATTAATTCAACAATGTTAATCCATCTCAATTCTGCCAAAAAAGTGTCACACTAATCTTCCTGAGAGGAGAGAAGCAGACACACGTCAGTGTTTATTAAACACACAGTCATATTTCCTGTATCATAATGTGTCCTTGTTAGGCTCTTTATCTGTCAACACTTAGTGTTTATGAAGCCCAGTCAATTTGTCAGTCATCATTAATACAGCCTGACTTAGAAGGGTATAGTGATAAATCTAGATCTGATGAGTTTCTCACTCCTCTGTCTCCATCAACACATTATAGCACAGTATACATCTGCTGCTATGCTCACGGCACCTTTATATTATATCTCAGGTACGTGTGTAAATATGTAGATAGCTTGATTTTTTTGTTCTCTTATTTGATCTCCTTTCCCCCTTGCCCCCCCCCCCACCCTTCTTCTTCTTCCCTTTCTTTTTTTCTAAATGGGAATAACGATACGATGGGATATATGCACGAAAATGAATTTCTTACGAAATTATTTCTTAATTTTTTACTTCTTTAAACCTGTGATGTGACAATAAAGCTGATTCTGATTCTGATTCTGATTATAATAATAATGTGGTAGCTACGTTAGAACAGTGGTTCTCAAAGTGGGGTCCAGGGACCCCAGGCGGCAAAATGAGGACGAGTTTAAAAGACTTAAACGCTGTTTCATTCTTCAGCTAATTGAAAATGCCGATCTGTGACGCGTTGTGAACTTGTAGATTTGTTATTTTCAAAAACATTTGGACAAATCTTGACAAATTTAAAATGTTTGAGAACCACTGCGTGGTAGAGATGTAAAGATGATAAATGGCAAAATAAAGACAAAATCATACACGCACGCACGCACGCACGCACGCACGCACGCACGCACACACACACACACACACACACACACACACACACACACACACACACACACACACTATTTTAATGTATGCCTTAGTGTGTGGCATACCTTGAAAAACAGACTAAACAGGAAAGTGAATTGCTTTCAGCATGCATGCCATTGCAGAATCAACGGAGATATACAATATTTTAAGTGATTTGACCACAACAGGGCTTTGAATTCTGCATTCACTGCAATATTTTTCCTTGCACAAGATCACATCTCATGCAACTTGATTTCCTGCTCTTATATTGAAATATGCACATTTCTATCATTGCATTACACATTAAGTCATGGATTCCCCCTGTCCAGCACCAGGGAAACAAATAACATCTGTCTTCCATTTTCATGACCTACTTCATCAAGTTATAATATTGCCTCTTACATTCACGGGAGCATACGCTGGAAAAGATGAGCTTTCTGGTTCCTCATGGCGGTCTTTTTCTTATTAGGTTGTGATATAACAAATCTGCCAGTTGTTATCAGGTAAATATTTCTTGTGGTATGTGCACACAATCTATCACTGCTTTGATCTGAACAGCATGAGCCAGGCACTGGGAGTGAACACTGAACAGTGGAAGAAGTATTCAAGTAAAAGTCACATTACCACAATGTAGAATACTCTGTTACACGTAAATGTCCTGTACCTGAAAATGTTATTGAGTATTGGCATATACCTAAAGTATCAAAAGTAGTAAATAGCCCATTTCACAAGTTCCCCCCCTCCACCCCAAAAGATATCAAAATATTATATTAAGTGGCTAATGGGAGGGCCGGCTGGCCGGTGGGCGGGCAGGTGGACCTCTGATGTCACTCTGACTGACAGCTCCATATATGGGCGCAAAAGGGGGCATGCCCATATATGGTCATATACTGATGACATCAGCGATCTCTATATATGGGCATAAAAGGGACAAACACTGAGAGATACAGATATCCGGTTGTCCAGAGCTACAGATCCGACCGCTATGCCCATGACTTCAAACTCGGTGTGTGCAGCGGCAAGGACACGAGGGAGTGCGGTGCCCGCCGTCGAGTAGTTCGGATATCCTGTTGTCCAGAACCACCGATCCAACCAACATGCCCATATATGGGCATTCCAATATATGGGCAAATACTGATGACATCAGTCTCTCTGACAGATACAGATATCTCCTATACAGTATATGGGCATAAAAGGGTCACAGGTAGAAAAACAGAAACAGACATCTCCATATATGGGCACAAAAGAGACTAAGACAGACGGGTACAACGGGCACTCTGAGAGAGCCCCCGACACTATGACTCAGACATGCTGGTCGGATCAGCAGTCCGACGTAGGTGTGAGGGCTGTGTAGCGGCCTGAACCTCTAGTGTGTAAAAATCTTTGAAAATAGCAGATCTACAATCTCACAAAATAAGGCTAAAGTGGTTAATGTATGTTTTGTAATAATAATCAAAATCAAATTAACTAGTAACTTAAGTTTTCAAATAATTGCAGTGGAATAAAAAGTACAATATTTCCCTCTGCGATGTAGTGGAGTAGAAGTTTAAAGTATTGAAAAATGGAAATACTCAAGAAAAGTATCACAAAGTTGTACTTACTGTAAGTACTTGAGTAAGTGTACTTTCCACCACTGGGAGTGAACAGCTGGTATCTTAAGAATGAATGTCTGTGCGTGAAGTTGATAAGTCGTCTCTTCTGGACTCAATAACATGTGTTATTACTTGATAGAAGACATAGGCCTATTCGAATGAGGATTTTATAGGAGAAGCTTGGTTCTACACTGGGGCATCTACAGTGCCTCTTCAGGACTCTGCTTCACATTCTTCAAGGGCTTTTCATGATCACAAAGGAAATTGCCTTTCTTTGGCCTTTCAGTTCAATGCAATCTCTTTCATAACTACCATAGCCTTCTGTAGCTACTGCTGTCAAAACTGAGGATAAAAATAACATTGTGAATCCCTCAGCAAAGTTACCAAAGTTCACCAGGAAGGTGATTCTAGAGCTTTTACTACTCAGTTTCTGCCTAAATTAATGTTGTGCGGTGTAAAGGTTGAAAGGTGAAATATGGATCGTGCCATGTTTTATTACATCCAGTAGATTCGTTTTTTTGTTGACCACAACATTTGTTAAGAATGTTATTTTGTTGTTTAGACAGATGCTAGGTTAATTGTTTACTTGGTGTCCTAGTTTTTTATAGACTTTACATTCTTCTCTCTGCACTCTACTTATGTGACTATTTACCTTGTTGTTTATTGACTAGAGTTCATGCTTAGCTTATTTCAATCTCACACTTGTAAAGTTGGTCTGGATAAAAGCGTCTGCTATATGTCTAAATTGTAAATTGTCCTCTATACAGTAGATCAATATACTAGGTTATGTTTGTTTTATAAGTCACATTCTGTAGTTCTTAATCACTATAGCAAAACTGCACACCTCTATACACTATGCTTTACAAGCTGGGCTCAAAACTTACTGTAGCTCCATGACTAAAACCCATCTGCTTAACCGTTTGTGGACAGTATTTCCCTAAAGTTAAATAAATCTGTTTCTCAGAGCAGAGAATTGCCAAACCTTTTGGAATAACAAAATTAGCCATGGCCAAGGTTGTCGCAATAGATTACCAAAGGTGTGATGGGATTACTTATGTCCGTTCAAATGAATCGACATGAACTTAGTTTAGTTTAGCCAGTACAGTGATGCAATGTGAGTTGATACAGTCAATACTGTGGAGGAGATACCTGTAGATAATGAATAAACAAGAAATGACACAGTCATATATATCAGCTCGCAACAAGCTAAACCCCTTCTAAAGTACTGTCAACACTGTTTCAGAGACATAGCGAATGTGATTCTTATTAAGCTATCCATTTTTATGTAATATAATACTGACTCAAGCGCAGAGTTTCTACTGATCTAATAATTGAACTAGGCTATTGTATCAGACAGAGCGCTGACAACATTGTCAGGTGGGGGAGGGGTGGTCTCAGTAAACTGTGTTGCTTGGGCCATTCATCAATCAAATAGACGGCTTACAAGACAACGTCACACTGATAAGTAGCAGTATGCCCGCAGTTTAAACAGAGCATTCTGCTTACCGTTCAGTCTGGGTTTAGATCCCGCCTACTGTATCCGATCATTTCCACTCACACATACAAACAGCTGTTTCCGTGTTTTCAAATTGCGAAGCGAATTGGACGTTTCAAACGAAGTCCAAAAAACATCCCATAACCATTTTCTCCATCGAACATGGCCAGCATAGCATTCTGACTAAACACACTTTCACTAGTAAGAGACCACACCTCTACTTAAGTTTAACAGTTTATTAAAACGAAATGAGATGAATGTGGAATGGGATGAGGAACCCAAGGTTAGGGCGAGACTCAGGGTGGGGGCGTAGTCTCAGGAGCTGACGGCCATCGTTGCTCTACTTAGGGGCGGTCGGTCGTCTCTGCTCTGTCACTGCCCCACCTGGATTCCTAAAGAATTAAAAAAAACGGAAGGAAGGAGAGCGAGAATCGAGAAGGAAAGAGGAGGTTGGGGTGGAGGTGGATGACGAATTGTAAGCAATGAAATGCAGAAATAGCCGATCTACAAGCGCAATATTCACAACCCATGTTTGGTCTGCTGTGAAGCAGAACCAACTGGCCGAGAGATGGCAGGTGTATTTATACTGATTGCAACGAGCATTGGCTGTGGTGAGTGGAGGCTGGTGTAGTGGATGCAGTTGATCGTGAATGGGGAGTGGCTAATGAGTGAAGGCAAGTGTGGTAGATATAGGGAAGTGACGACTAGTTGCAGGGTCTGAACACTGATCAGCTCTGGCGAGCATTTGCATTTAACCTAAAGTTCAGTTATTTTATGCACATTTCTCCATGTTTTTTCTTTTCTTTATTTTTTTTGCAGATTAGTCTAATTTTAGACCGACATTGATTTAATCTCAATCCATGGCCGTCCATCTATATACAGTATGACAGTGACAAATACTTCTGACAGATCAACTTCATGTCAAACTTCATGTTTGAGCATTAGATGCCAACAGTATCAGTTTGAAAAATGCAATCCTCTTCCTCCACTATCATGAATCTTACAGTATGTATATTGAAGCATTCCGAGTCAATAATTTCATTATAATGACACTCTCACTCACTACCCTGCAGGACTTTATTTACAATAGACATGCAACGTTATAAAACTCTGCCGAAATGATATCATTAATAAAATCTATAGTAGTATATGTACACCTTAATGGAAACACTGCATGTGCTCAATTGCAATTGAGTGTGTGTTTGTGAACCTCTGGTACAACACAGGAAACATACTTTAATCAGATAGTACTTCATCATCCGTTACCTTATTTCCCACTATCAACACTTTTTTCACTCCATATTTGGCTTGGAACATTCATAGCAGCCTAGTGACTAAAACATACGCAAACTATGTGCCGAGAAAATGTCTGGTGAAAATTTTGAAGCTGAGATTATGTGATATGTGATTCTCTGGTGTGTTATGGTATTCCAGCTTTGACATTAAATAAATGTATTGACTTACTGTACTACACCATGGGAGTCTAGTTATTCCTCAGACACCATAGAAGGTTAGAAGGGATACTATACTATCGAATTGAGGAAATATTGTCTCTGTTTGGTAGTTTTTTGTACCTTCCTTGACCACCTGGATTTGAACCTGCGACCCGAGCATGGGAAACCAAAACATTTTAAATATACTTCTCAGTCAAAGGGAAATCCCTCATGGACAAGGAGATCCTGATCTTTGGGCAGAGATACATTTACCGACCCCACTGACGAGCCCCCAAACTAACCACCTGGATTCAAATCCTAGTCTCTTGCATGGGAACCCAAACAACTACCGGTCATTCAAAGGGGAATCCCCCATAGCCAATGGAGACCTTAGGCTTCTGGGCTTCCTGCAGGTCTACTTTGCTACAATATGAGCTTTGTGTGCCAGTACAGTATTACGATGTTAACATGAAATAGGTGCTGTGAGACACAGCACAGAGTTAGCCCAAAATGGCCACCTTTGAGACAGTTCCACGGTTTGCAGGGCCAAACCCTAGAGGTTTATTTTTGGCAAATGGAACCTGTGCTTCTCAAGAAATGACGCCCTCTTTTCTGTCCACAGGATGCACTTAGTCACTTCTTGGAACTCACTGAGGCCGTGTGAGCTGACTGCAGCGTCAGTACATTATGGCGTGCAGACGCGTCTGTGTGCATGCTTACACGCTGTGTACATAAATGTGCAGGGGTGTACGAAGCCCAGGTGTTCCCAAACTTTTTCAGCTCAAGACCCACAAGAGAAATTTTGTGTCTCCCCTGGTACCCAAATGTACAAAAAATACATTATGAATTAGTAGCCCTTTTTCAAAAATGGTGAAAATAGCTGATCTACTGTACAAACTCACAACGCCTCACAATGCAACACGTTGTGAGCTTTTAGATACAAAACACATTTACACTTTGTTTTCCGGAGCAATTTCAGATTTTATATTTCATCTTGAGGTTTTTGGGGGAAAAGAACAAACACACAAACAAACAAACAAAAAAACTAACAAACAAATAAATAAATAAATAGGATGGTAAAAATACTGAATGACCATGATCCAAAAGGGGTCATGTTTGGGAAACAGTGGCGTAGCCTATATGAACATGCAGTACTTTGTGTGATTGTATGCAGCATGTGTGTGCGACTGTGCGTGTGTTCCGAGTGTCAGTCAGAGACACAGCAGGTGTGTTGTGAGCATATCGGTGCGTCAAGATTGATTAGTTCCAGAGAGAGAGACACGGGATGTGAGCATCCTGCAGTGTGTACTGTCAAAACAACACAGCTGGAACACCATTCAGACCCCTCACTGCAAGACAGTGTGTGTGTGTGTGTGTGTGTGTGTGTGTGTGTGTGTGTGTGTGTGTGTGTGTGTGCGTGCGTGCGTGCGTGCGTGCGTGTGCGTATGCGTGTGTGCATACGTTTGTGCGTGCGTGTATGTGTACATGTGTGTTATCAGGTGGGATTAGAAGCTCGTTATTATTGTTTGTGTGGAGACAAATGCAGTGCAGAGCGATAAGGAGACCATTAAACATCCGGTCACATCTGGGCTGTTTTCCCACCTGTCTTGTGGTCACTGACATGATATTCCCCTCCCTCTCATTTATACCCCCCCCCCCAATGTATATATATATAAATATATATATAAATATATATATATATATATATATATATATATATATATATATATATATATATATATATATATATATATATATATATATATATATATATATATATATATATATATATATATATATATATATATATATATATATATATATATACACTGTGTATATATATATACACACACACACACACACCTTGAGAATTGTTCAAAATATGCTAGTGGTCCAGAGCTCAGGAAAGGCTGAGAACCCCTGCCTTACATAACCTTTCATCATGCATTTCTAACATACACACTCTGACATGTAGGCCACGATCTTGAAAATCTTGAGGTATTTTTAAGAGCACGCGTTCTATGGCTCTCTGCCTTCACTCCACATTAAATTAAGCACATCGCCATGCAAAAGGGGTCTCTCGCTATTTCGTACCAAGGTGCCACTGATCACCCCCCCCATCCCCAGAGCGGAGCCCCCCAGATTGTTATTTATCCTTAGCGCACGAGGCTGGTTATGTTCCTCAGAGAGCCATTAACAAAGACAGCCTGTCCCACTCAGCTGCTGCTATCATCCATCATGCAAATGTGGAACATGGATACCATACACCAGTGGTTCTCAAAGTGGGGTCCGGGGACCCCCAGAGGTCCTTGATGGGGTTCCAGGAGGTAAAAATTATGTTTAAGCACTTTTACTTAGGCTATTCAAAAATGTGAAAGAATGTTATATAATACTGATTTTGTTTAGCAAATGTTCTCTTATGGGGGTCCCTGGAAAAAAAATCAGCTGGGGGTCCGCAGCAAAATACGTATCTATTTGGGGGACCTTGACGTGAACATTTTTGAGAACATGAGTCTACTCGAGTCTGTATTATTATTGTAGCCTGGTGTCAGAATTACAAAGAAATCTGTTCTTTATTACTGTGGAAACATCCACAGAAACGGGACCCAAGCGTGTGGGTGTGGAGGGTACAAACAGGTCTGGTTTCAGAAAGAGTTGGGTTTAGCTGCTGGCTTTGACACCTCCTGGCTCTGCTCACTGCCTTTGCTTACTGCAGTAGCTCAGTGGTTCTCAAAGTGGGGTCCGGGGACCCACGGGGGTCTAAACCTATCTTATAAATCTGCTGTTTGAATTTACAAGAGCTAGTGCTCACAAAAATCTTTGAAAGATTCTAAAAACAACTATCTTTTATGGGGTCCCTGGCACAAAATATTTTCAATTAGGCGTTCCTGCCATGAAAACGTTTGAGAACAACTGCACTAGCTAAACCAGGTCTTCCGGTCTGGGGCAGAGAAGGTGTTATCGGGTGCTGCTGGGTGTTATTAGTGTGGTTGCCCTAACAGGGCAACCAGACTATAGTACTCTATACAATTTATTAGTGTGGTTGCCCTAACAGGGCAACCAGACTATAGTACTCTATACACTTTATTATTCTAGATAAACTTAATTTGGCGCGCTACTCCTCCCACAGTTTATTTTTCCCAATTTTGTGCCATATGTCAAAATGACTGGCCTCACCGGGAATCGTGTGCTATCATTTTGCTAAGAGATTGGTTACATAGTTTAATTGATATTTATTTATTAGTGCATTAAATTTCCCCTTCCACTTTAACGGTAATATAAAAAAACTCCAATTCAAGTATTTTTTTCTCAGAAACCGTAAGGGCTAGAGTTACAAGACTTGCAGGGGAGGTTCATAGATTATTGCAAAATTATTTTAAAAGTAATTATACCAGGTGGCCTCATGGATTTTTCTTCAAAACACTTTTAGCTCCTCCTCCCACATATTTTATCCAAATTTCATAAAAATCGCCATACTCTGGACCCATGCGATGAACATCTCCAAGCGGAATCTTGATTGTAATTGGCTTCCAAAGTTAGCGGGAGGGGCCCGTTTTACAAAAAATGCCAGAAATCACGAACGAAACATCCGGTCAATCCCAAATTTAAATCACATATCGAGGGTGGTTTACTCAACCAATCCCCAAAAGCATTTCCACTTTGACCCATAGGGGGCGCCACAAATGCACAAAACGTAACCGTTTGATGCAAAAACAAGATTTTTGGGGGGATCATTCCTCTCAAAATGAAATAAAAGTGATATCAGGAGTGACGTGACAATATGATTGACCCGTTACATTTGTGGGAGGTGCCTATTTATTTAGTGGGAGGGGCCTATGTCCTAAAATCAAAACGGCACGTATCACGAAGGCAGGATCCGATCGGCACCCGATTCGAATGGCACGTCGCACGGCCTCCGACGATATTCCTCCCGCCGTATCCCTCGAGTCCCGGCGTCCGCGACCGGCGACCACACTTTGCAATTTTCCCAGAATTGTGACGCGTCTAGTTAGTGTGGTTGCAACCAGACTATTGCACTCTATACACTTTATTAGTGTGGTTGCCCTAACAAGGCAACCAGACTATAGTAATAGTCCCACTTTATTATTCTAGATAAACTTATTTTGGCGCGTTATTCCTCCCACAGTTTATTTTTCCCAATTTTGTGCCATATGTCAAAATGACCGGCTTCACCGGGAATTGTGTGCATCCATTTTGCTAAGAGATTGGTTACATAGTTTAATTGATATTGATTTATTAGTGCATTAAATTTCCCCATCCACTTTAATGGGAAAAAGAAAAAACTCCCATTCAAGTATTTTTTTTCTCATAAACCGTAAGGGCTAGAGTTACAAGACTTGGAGGGGTGGTTTATGATTTAGTCCGAAATTATTAAAACAATAATTACACCATTCGGCCTCATGGTGGCGCTATAACAGCCCACTTTACGTTTTGGCATATAACTCTTGAACCGTAGGTTGTACAATAAAAATCCCTTTTTCCCTAGATTTCTTGGGTCATAAAGCAATTCTCCATATAGACCACGCCCATTTGCGTCAGGACACATTTTCCGCCACGGAAGTTAGCGAAAGTTACAAAAAGGGCCACAAATCACAAACGAAATGTTCGGTCAATCACAAATTTGAATCAAATGTCAAGAGTGGTTTACTCAACAAATCCCCAAAAGCATTTCCACTTTGATCCATAGGGGGTGCCACAAATGCTCAAAATGTAACCTTTTGATGCAAAAACCTTATGTTGGGGGGATCAATCCTCTCAAAATGAAACGCAAGTGATCTCAGGAGTTACGTGACAATGTAATTGGCGCAGCCTCTGACGGTATTCCTCGAGTCCCGACGGCAGCGACCCGCGACTCGCGTCGGCGCAACCACACTCTGCAATTGCCCTGAATTGCGACGCGTCTAGTTATGGTGCGCTTAAAGTTAAATATCTCCAAAACTAAAAATGTCAAAAATGTCATCTCAAGCATGCATGTCCACACTAAGGTGGAATGTTTGAACTGTGAATGGAGTTTCTAGGTGAAAGTGTTTTTTTGAGGTCCCAAAACCTTCCATCCGCCTCCATTATAAATCTCTGAACTTTTAAAGGAGTACAATTCTAAAACTATGCAACATTTCAAAGATTCCTTTTCAGGCAAACATGTCCACAGTAAGATGAACATTTTAAAGTATGAATGAGGTTACTAGGCGTAAGTATGTAGTTGTAAGCCTGCCTTTAAATGTCCATTTGCCGCATGACAATGTATTGGGCGCTTAAAGTTAAATATCTCCAAAACTACAAATGATTTCAAAGACAAAAATCTCAAGCATGCATGTCCACAGTAAGGTGGAATTTTTGAACTGTAAATGGAGTTTCTAGGTGAAAGTGTTTTTTTTAGGTCCCTTAACCCTAACCCTAACCTTCCATCCGCCTCCATTATAAATCTCTGAACTTTTAAAGGAGTACAATTCTAAAACTATGCAACATTTCAAAGATTCCTTTTCAGGCAAACATGTCCACAGTAAGATGAACATTTTAAAGTATGAATGAGGTTACTAGGCGTAAGTATGTAGTTGTAAGCCTGCCTTTAAATGTCCATTTGCCGCATTGACAATGTATTGGGCGCTTAAAGTTAAATATCTCCAAAACTACAAATGATTTCAAAGAAAAAATCTCAAGCATGCATGTCCACAGTAAGGTGGAATTTTTGAACTGTGAATGGAGTTTCTAGGTGAAAGTGTTTTTTTGAGGTCCCAAAACCTTCCATCCGCCTCCATTATAAATCTCTGAACTTTTAAAGGAGTACAATTCTAAAACTATGCAACATTTCAAAGATTCCTTTTCAGGCAAACATGTCCACAGTAAGATGAACATTTTAAAGTATGGATGAGGTTACTAGGCGTAAGTATGTAGTTTGTAAGCCTGCTTTTAAATGTCCATTGCCGCATTGACAACGCATTGGGCGCTTAAAGTTAACTATCTCCAAAACTACAAATGATTTCAACGAAAAAATCTCAAGCATGCATGTCCACAGTAGGGTGGAATTTTTGAACTGTGAATGGAGTTTCTAGGTGAAAGTGTTTTTCTGAGGTCCCAAAATCGTCCATCGACCTCCATTATAAATCCCTGAACTTTTAAAGGAGTACAATTCTAAAACTATTAAACATTTCAAAGATTCCCTTTCAGGCAAACATGTCCACAGTAAGATGAACATTTTAAAGTATGGATGAGGTTACTAGGCGTAATTATGTAGTTTGTAAGCCTGCTTTTAAATGTCCATTGCCGCATTGACAACGCATTGGGCGCTTAAAGTTAACTATCTCCAAAACTACAAATTATTTCAAAGAAAAAATCTCAAGCATGCATGTCCACAGTAGGGTGGAATTTTCTAACTTTGAATGGAGTTTCTAGGTGAAAGTGTTTTTTTGAGGTCCCAAAACCTTCCATCCGCCTCCATTATAAATCTCTGAACTTTTAAAGGAGTACAATTCTAAAACTATGCAACATTTCAAAGATTACTTTTCAGGCAAACATGTCGACGTTAAGATGAACATTTTAAAGTTTGAATGGGGTTTCTATTCTATATATGACATTTTGAATCATTACAGTCAGTTCACCTTCTTTTGGGTCTTGAGTCGAACCAATTACTCCCGCGGAGAAATCAAATTTCTCTTTTGGGCCTTGAGTATTGGGACTCAAGGCCCAAAAGAGAATTTTGATTTCTCCGCGGGAGTGATTGGTTCGACTCAAGACTCTTTTGGGTCTTGAGTCTTGGGACTCAAGACTAAAATCCTGTAAATCAAATCCTGGAAATGGCAAATCAGCATGTGTGGGATTTGAAGGTATAAGAGTCAGGTAAAAGTTGGAAAAATGTCCAAGTTGGATTTGAACTGGGAACATTCCGGTTGTAAGCCTTGTATCTTAACCACTGCACCACAGTGATTCCTTATGAGCTTGTTCACATGCGTGTTCTTCACGAAAAGATTAGATAAAGGTGCAGGAGTCAGGTAAAAGTTCAAAAAATGCCCCTGTTGGATTTGAACCAGCAACCTTCTGGTTATAAGTCCTGTATCTCAATCACTGCACCACTGTAATTCATCCTAATTCTGTTCACATGCATATTCTTCATTGAAAGGTTAGATAAAGGTGAAACAGCCACGTAAAAGTTGTAAAATATTCCTTGTTGGATTTGAACTCAGAACATTCTGTGTGCAAGGCCTGTATCCTATCCACTGCTCCACCATGGTTCATAGTTTCTCTGGTCTCTTGCAGGCTGTTCACTGAAAGATTAGATACAGACCACAGGAGTCAGATAAAAGTTGGGAAATTGTCCTAGTTGAATTTGAACCGGGAACCTTCTGGTTGCAAGCCCTGTATCTAAACCACTGCACCACAGAGGTTCTTATTATTCTGTTAACTTGCGTGGTATTCACTAAAAGATTAGATAAAGGTAAAAGCCCCAGGTAAAAGTTGGAAAGATGTCCTTGCTGGTTTTGAACTCAGGACCATCTGTGTGCAAGGCCTGTGTCTTAACCACTGCTCCACCATGGTTAATACTTTTTTAGGTCTCTTGCACATTCTTCTGTGAAAGATTAGATAAAGGTGCAAGAGTCAGGTAAAAGTTGGAAAAATGTATTGCCATTGACCGCATTGACAATGTATTGGGCGCTTAAAGTTAAATATCTCCAAAACTACAAATGATTTCAAAGAAAAAATCTCAAGCATGCATGTCCACAGTAAGGTGGAATTTTTGAACTGTGAATGGAGTTTCTAGGTGAAAGTGTTTTTTTGAGGTCCCAAAACCTTCCATCCGCCTCCATTATAAATCTCTGAACTTTTAAAGGAGTACAATTCTAAAACTATGCAACATTTCAAAGATTCCTTTTCAGGCAAACATGTCCACAGTAAGATGAACATTGTAAAGTATGAATGAGGTTACTAGACGTAAGTATGTAGTTGTAAGCCTGCCTTTAAATGTCCATTGCCGCATCGACAATGAATGGGGCGCTTAAAGTTAAATATCTCCAAAACTACAAATGATTTCAAAAGAAAAAATCTCAAGCATGCATGTCCACAGTAAGGTGGAATTGTTGAACTGTGAATGGAGTTTCTAGGTGAACGTGTTTTTTTGAGGTCCCTATACCCTAACCCTAACCTTCCATCCGCCTCCATTCTAAATCTCTGAACTTTTAAAGGAGTACAATTCTAAAACTATGCAACATTTCAAAGATTCTTTTTCAGGCAAACATGTCCAGAGTAAGATCAACATTTTAAAGTATTAATGAGGTTACTAGACGTAAGTATGTAGTTGTAAGCCTGCCTTTAAATGTCCATTGCCGCATCGACAATGAATGGGGCGCTTAAAGTTAAATATCTCCAAAACTACAAATGATTTCAAAAGAAAACATCTCAAGCATGCATGTCCACAGTAAGGTGGAATTTTTGAACTGTGAATGGAGTTTCTAGGTGAACGTGTTTTTTTGAGGTCCCTATACCCTAACCCTAACCTTCCATCCGCCTCCATTATAAATCTCTGAACTTTTAAAGGAGTACAATTCTAAAACTATGCAACATTTCAAAGATTCCTTTTCAGGCAAACATGTCCAGAGTAAGATCAACATTTTAAAGTATGAATGAGGTTACTAGACGTAAGTATGTAGTTGTAAGCCTGCCTTTAAATGTCCATTGCCGCATCGACAATGAATGGGGCGCTTAAAGTTAAATATCTCCAAAACTACAAATGATTTAAAAAAAAAATATATCAAGCATGCATGTCCACAGTAAGGTGGAATTTTTGAACTGTGAATGGAGTTTCTAGGTGAACGTGTTTTTTTGAGTTCCCTATACCCTAACCCTAACCTTCCATCCGCCTCCATTCTAAATCTCTGAACTTTTAAAGGAGTACAATTCTAAAACTATGCAACATTTCAAAGATTCTTTTTCAGGCAAACATGTCCAGAGTAAGATCAACATTTTAAAGTATGAATGAGGTTACTAGACGTAAGTATGTAGTTGTAAGCCTGCCTTTAAATGTCCATTGCCGCATCGACAATGAATGGGGCGCTTAAAGTTAAATATCTCCAAAACTGCAAATGATTTCAAAAGAAAAAATCTCAAGCATGCATGTCCACAGAAAGGTGGAATTTTTGAACTGTGAATGGAGTTTCTAGGTGAACGTGTTTTTTTGAGGTCCCTATACCCTAACCCTAACCTTCCATCCGCCTCCATTCTAAATCTCTGAACTTTTAAAGGAGTACAATTCTAAAACTATGCAACATTTCAAAGATTCCTTTTCAGGCAAACATGTCCAGAGTAAGATGAACATTTTAAAGTATGAATGAGGTTACTAGTTGTAAGCCTGCCTTTAAATGTCCATTGCCGCATCGACAATGAATGGGGCGCTTAAAGTTAAATATCTCCAAAACTACAAATGATTTCAAAAGAAAAAATCGCAAGCATGCATGTCCACAGTAAGGTGGAATTTTTGAACTGTGAATGGAGTTTCTAGGTGAAAGTGTTTTTTTGAGGTCCCAAATTCGTCCATCGACCTCCATTATAAATCTCTGAACTTTTAAAGGAGTACAATTCTAAAACTATTAAACATTTCAAAGATTCCCTTTCAGGCAAACATGTCCACAGTAAGATGAACATTTTAAAGTTTGAATGGGGTTTCTATTCTATATATGACATTTTGAATCATTACAGTCAGTTCACCTTCTTTTGGGTCTTGAGTCTTGGGGAAAAAAAAAAGTGTGCCAGTTGAATTTGAACCAGGAATCTTCTGGTTGCAAGTCCTGTATCTAAACCACTGCACCACAGAGGTCCTTACATGTTCTGTTGACTTGCGCGTAATTTGTCTGAAAGATTATATAAAGGTAAAAGCCCCAGGTAAAAGTTAGAAAGATGTCCTTGCGAGATTTGAACTCAGGACCTTCAGTGTGTAAGGCCTGAATCTTAACCACTGCTCCATCATGGTACATACTTTCTATGGTGTCTTACACGCTGTTCAGTGAAAGATCAGATAAAGGTGCAAGAGTCAGGTATTCGTTGGAAACCTGTCCTGGTTGGATTCGAACCAGTAACCTTCTGGTTGCAGGTCCTGTAACTAAACCACTGCACCACAGAGGTTCTGACTTGTTCTGTTAACTTAGCCTTCAAAACTTTGTACCCTTTTCCCTTTAAATATCCATTGCCATTGACAATGCATTAGGCGCTTAAAGTTAAATATTTCAAAAACTACAAATCTTTACAAGGTAAAACATCTCAAGGATGCATGTCCACAGTAAGGGGGGATTTTTCAACTGTGAATGGAGTTTCTAGGTGAAAGTGTTTTTTTGAGGTCCCAAAACCTTCCATCCGCCTCCATTCTAAATCTCTGAACTTTTAAAGGAGTACAATTCTAAAACTATGCAACATTTCAAAGATTCCTTTTCAGGCAAACATGTCCAGAGTAAGATGAACATTTTAAAGTATGAATGAGGTTACTAGGCGTAAGTATGTAGTTGTAAGCCTGCCTTTAAATGTCCATTGCCGCATCGACAATGAATGGGGCGCTTAAAGTTAAATATCTCCAAAACTACAAATGATTTCAAAAGAAAAAATCTCAAGCATGCATGTCCACAGTAAGGTGGAATTTTTGAACTGTGAATGGAGTTTCTAGGTGAAAGTGTTTTTTTGAGGTCCCAAATTCGTCCATCGACCTCCATTATAAATCTCTGAACTTTTAAAGGAGTACAATTCTAAAACTATTAAACATTTCAAAGATTCCTTTTCAGGCAAACATGTCCAGAGTAAGATGAATATTTTAAAGTATGAATGAGGTTACTAGGCGTAAGTATGTAGTTGTAAGCCTGCCTTTAAATGTCCATTGCCGCATCGACAATGAATGGGGCGCTTAAAGTTAAATATCTCCAAAACTACAAATGATTTCAAAAGAAAAAATCTCAAGCATGCATGTCCACAGTAAGGTGGAATTTTTGAACTGTGAATGGAGTTTCTAGGTGAACGTGTTTTTTTGAGGTCCCTATACCCTAACCCTTACCTTCCATCCGCCTCCATTCTAAATCTCTGAACTTTTAAAGGAGTACAATTCTAAAACTATGCAACATTTCAAAGATTCCTTTTCAGGCAAACATGTCCAGAGTAAGATCAACATTTTAAAGTATGAATGAGGTTACTAGACGTAAGTATGTAGTTGTAAGCCTGCCTTTAAATGTCCATTGCCGCATCGACAATGAATGGGGCGCTTAAAGTTAAATATCTCCAAAACTACAAATGATTTCAAAAGAAAAAATCTCAAGCATGCATGTCCACAGTAAGGTGGAATTTTTGAACTGTGAATGGAGTTTCTAGGTGAACGTGTTTTTTTGAGGTCCCTATACCCTAACCCTAACCTTCCATCCGCCTCCATTCTAAATCTCTGAACTTTTAAAGGAGTACAATTCTAAAACTATGCAACATTTCAAAGATTCTTTTTCAGGCAAACATGTCCAGAGTAAGATCAACATTTTAAAGTATTAATGAGGTTACTAGACGTAAGTATGTAGTTGTAAGCCTGCCTTTAAATGTCCATTGCCGCATCGACAATGAATGGGGCGCTTAAAGTTAAATATCTCCAAAACTACAAATGATTTCAAAAGAAAAAATCTCAAGCATGCATGTCCACAGTAAGGTGGAATTTTTGAACTGTGAATGGAGTTTCTAGGTGAAAGTGTTTTTTTGAGGTCCCAAATTCGTCCATCGACCTCCATTATAAATCTCTGAACTTTTAAAGGAGTACAATTCTAAAACTATTAAACATTTCAAAGATTCCTTTTCAGGCAAACATGTCCAGAGTAAGATGAACATTTTAAAGTATGAATGAGGTTACTAGGCGTAAGTATGTAGTTGTAAGCCTGCTTTTAAATGTCCATTGCCGCATTGACAACGCATTGGGCGCTTAAAGTTAAATATCTCCAACTCAAGACTCTTTTGGGTCTTGAGTCTTGGTACTCAAGGCTCAAATCCTGGAAATCAAATCCTGGAAATGGCAAATCAGGTAAAAGTTGGAAAAATGTCCAAGTTGGATTTGAATTGGGAACCTTCCGGTTGTAAGCCCTGTATCTTAACCACTGCACCACAGTGATTCTTACTGACCTTGTTCACTTGCGTGTTCTTCTCTAAAAGATTAGATAAAGGTGCAGGAGTCAGGTAAAAGTTCAAAAAATGCCCTTGTTGGATTTGAACCAGCAACCTTCTGGTTATAAGTCCTGTATCTCAATCACTGCACCACTGTAACACTGTAATTCATCCTAATTCTGTTCACATCATGTTCTTCATTGAAAGGTTAGATAAAGGTGAAACAGCCACGTAAAAGTTGTAAAATTTTCCTTGTTGGATTTGAACTCAGAACCTTCTGTGTGCAAGGCCTGTATCCTATCCACTGCTCCACCATGGTTCATAGTTACTCTGGTCTCTTGCAGGCTTTTCACTGAAAGATTAGATACAGACCACAGGAGTCAGATAAAAGTTGGGAAATTGTCCTGGTTGAATTTGAACTGGGAACCTTCTGGTTGCAAGTCCTGTATCTAAACCACTGCACCACAGAGGTTCTTATTATTATTGTTATAGATGAACTTTATTCTTTATTTATTTATAGATAAACTTTATTTCGGGCTGCTATTCCTCCCACAATTTATTTCTCCCAATTTAGTTCCATATGTCAAAATGACCGGCCTCACCGGGAATCGATGGCTATCATTTTGCTAAGAGATTTGTTACATAGTTTCATTGATATTGATTTATTAGTGCATTAAATTTCCCCATCCACTTTAATGGTAAAATGAAAAACCTCCAATTCAAGTATTTTTTTCTCAGATACCGTAAGGGCTAGAGTTACAAGACTGGGAGGGGAGGTTCATAGATTATTGCAAAATTATTTTAAAAAGAATTATACCAGGCAGACTCATGGTGGCGCTATAAAAGCCCACTTTACGTTTTGGCCTTTAACTCTTGAACCGTAGGTCGTAGAATCAAAAAAAAAAATTCCCTAGATTCCTTGGGTCATGACGCAACTCCCCATATAGGCCCCGCCCATTTGCGTCAGGATAGATTTTCCGCCATTTTGAATTTTCTTCAAAACACACTTTTGGCTCCTCCTCCCACATATTTTGTCCAAATTTCACAAGAATCGGTAGCCTACACACGATCTCTGAACCCATGCGATAAACATCTCCAAGCGGAATTTTGATAGTCATTACCGATCCGTAAATGGCTTCCAAAGTTAGCGGGAGGGGCCTGTTTTACAAAAAAGGCCAAGAATAACAAACGAAACGTTCGGTCAATCCCAAATTTGAATCACATGTCAAGGGTGGTTTACTTAACGCAAAAGCATTTCCACTTTGATCCATAGGGGTGCCACAAATGCACAAATTGTAACCGTTTGATGCAAAAACATTATTTTGGGGGGGATCAATCCTCTCAAAATGAAACGCAAGTGATCTCAGGAGTGACGTGACAATGTAATAATTGGCGCAGCCTCCGATGGTATTCCTCCCGGCGTATTTCTCGCGTCCCGGCGGCAGCGACCCGCGACCGGCGACGGCGCAACCACACTTTGCAATTGCCCTGAATTGCGACGCCTCTAGTTGTACCTCGGTCTCTAGTGAAGGACGTCGTTTGCAAAAAACGTCTGTGGAACAGCAAGCACCAGGGGTTCCAGAGTGTACTGGGGGCCCCTGGCAGGTCTGATATGAATTCCAATGGAAAACCTGGCTGTGCTGAGGTTTGGACAGCTACCAATGGGCCTGGTTCTGATCCAGGGAGATGCTGGAGGCAGAAGATCATCCTGATATCAACAGGCTAGGCTATGTTTCCTTCTCTAATACATCTGCTGTCAGGGAATCCACTTGTGCTGCTGCATATTAAGTAGGGATGTAAAAAAAATGGCACTCTTTAAAATATTCAACTCATCAATTTTCATTTGTTTATTAAAAATCATGCATTAAAATTCAGTGTTAAAGTGGTCAAGAAGTGTATATAAGTAATTAATATAATCTATCTATACATTTTTTTAAAATGCGTTGATTGATTGATTGATTGAAAGAATCATAGAAGTTCAACACAATACAATTTAAACCCAGGATACACATACGTGTAATACAAGTTATTTCCAATGTGGTTCTGTGTGTGTGTGTGTGTGCGTGCGTGTGCCATGTGTACGTGCGTGTGTGTGTGTGTGTGCGTGCGTGCGTGCGTGCGTGCGTGCGTGCGTGCGTGCGTGCGTGCGTGCGTGCGTCTATACGGTAGGCCTACCTGGCATAACTAGGGCACTCGGGTCTGACTGTTTCACCTCAAACTTGCCGTGCGTGTCACAGATGAAATGACTTGGGGGTGTGCAATGCCAAGTAAGAATTCTGTTAAAAAAATCTGTATGGAGAGGAGCGTTCTCCGTTTTTTGAGAAAAGTTCAACTTTGCCACTGCCGCTGTGCAGACAATCAGAAGCAGGCTGTGCTCTGAAGTAGGTGTGGACTATACGTATGCCACAGAAACAGAATACTGTATAGAAGTAGTGAATATTAATTTCAAGTATAGTGTTTGTTTGCCCAGCATTGGTCATCACACCCAGCTCAGAGTCTAATTTGTTTGACAAGCCAGGTTTGACTGATTATCAGCCATCACCCACCCTATATTCTACTTTTGTAGGGACAGCGATTGATTGATTGTCAGCTGAGTTGTTTAGTTTGCTGTGGTTTTCCAATTGGGACATCCAGATGCTCTACTCAGGGTATATAAATTCAGACCAACAAGATGGTTAGCACCTCCCCTTCGGCGCCACAAATATATTCATTCCATGGCTAGGCTACTATTTAAACATGTAGTTAAGTTTAAGAACACTAATCCAGCCATTAGAAACCATACGCTTAGTAGGGCATTCAATGAAAGGATATGCATGTAGGCTGATGTGTTTCTTTATAGGAAACCGTTCAAGTGAAATCAGTCATTTTCTTTTATGAGTTTTTCAGTTTTTTACATCTCACCTGTTCCTCACCTGGCAACAGTCTTGATAAGACCTTTGATTGTGCTTCTATAGGAACCTGAGCATATGCAAACCATTTGACTTTAAAAAATCAAGTTGAAGAAGTCCAGAGCACCTCTTAGATTAGATGTGCGACACTGATGAAGTGTTTATTTGGATGAAATACATTCTGAGCTGTGAAAACAATTAACACAGAACTATAGATTGATTCATTGTTTGCCAAACGCAGCATGTTTTTCTCCATTTGTTTAAGCAGCTTAAATAAAGTCTTAAGACAGCTGCATGAAATCTCTGAAGTTTGCACCAGTCACACGCACAAGTTCCTTCCGTCACATTATAAAACAAAGGCACAGGCCTAGAGTGATTTCACAAAGCAGTCCTATTTCAAACAATCCTGATTGTCTCCATGCATGCATAACTGCACTCAGTTGCTTCAGTACAACTGATTTGCTATAATCATCCCTGCAAGCAGGTTGAGACCAGAGAGACCTCTTCGTCACACAAGTAGAAAACACCAGAAAGATCTTCTGTTCTATATCATGCTACATGCAGGCTGAAACGAACAAAGTCTCTATTGATACCAGAAGTCAAAACCATCTGAAAGACTGCGGGGTCAATGAAATGCTTGTTAATTTGCTACGAGAGAGGTGACGACTGACGAGGAAAGGGCCCTCCTTTATTGATGAAACTGTACACCAACGAGGATGTGGCTTTTAAACACCCTCTCGCCTTTGCAACCAAAACACATCTTGGTTTGTCATTTCCAATGAACGTTCACAGACGGTGGTGGCATGGAGCCAGGTTACCTGCGATCCATGCCACACGCCGAAAGCTCTCACTTCAAATCTAATCATATGTTGAAATATTCCATCATATTTTGTTCACTCCACTGCCAGCCAGCCAGCCAGTCCAAACACTAAAGCACAAACCTGGCACACATATAAAACAAAAAAAATCTAACTGGATAAAACATTAAAATGTCTAATTATTGCCTCTGTCAGTGTTGATACTGTAGTATACTGTAGGCTAGAGCCTGACTGATATATCAGTCTGGCGGATATATCGGCTGTTATTTAACTTTGAACCATTTAGCGAAATTGGCAATTATGTGGCCTGATTTTTACGAACTTTCAACCTGGAGTCCTTATTTTGGGCACATCATAATAGGTGGACATCTTCTAAAGTTTTCAGAAACTTTCAAAAATAACGCATTGAGCTTGTAAATTGGCTATTTTTTTTACTTTTGGAATAGGATTTAAGTAGACCATGTTAAAGATCATGTGTCTATAGGCTACTTGATAAAAAAAATGTTTTTATTATTATTTATTTGTTTGCTTATCCTTATCCTTTTTTTAATAAAAATCTCTCTGTGGGTGGATGGTGGACGGTAGGCGTCACAAACCTAACATACCCATACAATATATGGAGACTATTATATAGTCAATGTGAAAAAAGGGTGGCATTTCTTCCTCGGCTAGTGGGAATTTGCGTGCAAAAATTCACGGAAATCGCACACTGCGTTCATGATTTGAGGAATTTTGTTCAAAAGGGACCTATCCTGCAAACTTTGGAAGCCAATGTTAGCCAAGTAGGATGGAATATGAAATATCGGACACATCCATCTTGATCACATGACTAAAGAGATACTGTGGACCGATTTGCGTGATTTTTGGGCAGAATCTGAAGGAGTAAGAGCAAAAAATGTACAAAACTCAGCCTCCTGGTGGCGCTCTAAAAGGCATATGTGAAAAATGCAGGGCAAAAGTTTTTCCTTGGCCTCTAGGGAGTGTGCGTGCAAAGTTTCACGCAGATCGGTGCAGTTATAGCTAAAAACGTGAATCGGCCTGTTACAGCGCCACCATAAGGCTGATTTGAACGTTTTAAAGTGGCATTTCTTCCTGGGCCAAGTGGGAATCTCTGTGGAAAATTTCACGGAAATCGCATGCTGCGTTCATGATTTGAGGCATTTTGTTAAAAATGAACCAATCCTGTAAACTTTGGAAGCCAATTTTATCCAATCAGGATGGAATATGGAAAATCAGACAGATCCGTGTTGATCACATGGCTATAGAGATACTGTGTACCGATGTGCGTGTTTTTTGGACAAAATCTGTAGGAGTACTAGCAAAGAATGTGTTTTGCAAAAGTCGGCCTCATGGTGGCGCTATGACGGGCTGATCTGAAAAATGTGGGGCAGAGGTTCTGCTGTGGTATCCAGGGAGTGTGTGTGCACAGTTTCACAGCGACAGGGACAATAGGAGACAATAAAACAGGTCCGGCCCCGTAAATGAAAGCTTAGTTATAGAAAAGCTCAGCAGTCAGCAGTCAGCAGTCAGCAGTCAGCAGTCAGCAGACAGGGCAGCAGCACAGACATCAAACAGTGAGGTGGGAGGAGTACAGTGAGGTGGGAGGAGTACAGTGAGGTGGGAGGAGTACAGTGAGGTGGGAGGAGTGCAGTTCAGGAAGTGACCTCACCTAATTGTCATTGTTACCTTGGTTACATAAAAGTTCAGATAGGTGTGATTTGTTTTGCCATAACCACCTAGTTTTACTGCGTGGAAACACCAGGGAGCTAAACCGCTCCCCGGCCCCACTGTACTGCATCCCCGTAAACCGGGGGTAACAGAGTACATCGATGAGTATGTGCTTCAGTGCCTAGGCGGGACTTGAACCTGCTTTGGCCTTTTACAAGGTCGCCTAGGTATCCACGTCAGAACTCGCTTGCCTATGGCACCTCCACACATTTCCACATGTTTCTTTAGTGCTTTTAAGTGTGGTGTTTAAAACATGCTTCAGATTAAAGAAGAACCACTGTAACTTCCACTGTCCCTTCACTTCCTTAATTACTGCAACAAAATACATATCAAAATATGCAGTTCAAATTATTTAGTTTAGCTTAGATGTTTCAATGTTTATGGAAAAAAATCCTCTGTTTTTTGTGATGAATCTATTCTATTTGGCTGTTCTAGCCGATTAAAAAAATGTTTTCTAAATCCTAACGCTTTTAAAAAAAAAATAATAATAATAAATATATATATATATATATATATATATATATATATATATATATATATATATATATTCATATATTTGCACAGATTTGCACAGATTGTCACGATTTTACAAAAATAGCAGATCTACTCTGAGCTCGTAGTAGATCTGCTATTTTTGAATAGCCTAAAGAACTGTAAAAATGAAACAGATGTCTTCGGTCTTAATGGGTTAAACAAAAGCTCAGTGGCTCACTGAGTAATGGCGCCTGCCTATAATACGGGAGGTTGCAAGTCCAGGTTCTGACAATGTATCAAGGTGTACCCAACATCTTGCCAAATTTGGAACACTCTTTTTTTTCCTCATATATATATATATATATATATATATATATATATATATATATATATATATATATATATATATATATCTATATATCTATATATCTATCTATCTATCTATCTATCTATCTATCTCTCTCTCTCTCTCTCAATTTGGGGGTCCTTTTGAGGAAGACTTGAACCTGTGACTAAAGAGACAGCCATAGCTGAATGGGTAGAGTGGCTACCTGGTAAGTAGAAAGTCACAGGTTCAAGTCCTACCCCAGTAACATGTCTGAGTGTCATTTCCTCCGAGAAGGTGTGGAGAAAGGGACTTTAGATGCAGCTGCACTGTTGCAGATGGCTTTGAACTATACAGTACATTAAAAGACTAACATATTGATGTTGTAGAAAGTAAATGTTTACACCTAGTAGCCTTAGTTAACTTAGTTACTAAAGTAAGTTTGAATCAGGCATAAATCATTTCAATAAAGTGAATTCCAGTGGTGGAAAAAGTACTCAAATGTTTTAGTAAAAGTAAAAGTATCAATACTGCAATGTAGAAGTTTACTTGAATAAAAGTGCAAAAGTATTGGTATCAAAATGTGCTTAAAGGAGAATTCCGGTCATTTTAAGTGTTATGTTTGATGTGTGTCAAATCACTTACCAACGTAGAAATGAAAATCGCGTTACTCGACAGATCCCCCTGTCAACCCCCACCGTTGCCATGATACTCCTATCGTGGATAGCCCAAATTCGCCTATTTTAACAAATGTAAAGTCTGTTTTTTTCTCCTAGTACTCATTGTGGAGTCCCATGATAACGTAACAGGCGCTAAAACTCCCGACAAGCTAACGGCTAATAACAGAACGAGCTAACGCTGGGGCTGCTTATCTCTCTGCATGGCAGCCCCAGGTTGCCAGGTCGGGAGAGAAACCAGCAACCAGCATTAGCTCGTTCTGTTATTAGCCGTTAGCTTGTCGGGAGTTTTAGCGCCTGTTACATTATCATGGGACTCAACAATGAGTACTAGAAGCAAAAAAACAGACTTTGCATTTGTTAAAATAGGCGAATTTGGGCTATCCACGATAGGAGTATCATGCCAACGGTGGGGGTTGACAGGGGGATCTGTCGAGTAACGCGATTTTCATTTCTACGTTGGTAAGTGATTTGACACACATCAAACATAACACTTAAAATGACCGGAATTCTCCTTTAAAGTACCAAAAGTAAAAGTACTAAAATGTTTGAAAATAGCAGATCTACAAGCTCACAATGCGCCGCGAGCTTGTAGATCTGCTATTTTCAAATAGCCTAGGTATATGATAGGGCTAAAGTGGTTACTTTATGTTTTATAAAGTAATAAATACTTTATACCTGCAAAGTAACTAAAGTTTTCCAATAATTTGCCACCGAGATGTAGTGGAGTACAAGTAAAAGTATAGACAATTGGACGTACCTCAAAAATGTACTTAGTTATTTTACACCACTGGTGAATTCAGAGTTTCATTTATAACATGAATGCGTCCCGAGTCACAAAAGCAAACGGGAACAAAAGTACAGGGGGTGGCACTCCCCTCTAATCTAGTGTACTTAATATAAAATGAAATGACTGCACGTGGAAAGGACCCCATCATTGTATGTAAAAGAACTGAACATTCTGAACACAGAATAGACTATAGGTCTGAACAAATGTCTCAGGACATGGTGATGGAAGGTGCAGTGCATTTCTTGCAGGTGATGGGAGAGGATTGGTGAACTGAAGATTAGAAAAAAATGAAATGCATGCAGTAATGTATTCATTTTAACCTGTACCTCCCCCCTCCTATGACACATTTTAACACTGCTGCCCCCCCCCCTAACAATGTAACCAATCAAGTGCTAATAAACTAGGGAAATGTAAATGCAACGCAAACCATGAGCAGGGCGCCACAGGGAATCGAACCCCGTCCTAGTAAAACCAGGAGAACCAGACCAGCGCCTTGTTTTGGTTTTTTTGCGTTTGTTTTTTTTATGACGCATTTTATGACGCGAATGGCGCAACGCAAGTGACCTCCCTAACCCGAACCAGCAGCACCCTAACCAGCAGTAGCAAAGAATTAAAAAAAGTTCCTACCTTCCAGCCATCTTCACTGCACACGCTGCAGCAACAGCATCATAGTTCCTACCTTTCTGCCATCTTCACTGCACACGCTGCAGCAACAGCATCATATAGGTCCTACCTTTCTGCCATCTTCACTGCACACGCTGCAGCAACAGCCATAGATATAGAAACCTAGATCGTCACAGCGGATCATCCGTTTCCATCTGCGTCTTCCTCTGTCACTCCAGGCACCTGCATGTCCTCAAAATGTCTTCTTCTGGTCAACTTCAGATTCTGGAAAGAAAGACAAAACAGTTCAGTTGTGTAGGCCATGGTTTTCTTCTTTTGCGAATGGCACATTTTATGGCGAATGGCACATTTTATGACGCGAATGGCACATTTTATGACGCGAATGGCACAACACAAGTGACCTCCCTAACCCTAACCAGCAGCAGCAAAGAATTAAAAAAAGTTCCTACCTTTCAGCAATCTTCACTGCACACGCTGCAGCAACAGCAGAATAATAGTTCCTACCTTTCTGCCATCTTCACTGCCACGCTGCAGCAACAGCATCATAGTTCCTACCTTTCTGCCATCTTCACTGCACACGCTGCAGCAACAGCCATAGACCTAGATCGTCACAGCGGATCATCCGCTTCCATCTGCATCTTCCTCTGTCACTCCAGCCACCTGCATGTCCTCAAGATGTCTTCTTTTGGTCAACTTCCGATTCTGGAAAGAAAGACAAAACAGTTCAGTTGTGTAGGCCATTGTTTCTTAAAGTAGGGTCCGGGGACCCCCCCCCCCCCAAGGGGTTCCAGGGGGTCCCCAGCAAAATGGCTTAATACATTATCACAATCATTTTAACCACTTTAACCTTTTATACTTTGGCTATTCAAAAATAGCAGATCTACAAGCTCATAGCTTAACTCAAAGCTTTGCTTCTGGGGGTCCCTGGAACCAAATATATGAGAGGGGACCAAATACATATCATTTTGAGAGTCCTTCACATGAAAACGTTTGAGAACCACAGGTGTAGGCCTAAAGTTTGAGAACCACAGGTGTAGGGCTACAGGGTCACATTTTGGAAGCCTTCACTACCATGCTTATGGTCTTTCAGACATCAGAAATTCTAAAGACTAAAGACAGCTAGTGGTTCTCAAACATGTACATGTCAAGGACCCACAAATTCAATTATATTTTGCCACAGACCCCATCTGAAAACATGTGCCAGGGACCAACATACAAGATTTGCATTGTATATTTACAAGCACACACACACTTCTGGAATTGTTTGGAATACAACACAAATCTTGTAGCCTTATGGGTTCCCTGTCAGATGAGAGAGAGATATGGAAACGTTTTGAAAACAACTGATTGGATTGGTTTTAGTAGTTGTAGTTTAGTTGTAGGCTATGGTTTAGTTTAGCCTACAAACCCAATTCTTAAACAATAATGTTAAATATTCAGGCAAAAATAGTCACATCATTCAAACAGTTTGTATTTACCTGCAGCAGAGGGGACAGGTTCCATTCTGAAGTGATCCACCCTGGCATCTCTCACCTGCCTTCTATTTATATCTAATAAGCACTGCTCACATCCAGTCTGGAGTGAATGGATCCCAGTTTGATTTCAATCAACACTAATTGCTGATTGAAGGTCTGATGATGATGGTGTGTGTGTGTGTGTGTGTGTGTGTGTGTGTGTGTGTGTGTGTGTGTGTGTGTGTGTGTGTGTGTGTGTGTGTGTGTGTGTGTGTGTGTGTGTGTGTGTGTGTGTTTGAGAGTGTTCATGTGATTAGTGGAAGGTAACTGGGGTCTTCAACGTACGTTTTTCAAGGACCACAAACACAGGGGGTGTTAGTGAGCGCCACCTGCTGCTGGCAGCATTCCAATATTTAACCATGGGTAGCAATATTCAATAAATCACAAGTGTGAAGAAACTAGCTTTACTTAGAGAAGAACAGTGGGCAGCAGACAGCAGCACCCCAGAAACACACACGGTTTTGTCGCATTCTTAAGCCAATAATTTGATGACCAGCGGAAATATGCTAATGTCTCTGGTAGGAGACTCAAAGGAGACTCTTTTTGTGTCTCCTACCGGAGCTGCCGTCAAGTCTTCAAATTATTGGTTTAGGAATGCGACAAAACAAAAAAATCTCCATGAATTCAAGTCTCCATGGGGTGTGTAATTAATAGGGAAAAAAACATTTTGGGGGTGAACTATCCGATCTCACTGTGCTATTAACAGTACATCAATGACTATTGACTTCAGTGCCTAGGCTGGACTTGAACCTGTGGCCCTGTTAGAAGAGACCACAGCGGTGTCTACCGACTATTCGCTGCCCTACAGCACCTCCACACATTTACACATGTTTCTTTTAGGGCTTTTAAGTGTAGTTCCTGGATGTTAGTCTTCAAAAAATTCTTCAGAGTAAAGGAGCAGGAAGATTTGAATTTGGGGCCCCCTGGCATAACATCTGTTCAGATGAGGGTTCTGCAAAATACATATCAAATTGTGGGGTCCTTGATATGAAGGAGTTTGAAAACCACTGTGTTGGTCAAAAGAGTAGCCATAGCTGAATGGGTAGAGAGCCTGCCTAAGAAACAGAAAGTCCTGGGTTCAAATCCTGAGCTAGGCAATGTGATTGTGTCCATGAGAAAGACACTGAGCTCCTAGCTGCTCCTCTGTGGGTAGCAATCAGCTGGGTAAAACTGACTTTACCCTGTGGGATCAAATCTGAATTATTATTAGAAGGGTGGGGGTGTGATGTTGTAATGGTCCATTTTATTCCCCCTAGCTGCACAGTGCAGGAGCTTTGAGAGTTTGCCTCCCTTGAGTCAGTATGTAATCAGTAATATACACTTTTCAGAAGGTTGACATTTCTGCATTATAAATCCTTTTTTGATTGGCCATATGTAATATTTTATTATTTTGAGATACTGGATGTCTTTATTTATTTCATGAGCTGTATGCCCTAATCATCATGATTAAAACCAAAAGGCCTGAAATATTCTACTTTATGTGTAATGAATGTAGAATATGTGAACGTTTCACTGCTGTCAAATGGTATTTGCCATAAAATTGCATGTTCATTAAATAACTTTTCCTCTATACTCTGTCCAGACGTACTATAAACAGGATAGATGGCATCCATTGTGTATAACGTGAATAACAGAGCTCTGTCTGATGTATTTATGATTTTACCACAACATACAGCGTGGAGCTCTTCCATTACAATAAAAGCAAAACCCCTTGTCTTTTGAATTATCTAAGCTCATTTCTTCTTTATACATTTTAAAATGTATTTGTGCCTTCTTTACATCATAATCTGCTACTGTAACAGCTGGCTTGTTGCTGTATGTTCATCTCCTAAATAAATTTGACATATTTGTTTCATTTGCTCTCTCAGTGAAACTGTATGTGTATGATTACTGGAAATTAATTCCATGAGCACTCTCCAGTGCAATATCAAATGGTTTGCTGGCCAAGGTGATAAAGTGACAGCTATTTCCTTGTCTGGGAATACTGACAATCTACTTAATGGATTTTTTTATGAAGCATTAAATAATGTCGACTCTCTATTTCTTCAAACCTAGTGTGCCTATTCTGGGGCAAAGATTTGACAAAGAAAATTGCAAAGCGTTGTGAGCTTATAGATCAGTTATTTTCAGCACATAGATTTGGGGATCTAGTATCGAGCCCTGTGGGACCCAAGTCAAATTATAGGGTCTAATCGGTAATAAAACCAAACTTTAAAAATAATAATAATTACGTTTGAATAGAAATGATATAAGTCCAGGTTGGAAGAGTTAATACTGTAATAATAATAATAATAATAATAATCTTATCTTTCTATTACATGTGTTTTGCTGCAGAATGGAATTCAGGTGGTGTTGAAGCAGAGCTTAAAAATTAAAAAGCTGAAAAATCAAAAGATACAGTAAAATGTAAAGACATACCTGTGCCAAACGGGTGACGAATGGGGACGGATTTGACCCTAGGCTACTGCAACATTTGACGTGAGGGGATGCATGCAACGTCGCATGTCGGCTGAGGTGGACTTCACAACGTTCGACATGGCCTCTCACTCGCCTGCGGTGTGCTCCGGGGTGCCTCACGTGGCTCAAGTCATGTGGCCTCCGTCATTGTCTCCGCCAGGCCAAAGGCGTGTTTTGCCCCCTGTCCGTCCGTCTGTTCTTCCGTCTGTGTGTGCGTCCGTCTGTGAACAGCTAATCTCCAGCACTGTTATCCCAATCGACATGAAACTGTGCACACATACTCCCTGGAGGCCAGAGCAGAAGCTCTGCCTAAATCTTTTCAGATCATCCTGTTATAGCACCACCAGGAGTCTGATTTCTGCTGTCGTGTCATATCGGGTCCTGTGCTTATGAAATATGAAATTATTATGATATTAGTACATTGTAAGCACAAAACCGGTAGAGTGTCTCATAAACAGGTGAAGACCATAAGAGTCACTAGTCACTATCTGGAGAGGTTCTAGCAGTAGCTAAAAGCTGCTGAATTGGCCAAGGTGACACCTTCAGCTGTTCGGTCCTGCGACTTGGGTGTGAGTCTAAACGTGGAATCAGGCCGAGCTAAGCGCAGTCTAAACTAGGCATTAGTGCCAATAGACTGACAACTGCTCTCCACTTGGGTGGAACAAACTTAAATGCTTACTAATCTTCTCTAAATTCACAGATAAATATAGGACTAAGTTTTAGTAAAATAGGGCCGAGGGAAAAACCCTTTATAGTGGGATAACATGATCATTCTGTCTCTTAAATCCGAGATTAATGATGCGTTTCTTTTAAGTCATTTTAATCATCTAAATCATTTATACCACGTCAGACATGTTACTGTTTAGGCTTATTTCAAAACTAATAGAATGTTGTATAATAATGTCATAATGTGAGTGTATGGAAAAGTACAGTTCTATAGATAAGGTTTAAGGGAATAATGTGTACAAATCAAGGCAGATTCTAAATTCATTGTGCTGACTAAGAAGGGGCGGGCCCAAGCATTTGTGATTGACAGTCACAGACTGAAGTTAGTCTATTTATGTTAACTGTTTTAGTATATAATGACTTGTAATAGAAGCAAACGGGACTCTGTGTTTTGGCTGTACACAGTTGTCACGTTCAGCAGAATAAGCAGATTCTATGAACAAAGATGCACCATATGACGATTGGACTTGGATGTATGGTTTGCTAAAGGACTCTGACAAATAAAGTGATTTGTTTGAGAATGGAAACTCGGTCTCTGAGCGTTGGCTTATTTCCCCGTCATTTGGATATTGACTCGTATTCTACCGGTCCCCTTATGGTCCAGAGACGACAGACAATGGCGAACCAGCCTTCCTCTTTATCGTGGGTTAATCGGACGTTTGTGCAGCGTTGGAGGTATGTGATGATGTCTATGCTTTTAATGTTGCCTAGTCTGGTTTCCTCTCGGTATGTTGTCAAAGAACCGAGTCGTCTGCTCTCATTCGGTTCCGGTGGAGATGCGTGTTTGTTTCCGGCGGGGTTTGTTGGTCTCCGTTCAGAGCCTCTTGTTTTTTACCGTCTTTGGAGACGCGCTTGGTGAGTAGGCCTGTCGCCGTACGTGGTGGACGTCTGTGTTATGGTCCCTTTGTTGTATTGGCTGGATGACGATGTTCGCGTTTGGCTGATCAGAGGGGTTGGCGTTCACCCGTAATCTTTAATTTCTTTATGGTGGTTCGAACCATGAATTAATTAAAAATACAAGTTAAACAGATGTTCTGGTTCGGCTTGTTGTGTTCCACCCGTAGGCTAATATTTAATTCCTTAATGAGGTGGAAACCATTAATTAATTAAATATACAAGTTAAAAAGTATGATGTGACATTTAGCTTGTTGTGGTTCACTTTTAAGACTCTTTATCATCCCTGGACAGCACGAAAATAGCATTCAGCGGACTGTATAGAGACGTTCTCTTTCAGTCAGTGATGGTATAGGTCTTGTAAAATAGATTCTCGTTATCAATATTTGACCTGGCCTAGTCACTTATATACGAGCGCCCCAGATGTTCTGGTTCGGTAAAAATATCTATTAGAGAGGAGTTGTGTAGTACACGACAACCTATTCAGTGAATAGGAATAGCTGGAAAGGTTTTCCGGCTGGTGAGCACTTGTTGGGCCCGGGAGAAGTTGACTGGGGTATTTGTGTTGTGAGTTGAAATGTGTTGTTTCCAAGCGGCGCTGTAGCCTTTGCTTGTAGTGTTTGTGACCTAATGTGGGTCCCGGATAATGGCCGATTGGTTATTATATTGCTTGTGTTTTCATGTGTTTTGTTGTGTGTTTACGAGCTGTCATGTCATATTAGCTCTCTCTCCTTTCATGCATTCCACCACGTTGAGTGTGGGGCTGAGAGGGGGGTGCTTAGAATAACCTGGCGTGGCTTGTATAGGCTACTGTTACTGTAAGGTAGCTGCGTGGATTTAAGCTGCGCGATGCGCATGTGTGGCTTTTTCTATTCATAATTTTTTTACGTGAATTGTTCCTGCGGTGCTGACGTTCGGGACGTTCGGTATAAGCCTATGCTAAAATGTTTACAGGACTTTGTCTACGGTGATGAGGTGTCTTGTTAGTTTGCTTTGTTTGTACAAAACATTGTTATGGGGACTAATGTTTTGTAGAGGGGATGAGTGGAGTATTCTAAATGGTAAAAAAACTTTTGTTTGGACTTAGGGTTCCGCTATATTATTGTAAGGGATGGAGAGGACTATATGGTTGAAATTGGAGACTTTAAATATTTCGCTTGAGTGAAAGAATGGAGTAATTGCATTTATCTTGGCCTATTGTGTCGAGTGGAAATTTTTGTAATTATGAAGTTTGTTTTTTGATTTTTGGAAACCCACGGAGGGGAATAGAACGGTTATGTTTTGTCTTAAGAGCCAGTTAATTAGAATGTGGCTAGTGCAGGCTACATGATTAATGAAGCGTTCTTGCTTTTGACTGTGTAAACAGGTGAGGTTAGAAGGTCTAAATTTATCATCATCTATTGTAACACAAGTCTCATGGGGAGATAGTGTAGGCATATTGTTTCGTGATGCTGTTTATTTTTTGAGGGGAAAGGCATTTTCGCTACCGTATGCGTATTTTGTAGTCCGGAAATGTAGTTTTTTCTGCACGTCTTGACTTCCGCGTTGCCACGCCATATCCGGCGAGGCGAAACCGCTGAAGAGTTTTAGCTTTTAAATCTTAAAAAGCTATCTTTCTTATATATATTACATTCGTAATATCTCCTTCTTTAAACGTTTGTATGAGATTCCTTTTGGTTGGTTGGAATAAGATCTTTTTTAGGGAGTAAAAGTATTTATTTTTGATTTTTAAATTTAAAATAATTTCACTTCATACCCTGTAATTGTAAAAGGGCTCTTCACACGTTTTTCTTGTGTATGGGAAAGGTTGTTTAATCGCAAGTTGGCGTTTAGTCTTATGCTGTCTTTCTATTTTAAATAGGAAGACTTGTCTTTTAAGAAACCATGGATCAAGTTTCTGTTGTCTTGGAAGTTCTCTGTAACAGTGTTATTTGTCCGTTTGGCACGGTAAGTGTGGAGCAGTGCTTTAATTTTGTTGATATGTTTTACCGCTGTTTTGTTCCTTTGTAGTCGTTAAGTGGTCGTTATGAGAAGAGTTAAACTGAGTTTGGGCTGTGTAGCCACACAAGTAGTATTTTGTGTTCGTCGTTTGTGTTTAGTACTGTTGTTACAATAGTCCGTGTGTGTGTGTGTGTGTGTGTGTGTGTGTGTATGTGCGCGTGCTTGTGCGTGCGTGTGCGTGTTAGTCCCGTTGGTGGGGGAAACTGGATGTGTTTGTTTCATGTGAATCGTATGGTAGGCTATGAGTGCTTATTGAATGGTTGTTTCCATGTTATTGAAAGAGGAGTATGGTTGGGCTGCTGGTTGTAGGCCTATTGTTTATTGTGAGGGATAGATTAAATTGGCGAAAATCACTGTTGATGTTCAAATTAAGAGAATTAAGGTAGACCTATTGTATATAAGAGACATGTTGCTTTGTTATATGGCATTGAATTCGGCTTTTTATTATTCAATTGATCATCAATGGGCCATCATGGGAGTGATGTCCGACTTTATTTGAATATCATTTCTGTGGAAGCATAGTGTTACTTTTCCATGATACTTTTTAGGTCTGCCTATAATGCGTTATATCTGTGTGATTTAATTCATGGATGTACCACATTTAAGCTGACTAAGGTATAGGATAAGGAACAGAGCAAGTTGAGACTAAGTGTTTGATTGTAGCTAAATAGTGAATGATAGGAGAAATTTGATGAAAACGATTGCCTGCTTAAGTACACAAATAAGATATTTTCCCCATAATATCTGAATGATGTACAAAAGTGGTGCTAAGTGTTTAAACCTTACTAAAAGTATAAATTAAAATTGTTTAAATACCCGATATGTTAAAGAAAAGTAGATATTTTAAAATAGATTAAACCTAATCGGTCTATGTTACTATTTTAATGACACAAATGTGTATGATTTGAAGCTATAGACGTGTAATTATACTCGATTTTTGAAATTAGGAGTTCACCCTACTGGACGCACTGATCATCACGTGATCATTCGTGATGACGTGTTGCCTGTGGGAGTGACCTATTAGACGGCATTAAAGCGTATTTTGCCACTAGAGGAAGCTGAGATTGACAGAGTCAGACTGGCTCCCTCTGGCGGTCAAAGTATGAAGCCTGTCTATTAAGGACAGTTAATATTAGGTCTTTTCGACACTATTTTCTTGCATGATGACAGAGTTGCTTCCTTTTAACAGTTCTTGGGTTAATGAGGTTTGTCAATATAGCTTGAGTGTCTCGTGCCAGCTTAACAAGGACAGTTCCGGTCTGGAAGAAGTAACGTATCAACCAGACTTTTAAATTGTTGCAAAATTAGAATATTTGATTATATTGAAAGTAACCAGAGGGGCTTAGTGTCGTCCCAGACGAGTGTCTTAATTCTAGAAAGAAGGACCTTTTGATTATTGATTCAAACTATTCATTGATTAGATTATACGTTTCTAGAACAGAGTGTTTTAGGCTGAGCTTTTAAAAACTCCTATCTTTGGCGATAAAGCTTAATAGCTTTTGTTTACATTTACTACAGCTGCTAACAGAAATCAAGATTATACATGTATTTGAGCATGTACATAGAGTGTACATGTGTTAACCAAATTTACACCCATTTTTCAAATTATATTGCTTAACAGTTTATATGTAATACTGATTGTAGAATATTATGTGTTGTGTAGAATGACACATTTTTGATACAATATATTACACTAGTATCAGTTTCCCTTTGAACGAACCACTCTGATGTAGCTGACACAATGACAATGGTATCCATAGGTTGTGTTTTATTTTTATGAGAAAAAGTACAGTGTAAAACATACTTTCAATGGACAGAATAATGAGAAGAAGATTTGACATTTTAGTAAAAGAAAAAGCGTGGAGTATAAAATGGAGTGACAATATTTGTGACTGAAACGATTTGGACAAATACTAATTGATGTGGCCTGAGGGAAGCATATTTGATCCAGCATAATTGGGAAAAAGAAGGACTTAAGTGGTTAGTTTTGTTTTTCAAAAGAGGGAATGAAGTAATCAAAAAGCTCACACAGGAATCCCACACTAAAACTGACGACCGCATGGTTGTCCAGTGAAAAGACAGTGGAGGAATCGCTTAATCTATGAATTCCTTATGTTTTGCGAGAAGTCGATGTGTCCCAGACAGTTTGATCCAGTTGCTACAGGAGACCGCAGTCACCACTGATGGCAGAGGGGCAGACAGGTGTTTGCCAGTGGACAAGCCTGTTGTCAGTGCATCGACACCCGTCATAACGTGCCTGCGTTGAATTACAAGAGGGGTCCGGGCCGGGGGTCATTGAACTCCAATTGGGGCCCGTAAGTTCCAGCAGGTCGACAGGTTTTTGCCAACACACAGGTGCAGCTCGAAGGACGATGTCGAACTACAGTTTGACAGTTACATCATCTTGCATAATCCTGTCCGCGGCCTCTCAGAAAACCTTCGTCTCAACGTCCCATATCATGTTGTCCCCCGAGGGGGCTCAGCGGAGACGCGAAGGACCCGGTGATCCAGTGTAATGGGTCACCGGAGAGGGGAGGAGTCTGGGCATGAGGTAAGCCTGAAGATATTAATTGACTGCAAAAGATTCAAAGTTATTGCAGAAAAAGACATTTGAAGGACACTTGAAGTGATTGGAAAACGAAAAGAGACATTTGGAAATGTACAGAGACATTACTTTAGGTGTTGGTGAATTTTGGAGATACTGGAAATACCAGAGGAGTATCACGTACAAGGAAAACAGTAGCCACCTTTTGAACTTGACACAAGGACTTGATATATCACAGATTATAGTTTGGTGTGGGAGTTTAAAAAAAAAAAGAGCTAAAAATCTTGCTTCTATGCCTATTTTGAAACTTAATAACAAACTATTTCCTTAAAACTAATGTTAGATTTAGCAAATATGCTTTCAAGAGTCTACTAAATTGTAACAAAATTATGAAGATCGCAGATATTGTCAGTTCATTTTGGAAAAATGTTCATTTAAAGAAAAAATTGTTCTGTGGTTGTCCTCTAGACTTCACAGTTTTGGGATATTTTCATGATTATCAAATCATGGCAAAATACATTGGAACATGCTTAAACAAAAGAACAAGTTAATTAGAGCACTCTAAGAGAGTTGTGTGTAAATTAAGAGATGTGTCTTTAATGGATCACAAATTTTGGAAATTATAGTCAGGAAAATCTGGAGCAAAGTAAGATATGATTGCAGTATGCAGTAAAGGACTTAAAATAGGAGATTTAGTATTAGGAAAATATAGGAGTCATATGGAAAAAGGATAAAAGCTGTGGTAAGTGAGTAACAAAATGGAACGATTGATTGACGAAATACAAAAGGAGTTAGAAGAGTAAAATATGGATAAGGTGGGAAAGATCACTTTAATATTGGATGGAGTTAGTACAAATTATGCAGGAACGAATGGCTCAGAATCCAGGAGAATGTACTGTTTGAAGGATCAGATAGCATTCAACAATTTAATGATAGGTTCTCTAATCTTAACAGCATGAGTTAAACTGTGTGTCTATGAGTGATTAACCCCTGAATGAATGAGTGTTAAGCAAGAAGGACATCTGTTTAGCTTATGTAGAACAGGTGTAGGTAGGCTTTTGTTTTTGTACTAGGAGAAATTAAGCAGTTGCTGAGACTGGAGAAACCATCTATCTGGACCAGGATGACAGCAGGAGCAAGGAAGCAGCGGACCCAGGGACAAGCAGAGGTCGTTCGGACTTCTACCTCCAGGGAACCGCAGTGACACCTATCTTCACATCTCCACCTATCAGCGACCATCACAGACCATGGTCGAGAGGGGAGCCTTGAGGATACAGCCTGCATGAGATTCAACCCGCCACGCCGGAGGAGAGAGTTTCAGACCTGACAGCAGTTTCATCTCCGCGCCACCGCACCAGCAGGAAGTGGGGGCCATCAGCTACCTGTCAACTCATCAGCACCAGTCCAGGGCCAGGGTGTAACACCTTTTTTCGACAGGAGGGCGAAATCCCAGAGGTCTCAGAGCTACATGGTTTTTGACAAGTAAGCGAGCGTTTGGAAGTCCCAGGTACTGGAGTTACCTGAGACACATCAAGTTGCATCTGCAAAATTGAAAGGCACGATACTTTCTTTTTGATCACATGAAGAAACAGTTCAGGTATGGAGGAGCGACTCTGATTGAAATGTCAGTCAAGTACTGAAATGACTGTGATTCTGTTCAGAAGCAGCAAGCCTCAGGATGATATTTCCTGTGTGATTCACAAATTCGGACAGAAGAAGCATCATTCTTGTGGGGCATTATGTGCGAGTTTTCCGAACTATGGTGGGTGCTCAAATCTGCAGATTGAGCACACATCATGGCGAGGGCATTCAAACTTATGCCTCATGTTGAATTGTTCAAAATGAACGGTCGAGGAGAAAGAATTGCGTTCGTTTGTTAGTATAGAAAAAACAGGAAAAAAACAGAACTGTGTCTCTGTATTTGTGCGTTGTCCACACAATGTAACATGTCAACTCGTAATAATGATGTTTTTATTAACTTGAGTTTTTCTTAGGTTTGTGTGAAGAAGTCCAGCTGGAGAGTACAGTGATATTATTTCTGTTTGTTTAATGTATGATGATTTGTTGATGATTCACTTTATAATCCAATAACCTAGAGGGGGAATGGGTCGACCATTCTAAACGGAATAATTTGTCTTTTCTAACCAAAGTTTCAAGATTGCTTTATAGGTGGTGCATAGGAACGTATGCCCGACAGGCCCCGATTATTTTATTGTAAAGAATATTGAGTAATTCTTTAAGAGGGGAATGTCGTGTCATATCGGGTCCTGTGCTTATGAAATATGAAATTATTATGATATTAGTACATTGTAAGCACAAAACCGGTAGAGTGTCTCATAAACAGGTGAAGACCATAAGAGTCACTAGTCACTATCTGGAGAGGTTCTAGCAGTAGCTAAAAGCTGCTGAATTGGCCAAGGTGACACCTTCAGCTGTTCGGTCCTGCGACTTGGGTGTGAGTCTAAACGTGGAATCAGGCCGAGCTAAGCGCAGTCTAAACTAGGCATTAGTGCCAATAGACTGACAACTGCTCTCCACTTGGGTGGAACAAACTTAAATGCTTACTAATCTTCTCTAAATTCACAGATAAATATAGGACTAAGTTTTAGTAAAATAGGGCCGAGGGAAAAACCCTTTATAGTGGGATAACATGATCATTCTGTCTCTTAAATCCGAGATTAATGATGCGTTTCTTTTAAGTCATTTTAATCATCTAAATCATTTATACCACGTCAGACATGTTACTGTTTAGGCTTATTTCAAAACTAATAGAATGTTGTATAATAATGTCATAATGTGAGTGTATGGAAAAGTACAGTTCTATAGATAAGGTTTAAGGGAATAATGTGTACAAATCAAGGCAGATTCTAAATTCATTGTGCTGACTAAGAAGGGGCGGGCCCAAGCATTTGTGATTGACAGTCACAGACTGAAGTTAGTCTATTTATGTTAACTGTTTTAGTATATAATGACTTGTAATAGAAGCAAACGGGACTCTGTGTTTTGGCTGTACACAGTTGTCACGTTCAGCAGAATAAGCAGATTCTATGAACAAAGATGCACCATATGACGATTGGACTTGGATGTATGGTTTGCTAAAGGACTCTGACAAATAAAGTGATTTGTTTGAGAATGGAAACTCGGTCTCTGAGCGTTGGCTTATTTCCCCGTCATTTGGATATTGACTCGTATTCTACCGGTCCCCTTATGGTCCAGAGACGACACTGCAAAAACATATATATACAATTTTGTCCAAACATTACGCAAATCGGTACACAATATCTCAACATTAACCCCTCAACTTCTACACATTCCTCTCACCTCTATAATGACTGAATTCCGTACATTGCTGACCCACAATAACCTACCTGGCGGAGACCTGTGCTCCGAGGAGCACTTTTTCTACTTTTAAATGTTTTTAGTTAAGTCGTCACCCCTCTGTAAATCGGCACTTCCACATTCCAGTGTGGCTGGGATTATCGGGATGTCGTAAAATGACGCAACAAATGTTGCAGTATGGTCAGATGTTGTCTCAAGCCATCACTATAGTAGTACTTAAGAGTGATAATATGTTGGTTAAGAGAAGCTGTCATCCTACTATAATTCTAGTAACCTCTGTCTGTCTGTAGTGGTGAGTGAGTAGGTGAAGCTACCCGGTTCTCCTCAGTGGCTGGACCAATTGCTCTGATTTTGCACACAGCCATTCACCATTACCATCTGAACTTAACTGTGAAGCCCGTTTTTCAATTTCATCAAATCTCAGCTTCTTATTAGCGTTTTTGTGTAAAAGAATGTCGCCATGGTTACGGGCCTGTCCAGCTGTGGGATGGCCACGCGAGCTATGGGATGAACTGCCTCCCGGGTTGCCAGATCATGTGCGCATATCCCCCCCCACGGATGCGTCGACCGGGTATGGTCTAGTGTGTCAATAACACGTACAGTAGGCTATCAATGCATCATTTCAATGTAAGGCCATGTTGACAATGAAGTGTGGAATTATGAATATGACTATTCAAGGGAGGAACTGAAATATTCAAGATCAACTTATAGTAATTTACAAAGACCTCCGTTAAATCAATGCTTAACTCATATTGTGCAAAAAAATATATCTAGAAAACCGCTTTATAATATTGTTTATATTTGATTGCTTTGACAGACATGTTGGAGCTGGAAATGGTCAGGAAATTAATTATGGGATTTGGAAGTCTGATTTCAAATACCTCAAGGGGAGTGGAAATGGAAGGGGATTTCCTCCAGGTCTGCAAAAATAAACAGAGACATTGTTGCTTCGTGTTGAGTCAGAAGAGAGGTCAGACACAGCTGGTGACAAAACCTACTTTGACCAGAAACATATTGAATGAAAGCCTGAGAATATAACTGCTAAAGAGCTGATGAAATTATTGTTTCAATAACTGGACTGGGGGGGGGGGAAATGCTGCATTTGAACTTGATGGAACCTGTTCTGCTGTTTTTCTGCAGGTATGCATAGTTTCAGCCACATTTTAAACCTTTGAAAAGGACATTGGTGATATCATCAGTCCCTGACTGTGTTCCTCTCAATGAAAGCAGAAGATTACTTTCAGATATAGTCAATGTTGAAAGCAGCTGCATGTAAATTTAAGACATTGTTTTGTTTTTTGTCCAAGTATCTTTCAGTTTATGTTGGAAATGGGATCAGATTACACATAGATGCTATCCAAGCCGTTGTATTCAGTTAGTGAGAAGTCAAACTTTTTGCCATCTATCTCAGTGGGATCTATTCCATCTATGCCACTACAATGGCCTGACATCAGAAAAGAATGACAGTGTTTTATTAATGGCAGATCGTTCCAAAGATGGTTAGCTTTAAGCTTTCCAACAACATGCAGTGCAATATAACACCACATAATCTTTGATATTAGCAACAGTGATGCTGGGCATTGTGCTTTGTTATGAAATGTCTTGCAACAACTGGAGGCTCTAGTCTAAATGCTTTTCAAAATGAAATGAAAATTCCCAAATAAGCCATGGGACATGCAACACTTGTTTCTTACTTGCATTTAATATTCAAAGGATTTCTCCGCATTTACAAGCAGCGAATTTTACAGTGTGGCCCATTAGGTTTATTTGCATATTTTTGGAAGGAAGCAAAACATGTTATCAATTACTTTATTCTTCAGAGAATATATCAATGAGCTTTAGTGTGAGTGCTGTTTTGTAATGAGTCCAGGTATGGCTGGAGTCACAAACCAACCGACACCTGGAGGAAATGATGAAACTCAATGGAGGTGGTACAGACAGAGGCACTGCAGGTCTGTGGGGATCAAAGACTTCTGCTCTCGTTTTTTTCCCCTCACTCCCATAAACACACTTGCACACAAACACACATGTCTAACCACTTAAATTCTAGGCTCCACCCAATGCATATGTAGCCTAACCCTACGCTCACATAAATCCGCTGCCAGTGTGAGCACAGGTTTAAATGGTAAATGGACAACATTTATATAGCACCTTTAGTCTTACTGACCCTTCAAAGCACTTTGCAATGTATTTCACATTCACCCATTCACACAGCGACAGCAGAGGCAACCTTACAAGGCACCAACCTGTTCATCGGAAGCTTTTAGGGGTCTTTGTGTTGAAGTATCAAGGACGCCGGGGGATCAAACCACAACCCTTCGTATTCCAAGACGGCCGCACTACCTCCTGAGCGACTGTTTTGACCTCCCTTGGATAATAGGGGATTACCATTTGGCTGGTATATCTTTGGTTTCCAATACAGGAGAATCCAGATGGATACATTGGGGGCTCATCAAGGTTCAAAGCAGAGTAGTTCTGCCTGAAGACCAGTAGGCTAACTTCTTCCTCAGTCTTGGAGTGATTCCTCATTGGATGAGCGGTAGATGTTTGGTTTCCCACATGGGGGACTAGGGTTTGAATCCCTGCAGGCAGAAATCCATCCATGCTTGCACTGTGCAAATTTAAGTTATGTGTCTATATCACATAGTCACACATGACCACATTGACCAGTTACATTAAATCACGATGAAACCGGTGCTCTTGCATCACGGCTATACTCTAATTCTGTTTGGATCACGGCTATACTCTAATTCTGTTTGGTGTAGCCACCATGCCAGTCAACAGACCTCTGACCCGACCTAAGAACAATTCCAGTGAGCTACGAGAAGCTAATGTTCTCCTGCAATTATCCAGCTTCCTGGAAGTCCCCAGAGATCATAAATCACAGTTCAGTCAGTTAGCTAAAACACTTGAGTTAATACAACATCAACAGCAAATGACCCTTCAAATGAACATCTGTATACCATATCGGCTAGACTTTGTGATCAGCGCTACGGCTGCACGCCACATGTGGAAGATACTTATACCTATATGTGATTCATGACTGTCTAAAATAGCCAAATACAGGTACTGTATGTCGTCCAATATAAATCCATAAAACAAATGCCATGCTACACATTGTCGTCTAATGTAAAACCATAAAAAAGTCAAGCTACGCTATGTTGTCCAATTTAAAAAAAAACATAAAAAAGATGCCATGCTACACTATGTCGTCCAATGTAAAACCATTTAGAAAATGCCATGCTACACTATGTCATCCAATGTAAAAAGTACAAACATCTCCCACAATGATGTTTGTACCGCACACACTCACACACTCACGCACGCGTGCAAGCCTACTCACACATATATATAGTATACAATATGTGACCACCATATAGTTAATACAATTATGCCACCTTGGGAGTTTCACCCAAAGAAATCATTAGGGAGGGCTAGGTTATTCACACTGAATTACAGCACAGCTTCTGTTGTAAAGAAAGGGAGCAGATGACACTATTTATTTGAAATTAGGCACTGAATAAAAACATTTCTAGAACAAAGGCACTGATCAATTGGAATTGTTATTAAAATAAACTATTTCTATAAGGCTAGTCCATTTTATGTCATAATTAATCAAAACACACAACAATGACATTACATATTACACTCTAGCATTACGAGTCGAGCTGATTATGCTGTTGCTGCGTGAGAAAGACAATGCAGTGATTCAAGATGGTGCGGTTGACGCCTCCACAGATATAAAGAAGATGGATCAACATGATGATAAGGTTGATGGATGATACATACGATGAGACTTATGGATGCCATACCAACAGACTCCAGACTCAGAGACAAAGGGACTGTTTCTACTATTACCGGCTACTCAATGGGATGAGGAGACACTGGTCTGCACGTTGCAGTGAAAAGCACGCTGCAAGTCCTTCCACTGTGGCTGCCTTACAGTACATCATTCACACACATACAGTATACAAACACACACACACACACACACACACACACACACACACACACACACACACACACACACACACACACACACACACACACACACACACACACACACACACACACACACACACACACACACACACACATACTGTATATATACACTGTATATATTATATATACTCTGTGTGTATATATATATATGTGTGTGTGTGTGTGTGTGTGTGTGTGTGTGTGTGTGTGTGTGTGTGTGTGTGTGTGTGTGTGTGTGTGTGTGTGTGTGTGTGTGTGTGTGTGTGTGTGTGTGTGTGTGTGTGTGTGTGTGTGTGTGTTTTGATGTCTGGCGTGGAAACAAAACAAGGTAATCAACCTATTCCACACTGCCTATATGGATCATAATATGTGGCTGAAACATGAGCAGGGCTTCAAAACAATCTGTGTTCTGATCTTGATCTAACTCAGATGCTTCAAATTATACAGAACAGATTACATTGTGAACCAGCAGAGTAAACACAAACTATCATCGCTGCCTCCCGCCTCCATGTTTGACACACGTTGACGTACGGTTCCCTCAGGGGGTTTGGGGGATGCAGGGATGGAGATTGCGTGGGCGGAGGACAGAAGAGCTGGAGGAGGAGAGAAAGCCAGACATGGGTGGAGAGAGGTGGAGGAAGGGGAAGAGTAGGATGCATCGAGCAGAAGCACCTGGAGGTAAAAATAGATGATCATACTGAACCTGAACATCTTCAAATTAAGCTTCCCAGCTTTGCTCTTCTTGCAAACTTGTATCTCCATTCGCCCTTTCATCTGCCCCCAAGCCAGCCTCCACTGCTCCACTGGCGCTCCTCCAGATGTGCATGAGGTCTTTAAACGACAAATAAACCAATCACGGCGAGATGATCTAAGGAGAGGCTTTGCCTCTGAGAACTTTAGGTGCCGATGTGAAAAGCTTCGTTATGGAAGGTTGAAAAAGCACCAGCATCGTTTGATGTTGAGGCAAGGCGGGCCACTTCTGGTGTGCAGACCTTATCCACGATGATTAGAGATTTTCACCATGTAAGCATCCTGTCCAATCACAAGATATGTCTTTCAACTTTTATTAAATATACTTGCAGGCAATTATATTGATTTCTCAGTCAATGGTTGAACTCTGGGGAGCTTGTTATGAGCTTGGCCTTTGTTTATGCAGAGCAGAGGCATCTGAATCAGATGTAGGCGTAAGGAGGTAAATATTGCTGGGTGGTTGTGGTCTTGAGATTTGTCCTCGTATGTTTCCACAGAAGAGGAGGGCAATAAGAGAAACCACCCATGGTTAATTGCTTAGGGGATCAAGGCAGAGAAGTGAAGAAAACAAAATTCAATAAAAACTTGTTGAAACAAACAGGAAGACAATCGGTCGGTTTTCTGCAGTTTGACTTTGTGAGAATAAACCTAAGATGACCGTATCTATTTTCTGTGTTGCTACTCAACATATTAACAATGGAATAAATACGCAAATACAGTATACAGAATATATATTATTTAAAAAAATCTTGTTCCCCTAGAAAGTGCCTGGTAAGCAGCATTTTGTATCATCTTAGTGGTTATTCCAGATGAATGGTTTCATCACCGCTGGGATTTTCCAGCACACAGACCGACACAGAGGCAGATACCATTGCCAGATAAGTTGCCAATAAATCCAGTCCCCCCCCCCCCCCCCCCCCACCCCCACACACACACACACACACACACACACACACACACACACACACACACACACACACACACACACACACACACACACACACACACCTCCCCACCCCGGACCACTATGAAGAGGACCCACACTTATTCACATTGTGGTCTACAGCATGTACGCCCCTGTATTACTCAGACATATTACTTCTCAGCCAGCCTGCTGTCCTCTCCTTGGCACGTTTGGCAATTTTTCAGTGTTTCCACATTATACAACCTGACATCATCAACAAACACACATACGTTAGCCACACATTGGCTGCTGGAGTGTAGCATCAACATATCCTCTCCCTGGATAGCTCCTTTCATGACTCATCATTTTTTCGATAAAGAATCCTTCAGGTCAGCCAGGCGGTCATTCGGAAAAGCAAAACAAAGGTCCTGGTTCATCAATCCAGTCTGACACATGTACCAAGCGAGAGCAGTGTTTTGGGGAAATAAATGCAGTTTATCACTTAAAAGGCCCCTGGCGCTCAGGATGCCCCACTTGTTCTAAACATGAAAAAGCAGGACAGATGTTCACTGCAGAGGGACAACCATCCATCACATCATTGTTACAGTAGAGACACACACCGGCCATGTAGAGTAGACGTGATAGATATTTTTCTTGACTAGGATAGTCAGAGATTTGACCAGAATGCGTAGTACATTAGCTAGTATTGGCTTAATTTCAGGACATTCAGCAAAGCTGCTGTGTATCAAGATCCCACAAACTCTTGCATGACTCAAGCAAAAAGGAAAGCATCCAGAAGATGGTTGCAATATCTATGTGGATGCCAATTCTGTTGAACTTTTGCCATGCAGGTGAAATTAACTGAATGACCTCGCTCACAGGACAGTGGGTTTGTTCAACCCAAAGTGACTTCAATTTGTTGTTGTCTGACCTCTTCTAGTTCTTCTATAAAATCTCGCTTTCAACATTCAACAGGGATTTTTTTTAATTAATTTAATGTGTTATTATAAACAGGTTTCCAGATTTTGCTCCCTCCAGTCTATGATCAACACCAACGATCCTAGCGATGACATAAATCAATGGTTCTTTCAGGCCACGATCCCCCAAAATAATCATATTTGAACTGGTGACGCCCCACCCTGACAAGCACTTGGAATAGGAGTTGAGGCATTACATTTAGTTTGACTCAGTTCCACAGATAAATATTAGGAAAATAGCAAATCGACAAGCTCACGCTTGTAGATCGGCTATTTTCATAATGTTTGCCTCTTTCTTATATATATTATTTGACAATTTGGCCAATGTTTGACCAGTTTTTATAGTATTGTTTGTTGATTACAGTAGCACTTTAAACGAACGTCCTATTAACAAACATTAATTAACAGTTAATAAACAACCTATAAATACGTATTAACAGTTAATAAACTACTTATACGATAGTTATTAACCTTATTCTGTGTTTATAAACGTTTATAAAGCATTGAACGTCCTATTAACAAAAATTAATTAACAAATAATAGACAACTTATTAAATACTTATTAACAGTTAATAAACTACTTATAAGATAGTTATTAACCTTATTCTGTGTTTATAAACGTTTATAAAGCATTATAAATACTATTAACACGACACTTATTAACAATAAATAAACAACTTATAAGATGCTTATAAACCTTAATCTTTGTTTATAAACGTTTATAAACACAGAATAAGGTTAATAACTATCTTATTAGTTTATTAACTGTTAATAAGTTGTTTATTAATTGTTAATTAATGTTTGTTAATAGGACGTTCGTTTAAAGTGCTACCGTGTCGGTTTACAATATCCCTTGTCCGCACAAATTAAGCGTCTACAGAGCTGTTGTGATCCCATGCCTTCTCTATGGGTCAGAGTAAGAGAGTTGGACTCTTTACTGAAAGAAGATCAGGACCCTGGAGAGGTTTCACCAGCAAAAGTTGCGGGAGATCCTGGGAATCAGCTGGAAGGAACGTATCACTAACAACATCGTTCTAACTCGCGCTGGTCTCCCACGCGTGGAAGCACTCGTCACCAAGAACCAGCTGCGCTTCCTTGGTCATTTTATGTTGCAGGAAAGAAATACGTGCCTAGAAATAAGTCACTGAAGCAAACGTTTACAAACTGAGAATATTGTTGGCATAAGATCATACTTTTTTAGGGCCAATACACAATACATCACATGAAAACGGCAAAGCAGAAGTGATGTTGATCTTCAGTATTTTCAAAGCACTGTGTCCCGGCAACAATCTCTCCGATGTAAAGTTTATAGATTTGGCAACTGCCATTTATATAAGGCTTTACTGTGGTGAGGTAACTGACACAGCATAGTTCCGATTCCAACATGGACCAGACTTTTCATCACTTTAAAAAAGCAAAACAACAAAAGCCACATTGTCACAACAGTCTAGTCTCAGCAAAACCCAAATCAAATGGTAGGAAGGCCAACTATAACAATGTGACTGTTTAGTAAGTTTTATGTTATGTAAAGAAAGATAGATGTAATCGAATATCAATGTATATCAATGTACACCTTGTTCTGTTAAAGCAATAAAATATAACACTCGAAGTCAACAAGAAATGAATGGTCACTTGGAAATGTATTGGTTTTTAAAGAAACTTTTTTCTTCTTCTTGTCTACACCTGGGTGGCTACAGACTGGCAAAAATCATAACTTTCATTTCATTCATCACAGATTTCACCATCCAACACAAACATGACCACAACCTTTTAGTGTGTTTGCTTTTCCATAACTTTGAGGCAGATATTCCCACATGGGCTCTGTTCATAATGAATAGTATAGTGCACTTGAAATTAAAACAGAACTTTCTCTTCTGCTGTGTGCATGCGTTTCTGCGTGCATGTGTGTGAGAGATACTGTACAGAAGGCTTTTTAGTTTTGAAATGAGTGTGAAGGGGTCAAAGAATGGTATGGTATTCATTTTCAACCTTATAGAAGTTGAATGTAAAAGCAGCATACTGTACTTGCTGTGTTGCCGTAAAAACGCACCCTGCAGTACATCTGACACATGTTGACCCTACCCTGCTAACTGAACCCCCGTTCAGATATCCATCTATTTAACACTTAATTTTGGTTGTAGCTGTATCAATGCAGCAGCCACACATTTACTGAGCTGTTTATTTAACCTTGGCTTCCAAATAAAAGTGAAGCCGAACATGGTCATAGTATTTCTCTATTTGGATGACAAGTTTACTTTATCGTTACATCAACTGGAGAGTTAACATGGAACACAGGACGACAGATTGGTTCTGGTTTTCACCCAGATCTGATAGTGAGGAGAAAATGATAACACTATGTGTGCAGAATGACACAGTAGCACTTAACAGTGTCAATGGTTCACAGAGAAATCAAAACTTTATTCAACACTTCCCTCTGTTCCTCATCTTTGGGAAGGGGGAGTATTATTATTATTTTCATTTTATCTTTTTCTTTACGGCTGACCAGAATGGAATGAGATGCGCTGTATTTTCTTCAAATCACCCCCCCCCCTCCCCCAAATAAAAATAAAATACAAATACAAATACATAAATAGTAATTAGATAACATTTTACCGTGCATATCTTTTAGAAACTAGTCCCTATTCTGGGGGATAACATTGGGTGAAAATAGCTAAGTTTGTAGATCAGATTTTTGGTGAAGATATTTAGTGTAAACAGGAAGGGGCCTAGTGTAGAGCCCTGGGGGGACTCCGGTGAACTATCTAGGGTGAAGCGGTTAAATGCTTTGAGCAGGGCCAGTTTCTATTATTCAACAAACTTAGATTAATACCAGTGGCCTGTGTTCATCTGGGAGTCATCAGTCGTTCTGGTTTTGGACTGTTGAGTAGCTTGGTCATGATAATTAGATACTCCGTCTCCTCCTCACTTCATTGCAATGCTCCTCTACCAACATCACCACAGCAGTGGAAACTTCAACTCACCATGCTGAGAATCATTACAAGAAAAATCACAAAACAAGAAAACAAACAAACACAGTTTATCCATTCTTGATCAGAACTGAATCCGTGTTCTGGGTGTCAGAACATCTTCCATCTATCGATAAATTCCACACATCTTAGTGAGTGTATCTATTTTTCGCATATCTCAAGAACCATCACCCTGAGGGAGTACACTAGTGTTGAGTTTGAAGTCGGTCGGATCAGCAGCTGTCAGAACCGGCACGATTGCATGCAGAATCAGTGCATAGAAAAATGACAGGTGTGGCCTGTGAATTACGCGAACGATGCAACGTGAATGACACGTGTCACATATGCATCAAGTAGGTTAGGACCCAACTGCAGGACAAGAGGCAGGGATCACATCAAAACAGTTTATTAACAAAAACACAGGAACGCTAAGAATACAAACAACCACGAACCCCAACCCTAAACACTCGGACAATACTAAGAGATCACACCGTCACAAGGAATACACTATAATGTCACCGGAGCCAAAACAGAACACATACCATTGTCTAACAAGCAGAGGATGAGAGGAAAGAGTCCAATTATAAAGGCAGCAAGAGTGGAGACAGGTGAGTAACTGGGGATGAGGTGAGAAGGGAAGCAATGTGGGAGTGGCCAAAGGAAAGAGACACACATATCCAGGGGTGTCCAGGAATAAATGTCCATAGCTGGAAAACAGCAGACTCTGACATCCGCGAATAACGGGTATTGCAACTACTCTGACAGCGGGTAGGCTACTGACGTCTTAATACACATATATAAAATGTATCAAATTAGGTATTGTCTCAAATCCTGATAACACCATACAAGATCTAATTAAAGCAAAGAGTGTGGCTTTTGTTTTCTAAGTAATTAAATTAACAGGCCTACAATATGTATTCTGTACATTTAAATGAAACCATGCCCATTATGGTTCTTTCAGTGTGTCCTCAGCAGGCTCCACACTTGTCTGAACATAAAGAAAGACTACTCTCTCACTTGTCATTCCATTGCTAATTCCAGACTGGCCTTCCTGTCCTAATTACACAACCATTCATCCTCTTCACAGTCTTTCCACCACTGCACAAGTAGATGGGAATGCCGTGGGAGAGCTCTCATTATAGATAGTCAGCGATTGGAGAACGTCTCTTCAACAAGAGAGCTGGAAGGTCGGTGGCTGCTGCTTTTATGTGGTGGGACACAAGCGTCCTTGGAGTGGGGGGGTCAGTAAAGCGGAGCTATGCAGCCGAGTGTGGGAAGAAAAGTGTAATAACTTTCACCTGAATGCACCCACTCTAGGCGACTGCTTCATTGAGAGAAACGGGTCTGTATGGATCTAGTACTAATGAGGCGCCGGCCACTTCTCTGGCTAGTCACAAACCTCTATGTGTGAAGACATTCTCCACCCTGGAAGCTGCGTCCAATACCAGCTGCTATTTTTCAGTGAAAGGAACTCGCAATTAATGATGCAATTATGCTAATGAGCTGCACGTTTGCTTCCCTCCTGCTAAGTATCAATCCTGTTGAGGAAGAATGAGCACAAGTGAATTCTTCGCTGCACAGAATCACAGCTTATATTTACCCCTGCATCTGGAAAGACCTCTCCCCTGAGAAGACATTGTGAACCTCCAAAAGTACAGTTCGTGTTCACGCTGACTTTTAAGCACTGGCTCTCAACCCCGCAAATTATTGGCAAAACACTGTTGAAAAGATGTTAATGATAATATAACATTAATATTAAAAGGTGCTACCAATAAAATTAGAACTTAAAGCACTGTATACTTCCACTTTGGATCCATTGATGCAAGGTGGAATGGCAGCCGTGTAAAGGACCACTTCACCCAACCAATGTTCATATAAACTTTGTGTCTCAGAGATGGGCTGTGGACAGTTCAGAAACCTGCCTGCCAGTGACATCATCGGTTGGCAGGTTTGGACATTTCAAACAAGATTTCAACCTTATTTTATTGTATTTTATTTTTTATTAATGCAAGAGAAATGTCTTCTGTTTCTATACTCTTGTATTGATTAAAGATGAAAAAACCTGTCTACCGATGATGTCACTTGTAGGTTTCTGAACTGTCCACAGCCCTCTTCTGAGACACAGACCAAATAGACAGAAATTGATCCATGAAGGTTGACAACCACTAATTAAGGGACCATGATCAGGTCTGTTCATAGCTTTCAGCCATATACTGTAGATAGACCTTTTTCACTTAACAGGCATTATTTTTATTTTCTCTCAAGTCATTAAAACGTACATTGAATAATTGAAAACTGCATAATTGAGTTGAGTTTTTAGATTCCAGTGGCTTCATCCAAAACCAAACAAACTAATTTGTGATAACAAAGTGTAAAACATTTGCATAAAACCCAAACCCCAAAAACAGGAATATTTGAAAATCACTTGAGGGCCTAAAACCAGTATAGCTAAAGAATATGTTTTGTAAAAAAAAAAAGGAAAGTCTTTAGTCCTCTCTTAAAAACATCTACAGACTGTGGAGCTCTCAAGTGGTCAGGGAGGGCTTTCCACAGTCGAGGAGCAGCTAAGCAGAAGGCCCGGTCACCCCTCGTGTGGAGCTTGGTCTTGGGGGGTGAAGGAGGTTATTGTTTCCAGAGCGGAGGTTGCGAGTGGAGGTTTGTGGGGTGAGCAGGATGCATTGATGGGTTAACAGAGAAATCTTGTATTCTGTCCGGGAGGAGATGGAAAGCCAGTGCAGTGAATGGAGGATGGGTGTGATGTGCTCGTATTTGCACACTCTCATCAGGATCCTAGCAGCACTGTTCTGGATATATTGGAGCTTTTGGAGGCTCTTGCTAGGGATCCCAAAGAGAAGTGCGTTACAGTAATCAAGCCTAGAAAAGTTAACCGGCTAAAATTACTCGTAGCACGTTCTCCCTTGCACTTCATTTACATGACCATTTGTTGTCTAGGGTTCATGCCATTTACACTCATCTTGCACTTTTTAAAATTCCTATAGTAAATTGTAAATTGGCTAACCATGCCAGACAACCGGAATGGTCCTTTAACATCTATGTCAGTGGTTCTCAAAGTGGGGACCCTCAGGGTTCCTTGAGGGAGATCCAAATGGACCCTTACAGGTCTGTAACTCTCAAAGAGTTGTGGAGGTCCTTGAAATGAAAAAGTTTTAGAACCACTGATCTATGTTGTAGGGGAGTATAGGATACATAGACATGGGTATATGGTCTATTCAAAATATCATTTTTATCAAATAAGAATATATCTACGACTGTTCTATAAACCACTTAGTGTGAGCCATCCTGGCAGGCATGTCAGGCATTATTTAACCGTTTTCATCCATCTAGTGTTTTGCAGCGGGCTACGCAGTCTGATTAAGTCAATTTTCTTGTCAGTCCCACCACAGTGAAATGGGGAGTGTTAATGTGCAGCCTCATCATCATGGACACATTCAGTGGGATTTTCAGCAAACCACATGGTCACACCTTGACTACTAGGAGACATTACACAAGACATCTGTAAAAGCTGCTAAAAATACCTCAATGGTGACAAATGACCTTTTAATGAGAAGAAATTATTTAATTGTATTTGCCGTTGCCATAACAGTGGCAGCAAGCAAAGGTAAAACTTGAAGGGAAAGATTATTTTCATTGGCTTAAGGTCAAAGAGTGAGAGCAGGTAATACAGTATAGTAAAAATCACACCCTGTGTGAAGGTAGCGGCGCCTTTGATACATTATGTCATCGATATGTGTTTATAATGTGTCTATAGCCATGTGTCACGTGAACCTTGACCAGTCACTTTGTTGACGGATCTGACCAATCAGAGCGTTGACGGGTCTGACCAATCACTTTGTTGACGGGTCTGACCAATCACTTTGTTGACGGGTCTGACCAATCAGAGCGTTGACGGGTCTGACCAATCAGAGCGTTGACAGGTCTGACCAATCAGAACGTTGACGGGTCTGACCAATCAGAGCGTTGACGGGTCTGACCAATCAGAACGTTGACGGGTCTGACCAATCAGAACGTTGACAGGTCTGACCAATCAGAACCTTGACGGGCCTGACCAATCAGAACGTTGACGGACCTGACCAATCAGAACCTTGGCGGGCCTGACCAATCAGAACGTTGACAGACCTGACCAATCAGAACGTTGACGGAAAAGCCAGGTATAGAGCAGGACCGCTCTATACATAAGAGCGGCGCCAGCGCCGCTAAAAATAGTATAACCGAGTAAAAAGGTGTTGAGCATGAGGGGCGTAAATAAAAGGGAGACCAAACAAGAGATTCAAAGTGCAAAGGGTGTGGTGTTTAGTGAAAGGTATTTATAATATTTACACAGGACAAAAACAAGCCACAACCAAGGTTAATCCATTCCCCAATTCGTCACTATAGGACTATTATTTGTGAGAATGTGTTGCAGAGGGACAACAAAAAAAACTAGAAAAAGCTCCTCGGAGCACAGGTCTTCGCCAGGTCAGGTAGGTTATTGTCGGAATTCAGTCATTATAGAGGTGAGTGGAATCTGTAGAATCGGGATGGAATGTGAAAAAGCGGACATATGCGTCTTGATCACATGACTATAGAGACTACTGCATGATATTTGGACAAAATCTGTAGAAGTAATATCATTAAAAATATATTTTTCAAAAATCGCCCACTGCTGGCGCTATAATAGGCCAATGTGAAAAGGGTGGCATATCGGACAGCACCGTGTTGATCACATGACTATAAAGATCATTTGTACAGATATGCGTGATGTTTGGACACAATCTGTTGGAGTAATATAAAAAAATGTCTTTTAAAAATCGGCCTCCTGGTGGCGCTATAAAAGGCCTATGTGAAAATTGCAGGGCAGAGGTTTTTCCTTGGCCTCGAGTCTAGGAAGTGTGCGTGCAAAGTTTCAAGCTGATCGGTTCAGTTACAGGTAAAAGCACGAATCGGCCTGTTATTGCGCCACCATGAGGCTGATTTGAAAAATGTAGGGTGGCATTTCTTCCTTGGCCTAGTGGGAATGGGCGTGCAAAGTTTCACGGCAATCGAAGGTTGTGTTCATGATTTGAGGCATTTTGTTCGCAAACTTTGGAAGCCAATCTTAGTCAATCAGAACAGGCCGATCTGAAAAATTTGGGGCAGAGGTTTGTGTGCGTAGTCTGACGTCGTTCGATTAGCTGTTCACAGACGGATAGACGGACGGACGGACACACACATGGACCGATGGACCAGCAGATGAATTAGATTGGTGGAGGTGGATTCAGAGGATCAGAACCAGCGAATGGGAAGGGAAATCACAATTAGAGAAGGAATGAAGGATTATATAAAAGAAGGATAGGACAGAAAGTCATTTCATGGCAGATTTGACTGCGCTCATCAGGGTCTGAGAGGCGAACAGAAGTTACACTGAATGCATTGAAGTCAATGACAGCTGGGAGGACAAGCTGAATAAACACTATCTTTTAATGATTGCCACCTGCATAATAACCGGTTCAGGAAAATAAAAGAAGATCTATATCTCTCTTTGTTTTCTGGTCTTTACGCTTAGCAGTGATTGCTATTTCAAATATAGAGCTTTAACTGTTTTAACCAAATAACCACCTATAATATTCATGCAACACTGACTATGGTGATAATAAAGCCTGTTGACAGGTGTGCATCGCTAAGTGACAACATGCTGCGGTGAACCTCCTTAACTATAATTACAAAACATGCTGAGAGTGACGCTCCCGGGGTGGTTGTGTTTTGATTAAAAGGAGGAACAGCAGTAATTGTCATTCGTCCCTGTGTAATCGTATCGCTTCAGATGCAAAGAGCCTCAGTTCATCTGAGACAAATGCTGTTGGAGGACATCAAGACGTGATTGTTTTGCTCCACTGTGCCTCGGCTCACCTGCTTCAAGATCATGATATTTGCATGAGCAATGCGCAGAGTAAACCAGTGGAATGCATATCATAATTCTCTCTGGGTCGTGACTCGTGAGAAATATCCTAACAAATCTTATATATAAAAGGCCCCCAAACAAATTCAAAACAATTAAAGAAATATTCAATTATAAATACATATATAAATAATCAGAACGTTTAGAACCCCCCCCCCCCCCAATATTGTTTTTCAAAAATTGTTAAAATGGCAGACCTTGACAATGCGTTGCTATGCACTGCGTTGTGAGCTTATACAGTAGATCGGCTATTTTCACAATTTCAATTGATACAATTGATACATTTATCATATATTTTTGTACATTTGGCCAGAGAGACACCAGCTGTCTTTTCTGCATTTCGAGCAGTAAAAGTTTGGGAACCATTGGTATGTCTAACATAATCAAATTGTTTTATTCCCATTTGGTGCAGAATTGGTTCTTTATTTTAACACCTTCTTGCTTTCTTGCGCACCATGTGAATTCCTGAGAGGAAGTCATCATTCAGTTCCTCTTCAACTGTCATGTTAACATTCCCTCGTCAGCCTGACAATCAGTGTCACATAGCAGGACATCTAATACCATAGAAGGGCCATGCTACAGAAGAAACCCAACAATAGCTAACCAAAGCCTGACAAGTCCATGAAAGATATGAATACTAACTAATGTTAGACAATACCCTCTGTATGTGTGAGGGCTTGTACTAGAAGGGGGGGGGGGGGGTGTTACTGACGGTTCCCAGGGGATTTCCATCGAGCAACAATAACGAGGCTGGCTGAATGTTTGCACTTGTCAGTCACCCACCAGATGACGACACAGAGGAGACGCCAGCCAGAAACTTGAGTCAGCTCCCAGCCAAGATGGCAGACTGGTAACAGAGCAACCCAGCTCCCTCATGCCCAACTCAGCCCCCACTCAAACTATGTGAGGGGGATGCAAAAGCAAAGTTTATGTGAATGAAATGTCTTCCCTATAGGATGCTAATCTTTGTCGGATAGAGGAAAGAGAACATTTTGAACAAGGTAAAGACATGGTAAGACTTCTGAATTAAGAAATAGTTATTTTGAACCGTGGATTCAGGATATGTAATTGACATCTTTACCATGGATGGAGACAGTCTTACTGATATCACCGATATTGAAAATGGGACAAATCGGTGAAGCGATCACGGTTAGTTTGAGGACGCAATTATATCAGATCCAAAATGATTTTCTTTTATTGCTCCAGTTTCGCAGGCTGATAGAAATATATATTTTTGTCATAGTTCATAGTTAATGTAATAACAACTCTGCCCTGAAGAAAATCAGCATAAATATTTATATTAAGAAAACAACCACATCTCGACATTCAGCCTCACATGGTCCCTCTTTACACTTTAAGCATAACAGAATTGAAGACATTTCCTATTTATGATTCACTCTGAATGTGGAAAGTGTAACACAATACTGGAACACCAGGAACAGACATTAAATTTGTCATTAAATATGCAAAATATGATTTATGTACATGCTTCTACATATGGGAAAGCTTAACAGTGATACATTCTGTCTTGATTTATGTTCCTCTAGTTAAATGTTTTTCAGTTCATATTTTAACATTTTAGTGTTTTCATGTGCACGGATCAGTCAGTAGAGGGCTCGTCTTGGACCACAAGGTTCTGGGTTCTATACCGCCAACGCACTGTATGAGTAGCATGGCTTGAGTAACTTAGATGTGGGGTAAGTACTGGGAACCGATAGTAGGTGTTGCACTCCACCTCAGCAATTTATATCCCAGGTGTCTCTAGTGCACTGTAAATGGGATAGATGCTCTTGTTGCTCGGCTGATGCTGACAATAAGCCACTACCACTACTACCTAATTTAGACTTTAGGCATTTAGCAGACGCTCTTAATCCAGAGCGACTACATATTCATTACAGCCTACCAGGGGTTCCCAAACGTTTTCAGCTTGAGACCCAAAAGGTAAATTTGGGGTCTCCCTGGGACCCAAACTTCCCAAAGTACATGATGAATAAATCAAATGTCAGCATTTTAACATGATTTGTTTTAATGAGCAAAGTCCAGCAAAAGGTGCATGGTGCTTACACATCATTTAGTTTAGGAAACAGTATGAAAATACATTGGATACAACATTGCAAATATATAAATTACAGTATTGATTCATGTCATGCTTGCTAGATGACATAAGCTTGTATTATGACTGAATAAATGAGCCACCACCCTTTCCTACTCCAGGTGTGCAATTAACATCTTGTATACCCATTAGCACTGCAAAGCATGACCCAGACAAACATGAGCTCATTTCCTCCATGTGGTGATTTCCTGTACCTACCAACATGCTTCAGTGCCACCTCCTCACACAGGGGACAGCGCATGTGACGGGCCATCTGAACTCATACTCCATAATTAATATTTTCACTACACAGCATGAAGCACATCGACCAAGAAAAACAACTACACTGACCAAATTAACTGCATGAAGCCTACAGTAGTATCGCTATTCTGGGCCTAATATTCAGTGAAAATAGCAGATCTACAAGCTCAGAACGTTGTTGTGAGCTTGTAAATTGGCTATTTTAGGCTAAGATACCTAGTAAAAATAGGAGGTTTAATCATAGTTATGTATTTGTTTTCACCTTCTATATTTCATAATCTACAGTATAGAGCCAGATGTCTCAGTGAGTATAATGTATCATTAAGTGTTTGTAGAATGTGGCTCTGGTAACGTTTGAAATCCAGCTACACGACCTGAATCAGTTCACAGTGGTTTATTTTGTTAGGTTTAGAACATCTGCTCTCATTAATGTCTTTACGATATTATCTCATCCGGACACCGTGCCAATTGATTGACTGGATGGTACTGAAATTCCAGTTTATTTTGGAGGAAGTACTGAAATCTATCCTCAAAACTGTTCACACTGACTTGTCATCATAACCCTGAGTACTGATACAAGTTGAGAATCCCTATAGAATATGCATTCAAATTCTATTTTTAGTCCATTAACGTTATATAATATCTCAACATTACATCTACTTTCCCAAGCAACTGAGTGTTCTATATTGAGATGCTGGTAAGACTCACTTCATGGCCTGGACCGCTGATCCTACAGTCCAGGCACATAGGCTCTAATGCAGCCTGATAGCGCATTGCAGGTTCGAGACCCGTTCTTTGCTGCATTTCTCTCTCCCTGTTTCCTGTCCATCTCCACTGTTCATTACCAATTAAAGGCAGGAAAGCACAAAAAATATAAAAAAGTTATAAAAAAGACTTTCTTCATCATATGGGATCTTTAACAGCATTTTCTGACTCCTTCATTTGCATTTCGATGGCAGTTCTAGTGGAAGTAGTACAGTACTAACTGTCAGGACTGACGGTTTAGGACCCAAAAGGAGACTCAAGACAATATCCAACTTCACAGGAGTTTTTTAACAGCCAAAAACTGAACAGGACATCACAGAGGAACATAGGTTACAATATGCCCAAACACAGGGCTTAAATACACACAAGGATAACGGGACAGAGGTGAAACCAACAGACAATTAAGACACGATTGGCTAAGGGACTAACAGGACACAGGTGGAGATAACTAATAATCACAGGGAGGTGAGACAGGACAGGAAACAGTAACTAGGTCAGACAGGAAAACACTAGGACATCACTACAAAATAAAGGTACAAGGAGCACAGGAAACAATACAACACAATAAGGTACCAGAAACAGTTCAAAAACAAGACAGAAACGCAGATCCTGACAATAACATGGAGACTTCAAAGATGTTGCCCAGGGCTGCTCTTCAGCCGTGGCCTGCCGCTTGACAGATGAAACATTGGTATATTCCAAATTAAATGTATTTCCCCATTCTATTGTAAGGAAATGCTGTGGCTTCTGGCAACAGTGGATTGTGTTGAGTAAGCTCCCTGTTTCCAGGTGTGTTATGGCTTCCTATCCTGTTGCACCAGCCATACACCATTGATGCGAGGTTTACCCATGGTCCCTGTGGGGACACAACTATCTGTCTGCTTGTCATCAAAGAAAGGAAACACAGATGGATATCCACCTGTGGTCTGGTCTTAAACCAGGAATAAAGTGCAGGGTAAAATTCTTTGTTAAGTTTAGCTATTTATTTTATTTTGTACTCAGAAATGTCCATGTAAATGCTTCATGGCAAATATAAAAGCTAGTAGAAAAGAGAATGCCCGCAACACTCCGGATTAAATAAAAGTCTCAAGGTGCACGGCCCAACAATATCATCATGAGAAGAAAACAGCCAGCCCGCAATAAACGTCCTTTCACATACAGTAGGTCTTTCTCAGCGTTCTGTCAAGAGAACAGGAAGTGAGGTTTAAATAGTGTACGATGCAGTCAAGACCAAATGAATACAGGTGTGTGCTGTCATCACCTTGAAAGCTAACAATAAGGCCTCTCTATAATATCAAATATGTACCAGGAAAGGACAATTACTATGTGATTTCAAATGCCACAAAGAGAAAAATCAACATTCACAAATCAAAATTGTAGGATAATGTACAGTAAGTCAAACATATGAATCATAGCCACATGAATGAAAGGGGGGCTGAGTGTAAACCTACTAGGTGCCTGAAAGTTTAGCTTTCTCACGCGATTCACAAGTTCACATTCACAAGTTCTCATAGATAGATAGATAGATAGATATATAGCTAGATGGATAGATAGATAGATAGATAGATAGATATATAGCCTACCTTTATTGATCCTGCGGGGGAATTTCAGTCGCACGGGGAAAAAAATAACCTAGAGTTAAAAATATTAGAGAGGGCCTTTTAACACACTACAATGATAACTACTGTCCCTATATGGAATTGTTTAGTTTATTCAATTAGAAAAGCCGATATGACTGGATATTTTTATATATAAGCTAGTCTATAAAGCTTAAAAATATCTGCTTTGATTGAATTTTGTTTTTTATTGAAGTAGGCATAATTGCAATAAAATACATATACACACATAAAATCAAATCAAAAGGATAAATACAATAAAGCCCAAAGGCTTTTGCCCTTTCATTCTCTCATATCTCAGTATACTGTAGCTTTTTCACCAGTAAACCAGCATAACTTGCACCTCCACACCCCCCAAACCCCTCATTCTCATAAATGATATGCCATGACATTTCAGCCATGTCTTCCACAACAGGACATCAACCTGGACTTGGTATCTTGGGCCCATTAATCTAGCTAATTGAATAAAGATGAAGAAACCGCTGTGATGCGAAAGGGCAGGAGAGTGTCTGGAGTGTGATTTAATGACCCAAGTGATTTATGGCTGGGGATAACACCCCCGCTTAGGGCTGCGTGGGTGGCATGTCAGAGGACAGCTCACAAAAATGCCCTTTCCAACGTTCTCCCTTCTGCAATCGGGGCAGACACCCTGCCGTACCGGGGCGTCGTAAATTTCAAGTAAGCGAGGGAGCTGGGCCAGGAAGCCTCGGCTGAGCGAACATACACGAGGAGGAAGGCCGGTCTTGTTTGAGGAAGGCTTTTAACTGCCTAAACTGTGTGTGACGTGTAGCAGGCTTTCCTCTGGCCAGAGTACAAAAGACCCTCACCTCTCTCCAACAGAAAGTGGAGAAAGGTGGAGAGACAGAACCGGAACGAGGTGGAGAGAGGTTAAGGGAATAGAATGGAGGACCTGGGTTACCAGGTCAGACCATCTGGGTCCGTTCTGCTGAACCCATTAAATGTGACAAATTAAAGGCCAATCTTGGGTGGAATATAATAGTAGTCTGCTATTTAAAGGCCCATTAGTGTAACAACACAATTTGTGTCGTGCGTTGTATGGCTGCTGTATTGGTTGCCATGAATGCACCTTTTGATAAACCCTCAAAAATTAGGGAACATAACTCAGTTTTCTGGACTGAATCACTCAGGTTGGGTGTAGATTAGGAGCAAATTGGTAACCCAAGAGTATCTAAACATGCAACATGCACATTTCAAATGATGAATCTGTACTACACTCCTGCATGCTGTTGCACCCCTCTCTCCTCGGAGGAAAGCAATGATATTCCAGATCCAGCAGCGTGATTACGTTGCATGATAATGACCCAGAGGTCCATCGCAGAGGGTAAATCAATTTTGCAGCCGAGGCACTCTGACACAGAATACCATGTTTGGGCAGAGACACACCGTGCCAAACACTTAGAAGGGAGGTACAGGAAAGGGTTAATGATTAACAGAGGAGCAGATGGACAGACAGTGGGTCCTATTTACCTTTACTTGCTCCATGCGGATGTGTCCAGCATAATGTTGCTATTTACAGGACGGTAAAATGCGCCTAGCACCGGGCGCTATCCGTTGCGCTCGTCGCTGCAGGTATTTAATGATTCATGGTGTGTTCTGGGCCGCGTTACATTCATAAAACCAATCAGAGTGTCTGCCTGGCGTGAGGTGCATTCCTTTGCGGCAGAGATCAGAACCCATGCTTAGCTTTTTTTGGGGGGGAGGGGCTTTTTTTTGCCTTTATTGATAGGAAAGTAGGCCGACAGGAAATGGGGAGAGAGATGGGGGGTGACACACAGCAAAGGTCGTCGGGATCAGGAGTCAAACCAACGACACACTGTAAAGCTGGATTACCAGCGTAAGTGGTATGCGCCTGGACCGCTAGGCCACCGGGCGCCCTATGCTTAGCCTTCTATAATTCTTAATCTAGCAGGGCGATGTGTGATTGCCTGCAATTTATGTTAATTTAGCAGTGGAACTTCAGGTCGTAACTTTAATTTGTGATTGCATACAATATACTGAGGTTCTTGGAGCATTAATTGATCCTTGGAGGCTTATCTTCTCAGCAAGCAGCTCACATGAGCCTGAGTCCCATGTTGCTGCATTAACATAGAACGGATAAGATGAGACCAGACCAGGCTATGGGAGAAGGACAGAAAGAAAGAGTTAGGAAACTGGGAGATACTGTGTGTGTGTGTGTGCGTGCGTGCGTGGGTGCGAATATGTGTGAGTGCGTGCTGTGGCCCATGCATGCATGCGTGAGTGCGTACACACAGGTGCATGCGTGCGTGCGTGTGCATGTGTCCAAGAGAGAGAGACAGAGAGAGATGGAGATAGAGAATCTAAGGTCAAATCAAAAAATGGTTTCCTGTACTGTGCTCCACTTTCACTTCCTCTGCTAAATTAGTTCTTGTACAAATGACCATCCTTCCCATGTTTGATTATACAGATTACCATGCAAGGGTGCACAGCAGAAGCTTGATGATCTTTATCACTCTGCTATCCAGCTTGCTACAAATGGTCATTGTCAGGTGAAACCTTGTATGTCCAAAATGGTTACTTTTCAGGAAATTCCATCAGATCCAACGTAGTCATTATTTAGTCACAAGCTCATGTTAATAGTTTTCATTGGTTCAATATTTACAAAACACACAGACACACATAATCATTGTTTCTTGTAGAGCTTGTACTGTAGATCAGCTATTTTTGCTACTTTTGTGTGACACTCTTGTACATGTAGGCCATTCATTTATGAAAAAAATCCTAAACACTTGAAATATGTAGACACAAGTTTTCCGCCCAACAGCGATAAAATGCTCCTTTTAGAACACACCACTGCACTATATATTGCTCTGTAGAATGGCCATGTTTAGTTACACACCCATTGGTTCATACAGTAAGACTCGTCTTGGTTTGCCCCCCCCACCTGTAATTTGTTGCATACAGTACCACATCTGTTTACAACACCCGCTCTGCATATCATATTCTTTCGAATGTTCCCAATATTTTCCACTTTGTTTACATTTAATTAACCTAATTCCCGAAACTTGCTCACAACATAATGTTTTTCTTGGCAGAGGACCAAAATGTGTATCAAAACAAACCCAAAGTGTTTATCTTTCTTTCTTATAGAAGCAATAGATGGTGCTACCATATCAGCACTGCTAGGCTCAATATACAGTAGCTACTTATACTCTGGTATGCAAGCACTTGAGTCCAATTCAATGTTTAATACTGGAGAGAAAGTTGTGTATTTTCATTGAAATGTGCTTAAAATATTATGAAAGTGATGGGAGTGTCCCTTTCCTCAACAGTAAACATGTATTCTTTGTCAACTTGTCCTGTTAAAACAAACTAATCCAGGTAGATTAACCACATGAACCCATATTCTGGGACTGATCTACAAGCTCACAATGTGTGTCTTGAGCTTGTAGATCAGCACATTTACGTAGAAGCGGAAAAAGGATTGGACCAAGTATAGAGCCCTGGTGGACCCCAGTCAACCAAGTATATAGGACAGCGGTTCCCAACCTTTTCTGAATCGGGCCCACTTGAACATCTTGAAAGTGGGCCCCAGCCTACAGTTTCAAGTTTCAACGTTTCAATTATTTTTGAAAACGTCATTACATAACAGTAGAATTATGATGTTTCTTAAAGATTCAAGAGGGCCACTCTAAGATAACTAAAAACCAATCATCAAACATCATTAAAAAAACAATAAAAAAGTTTCTATTACTTCTTGTAAAGATTGTATGCTCTTGGGAGGAACGACATCTGGTGCCTTTGTGCGTGACTCACAGGTTGTGTGAGTGTCCTCCCATTTCTTAAATTGTAGCGATTTGTATATTTGTAGACAGACAGGCTCTGGATCATTGGACTGGTCCCTTCTGTCAGCAGTCGATTGAATTCTCTTTGAGCGGCCTCCTCTCTCCTCGCCTCCAGAGTAGGGAAGGAATTAGTTATGCCAATGATGCGGCAGCACCTTCTCTGCAGACTTTCCAGATTCTGGATCAAGTGTTTTGGGAGGCCTGGGAATCACTGATATAGGGTATAAACCCTCTAGACTCTAGACTTAGTAAAACCTGAGTTGGCTCTGTACTTGGAGTGCTTTTTTTCCCGTCTACACCAAATCTCTTTGCCCAAAATAGCCGATCCAAAAGCTCACAACAATGCGTCTAATGTGTGATTGTAGATCTGCTATTTTTGGCTAATGTTTCCCTCAGATTATGGATGCAGGGGTTCGAGTGCTTAAAGGAACTGAACTGAGTGAGTGAGTGAGTGAGTGAGTGAGTGAGCACTGTTTGATTGCACCGCCATATAGAGCTCTGCCTTTCTCATGAATAATCAGAACCAGCTGCCTCAATTACTGAAGAAAGAGGAAGCGGACCACAGGAAGTCCTCCGCTGCGTTTACGGCTGCAATTGAACCAGCAACACACTGATCTGGTCTGGTCACACTGATCAAAAAGCTCTCTGACCTCCTCCACCTTCCAGACGCAGTCAAGACACCCACATTCACTCTCCACATTAAACACATCTAAAGCACAAAGCCCAACATGAAAACCTTTATACTGCTTCCATACCATGATGGGGTTTTTAGACCATTACAAGGTCAAACGATACATTTGCTCTCATAGTGAATGCTCCTTTACAAGACTTATAGCAATGCATCTGTTTAAGCTTGGATCGCTCTGCTGGTGTGGATTAGAAATGTAATATTCATCTGGGAGAGGGAAAAAAAAGTAATCACTGCTGCTGCTGGTCAATATCACCACCAGCATTTTATGAGATAAATGTGTGTGTGTGTGTGTGTGTGTGTGTGTGTGTGTGTGTGTGTGTGTGTGTGTGTGTGTGTGTGTGTGTGTGTGTGTGTGTGTGTGTGTGTGTGTGTGTGTGTGTGTGTGTGTGTGTGTGTGTGTGTGTGTGTGTGTGCGTGCGTGTGCGTGTCCGTGTGCGTGCGTGCCACTTGTGTGCCACGTGCGTGTGTGTGTGTTTGTGTGTGTGTGTGTGTGTGTGTGTGTGTGTGTGTGTGTGTGTGTGTGTGTGTGTGCGTATCGCATGCGTGCATGCATGTGTGTGTGTGTGCATGTGTGCGTGCATGCATGTGTGTGTGTGTGTGTGTGTGTGTGTGTGTGTGTGTGTGTGTGTGTGTGTGTGTGTGTGTGTGTGTGTGTGTGTGTGTGAGTTATACTGTACATAGATGCCCATGTGTGTTTTCCTTAAACTAGAGGCAAAAAGGTCAAACCATTATGGACTCTACAGCTCTAAACCCTTCTTTAAACCAGTAATAGCCTTTGAGTAATATTGGATTTTTATACTTCTCATCAAATTCTCATTTACTCCTGGCCTGCTGGATTTTGTAGGGTTGGAAGCATGTCAAACTGCAGCCAGTACAGAAAACAGTGCAGGTTCAGTTCATTTTTTCATTATACCAGTTACAATATAACACTAACATACCTGTGTACCTAAATACCTGTATACCCCGTTATAACATTTATGTCAGTTATAATACTCATCCCAGTTATAACACTAATTTCAAGCTTTAATTATGTTGGGAGAAAGCATCATACTGTACTGTATTGTTGTACCTGTATGCAACAGTTTCAGAAGATGAATTGCTCTTGTGAAATAGTATGAATGGTGTTAACAGACAGAATGCAGAACAACTTGCAGGTAAAAGACTGCATTTCTCCTCAAGAAAAAGGGGTCTCTCATCGTCTCTCTTGCCTTTGCTTACTCTATGTTACAATTATAAATCCTGTTCTGCTTTCATGTTGTGAAACATGTTTCATTGTGTAATTTAAGCCTGCATGACTCTGTAGAAGTCAAATGGAAGGGAAATGAAACATCCTACAGTACCAGAAAGGTCAGCTCAGGGCCTCCCTCTGTGATAACATTAGCTCTGAGCCCTAAGGTATGTCGCTCTTTATTAAAACACAGCTCTTGCTCTGCGAAGACCAGTGTTGTTGCATATCTATACACTTACTGTATTACATCAGATGATCATGAAGCCTGGAGGCAGGAGAAAAACCCACTATCCACTCGTCGGTCATTGAAACTAAAGGACACTATGATAATATCTAGGATGAAGAAATAATATTTTATTGCCATGCTACCAGGGTGGGTGGTATTTGTTGTGGGTACAGCACGGTACACCATTAGTAGCTCTGAGTACAAAGACAGAACAATAATCCACTCATAACATCCATCACTCACTGTACAATACAAGAAGAAATACATACAGATCAATTACCCAAACTTAAAGCAGTGCGTCACGCTGTGAGCTATTTTCAGCAAAAGCTTTCCCCACAATACGGACGCTTGGGTTTAAGTGGTTTAATCTAAATCAAGTATAAATTTGACTGAGCAACTTTCAGTTTCAGTTGAGTGTCTATATATACTTCGACTCGTACTGGGGTTGAGTACTTTGCCCACCACTGCCTTTAGTATCGCCTCAGCTCGCTTGGAACCTTGACCGGGGTAATACCAAAAAGTACCAGGTACTATCCAAAACCTTTGCCCAATGGAAAATCAAAAAAACTTAGATTTGAGTCGGTACCGTGCAGTGGAAAAGCACCAAGGCTCTCTTCCCCACATCTGCTTCTTAATAGATTGCTGTCTGTTCTTTAGAATTGATGCTTCTCTATACTTAGAATATTGTTGCTCTGTGGAACTTTACAGTGAACGCTTTACATCAATTACTCAACCTATTTGTTTTGGACATTGTACAATGTTCCCTCATTTTTTTTCCAGTCATGAACACTGAAAAAAAATCCCCCCCTCCCCTGTATTAGGTTGTCATGTGGGGCCCTATTACTGCATAACTCTATAAGGGGTACAGGGCACACAAGGTGAACATTTTTCTCTCTTCAAATTAAAAAGATAAGACCAGAAAGATAAGGACGGAGACAAATTCCTTTAATATCCTTTGCGTAACCAGGACACCTCACCTTGTACTCCTCAGAGAGATATTGTTCCATCAAATTGGATTATGGTTCTCTGGCTCGCAGACACATGGAATGACTTAAAGTAGCAACCATCAGGTCATCAGAGGTCTTTGAACATACTGTACTGTAAATGTAAACCATACAGAATGACAACAACTATGCATACAGTATATTCATCACTGGCTTTATTTTTCTTGGGGGAGAGGGGAGTGCCAAAATGATTGAGAGGGTCGTGAGCTTGCATTGATTGGTCAGCTGTCTTATCTTCCCTAGGGGTTATATGGCAGCTGACCAGTCAGGGCAGCTGAAGTTCCACTGGCCGCTGACCTGGCACCATGAGCGACCTCGATACTTAACCACTTAAAGCCTATAGTTGACGGGTATTCCCCAAAGCTCTATACTAGATGTTGTGAAATATATAACACCTAGTAAATAGTCACAACGCGATCAGCTATTTGAGCAGAATGTTCGCTCCAGAATATGTGGTTAAGGAACTCACCATTTCAAACATGGATGAAACCAATTGAATTCACAGCTGAGGATATACTCTGAAGTTTAACTGAGTGGAAAACTGTTACCTTCATCATGTCCGAGTGGATGGGCTACTGATTCTTCTACGAATCCATGCTCAACACTGTGTGTGTGTGTGTGTGTGTGTGTGTGTGTGTGTGTGTGTGTGTGTGTGTGTGTGTGTGTGTGTGTGTTTGTGCGTGTGCGTGTGCGGGTTTGGGTGTGTGTGTGTGTGTGTGCGTGTGCGTGTGCGTGTGCGTGTGCGTGTGCGTGTGCGTGTGTGTGTGCGTGTGCGCATGCGTGTGTGTGTGTGTGTGTGTGTGTGTGTCAGCCCATCAGTATGTCATACTTTGAGTGAGACATATGAGAAACATATTGAGTAAATCTTTGATTATGTTTTTCAATCAACCCAGTGGTCTCCCGGGGTCCGTACGTACAGTTGTAATTCAAACTCAGAACATGTTTTATGGAAAGGTCTTGGATCAAACACAAAAGAGTAAACGCTGCACTACACTTAAAATCCAATTTCTTAGGATCTAGCTAAGAAACATTTAGACATTCCACAATGATAATGTGGTCAGGAGCATCTGAAAGAGGCTCCCAGGGTGAGAATAGAATGGAGGATGTTTAAACTGTAATTCAGCTCTGACACACAGGACAAAAAAGAGAGGGACCAACCTCTCGAAAACAAGTTTTGTCTTGGCCACAAGAATGCAAGTGAACAGTGTGTTTTCAATTATATGAAACCAGCCCGACCATAGGCCTGCTTCATTTGGCTGCCTGTCTCGGAGCCAGCATGACGCTTCTTCACAATAAATCACAGCGTTGTCATTTTAATGCCTAAGCAATTTCAAAAGATTTAATTTTGGAAATAAAACATGACCTTGGTCCTCCACAGAGACTCGGAGAGCCAGCAAGACATGTCGCTGGTTTTTGATTTTCAGATCAAACTGGAGTATCGTGGATTACTGGCTGTTCACATATAGGCAGTCTCCTCAGAGGAGACATTTCATAAAAAAAATTAATAAATAGAGGGTAACAAAAAAAGGACCAGTTTAAGCCCTATTTAAAAACAAACATATACAAGCTCATAACACGTTGCATTGCATTGTATCTCGCCTTTCATTTTGGGTGTGTGGTCATTTGTTTAAACCCAAGTTTGTTTTGGTATTTTTAGCACCCTCTGGTGGACAGATTTTGGACATAGTGACATACATGCGTACCTACCTACCTACGTACCTACCGTACCTACCTACCTACCTACCTACCTACCTACCTACTAGTGATGCGCGGGTCGGGTCTTTTCATGACCCGCCCCGCCCCGCCCCGCGACGGAACCCAACCCGCCTCAACCCGCCCCGCGAACCCATATATAAATCTACGGCTCAACCCGCCCCGCGACCCGTGATTTTTTTTTTATTCTGTAAAATCATGGTTAGAAAATAATCCCCAAGTGTATTCAAACTGTTTTATTGTTAATATTCTTATTCTTATTAGGAATAAAGACAAAACAAGAGCATGTTATTTATTTATTTTTTGCGTGTGAGAGCGCGTGACCCGCTCACCCGCAGCCCGCATAATGTTCTCAGAAATTCTGACTCGACCCACCCGCGCCGCGGGTTGACCCGCGGGTCCCGCGGGTTACGGGTCAACCCGCGCATCACTACTACCTACATACATACATACATACATACATACACACAGACAAATAGACCAACAGAAAGCCTAATTTCAATAGTTTTTCATCTCTTTACTTCTACCATGTCACCTTGTTTAGCTCCCCCTGCAGACAGGACCTGTCCTGCACTACTACAACATTACCCACAAAATAAATGAGAAACAATAGGGCATAATGACATGCACTCATCCTACTATAATTCTAGTAACCTCTGTGCGTTTGTAGTGGTGGTGGTGGTGAAGACACCCGGTTCTCCTCACTGGCTGGACCAATTGCTCTGATTTTGCTCACAGCCATTGACCATTACCATCTGAACTTAACTGTGAAGCCCGTTTTTCAATTTCATCAAATCTCAGCTTCTTATTAGCGTTTTTGTGTCAAACACTGTCGCCATGGTTACGGGGCTGCCCAGCTATGGGACGAACTGCCTCCCGGGTTGCCAGATCATGTGCGCATATCCCCCCACGCATGCGTCGACCGGGTATGGTCTAGTGAGAATAAAGCTCGGATGGTGTTTGCTTAGTGACAAAAACAATAACGGATTCATGAAAATGTCTCAGGCTTGCGGTGCAACCAGCCTCCCAAAAGACCCATCACCCAGCAAATCTTTCCCAGGCTCTCCCTGTGCCAGACATGGATCTACTTAATTATTTCACATATTGGGGCTGTCAGGCAGAAACCTTGTATGTCCAAAACCGCTACTTTTCAGGAAATCGAAAAAAGAATGTTGTCTTTTTTTAATCCAATGTAGTTACTAACTCTTGTAAAAACTTTCCATTGGTTAAACTACAGCGGGCACCGGCCTACTCGGGAACGATGCAAGTAAGGAACGATGCAAGTTGGAAATGCATGCCCCACCCAGTTATGCTATACCCGTTGTATACCGTTGTCAGAGAGTACCCATTGTGTACCGTCTGTCCCTTTTATGCCCATATACTGTATGGAGTTCTGCAGGCATGCCCAAATATGAAGGCTAAACCAGTCTATGTCATCATATTGATATACCCGTTGTATACCGTTGTCAGAGAGTACCCATTGTACCGTCTGTCCCTTTATGAAGTTTTCTGTGTCAGGCAAGCCCAAATATGAAGGCTAAACCAGTCTATGTCATCATATTGATGACATATGCGTACTCCATATATGGGCATTTGCAGATATATCGATATTTTGGGGAGCCACCAACTTCCCACTTGCCGATCTCACCCTTGGGTCCGCACTGATATGCACACGAGTTTGAAGTTGGTCGCATATGGGCAACTCCATAATATGTATGCTACATAGCGGTCAGATCGGCGCTTCTGGACAACCGGATCTCCATATATGCCTATATGGGCATATCTGTCGGATCGGTGGTTCTTGACAACCTACAGACGGACAGAGAGATGTCGCACATTTATAGTAGGATATTAATACAAACCCACAGACAGAATTAAACACACTTACTTTCAACATAACGAATAGTGAAAATCACACATATGTACATACATTGTGATCTTGTAGATCGGCTATTTTTACTACTTTGCGTGACTCTCTTGTAAGATGACGTAGGGCATTCATTTATGAAATATGGATATACAAGGTTTCTGCCCGACAGCAACGATATGCGGTGAGCAACGGAGCACAATGTGTGTTTTCATGCTCATCCATTGTGGGCTTGTTTTGTGTTGGTGTGCCCTGTGCCTTCAGGGTTTGTCAGAGCCAGTAATTTCCCCTGGGTGTCTTGGAACATGCATGGCTGTCCGTCTGTCTCTACCTCATAGCTGGGAAAGTGGCCACCTTCTCCCAGGCAGACATCTCGTACCCACTGCCTTGGCTCGAGGGCCGGCTCCCAGTTCCCAGTCCAGCTTCCAGGTCTCCATGGAGGTCCCAGCTTGGTGTTGTGGTGGTGACAGAGGATGGATTGGGCAGGGGCGCCGTTTAGGGTCCCAGGGGATGGCAATTGCTACCCCCTAGCGTTCCCTTTTAACCCCACATTCAGATCTTTTATGCATTTTCTCCATCTCTGAATGTCTTTCTGCGGATTGGCGCTGAGTGCATCTCAATCCATGGCCATCGATCTACATGTGACAGCATTTTATAGACGCTTATTTTCTTGTCTGCAACAATACATTCATCCCTATTTTGGGCATTTCATTATAGGGAAGAACTGCCACAAGCTCACTTCGAAACACCTTGCGAGCTTGAAGATTGGCTATTTTCACTATTTCTGAAATAGGCTTAAGTGGTCACCTTTTTTGACACCCTCTACTTTTTTTCTGAAATGATGCCTGTGGGATGGGGGCAGGACAAAGAGAGAGGTATTTGAGGGGGTATTTCCTTTCATGGCTTCCTCCCTTCTCATTTTCTCCTCATTATCAGGATGTGTGGTGCCAGCCAGGAGACCCCTGACTTGTGTGATCTAACCAAGCTGTGTGACAGGAGACACAAAGTGCTGACGGAAAACAAAGAGTGGCAGTTGATCACTTCAGGTCAAGAGGAGGAGGTGTGGTCTTGATTAACCATTCCAATGTCGCCAAGTGTTTGAAGAAAGAACACTGTTTTCCTATTTCTACTAAAATATATATATTTTTTATACAAACAGGTTGGTTGCCTTAGTTTTGTTCCATAATTGTCTGCACCAATGGGGGATTTTAAATCAAGCAAGACTTCTTGGATTTTTGCTCTCGGGATATTTATTCATTTAATCCCCCTCCCCCCCAGAATAAGCATCAGCATTCAGAGAAAACACACAAAGACTTTTCCGCCTCTACACCCACACACCAGTCAAACACAGATAAAGATAGCTGTGATGTATCATTTACAGCAGCACTGATTCTCATAAGTGGGGTCCGGGACCCCCAGGGGCTTTTGACGGGGTTCCGGGGGATCCCCAGCAAAATGAGGAAACTTTTAAACACTCATATCCTATTTAATGTTTTCAAATATTCAAAAATAGCTTTGTGAGCTTGTGGATCTGCTATTTTCAAAAAGATGTTGACAAATGTTTACTAATGTTCTCTTATGGCACAATGTAGTTTTTCAACTGTGGGTCCGCAGCCAAATACATATGAATTTTGGGGTCCATGACATGAATTGTTTTTTCAAATCCATTGATTCACACTACTTACTCACTGCATCCATACGTCCAGGCAGCTGTAGGCTGCTGCAACCCCACAACCAGATTGCAACCTGTGTTGGCTTGACTTTGATGTGTTGTCAGGCCTCGGCCAGCACATACGTACGGTATATATACTGCCAATAAAGATTCTAGCAGAGCACAAAGTGTGCTATAGAGCCAGCCAGTATGGCTGCTGTGGGAGATGGAGTGGTTTCTCTGCCATGGATATCCACAGCGCAGTGGGACAGAGAATGCGCTCCCATGCACACACAGAGAGACACATTCCAGAACCTTGCACGCATCGCTATGGAAACCATCAATCTTTATTCTCAGGGCTTTTGTCTTTCTAAACATAGGCTGAGTGTTTTGATTTCTCTCACACAGGAGAATGGCAAATTCAATTGCACACATTGCTAGTTGCTTGCAACAGTTATTTGTTATTTTGTGAATGAATTGCAAGCCTTCTTGGTTGCATGTGAATGTAAATGAGTTATGCCAATAGGTCTCTGCATCGTTTTAGCCTATATGCATTTAGAATCCAATTATTTCCAGGTTGTGATTTGGTAAATTGAGTCACACTACATGTGTTCATCTTTGTTTACAATTTAGGCATCGTCCAGAGCGACTTAACAAGTGTGAGATCAGAATAAGCACGAACCCAGTCAACAAACTACAAGGTAAATAGTTATAGTAGAGTGCAAAGAGAACAATGTAGTGTCTCAAAGAAACTAGGATACCAGGTAAACAATGAATATCTGTCTAACAACGTGCTATCTAAAAATATATTCTTAACAGTAGTGGTTGAAATAACAAAAATAAATAAACAAGTAAACAACATATATATGATTGTTTACCTTCAGGATAAAAGTAGACAGGGCTCATGGATTACGGATTAAATCAAACAAAGTGGCGCCCAGTAAAATAATCCTGTTGACAGTTTTTGTAAACACAAGAAAATGGTTCAATGAATCCAATTTCATTTACAGTCCAGTGTTAGGATTGTAAATGTTAAAAATGGGGATTTTCTTTTCTGGGCAACGTTAATGAGGTTTACCAGTCCCTGCAACCCAGAGGTATTGTGGTCTCCTGTAGAGCTTAAGATACTCTCCTATAATTCTTTGAGGAAAAATATGACCATTAAAATCTTATGAGACATACTCTGTATGGATGGTTACAGTAGCAGCAGTGCCTCTGGGTAGCAACCATCAACCACAAGACAACAAATGTTATTCTGATGCCGTGCACATTCACCACTGATACTTTGACAAATGAATGTTTTAAGGGAAAGCTGCAGCTGAATGCTAAGATGTTCTGTTTTCTCAGATCCTAATCAGTGATATTTCTGTGGCAAGGAGACGTTTCTGCTTCCTCCATGTGTCATGACCTTGTATTTGGATTTCATTACAACTGTCCCTTTGTCCCTGAATAAACAGCATAGATCAGGACCAAATCAGCCCAAAGGGGGTCACATTGAATCAACAGAGGCTGAACAAGGTTGAGATGGTGATATTTGGTGAGCAGCAGTGATTGGTCAGTGGGGAGTGGAATTCCAGAATGAGCTCATTATGCTGTCTTGACCTGCAGGGTCAGCAACAGGAAGGAAGCCGGACACAGCACCAAAATGGAACTGAAACCTTTTTTTCCCCTTCAAATGGACTGACTGTGTTTGGCTGCTGGGAAAAGGAAGGAATTGTATTTTGTGGATTCTTGGCACTTATATTTAAAGGCTGCTGAACCGGTTTGTACAGCAAGCATGTTATAAGTCCAAATGTTGTCGATCATCTTTATTTGTTAATTCTGGCATGTGATCATTGAACAGGGGGTCATTTAATTCACTGTGCGGTAAAACAGGTCTCCACATCACACATTTAGCACATGAATGAACAAAACAAATTCCACCTATTTCATCTAATGGTGGCAGCATATGTTACATTAATATTGGTGAACTATCAATTTCTGTTGTGCAAGGAAAGTTCGGTCGAGGATAATATAACAAATATACAGCAACTTCCCCTAATGCTGTACCGGGGCAAATGTTTATACATATTAAACCGATTTAAAATTATGGACATTATTTGGACTTATATCCCTGGTATCTATACAAAATACAGCTTTCCTACAAGGTAAATACAATTTTAACATGCACACTCATTTAAGTGATATTATTATCCTCTGCATGGTTAAATCAATTCTTAAAGGACAACTTTAGTTTCTTACAACCAAGGTTTAAGTTTTAGATTGTAATTAAAGTAAATCAAATATGAGTGTTAAAATGTTTAAATGTACTGCTTTCTATAGTTTTAGCAATTTTCGCGATATTTTTTACAGTGGGCGGGGGCATTCTGTCCGGTGGCTAAATATGACTTTTTTTACACAATAACCCTGTGTTTTCTTTATTATTATTTACAGTAGCTCTTCTAGCCCCCAATAACTCACATCTGGCCATCAAAGACCACAGGACCTTTTTTATTGTGTAAAAAAGGCATATTTAGCCACCGGACAGAATGCCCCCGCCCACTGTAAAAAATATCGCAAAAATTGCCAAAACTGTAGAAAGCAGTACATGAAAAAAAAATAACACTCATCTTTTATTTACTTTAATTACAAGCTAAAATATAAACCTTGGTTGTAAAAAACTAAAGTTGTCCTTTAAATCTACAACTGCTGCAACAATGGTCACTCTGTATCTGGGTTCATCTTTTGTTTCACATCTATTACGTCCTAAAAAACAATCCAGAACAATCACTGTGGCTTGAAACTTGAAAGTCATCTACCCCTGCTATTTTATTCTCTCATATAAAGCATATATTAATGTCATATACATATAAATCTCAGTGTTTTACCAGTTTTTTGGGGACCCACTTGCGATATCCTCACGGCCTACCAGTGGGCCCCGGCCCACAGGTTGGGAATCTCTCACCTATAGTGGCAATAAACATTTGCAGTATATGGTAAATGCCATGTCCTGCAGGCACATCCATTGTATTGCCTGGGCTCCAAGAGTCACTGCCTTAATGAAAGAGATAATTTGTAGACATTTTGCTTCTAATTGTGTTCTGAGAGGGTTCACTGTGGTGTTGTGAGGCAGTTCTGAGACATTTAAATTCACTGTGAAAAATACAAGGACGTCCCAATGAGTCAGATCTTTTGTGGTTTCATCTCAGACCACCCTGAGCTTGCACGTCTCACAGGAGCCCTGATCAGCCTACACTTTGTTACTGTAATCGATCTGTACATTCACAAAATCTGTGTGTCCATGGATCCACAGGTGTCTGTCTGTCTGTCTGTCTGTCTGTCTGTCTGTCTGTCTGTCTGTCCCATTTGCCAATTTTAATATAGGATATATATATATTTCTTCTGCCATTCTTTTGAGTTTGGCACAGTTTATAACACAGTTGGTTAAAAATATTGTTTTTTCAGTGCAGCATGGCCAAAACATCATTATCTTAATGCATATTTTATATAATATGATGAGCATACAGCATTCTCTCTAGCACGCTGAATACAGTAATACTATGTAATGTATTATGCCTCAGCTGTGCATTGTTAATGAGAGCTATTGTCACACCATTATAAAGTTAAACTAGTTCATGTTGAGAAACTGGGAGAGGAAAGTAGAGGAAACAGCATTGCATGTGTGCTGCTCTCATTTATGAAACCATCTAAAACCCCTGCAGCTTAGCACCAGGATTTACACATACTTAACATGGAGACTACGGTTTACAGTAGACACTCATTGTGAATTCCTTTGGAAAACATCCGCATGGTTTGTGAATTTAAATTATTTTTTTATTGCCCGAAGATGTGAGTAATGACTGTAAACTGGCTGCACCTCCCACGCGACCAGACGAGCAAGTTATTAAGTGTCTGATGAAGCCTTGAGGAGAGAGGAGAGGAGAGGAGAGGAGAGGAGAGGAGAGGAGAGAGAGGGAAGGGAAAGATTTAGTGAGTGTGGAAGGAAGGAAAGAGGAAGGTTAAAGTGAGTCTGGAGGGATAATTAAGGGATAATGGACATCAAGCTGACCATTACTGAGAAATAAACCCCGACATGAAGCACATACATGCAGAGCTGATCAGGTTTGTGAAATTATCAGGACGACTGCACTGCTGGAAGTTGAAGGACACAGCAGTACAGCATCTCTCAATGCGCAACTTTCAGGTTAACCTTGCAGGGGTGTAAATCTTAAGAATTGTGAAATATACTGTAACAATATATAACTCTAAGTTTAACATTGAACAGTTCTCAGGCTTTCTACAACCAACTCCTGTCAGAACCAAAACATGACCTCTGTATATTTACAGTTAAATGTTTTATGTATCAAATCAATGTCTGGACCAACCTGATCCTTTAAATGTCTATATTTGATTATGATGAAATAATAAGAGCAGCATATTTTTCCTAGTGGAACAACTAATCAGCTTTGGTTAGATCTTCAATATTTCACGACATATTGAAAATGGCACCAGCTTGTTGTAGCATATAGTCATATTAAACATGTGGAGATGGTTATAGTGGTATAAAAGTATTGTAATGGATTTATATAAAATCTTGTGTTCAACAACTGACCTTCAACACAGTCAACAAAAACATCGAATATATGTCAAAAATGGCAGTTTTATCAATCTGGTATCAATGTCGTCTTAAACATTAAAACTGAAAGATTTTGATGTCAGACTCATCATTGTAAAATATGTCAGCCTGATAACCTATTCTACATAACTTTGACCTTTTCAGCTGGTTATCAACTTCAGGAAAGTGATTGTTACCACATAGGTTGCAACACGTTGCAACCTTTGACTTAACTGTTTTAAGGTCACCCTGAGGTCTTGTTCTCCAAACGTAGATGAATACAAAATTGTTCAAATCCTTCATCTGTTCTGTTCGAGACATGGATCAGGGTGTTGCACACTAGGTAGATCAAACACAGGTTGAGCAATCCAATTCCATCTTTATTTCAAACTCGAGGTCCATATCGTCTGTTGTTGTTATACTGTACTTGTCATGTCCGTGTAAGTGCGAGGGTCCGCGGACAGCGACACAATGTGGTACTAGTTTGTGTCTGCAGACATGAACTCATTCAAGAGCTCAATACGAGGCATAATCCTTCACTTGTTCTTCCAGACAACAGGGAGATTTTTGAGAAGAGGTCTACTGTCCTACTTATCTCTACCTTGCGTCAATTATTTCTGTGCATTCCTGTTGTTCTCTAAAGACCTCAGATGCTAATCATTTACTTAAGCAAAGCTTTGAGCAGTCTTTTTTTCAGGTTTTGTTTGTATTCCGTTTAACAAACATGCCATTGGACATCACTTCAATTTCAAATCCTTTATTGTCACATAATATGATACAGCTGGTAGCGACGGAACTCCTCTAAACCTGTCCTCAAACAGAGCATATATTTGTCTTTTATAGCACATGTGCAGTGCACACGGTCACAAAATCTGGGATGCACGTGGATATCCCTGCGGACATGAGATGGTGCCTAAATTTACCTCATATGACTCGGCTACGCGGAGTCGCGGTCACAACAAGTATAATTTGGCCTTAACACTGACACTTGAATCAATTTCACACATGTGCAAAGTCATTACACACAAAGTGCGACTTATTCAAACTCCCCCTTTAATCAGGCTGTGGAGGGGTGCATCCCCGGGGCTTTGAAATTCGCAGTGCAAAGAAACGAGGAGGCGCGGTTGTGATGGAACCAAGTTCTTGTTAGCCACGGAGGCAAGGTGGAGTTTGAACCTCAATGGACGGCATGGCTGGCTGGTGTCACCGTAGTGCACGCTGCGCATCATGCTGCTCCCACACACATTCATGAGCGAAGTGATTGGCTGCGCTGTTCTCTGTGTTGCATATCCTCATGCACGTGCACATGCATGTATTTCAAGTTACATAGACTCACGTGCACGTGCACTGCACATGACATTACACCCACATCTAACACCTGCATTGGCTACTGGCGCGCACACTGGCGCATACTGGCGCACACACACACACACACACACACACACACACACACACACACACACACACACACACACACACACACACACACACACACACATCAGCTGCTGGGAGAGAGGCCAGCCATGCCGTGGAGAGCAAACAGCTGCTCTGTCGTATCATCTTTCAATCCCACAGTGAAAGAGTAGCTCTCAGGACCTGCTAATGTCCATGTAGATACAGTCAAAACTGAAATGTCGGGGCTCCCCGCAGAATGTTAATTGATCTGGACAAACAAATAGCTTAGAATGGCCAGAACAACACACAGGAATCTCTTAATGCTTTAGTCAACATGTTAGGCCTCATGTTACATTACCAAAAGTAGATAATTGACCTGATCAGCAATTATATTTCTGTATCAGCCATCCATTTTCCGGGTGGTGCGGAAAAGATAAATTACATTTTAAAATGACCACCGGTTTAGAGGGGGATGAGAGCAAACAAAAAAGCATTTCCAAGAAACTTGGTAGGTCTAACCAGTCAGGCAGAGCTAGGTGAAGCCTCAGTGATGCAAAGGTCAGAAAGGTTGTCCAGGAGAAGCTGATGATTGAGTGTCAAATGCTGCGGGGAATGCGTGCAGCCTGGGCAGCATGGAGTGCTTTTGTGACTGAGAGAAGTACTGTTTCCCTGGAGTGGGCTGGCTTGAATCCTTACTGGTTGGGATCCAACAGGTTATTCTGTGAGGGGTGGAGAGAAAGCTGTATAGAAACAACTCATTCAAGAGTTTTTGAAAGAAAGCAATGTAATCAGTCTGTAGGCATTGAAGGGTCAGTTTTTTCCTAAAACATTTCCTATTAACAAATGGTAGGCATATATAACCAACTGCATGCTAGTCTAAGTTATGACCAGGAAAGATGCAACTTGTGACCTGGGTGACAATTGAGTTGACAATGTTCCACTCCAAGAACTCGTTGAACTCTTGTGCGGAGGCTGCTGACATTAAAACAATTTAGGAGTGAGAGGATTGTTACATAGAATGTTTTCCAGGAATAAGCCTAGTCTCTAAGAAGACAAGTCTCCAGACAATATGTACTACTTACAAATAAAAAGTAATCTACATGTGTCTAAGTGTCCTGACTAAGACACTTGTGTGTACCGTACTGTGTACTGTGACAGGTTTTACCTGCTGTACTTTGAGCGTCCATGTCTGCCTCGTACACCAGTACTGTAGCCACGAACAGCCGCCTCTTGAGATCATCTCTCAACTCAGATATCCACACTCGTATCCCACGAGACATTCTAAATCATGTTTTATTTTGTCCTATTGAATCTAATTACTTTTTAAGGTTTCCAAATATTTTGCACAAGCAGCAACTTTAGGCTTGTGCAAACTCTAGGCAACTTTTAACTTGTTTTCTTGCATTGTGCACTTCAGTTACAATTAATGTATTATTTTGTTTTGTTTTGTACTTTGGATAATGTAGGGGTCTGGTACCATAAACCAGCTTTTAATTCTTATTTTTGTAAAGGCTGATTGATGTGCTTTTGCTACTTTATAATTGTATATACAAATAAAAATTAAGAAATATATATTAAATAAATATGAAATATATAATATAATAATGACATATGAAATATGTCATTTAAATTCCCTGGCTGATTTTTCTGTTTCCAGTCGGCCCCTGTAGACGGCTGAAGTGACATTTCAGAAGACTTTCAGAGAGATCTGAGCTTCTCAGCATTCATTGACCAGAGTTTGAACAAGACAAGTTCTCTGGCTGACATCCCTTCAACAAACTGAAAGAGTAATATTACGTTTTCTTATCTAGAGTTTTAATAGGTAGGATAAGTGATTTTCTTTGGTTAAAATAAGTGTTAAATTGCTCTATATTCTGAAGTACTCATTGGCATAGAGTGTTTGTTCAGTAACAGTCTGAGTTTCCATATAACTGGGGTCTCCCCATCTCTCCAGCTCCTTATTAAACATGGGTACTCTCTCTTGATTGACTGAAATCTTGCAACCCACCTGAAATTTTATTTTGAGGTGGGGAGACCCCAACCTTTTAGAAACATTTATATTTAAAGGTAAGTGACTTATTAAAGCACTATATTGATTGTAATCATTGTTATAGTGTTTGTTCAGTGGCAGGGGTCTCAGTCTGCATCTCTCCAGCTCTTTAACACACAGGAAATACATTTTCAGGTGGGCATTTATCAGCTTAATTGTTTTATTTTTTACAGCTTATTTCTTTGTCATCACTTCCAAAATCATATGTGTCCTGTGTGAGTTCTCTCTCATGATTGGATAAAATTGGTATCCCGACCTAAAAATGCATTTCCTGTTTAATAGAGAGCTGGAGGGACGGGGAGACATCGTCGTACCACCAGGTCCCTGCGGTCCGTGGGCCGCGGGACCCCCCGACTTAACGCCCGCCGAGGGGTGCTTAAGCGTGGTTCCGTGGGACCGGCCGGTGAGCCGGGTCCGACGCAAGTCCACAATAGTCCCAGAGGCGCGCCTCGCAGTTGGTACCACCAGGTCCCCGCGGTCCTTGGGCCGCTGCCCCCTGTTACTGAACACTCTGTACCAATGATTACTATCATTATATAAAGCAATGTAACACTTATTTTAGCAATAGAATATCACTTACCATACCTTTAACTTACATCTTATAAGGAAGTCAAAGGGGCTTTTATCGGGCTGAAAATTTGCCCAAAGATTGTTGTCACATATCGTAGATGTCATAAATGTCTGATGGCCACATGAAGTCCACATGAGAGTAACGTCGTTCCCATGTGGATCCCAAGATCCATATGATTTTATTTATATACTGTATAGAGTGTTTGCTCAGTAGGGGTCTCCCCATTTAAGCTCTTCAGTAAATACATTTTCAGGTTGGGATACCCATTTTATCCAACCAGGAGAGAGAACTCCACAAAGATTTATCAGCTTCATTTTATACTAGTGTTCCAGTTCCAATTTTGTCTTTTCAAGTAAAATATTTTAAAAAGTCACATATTGAGGGGCTTCTAAACATCACATAACCAAAGACTATTTCACTTGGAAGCATAGGGTGCTCCACAGCCTGTAACTGGCTTCCAACATTTGTAGGAGGGGCCTATTTGTAATTTAATACAATTATTTATTTATTTATTTTGTTACATAAAATGCCATCATAATAATGAAAGCAACATCCAATCATTAATTCCCAAATTGGAATAGCACGTTGAGGGGCCTCTATAGAGAGCACCTCCAAAAGCTTTTACTACTTTACTTTTCTCCCCACAGCTTCCTCAGTTACTGACCACTGTAACCCACGACCTACACAGACCGGGGTGCTCCACCCGACCTGGCGGAGATATACGCTCTGCAGAGCACCACTTTCTAGTCTGTTTATTAAAGAGTTTGCGAGTCAGGGAGATCTTAAAGTAGCCTATGATGACAAAAGTCACATTTGCTAGTGTAGAAGTTAGAGCTTACGCTTTTCATGCGTAAGGTCTTGGGTTCAAACCCTGCCTGGGCCGATGCCAGCTAAGGGCGTGTGGTCGCAATGAGTTCTTTATGCCAAATCAAATGAGTTCAGATCTGAGCCAAGACTCCCGCAGAAGGTGCGTCTGAAGCCTGTCCTGGGCAGGAGTCTCCAGATGTAAAAACAGATGATGATTGCTATTGGAATATAAATCTATAACACCTATTTGAAAAATATATCCCTTTAATTAAGACGTATTGGAAGTATTGATGTGTGAAATGTTTTATCAGCTGTATTTAGGTCATTATATATGCTTATGGAGTCTTACTGTTCCCTAGAGGAGGATAATAAATGTAGCAGTTAAGAAATGGTGTGATAAAACACAAAGCATGTGTCTTTGTTTTGTTATTTTGGGTTTTAGGACGTTGATGGAGATTATGTCACAACTGTTGTCTATCATAATAACTCATCTGGCTCTTTCGGGGAGGATGAGTATGATGACTACAAGGATGAACATGCTGAACTCAGCAACCCACTCTACATCATGTCCCTCATCCTTTACTGCCTGGCCTTTGTGCTTGGTGTGCTGGGGAACGGAGTTGTCATCTGGGTGAGGGTGACAGGCTTCAAAATGAAGAAAACCATTAACACCATTTGGTATCTCAACCTCGCCGTGGCAGCCTTCCTCTTCTTAGCACTTCTGCCCCTGAGCATCACATACATAGCTATGGGCTTACACTGGCCTTTTGGCAAATTCATGTGCAAATTGAGCAGTACGATTCTCTATATAAACATTTAGTTTGTGTCTACATTTTGATGGTCATCAGTGTTGACAGATGTGTTTGTGTGGTGTGGCCCGTTTGGGCCCAGAACCACCGGAGCATAAGAAAGGCATCTTGTGTGACTCTGGGTGTCTGGAGTTCTCAGCTCCCCTGAGTTCATCCTTCTGGACACAGGGCCCTCCTTACACGATGATGAGGACATCATTGACTGCTTCAACAACATTGCATTCTCTGATGACTACGATACACCCGCAGTGTTTCAGTTGTGGAAGTTTCGATATCAGGCCGTGATCATCACTCGCTTCCTCACAGGATTTGCGGTCCCTTTCACCATCATTGTCTCCTGCTACGCTGGGTTTGCGCTCATCCCACTACTCCGACTACGTGGCTTCCGCGTGCGGTTAGGGTTAGGGTTAGGTATAGGGTTAGTAACCTCAGGGGTCACCAGTCGTAGCAAAGAGAATTCTTTCTCTGATGCAGAGGTTATAGGGTTGTATTTGATTTGAATCTTAATATGCAGCACAATTGTAAATAGCATTTGTTCTCAGCACATTATCTGAACATTTAAGCGATGATGAAAAATATCCAATAGAATATCTTTCAATTAGAGTTTGAAAAATAAAAATAAATACTGCATTGTTTACATGTTTGTTGTGTTTGTTCGTTTTGGACACTGGTTATTTGGCAGGAATATAGCCTGGTGTACTAGTAATAAAGTAATAAAGAAAAGTAAGTGTCGTTATGCAACATGATGTGTTCTATCAAGTTTTCTATTTACTTGCATCTACAAAATTGTTTTGTGACCATGTTTATAATGCTTATATTCTAAAAAAAAAGTTTCACAATGACATGCAGAGTTGATAAGGTATATAGGGAAAAAGCAATCAATGTCTATGATAAGTTTGTTTTTCAACACATAATAATTTCTTAACGAAACGAATACAAACAAACACATCTAGTTAATCTATTTGCGTGACATTATTGGATGTATGAATTGGTTTGTAATGAGTGTTTGTCATTGTTTAGGTAACAGATATCTGCTCTTTCTTATGGGCCGTCCACATATTGTTCATCACTGTCATTGTTATGGTTGTGGTGTGGTTTCTACCAGCCACTTGACTTATTTTTAAAACAATATATTTATAGTTATATAAATGAGTTCTAGTTCTACTTGTAGTTATACTGCTTGGTGTGGACGAGCCATTACTTCTTTGGTTTCATCACCCCGCTTGTTGTGGAAAACCAATTTGATACAATCAGGAGAGAGAACTCATGCAGGATGCAAGCTAAACAAGTGGAATTGGAAGTGATAAAATGGGTTCTTGGGTGATTGGATGAAATTGTGTTTTATGATTACTAAAGAGGTGGAGAGATGGGGAGAATCCTGCTACAAAACAAACACTATAGCAGTGATTAATATCTGAATATAGAGCTTTTTAACATTTTAGCAAAAACTGAAAAAATATCCCTCACAACATGTTGTTATCATGAGTTGCCCATTACTCATATCCTTGTTTTTAACTCTGGCCATGAGTCATATACTGACCATGTTTCTGTCTTACACTTACTGTAAAAGGAGATCTGCTGTTTTTGTATTTGTCTTATATTGTTAACAAGGTCTATTCTATACATGGACCACAGTCAATTTAAAATGAAGGCAAAAAAATGTTTTAGGTAGTAAGAGTGTGTGTAAATTTGTTCGGTCACCCATTCACTTTTATACAGTGTGCATCATATAAAGTTGAAGTATGAAGTATCTGTGTTAATGGGTGAGTGGATGTGTGACTAAGCATACTGTAGCATGAATGAGCTGAAGTATGTATGGGTGAATGAACGACGTCTTGATCCAGGGTGGTCATTTCTAGTATTAGTGCAGGGTGGAACCAAATAACTCCTGGCACAGGTTGCAATACTCCTTAAGGTCAGTGACACAGTATGTGGTGAGCCCACAGGAGGAATATGAGCAACACAACTTTCCCGTAGAGAGAGAATTATCCCTGAGCCTGCATCCTTCCCATAACACGTCATGACACACCTGTTTAGTCATCCAAGTCCAACAATAACACCGGTTCCATTTACTGTAAGACCCTCGATAGTGGTGAATATGCTTCTCTGATACAGTGTGTATTGTAAACTGCATGGCTCTCTGCAGGATTATTGTAATGTATTTAAGGGTTTGCACTACACACACACGTAGCCAGCTGTGACTGTGTTTCATTTTGGTGTTTCTGTTTGGCAGCATGAAGTTAACACACAGACTGATCCTCTGATAGATAGATAGCCTCCTGCAGAGCCACACTGTAATAATGTAGGCAACTGTACATTTCACATGTAAAATACTGTATCATTCTAACTTAACTATATGTATAATTGAATTAAAATGTTGAATTTCAGTTCATGTCACTCAACCGATTATACATAATTACCTGATATGATTATTTATTTATATTTTCAAGCTGCATAGTCCATTGGTTCTCAAAGTGGGGTCCGGGGACCAATGGAACCAAATGGACCCTAACGGATCCATTTGGTTCCATTTGTACACTCTCAGTTAAATTAACATTGATTTTACAATATAAATTGGGGTCCCAGAGAAATAAATGCCGTTAAATGGGGGTCCGTAGCCCTAATGCATGTCAAATTGAAATTAAAATGGTAGAGAATCACTGCTAGAGAGCCGTAAAAATCTAATCTTACGGGGGTCCCTGGCTTATCTTTTCAAATGGGGGTCCGTGGGCTAATAAGTGTCAATTTGGGGGTCCTTGACATGAAAAAGTTTGAGAACCACTGGCATAGTCCACACAGGAGCCTCTTTGGGGGCAACACATGAACCATGAAAGCAGTTGTACTGTAACTTCATTACACTTATTGAATCGGAGAGGGACGTCTGCATTTAGCAGTGGCTGGGGTCTGTGATTTCATTAGTTACTTGACTCAACACTAACAACTGGGATGACTTTAGATCATCCGCTCAGTGACAGTGCTGCGGGCAAAAACATCAATCAGCCACCAACAACCTTCCTCTCATCTCCTCAGCCTCGTCTGCACTCTGCCGCTCACACCTTCGCACTCGTTTTGTGTCACTGGAATGGCACACATTTAGCTTTGCTCCTTTCCTTTGAATCGCACATGCCTGACACCAGTGGTGGACAGTAACGAAGTAGGCTACATTTATTGGTATGTGTACAGTATGCTACTTGAGTATTTAATTTAATTGAGTATTTCTATCTTTTCACTTCACGAAAAATATTGTACTTTTGACTCCACTACATTTCTTTTGATTCAAGTAATGTGAAAAACAGTACCTATGTTAAAGTTTGCTTTCTCATAAACAATAGACCAATTATTTGTTTACTAACATTGAGACTGGACGCGCAGGTGATTGTTTCACTCAATCAATTCCCAACCTGTTGTTTCGGGGTGCGCTGGTTTCAGCACACCCCAACCCCCTCTTCTGTGTTGGTAGTGAGGCGCGTCCTAGCGAGACCTGACAGAATGGGTTTCATTGCGCGCATACTGGTTGCACGCATACTGGTTCTTATCAGTGTGACGTCGTCTGTTAAGGGGTCTATAAATATGTAACGTAAATGTTGTAAATCAGTTTTTGAATAGCTAAATCTGCCACGCCCGCACTTTTCCCATTCTTAAGACAGTGATGTCAGGGGTGGAAGAACTCCAACCTGGAAAACTCACCCAAGCTCTGTATAAACAAACACATGGATGCCTATATCAACAACATACATTTAATTTCATATAACAGTAGAGAGGCCTCCAGAACATTGCAAATATAGCTAGTTTTGAAAGCTAGACATTTACAATTTATAGACTGCATTCACAGGTACCAGAAGTACTGTCAATACAGTATGTACATCTAGCACCTTCCTCCACTTGAGATGCCATCACTGCGCAATTCCATTCTGCTAACTGTAGGGTGATCTTTTCAAGACTTCTCATTTTAAGTCATTCAGCCATATAATTATTTGAAAAAAGCAGCTGACATTGTTGTTTAAAGATGGACGAGTATATACATATAAAGAAATGGTCAGTTATATAAAGATATCTGGCCATGCAAGTGCTTTTTCACAAATATACTGGAGTTTTGCTATTTATTTATTAATAATAGGCTAATAATAATAATAATAATAATAATGATAAATAAACAATATACCAGATCCTTTCTTTAATGTGTTTGTTAATTAGTGAAACTGTGTTATGTTGTACATTTTGCTATTGGCTGCTGTCCTAGATGTAGTGAAACAGTTTCCATTCTTATCTTTTGTTTTTCATCTCATTGGAGCGGCCAGGCTTGCACAAATGAATGACTTTGGCTCCCTCTAGTGGAAGCACTGATGAGGGCATGCAGTTATTGTTGGAATGAAATTGGAAGTGATGACAGAAAAGAATGAGCAGCAGACTAAATTGGAACTGGAACACTACAAAATTGAAGGTGATAAATGGGTACTCTCTCTTCATTAGCTGGATTTGGTCACCCACCTGAATATTTATTTTCTGTTTATTAAAGAGCTGGGGAGACCCCTGTCCCTGTTACTGAACAAACACTCTCTATAGCAATGACTGCTATCAGAATATATAGCTTTAACCTATTAACAAAAACGCATGTAGGCCTACTAACTCACTGAGTATTTGTAAAAGAAAGTACTCCATACTTTAACTCGAGTGCAAATTTTACTGAGCAACTTTCACTTGAGTAATATGGTATATCTATAGGCTACTTTAACTCAAGTACTGGGGTTGAGTAGCCTACTTTTGTCCACCACTGGGTGTGTTATCACCATGGCATCAGCAACAGCACCTTTCTGTGAACCAAGTTCACAATTTTCTCAAGATCAGCTCTGGCAGAATATGATCCAACCAGAAAGAGTTTAGGCACACGTCACTCTGTATTCATTCAGAACATTCCGAGGACAGAATGCCTCCATGAGGCAACCGGACAAAGACGTTGCTGTTGCGCCTGTGTCATTTGGTGCTGGATATGTAATATTGATTATTTTTCTTCAACATGAGGATCAGTCTTTTTCTTTTATCATGTCTGCAACTGTCATGTCTTTAATTTTGCTGCATAAAAATTATGCAGTAGTTGTATTCGTATTCCGTGGGACAGCTGTTTGATATAGGACAGTCTCATCCAGTGTGCATGGACACATCCAGGCCAAGTCATTAATAAGCTCTTATATTATGATAAAACAATTTGTCATTTAACACACCCTAGCGTCCATGTATAATAAGATACAAAACACCTGAGGAATTACAGACTAACAACTACACAGGGTCCCCACACATTTTTAGCAATGAATTTCCAAAACTTTTCCAAAACTTTTCCAGAATATTTAGCCCAATTTCCAGGCCTATATAACAATCATTCGGCGCAATAATGTGTCTCTTACTCCTATGCAGAATGCCCAAAGATAGTGTAGTATATTAGAACTAAGCATATAGTCTAATAAACATATAGTTCTAAAAATACCTAAGATGAACACACAAAGAGCAGATCTAGAGACACACATCCTCCGCAGGATGCCACATACTGGATGCTCCTATGGTCAATGACTAACAGTGATCTAGGGCAACACATGGTTTTGTACCTATATACATGCATCCATGCATAATATCACATATCATTATACACTAATATACCAGTACCCATATTGTGATGCACTCACATTATGATATAACTATGCATACTACTAAATACTACAAAGGCCTAATAAATATAGTCCATTGATTACTCTGGTCAAACTTAACGCTGACTAGCTGGTTTGGGAGACATTCCGGATTAGTTACAGAAATTCTACACCCTTTCATGGGGGAGAAAAGCCCAGGTCCAGATGTCAGTATCTCCTGGGGTCATCTGCCCTTAGTGACCACTATATTGTTCTAACCAACTCACACAATAGACCTACACACACACCAAACTACTTAGCTCAACACACACACATTTACACACCGTTTGAGTATTTGTAAGACACGCACCTACGTGCACACTGAAGTGCATCCGTGCATGCACACACACACATATAGGATCCACACTGTTTAGACATGTGGACCTCAACACACACGCCACATGCACAAGCCTATAGAAAAGAGTGTGCATGTGCATACACACCAACTATAAATATCAATGCTGTGTTTTACTCTGTCTCTTTTCCTGCTGAAAGCTGCCATGTAACCATGTAAGTAATTCTCTTCTCTCCTTAATAAAATCAACTGAGGAGAAGGAATGCCTTGACTCCTTAATTCTCCTTAAACAAGGGCAAATAGTCTCACAGATTAATGCATTTCACTACAAAATGGCGAACCAGTCCCGATTTCATTGATTCATTTTGGGAACGATCTTCAGCACGGTGAGTTAATTTATTTTGACTCAATGGTTGTCCCTAAAATGTTTTCGAAAACAAGAACCTATTTTTTAATTTTTATAATTGCCATCTGTGGGGCATTATTTTTGCCTTTGTTGAAGGAGTGTTTTGGATTCATGTTAAATTTATTTTTATTGAAAGTTTGGTCAAAAGTATATGGCTCACATTGCAGATATGCCTCTGTGTCAGGCGATTACGCATCAGATTAAGTCGTCTCGCTCTGTCTCCTAATAATTTTGCCTGACTGATCATGAAGCTAAAAGAAAAAAAAAAAAAAGTAAACTAATAAGAGGATTGATGAATGGAAGACGTATGATTTTATAAGCCACACTCTATGTTGCGAGGCTATCCTCCGAGGATTATAAGCCGTGGATGGCTCCCATGCATAGGAATTAGCCCAAGACCTTCGTGAGATCTGCAAAATGATTAGTCGTCTTTCCATTCATAGTTCGACTATAAAAAATGTAATATTCAAAAAACCAAATAAAATCTATGACTATTCGATTGGATAGTAGTTATGTGTTACGGCAAGGGATCCTTCTAAAATACCATGATATGCCTGATCAGCTTTGGTTGGGGAGGCCGGCGCTAAAGCGTTTTGGGTTTAGTTTTCGTGGATTGATGGTGACAGATGCATGAATTTATAAGCCACACCTAATGTTACGAGGCCAAATTCTCCCACGATTATAAGACATGTTCGCCACCATGCGTTAGGACATATTTGGTTCAATGACCATCATAAGGTCTGCGTAAACTGGTCATCTGTTCATTCATAGTTCAATTGTAGCGTATGGCTACCGGATTCTTACTTGATTGGTTAGCGTTTGTAAAAGAATCCGCCGGGTGTTGCGAGGGTACCCTCTGGACTGGAAAATGTTGAGTTACGGCCGAAGAGCTGTTACTTAAATTCACTGGAAACTGTAGTTTTCCGTGAGACTGGAAAATGTTGAGTTACGGCCGAAGAGCTGTTACTTAAATTCACTGGAAACTGTGGTTTTCCGTGAGAATGCGGTGTTGACGTCTTTTTGGAGGGTTTTTGTTTTGTGTTGTGTATGGGTGCATCTTTTTGTTTTGTTTCATACATTTTGCATACATGTAAAAGCTATACATGTGTACAAGTGATGAGATGAAAATGTTTTGTTTGTCTGCCTGTCAGCTGCAGTGAGCGGTGGATGTGTCTGTGTCTGTCTTTGTAGTACAGTAATTATAATGATAATAATATTAATAATAATAATGCTAATAATAATAATAATAATATTAATGATGATAATGATAATACGTCTTGCTAAGTGGTGTATTCCACAGTTAGACAGTGAAAGTTGTGCTCTCCTATTTCTCCTCTGTTTGGGGGAGACAGGGACGCGTTAGCATGTCTGGTTGCTAACTCATGAGGCTAGCTCATGCGAGTGAAATGAATGTTCATCTATAGGCTTAACTGAGTGGTGTCACGTAATTCCAAAGCAGCGACTATACGTCTTTTGCTCATGACACTTGAACCATGTGCTTGATTAGAGCATTTATAGCCTTTATTGTCACTTTTACACGTTTGAGGAACGAGTTGATTTTTGTTGTCATTCTGTTGCTTCCGCGTTTTTACGTCGCTGCCGTAAACCGTTTTTTTCTGGTTGCTATGGTAACGCTCATGTGACCATCTCTATTCTTTTAATTAATTTCTTGAATTATATGTGCTTTGGTTCGCAAACTGAATCACTATTTTTGACTTTAATATACTTATTGTGCTAATACTTGTCATCCTAAATTGTAAACTTGCTGATGGTGACGTTATCAGCTGCTGTTTTAATTTATTAACGGACAACTCGACAGTGCTAGCCTTTGTGCCAGGTCACGTGGTACGCTGCTGCTACTAGTGCGTCACTACGTTTATGCGTGGGGGTTCCCTCCCCTTTTCATTGAGGGTGTCACAGAGATCCTCCTTACTTATTACATTTTAGTATCATTTTGACGCGCATGTGTTTTGTTGCGTGTTAGTGAACAACTTTACAGCCACTTCCATGTGGTATTTTCTTCTCGTTTCACGTATATAGGTGTATTCGGTGTGGTTACATATTTTATAGGATTATACATAACAATTGTGTTGTTCCTGCACACTTTCCTCTGTGTTTCTGAAACCTGATTCTCATGTTTCAAGGGGGGAGGTGGAGCAGGAGAGATGTAACCAATCACAGTGTCCCATTCCTCTGAGCAGTGGGAGCACAAGGCCGATTAGAGCCCATAGCTGAGAGAGAAAAAATGATGTGGCAGCACATTCTCACCACGCATTTTAGTGTACTGTTTGAGTTTTAAAATAAGTAATGCACCGTTTTCCATCTAATGATAAACATTATAATTGTGAGCATGTTTATAAAAGTGTGCAAACACATATCTTCTATTTCACCACGTTAATAACAATAGGGGAAATCATAATGAAACATGTAATAATTGTGAATCTCTTTACATTCTTAAAAAAAAGTAGAGTCTGTTTGAGACATTTAATTCTGGAGACAACAATCAATCACTGTCTGTTGGTTATCTTTTACCCTTTGTGTGTGAGTGAGTGAGTGCATGTGAGGCTCCCTGTCTCTATGCCCCCTCAAGCCCCCACCTCTCAGTGGGCTCCCACAGTCCCTCGGCCCCCACCAATTTTTACCCTATGGTATAGGATGTGCCAATCTCTCTCTCTTCTGTGTGATTGTTTGTGTCATTTCTCTTTTTTGTTTGAGTGAATGAGTGAGAGTTAAGAGTTATTTTGCATTTAATGTGATGTAGAGATTATGGTTTGAAGAATTGAAGAATGAACGCTAATGCAATTGTTTATTTTCTTTTGTGTTGAGCACACATGTGCCATGGGGAGTTCCCAGTGAGGATGCTACTTCCCTGGAAGCCAAATCCCCCTTCTGAGGCCATTCCCCTGATACAAAGATCCAGACGGCCAACCAGACCACACAGAGGCCTTTCATCTGGATGGACACAAGCAGCCCCCTTCTATGACCTGAGGGATGCCGGTCCATTGTATCACACAAGATCAGTTTGGCCTAAACTATTTGAAACTTAATAGCCTAATAGCAGTAGTTTGACATTTATTATTTGAGTGTGTGTTTGTGTGGGCATGGAATCGACTCATTGAAATAGGTAAAGTGTTCTCTTTTTTTGTTTTAAGTGGTGAACATGGCTAGGTGCATTCTACCAAAAATCATTTTGGAGTTTTGAGTGCCTGGAGGAACTATGTTCGCCTGGCCGTCGAAACCTGAAGACATAGGGAGGAGTTAGTGACAGTATAAGATTTGGGGTAGGCAGAAAGCCATGGGGTTCAATGAAGAGGTTACATGCCTGTGTGTATGAAGTTGTTTGAAAGTGTATGATTACATCATGTATGAGTGAGAGAGAAGATTGAATGTGTATGCCTGGTGAGTGAATGTATAATAGAGCTACTGATATAAATCAACTTCTGAGGATTCACTGTAGTACTGAACGAAAACTATTTTTGGGAGATATGTAAGTTACAAGGGGGGACAAAAATTAAGAGAAGATGAGTGACAGGTCTAATAAAATAGTGTATTATTACTATGAGTGATTCATAAAAATGTAGAGCCACATATGAGCAACGTTTGATCTTCATAAGGAGACAATAATGCATATTATTGTTTGTGAGGGGTTTGCCCTGCAATAATCTGCATCCACAAATGTAAGTTCCAATTGTAGTATTTTCGCACAAGTGTGACAATATAGATGAAAGGAAGTAGAAAGGTCCATAATTATGTTAGGAGACTGCATACTATAGGAGGACAGTTATCAAATACATAGAGATAAGTGCAGTTGAGTAAGAGGGAAACACATATAGGTTCTTATCTATAGTAATGAAAAATAGTGAGTTGAACATAGTAAGTGTTTTCTGAGTCTGATGTCTTAAGTGATCACAAGGAGTAGCTTGTTGGACGGAGGGTATTTTGATGTGGACTGAAACAATCACTGGCTTTTAAGTGTGACTGTGAGTTTAAGTAAGGGCGTGGAGGCGACGGCTGACACGCCCTCCCTGAGACTCACAGCGGATCGTGGGGCAGGAGAGGACGCTCTCGTGCCCACATGGTCTGAGCACAGATCTGCTGGTAGCTAATTAATGCTGCGGGGGACTAGTCCAGTCTAAGTTGGCCCCCACTTCCAAGAAGTGGTTGCTTTAGCCAAGGAACCCGGAACCAAGGTTGAGCATTAGGGTTAAAGCTGACAGAACAATTCTGCCCCACAGCCTAAAATCACACGTCCTACCCTGATTATAAATGAGCTTGTTGTTTTGACATCAGTGAGTCTGTAGTTTCAGTGCTGACTTTTAGAGTAACGTATGGTAATTTGTATTGGAGTAACTTCTTACCCCTATATTCCTATTCTCAACATATGCAGTCTACATAGACTGAACACTATTGCCAAATGAGATGCGTTGTGGACTGACAATTGTTTGTGGTCTGTGTATGAACCTTTAATAGTGACAATATAGTTTATTAATGCTTTTCAACATTGATTCAAAACTATATGAACAAAAAACACTATTATTATTGGGTTTCTGGCCATGCACAGTGCACCTACAAGGGTCTACTACAACTATCAAAAATATAGTTCAATATTATTTGAATACTTGATCGATATTAGTGATGGGAGCCAAGCCAACGAGAGCTCTTTCCCCCACAACGACACCTGTGTTGATAGTACAACAGAATAACCCCCTATTCCAAGGGATTTCCACAATTTCCAAACGGTGGAATAAGCTGGCCTGGATTAGACAAGCCATGGCAGCAATATGGCTCTTTTGATCCTGAGGTTATTAGAATGATGTAAGTTCTTGTAGGCACGTACAAAGCAGGACAGAAAACAGGCAAGAAAGGTGATGTTTTAGAGATGTTTTTTAAGGAAGGTCAGAAGTTGACTAGGTTATTCAAAGAGCGTCAGGATAAAATTATAGCTGCAACATTGTCCACAGCTAAGCTTAGGGAACCGGACTGCAGGAGTGAGGCTGGAACGACAGCCTGACTCTTCTAAGCAAATGCCAGTGACCATTAAGGATCAGCAACTTTATGTCACATCTGGAGACAATGTAACAGAGGAGAGGGGAGGCCACAGCCCTCCCACAGACTGGGGTGTCATTACCCCTTGGACCTGGACAATTACAACTACACTCAAAGCAAGAGCTCTCCCCTCAACCCGTGGACATACAGTACATCTCTCCTCTCTTTTTCTCTTTTACAGCTTTATCTTAACTTTCCTCTATCTTTTCTTGTGAGACGGGGTTTTCCGTTCATGAAGACAGATGTCCGTCAGAGACCCTGATGAAGACAGAGATCGTTTGCTAGTGCGTTTTAATATAGGCGATTTTTTGTGTTTTGACGCGTATAGTAAATGGCGATTTGTATGTCCTTCTGTTTTTATAGATTGTCATTTTAGTTATCTTTTGAGACCTGTGTAGCCTATTTGTGTTACAGGTTTTGTTTGTCAAGGGGGGTCTGGATGATCCTAACACATTTGTTCTTTTTCTACATGAGAAGTAGCAGGTTTTTATGGTTTGTGTTTTGGTACTAATGTGTTAGTTCTTTTAATGCATTTTGGTTTGTTCGTGTTACTTGGTGGTTTTGGAACTATCGTTTTCATGTCCCCACGTTTATGGAGGACCTTTAGGGCCCTCCATAGGGGGGATATGTAGTATATTAGAACTAAGCATATAGTCTAATAAACATATAGTTCTAAAAATACCTAAGATGAACACACAAAGAGCAGATCTAGAGACACACATCCTCCGCAGGATGCCACATACTGGATGCTCCTATGGTCAATGACTAACAGTGATCTAGGGCAACACATGGTTTTGTACCTATATACATGCATCCATGCATAATATCACATATCATTATACACTAATATACCAGTACCCATATTGTGATGCACTCACATTATGATATAACTATGCATACTACTAAATACTACAAAGGCCTAATAAATATAGTCCATTGATTACTCTGGTCAAACTTAACGCTGACTAGCTGGTTTGGGAGACATTCCGGATTAGTTACAGAAATTCTACACCCTTTCATGGGGGAGAAAAGCCCAGGTCCAGATGTCAGTATCTCCTGGGGTCATCTGCCCTTAGTGACCACTATATTGTTCTAACCAACTCACACAATAGACCTACACACACACCAAACTACTTAGCTCAACACACACACATTTACACACCGTTTGAGTATTTGTAAGACACGCACCTACGTGCACACTGAAGTGCATCCGTGCATGCACACACACACATATAGGATCCACACTGTTTAGACATGTGGACCTCAACACACACGCCACATGCACAAGCCTATAGAAAAGAGTGTGCATGTGCATACACACCAACTATAAATATCAATGCTGTGTTTTACTCTGTCTCTTTTCCTGCTGAAAGCTGCCATGTAACCATGTAAGTAATTCTCTTCTCTCCTTAATAAAATCAACTGAGGAGAAGGAATGCCTTGACTCCTTAATTCTCCTCCAGCAATGGCAAATAGTCTCACAGATTAATGCATTTTACTACAATAGGCAGTGTAGCAAAAATAAAGTTTGAGACATACATTAGGCTGCCGTCACAAAGCCCGTTCGGCGAAAAACTACTTATGTTACATATTTCGTGTAATATTATTCATGTTTATGAAAATGTTTTGTTTTAACAAAATCAATAGCCAAAAACAATGCATAGCCAAATATTTTTCCAGGACCCTTGATAAATTCCAGGACCTTTGATGATCAATTTCAAACATTTTCCAGTACTGGATTTTTTTTTTTCTAATTTCAAAATATTTCCAGGAATTTCATGACCGTGGGGACCCTGACTACAAGACCGGCTATTTATGGCGAAGAGATTTGGTGTAGAGGGAAAAAAGGAGGCGAGAAAAAAAAAGAAAAAACGTAACAGTAAGTCAAAACTGTCTGAGTGTGAACAACAGCCACAGTCTTTGAAGTGGATTACACACTATTACTGGCTTTAGAGCAAGACCAACAGCAGTGTGAGGGTCTCCTACTCTCTTACAGATGAGTAAAACATCTATGCCAGATTTGAGATCACAGATAACAAACACCCCCTCCACAACCCTGTCTTGCATATACTGTGATCGGCAGCTGTTGATGCCCGCAAGCACAACTGGGGTTGGGAAGCCCTTGGAGCCCCGGAAAGAGCCGGAACAGCTAACAAAGGTTGGATATGTGCTGAACATGACATTAGCACAAAAATGTCAGTGCAGAAAAAAGCAAAGTATACAGTCCTATGCCGTAGCTCAAAGACCTCATTAATAGCAGGTGAGTGAGTGAGTACCCCTCTCCCACCTGGAGAAGAGGAACACCTATGTGGGAATTCCTTTTATAATACACTGCAGAAAGCCCATTCAATTTTCCCATAGAGATTTCTGAAAATATTTATTTGAAGCCTGGAACCAGGCCTTCCAGGCTCCTGGTGAATCATGACCATAAAACATTTGATTCTGTGTTAAAACAAGACCAGGAGACCTGGTTCTGCCAGACCCGGAATAAGTACTAAGATCAGAGCACTACGTCACGGCTAAGCCGGACTTCACATGACGTGTCAGCCTGTGTCTATGCCCATGTATGGACGAAAGGGGGACAGACTTTTATAAGCCGGACTTCACATGACGTGTCAGCCTGTGTATGCCCATATATGGATGAAAGGGGGACAGACTTTTATGGCTGGGGCCTAAGGACAAAGGGGGCATGCCCATGTATGGAGAAAACAGGTACAAAGCCTCATGTAAGCCAGACCCCTTGTGTCTGGCAAATAAGGTATTTATTAAGTATAGTATATAATATAATCAAATATTCATATATGTATAGTCCCCTCCAGACTCTAAGATGTCGATGCTGCGTAGACTCACACTGCCTGAAGTTCTCTTTGCTGTCCAGACCAGTCAGAGCCATCTCTGAATACTGTCTTATTCATCTTCTAAGCCTTGATCCTCTTCTAAAGCTGAGACATGTTGAGCCTGTTCTGTGCAGTAATCCTGTCTGATGTCCTCTCTGGCAGCCAAAATTTTCAGAGGGTTCCTGGAGGACTGGACATTTCTAGAGGGACGCACTGATCGCTTGTGCTGTATTATAGTACAATCAGCTGACCTCAGCATAGGACCCTGATAACCAAATATAGCATCAAAGTCTTCATATTCCTCGTTCCTGGTGGGCATGGGCGGGAAGTCGGCCATGTGTCGGTAGACCCCAACTGAGCCATGTTGAGCCTGTTCTGTGTAGTAATCTTGTCTGATGTCTTCTCTGGCTGCCAACATCTTCAGAGGGTTCCTGGAGGACTGGATATTCCTAGAGGGATGCATTGAGCGCTTGTGCTGTACCATGGCACAATCAGTTGAGCCCAGCTTAGGACCCTGAGATTGAGAACCAAAGATGGCATCAAAGTCATCGTTCTCGTTACTGGTGGGCATGTGGGGGAAGTCGGACACGTGATGGTAGACTCCAGCTGAGCCACGTTGAGCCTGTTCTGTGTAGTAATCTTGTCTGATGTCCTCTCTGGCCGTCAACATCTTCAGCGGGTTCCTGGAGGACTGGACATTCCTAGGGGGACGCATTGAGCGCTTGTGCTGTACCATGGTACAATCAGAGCTCAGCTTAGGACCCTGAGAACCAAATATGGCATCAAAGTCTTCATCATTTTCGTTCCTGGTGGTCATTTGCGGGAAGTCGACTCCCTGTCGGTAGAACTCACTCTGAAAACCTCCTGCTCCTTCCTCTGCCCTCTCCCTTCTCTCCTGGGAGTCTCTCCCGGTGCCTTGGGGGCTGGGCAGCAGCTCACCCCTCCCGGAAGGGGGGTTGCTGCGTCTCCCTGTCAGGGCATGTGTGTACTCTCCACCTTCTCCCCCTTCCTCTTGTTCCATCTCTGCCTGCCTCTCACTCTCTCTACTTGTGCGCTCTTCTTTGTTCCACCATAGTGTGACATAGTATCACTGCAGAGGTCTACATCACTGATGATGTAGTCCTCTATAGTGTGATGTCACTGCAGAGGTCTACATCACTGATGCCATTCGCAGGGTACTATATATTCCCCACCCTTGATATGATGACATAATGTCAAATGTCAACCATGGAGGTAAGTCGGGTAACTGCACATCATGTACATCGTCTCCCCAAATTACTGTTACAACTTCCCTCACCCCCACTCAAAAAAGACTGCAAAATGCATTGTGGAGTGACCGTCGCTTTCCCCACTGTGGCAAAAAGCGTAGCAGCAAAATAGAAAAGTAGATAAAAGTTTAACTTATCTTCTATGAGGCGAGACCTGTTAACCAGGAGCACGCTGTGGACTAAAATAGGCATGGACAAGACACAAAAGGGATGAAGGTGTTTCAGACGTTTTGCACATATTTTGTTGTACTAGATTGATAGTCCTATGTTGTGCTACTTACAAGAAAGCATGTTCGGGACTAAATTCCCTTTATTCCTCATTTTATGCACCAAAACAGGCACTGCGGAGCTGCTGGGCTGTGATGGAGCAGGTGAGGGGTTACTATGTCGACTGGAAAATACTAAGCGATGTTAAGAGACGACAGATGGAATTTGAATATGCAGATGAGAGGCTGCGAATCAATGCATTGAGGAAGAACACCATCCTGAGGCTGTATCTCGCTTCCTAAGCACTTTTTGTTTTCTGTGAAAAAAACTCTGGCACTTTTCAGAATTAATTCTGAAATTATTCTGGCAATCCTGGCACTCAATGAGTTAATTAAAAAAAAAACATTTTCAACGGGCCATAGCTCCTAAATGCCCGATCGCGGTAGAAATGTTATTGTTCCACTGGGTAGACAGGACTCTACCCCACCCCAATGTTTTTTTACACAACGTGGCTTCCACTGCTTTTCAAAGATTGTCTATTTAAGGTAATGAACGCTGGCAAGGGGATAAAAAACTATGTTTTAATATCAGGCAGTCAATGTGTTAAAAACTGTGTACATTGTTATTGAGCTATAATGGTTTAAAGGGATTTAAAAAAAATAAAAATTAAGTGTATGATAATGGATTGTTGTGGTGCGGTGAACATGCAGATCTACAAGCTCACAGTCTCATAAATGTGACGCGTTGAGAGCTTGAAGATCAGCGTTTGAGCAACACTGTTATATACTTCTTCATCCGACATATGACAAAGTTGTGTGATAGACTGTGAGCTGTAGATCTACATTTTAACCATTGTACCACAGCAAGTCATTATAATACACTTCTTTACATAATCATAGCCAGTAGGCTATACGTTACTTATTTCTCTAACTTATAAATATGTTGCCATTTATCTGCAGATTTCCCAAAATACCTAATTTGTAGCCTTGTCATATGCAAGCCAATGCCAGTGGTCTCTCCCTCTTTCTCATCTCATAGGATAAGGATAAGGATAATTCCTTTTAACAGGTTGTTCATGAAAGTCCTTGCGGTCTTGTTTCCAATGAGAACCTGTGAGCAATTAGGGGTTAAGAGTCTTGCTCAGGGACAAATTTCATTTCATCGACACATATGCTGGCCTGGCCTCGAATCGAACCTGGGGCAACCAGTGCCTCTGGCTCCCTAGGCGGGCTCACTAACCACTCAGCTATGGCCGCCTTTCACTTTCCCTCAAATCTTCTACCGACTTTCTTTTCGCTGTCATCTGTTTTTCACCCGGCGTTTGGCTGGGTTCAATTTATCGACAGAGGACATAATATTAACACATTAATGCCATCAACGAATACAAATAGCTATATTTACAGAGGAGAAAAAGGAAAAACGACAGTAGTGTATGACCCCTCATTTCAATGGGTATTATCTAAGTCCACTTGTAGTTTCCTCATTGATGCTTTTTAAGGCCAGTTTTGAAAGAAACCACTGATTCACATCCTTTTATGGATGATGTCAGGGCATTCGACATTACGGTGACATAGTAGTAGAATGATCATTTTCCATGTGTGTGCTAAATTTGGGAAGTACCAGATCGTGAGTGCTCCATCTGGTGCTGTGGATGTCACTCACTTTGGTAAGTAATTAGACAGGTATGAGTGCACTGTCCATACAATTATCATATACCATATGGCCGTTTGTATTGTCGACCCCTGCAATACACATCTGCCACATAATTCACAAAGGTCTTCTTTCCCATATGGATGCACTGATGACTCTTCAACTACAAGTATTCAAGCATCCTAAAACTCATCCCACATTACTGACAACTTAAGTGTTCTCCATTGTGAAATTGTAGGTGGTTTTTAATATTGCCTAATTGACTGAAACTCTCCTGTATGACTTTGGCGGTGACTAGTGAGCTCACTGTGTGTGTGTGTGTGTGTGTGTGTGTGTGTGTGTGTGTGTGTGTGTGTGTGTGTGTGTGTGTGTGTGTGTGTGTGTGTGTGTGTGTGTGTGTGTGTGTGTGTGTGAAAAATTTGCCACACTGCCCACAGTGGTAGTGTTTCTTTCCTTTATGAATTCACAGGGTTCCTATCCTGTGTAAACTCTATGGCACCTTTTGAGATTACATAGTTGGCTGAACCTTTCCTAAACAGCCATGGTGGGAAAGACTATAGCCAACTTGATTTCCTGTGTCTGTGTCAGATTAGAAAGTGGAGCTCAAAACACGTGCTGTGAGCTTGTATCAGATTGGCTATTTCCAAATAGCTTAGCTGATGTAAGTGTTTTTAATTTTTAATTTAAAATTATTCAAACTCATTCTTCCGGGGACCCCCTGGAACCGCCTCAAGGACCTTTGAGAACCACTGCCTTAATTTGGAGACTTGGTGTAGCCTACCATTTGTGTACCATTTCGACTTGGGATGGTTTATTAATTAAATTGGACACATACACACACACACCTCGGGGAAGCGGTAGAATTTGATGGGACATCATGTGGATTGCTACAGCCCCAACATCTCCAAGGTAACCGATCCACCTATCAGGTACATCTGAAGTGCTGAAAACATGGCCCGGGCGGTTGGCGTAACTGTCTGGGCACCTGGTAATCCAGGCTGACAGCGTGTCGCGGGTTCGACTCCCGATCCCGACGACCTTTTCTGCGTGTCACCCCCCCATCTCTCTCCCCATTTCCTGTCAGCCTACTGTCCTGTCAAATTAAGGCATGAAAGCCCTAAAATAAATGATTAAAAAAAAGAAGTGCTGAAAACATGCTAATAAAGCCTACCTCTCGTGTCCGCTTCGCCTTTGCAGTCGATTAAATAACTCCTACTGGAAACAAAATTAGTTATAGCCTACCTAGCTTGTTGCTCAGCAGAAGAAATTCAAATATATATTTTAAATATTTTAAATATATTTTTGTGAACAGGTGACTGCTTTTATGAGGCAGAAGTACAGACTCTGTAGCATTCAAAGATTGTGGAAGTTGTCTGGCCTGAGAGATTAACCTCATTGTGATATCAGGCCTTGCAGCACTGACTGTGGTACTCTGCTGGCATAGTACTGGTGGTTGCGTAGTGTAGCAAGGACCCCGGCAGAGTTCACATGCTTTACGTTAGCATCGTAGCTGTATGCATTGCCATGCATGTCTGTCAGCTCACCCCCCACGGCTCGCAGGATTGCTTCAGGACCACATGTGTCCCATTTCCTGCATCCTGGGCTGGCAAAGACATAGGCTGAGGCCTTCCCCTCAACCAGCTGAAGAATCTTATTTCCTGCTCCTCCCACTCTAATGACCTCATGAGGTTCCATAGCGTCTACGCAGTCTGTTACTAGCTTGTTGCTATGGGAACGTGATGTAGTAATGATGCGCCTTTCGCCTGGGACCTCCTGCATCTGAAATCCAAATGCTCCTAGTCCCAGCATTCCCCACAGAGTTCTTCCCAAGTGTGCCTCTGCTCCGAGCTGGTAGTTGTAAAATGGCTGGTTAATGACACCAGCGATGGCTTTGCCTCTATATGCAATACCAATGAGGACGGTCACATTATCCAGGATCCCTTCTGTATATTCCTTTGTGCCATCAAGGGGATCAACCCACACGACTAGCTCCTCCTCTTCCACAGCACTGTATTCTACGGGACAGGTCTTCTGGAGGATTTCTTCAGCCTGGCCATTTTCAATAAGATCTTCTGATACCTCCTCATCTGGAAGGCTCTCCTCCCCGATGATGGTGATTTTGGGGAAGAATCTAGACAGTGAGGCACAGATAGTCTGCTGGCCCAGTCTATCGGCCAGTGTTTGCAGATCATTAACCCCCGTCTTTTGCAAAATACCAAGCTCTCCACTGTGGAGGACCTTCCTCACGATGGAGCCAGCCTTTTCAGCAACGGCACAGGCAGAGGCCACCACACGCATTACCACTGCAGGATTTCCAGGCATTGCTGTGCTGAAGGAGTACAGTTTATGACAGATGTCTTGCGTTGACTATGCTGTATGTACAGCAAAATCAGAACCAAATCCACTGGATTGATGTGGACCAAGCTGTCAAGGCGCAAGGCAACACATGTTTAAAGTTCACAATTGGATGGCCAGTGTATGACAGTACTATGATGTCATATTGATGTCATCACAGATCTCCTACATGGGCATAAAAGGGACACGGACACACGGACACACGGACACACGTACACACGGATCTCCATATATGGGCATTAAAGGAACTCCGAGAGATACAGACAGACAGACAGACAGAAGGATTCAGAGGAGCATGGCACAATGAACACAGATTCGGTTATATTATTGGAAACTGTTAATTTTGCGGCAGATAAGCACTGCAACCAACGACGTAAAGACCCAGAAGGAACCCCGTACATAAACCATCCAATAGGAGTAGCAAGAATCCTGAGCCACGAAGGTGGTGTCACAGACATTGAAGTTTTGCAGGCAGCTTTACTTCATGATACCGTGGAGGACACAGACACCAGCATAGCCGAGTTGGATGCAGCATTTGGACAAACGGTGGCACGGATAGTACAGGAGGTAACAGACGACAAATCCCTCTCCAAGCAGGAGAGAAAACGTCTGCAGGTGGAACATGCACCCCACTGCAGTCACCAGGCCAAACTGGTTAAACTGGCTGATAAACTTTACAACCTGAGGGACCTCAACCGCTGCACGCCGACAGGATGGACAGCTGAGCGGGTCCAGGAGTACTTTCTTTGGGCGTGTCAGGTGGTGAAAGGGCTGAAAGATACTAATCAAGCCCTGGAAGAAAAGCTACATGAGCTGTTCACACAGAGAGGTGTTGAGCTTTAATGTTGTCTCAGAACTGATAAACTTACGAGACTCATATGAAATTTGAGTTGCAATAATAATTGTAAGTAGTAAAAGCAATCTGCTTTAAAAAATGCTGAATACAATTATTATTTGTAATGATATTTTCCATTGTTGCTTCCCATTTATTTCCCAACTGAAATGATAGAATAAAACACCGTCGTACTGCGGCAATTCCTTTGACACAGTTTTATTAAAATGTTAATGAATGGATGATTAATGTTTGGTTTACCCCACTAAAATTATTAAGTTGCTTTGTAAATTTAGAATAACATAACAAAACATACATTAAACAATTATCTTATACTTTTACATTAATCACTTGAACCCCTCGCATCCATTTATATCGGCTATTTTCAGAGAAGAGGTTTGGTGTAGGGGGGGGGGGGGAGTAGGCCAAGTACAAGTTTTCTAAGTATTGAGGGTTTAAGTGGTTAACTGTCTGAAAATACACATTAACATGAATCCAACATGAATCCAACATAACGCTACACAATTCTATGAAGCTATCTAAGAATCTATGAAAACATTTAATCTGCTGCTTAATCTCTCTCTCAGCTAAGGGGTCCTTGGCCTGAAAAACATTGAAGACCCCTACTTAAGAGTAAATGTCATTGGATTTCTACTTCTAAGTCTTGGTGGCATCTCGACCCATAATGGACTTCTTCGTGTTTCTCTCAGGTTTCAAAAGGATTATATAACACTTTGGTCCGAACAGTGCCACCAAAATCCCAAAACTGGATGCTAAAATAGCAAAAACCTCCACTACATCTGCATATTTGCCTGGAGAGCTGATATATGCTGGAATGAAGGCTATCCACACAGCACAGAACATCAACATGCTGAAAGTGATTAATTTGGCTTCATTGAAGTTGTCTGGAAGATTCCTTGCCATGAATGCAAGAAGGAAGCTGAGGAGCGCCAGTAAACCAATATAGCCTAATAATACTGCAAAACCAATTGTTGATCCCACCACACACTCATAGACAATCTTATCACTTTGATGTTGTGTGTTTTTATGAGGAGTTGGTGAGGCAGACACAAGCCAGGCTGTGCAGATTGTTGCCTGGATGAAAGTAAGAGCCAGAACTGTTCCTCTCTGCTGCATAGCACCAAACCACTTCAGAATGTCTGCACCCCCAGGCTTGGAGGCCTTGAACACAACCAACACCACCATAGTCTTTACCAGGATACATGAGACACACAGCACAAAGCTGATCCCAAATGCTGCGTGCCTCAGTTGACAAGTCCAGAGCCTCGGACGGCCAATGAACAGAAGTGAACATAAAAAACATAGTTTGAGTGACAACAGGAGAAGGAAGCTGAGTTCTGAATTGTTGGCGCGTACCATGGGTGTGCTTCTATGATAGATGAAGATTCCCAGGACAATGGCACAGATAAGTGTACCTAGCAATGAGATGGCTGTCAAGGATATACCCAGGGCTTCATGGTAGGAGAGGAACTCCATGCCCTTAGGGACACAGTGGTCACGCTGGGGACTGGACCAGAAGTCCTCTGTACAACTGGTGCACTCTGAAGAGTCTAACAAAGATGGCAAGATCAGCAGATAAGTACATTGTCCTAAAGATACATTTTTCTACATAGCTACATAATGCAAACCTACCGGTCTCATTGCTGATCTCTCCCTCAGAGCAAGCAATGCAGTCAAAGCAGCAGACAGGTTCCCCTTTCCTTCTGGCCACACGGGTTCCAGGGGAACAGCTCTCACTGCACACTGACCGAGGTGGCTAAAGAGAACAATGATCAATTTCAGTCTAAATTACATTCACATCAGGATGAGCTCAACATTAGCTATTACAAAAAGTTACCTTTTTGGATTCAAAGCTCCAGAAGATTCTGTCCTCATCAAGGATGACTTCTTCATGTCCGAAGGCTGACTTCTTGAACACACCTATATTGAGAACCTTTGCGCTTCCATCAGAGTGCCACACCCAGTTAATGACATCATAAATTGGTAAAACATCACCATAATCATCAAATGTTACTTGATCCCCAAATGATGTTGTGAAGTTGATCTTTTCCAGGTAATACACAAGCTAGAGCAAATTTATGAAGAGCAAGAGAATTTAAAATATTATACTGTATCCAATATCCACAATAGTTACATTAACAGGGACTTATTGTATTAAGTAAACCCTTGAGTTTACAGCATGAACTGTATTTTTTCAAAGCGTTCTGTACGTTCAAACTTTATAACGATGCAGCCATGCCACGATTGGACTTGTGGCATGGTTTCATCTTCGTCTTTAAGCAATTAGTATCACTATCAGTATAAGAAAATAAATAATACTCCTTTCACCTATGCTTATAACCGATGTCATGTTCACATAATGATTATTATTCCAATCTATATTAGAATCCAAGTAGAAAAATAATCATATAAACTGTGAATTGATATTACACCTGCCATGGCTGTATTGTCTGTAAACCGGCACAACTGTGGCCACTGAAAGGCCCTCTTCCTGGCACACATTGCAACATGTCATGGAGGGCATGGGCCAAAACATATACAGCCTTGTACACATTATACTCTGTCCTGAGGTTAGACACATCCAAAAGGGCTGTTTCTGCTGTTCCCAGATCCTCTTGTCCAGTACATACCCCTCCACCAGCATCAACCCACTCTGATGGAAGGGGTGCAAATTTACATTCAAACGTGTTCTCCCAAAACTGCCTCACCTGTAGAAACATATAAGACTTACATTGAATTCACAGCAGCAGCAACACAACGCTGGCACATCCTGATTGAGTGTTGAGTGTCACTGCAAAGTCTATTGAGAAGAGCGTCTCTACGCTTTTCCGCAGCGTCCGGATGCTTGACAGCTCAGAATAAGATTCAAATGAGAAAACCTCAACATTGATGCTACTGCACAGAGTGTCCAACCAATCAGTGCACGCTGTGCTCTGAAATCGGCGCAGAGTAGCCAACTACACATGAAACCACATCAAACAGACAACTTTACGTAATGAGCAATTATTTTAATAACTGAATTGTGTATGTGTGTAATTAATCAATATTGAGTGACTACATGGCAAATGTAGTGTCTAAAATGTATTGTTAAATTGTTTACAAACAAAATTCCAGAGACGAGCATCGAGTGTCTACTCTTCATCTCCCTGTCTTTCACTTCCTCAACTGGGTGCAGTTCCTCCCTCGGACCACCGTTGCTCTCGCTGGACTTGGACTATAGGCACACACTCAACACCAATTGCAGCGGTGCAGCGGCCTGCAAGGGTGTTCCAAGAAGCTCAAGCCAGCTGCTCCAGCGGCCAGGACAGAGGACAGGCGCAGATTAATGGACAGAATTTAACTGCTGTATGGATGCAGTGAATAATAAAGTTTTTAACTAGCACATGTAGATAGATAGACAACTAAAAAAATGACATAAACAATCTATCCCCAGTAAGTATTGTGGGAGCAGGGTCAGCTCCGGTGCAGCGGCCTGCGAGGGTGTTCCAAGAAGCTCAAGCCAGCTGCTCCAGCGGCCAGGACAGAGGATAGGCGCAGAGCAGAGGTAGAAATAATTGTTGCTCATCTCTGGCAGGTTAACACCTTATTAATTTTAGGCAATAAATAGCTCATGCAGTTGCTCAATCTGGATTAATTTCACATAGGTAGTTAAGATATTTATTTTCAAAATGTGCAACTTTGATGCAGCTAATTTCTTCACCTCAGTCGCAGACACACACATTGACAGGCTATCACTCAATTAATTGCATTAAGCATCATGAACAAGTGTCAACGCTGCTGGTGTGAATTCAGTTAAGCATAAATACCTTGTGAATATTAAAAAAACTGTGTCAGTCAGTGTTGATTTCGTTGACTAAAACTATGACAAAAAATGTTGGTCAACTACGTTTTTTCACTGGCCGAAAACTAAATAAAAACTAAGCTATGATGACTAAAGCTAAGACTAAATATATTGACAATTTCGTCAACAAATAAAAACTAGACTAAAATGTTAGTGAGGGACTAGTGGAGAAGAGATCTAGTAGCTAGAACTAAGACATGTCATTGTATGCTTGGTTGCGCTCGGGTGTTGCGCTCTGAAAATAGCAGATCTACAAGCTCACAACGCGTCCGCTGCGACGCGTTGTGAGCTTGTAGATCGGCTATTTTCAGCATGCAAACAAGTGTAAAATCAGCCATTATGACGCCATCAAGGCACCGCCAAAATACATTTAGTCGACTGTAGATTTAGCTGACTATAATCTTATGATATTTAGTCGACTAAAACTAGACCACAACTAAAACATTTCAGATGACTAAGATATGACTAAGACTAAATGGAATTTTATTCAAAAGACTATGAATAAAACTGAATCAAAATTTGCTGTCAAAATCAACACTGGTGTCAGTTTGAAATTGCAGTTTAAACACTAAGAAAGACTCACTAAGGTATTTTCATGGCTGTTGTCAGGGTCATTGTCAGGATGTATTTTTAACAAGAAGTCTTTGAGACCTGGTATCTCTCCACGACGGATGGCAAGACCCAGGACTCTCATGTAAGGCATGAAGTGAGGAGTCTGGAGTATGTGAGCTGTCATCCAACCCACATCAGATATCCATTGCAGACCTGTAACATTCTGCTTTACCACCTGTTGATTGCATTGAACAAAATATGTTAATATATATCATAAATATATAAATATATATATATTAAAGACAAATGAGCACAGCAATAATCCAGTGTTCTAAAAGCTGTATTATGTAATATAATAAAGCTGTAATATGTAAATGTGATTATTTATTTGCTTATTGGGCAGAGCTATTGTAACTGAGCATTTAAATTGATGAACCCCAGAAAATTACTCAATTGCTTTTCAATTAAAAATATTTGCTAGTAAATAACAAGCTATTTCATTACACTAAAAGTAATTTCTGATTCTTTATAATTATGAATCCCTGAATGAAGTCAAGTCATGTTTATTCAAATAGTACATTTAAAAACAACCCAAAGTGCTTTCCAATGGAGGACTACCAACATAAACATAATAAATCATAATCCACAAAAGCTAATTTAAAACACACATATCACAGTAAAATTATCCAAAGCAAAGTAAAAACAAAAATGTTAAATTCAAAAGTAGTAAAATAATGAAGTAGTAAAATAATGAAACAAAATACGTTAAAATGCTATATGTATACATTAAGAATAAAGACATCATAAACCATGGTTCAACCTCATGCTGAGCTAAAAGCAAGAGAAAAAATCTGGGTATTTAGAGTAGATTTTTAATTGTACGTGTATACTGTATGTTTGGGTAGGACTGAATGTGGGATGGGAGAATATTCCATAGGTTAGGGACAGCAAGATGATGACCTGAGCAACATGGAGGCAGAATGTGGACTTAGCAGATGATGTATTGTAAGGCTAATCCATATAGGCCTTTGGAAACAAAAAGTATTTTTTTTTTGTATCATGACCCCAACCTCTTCCATCAGATGAACCACATTGTTCCCATATAAAAATTCAATGACAATGCGGGCTGTGGATTTCTTCATCACAGTGACAATCCTTTTAAGTTCAGTTGCGTCACTGTCCCAGGGCACAACCTCCACATACGCCAGGCAACCCAAACCAGACTGGGCCAGGTCAGACTGGAAGATTTGGGCAGCATCACGGCCATAGGTATCATCATTATACAGCAGACCTACCCAGGTCCACCCAAATCGTCTCATAATTTGAAGCATAGCTCGCACCTAATTGGAAAGAGAATGGTATAGAATCAAGTGTTAAGATGGTTTATTTGTCGCTCAATCAGGTACAGTGAGAAGTTGGTGGACATGTTACGCAAAAACTGTCCTCACACAACAATACAATATAACAATACAACATTATTATGCAATGTTTAATTGCTTCGTGTGCGTTCTCTCAGCCACATACAAGTTCAAGTTCATTGTCGTGGTCATGACCGTGAATGTTATGCTACACCAAAAGACTACATAACGGGTTAAAAAGAGGATAACAAGAGAGAACAAGAGCTACAAATAGAATAAGAAAATTAAAGAAGGAGGAAGACTGTGGTCCGAGACACGTCTGCACCCTACTGTGCAGCTGATGTATAGATGTGTTATACTGTTTACACCGATTTTGCTTCTGCTGCTATAGAATTTCTTTATCGTTTTATCGTTGTTATTGTTATGTTGATATTGCACAGTATTCTGCAGACCTCACACACTTGCATTTTGCTGCTTGTACCTTGCTGAGTATTGACCAAAAAAAAACAAATGTTATTCTCTTCCTCTCACCTGGGATGCAACACTTGGGATTGTTCTAAAGAAGGATGGGAACTGATTCCAGTCACTCAGACAGGAGCAGATTGCATGGTAACTTACCTGCAAAACGCACAAAACATATGTTCTAATACTCCATTATTTTTGACAAACTCCCCAAGCACAGCATGTGAGCAGAGCAGTGAAAATCCCACTCCATGCTCATGAGGTTACGCTCTGCTCCACCACTGAATGATATTTCCGCATTATTTTATATATTAATTTTATATATCATATATTTTATATATTAAAGGTATATTATATTAATGTATTACACAATTGACATTGTAGACTCTCTAGACCCTAGACTACCCCTATGTGGTGTCCAGAGCTGAGCTCATAATACAAATAAACGAAATTAAGCGGTGATGGTAAAAGATAGTTCAAGTAGGAAACTTACCATAGGCACTTTGTACAAACCTAATATTCTAGAGATGGCAATTGAATTTGTTGAAGAATCATCACCCACGATACCGAGCACTGGAGGAGACCCAACACAGCTCTCATCCAGGTAAGACTGCTCCTCTCTCCCACTGACCAATGACAATGCTGCACGAAATGACACTCCAAGTGTGTAGCAGGCATCATAGAGACTATATCCCAGAGTCACATTGGGTAGTAGGCTGGGGTTTCTGTTGATCTCAGTAATAGCAAAAGCCATGGTCTGGGCCCATCTGAACCCTTGAATGTGAAATCTAACAGATATAATCTCACTTTAACCTTGATTTATCTTTGTATAAATATACAACATTTACTAATCCTACGGTACAATCTATCAAAAACAAGTTTCCTGTTGTTTGATATTGTATTTGTGATATACTCACCCATAGCAAGTGAACTCATGTGGCTTAGAGGTGAAAGACAGCTCAGGGAAGACAGAGGAGGAGTGGATATTAAACAACCCACCCAGAATAAAGTCCCCAGCCTTGTAAATTCTGTTGAGATTAAATTGTGCCTGTAACTCACAAGAAGTAGAAGATGAGGAAGACAAAGGGGAGAAGGAAGAGAACAATATCAAGGTCAAGTACAGGTACGAAAGCAGGTGTATGTCTAGAGAAGCCCTCATGACTGTCCTCCTCTGTCTAACTCTAACCCCATTCCCAAATTGTTTGTCCAGTTGCTAAGTTTTATACTATGCTATGCCATCCCCTGTGCCAACTTATCATTATGTAATCTTTCACAACACCCATCAGTGCAGAGACAGAAGTAGGAAGGGCTTGACATACATAGCAATATTGTCAAAATAATGTTTAGTTAGCAGATGCTCTTATCCAGAGCGACTTTCCGCGTTCAGTGGAACAGTGAGGATGCAAGGAGTAGAGGTGACAAAGATGAAGGAGTTTAAATACATGGGGTCAACTATCAAAAGTAATGGGGTGAAGAAGAGAGTGTAGGCAGGGAGGGAACACTAAGAGACTGAACAAGCAAGAAGGCTGGCTCCATCATTGATGCCAAAGTGGACGGTGTGGAGGTGATGGTGGAGGCGCGAACGAGGGAAAAAAGGAGGCTATGCTGGCTAACCACTTCCATCCCCTCGAGAAGGAGATAGTGGGGCGGTTGGCCAGCAGCAGATCCAGATTATTCTTCCGCTCACAGAGGACCGCAGAGTCAGTCAGTCCTTTCCCAAAAGCCATGAGGCTATACAAGCAGAGGCTGTCCCATTGGATTGTGGGCACAATCCAGTCGGCATATCAAGGTCAAGGTCAAGGTCTTTATTAGTGTCCCAAAAGGGCAAATAGTTTTACAGCCGGAGTAGTGGTTTAAAACATACACAGAGTACAGGACAACAAACAAACGCCATAGCATAAAACATAAGTCTGGCTGGTAGGCCTGTGCCAGTTGGTGTGGTGGCTCATTCCACCAGGGGAATGGCCACATCTAGAGCCCTCCAGCGGGCGCACTCGCTGAGTGATTTTCTGAGCAAAGCTTAGCACACTTGTCAAGTCAGGTTAAAGTACCGTAAACGTTTGACTTCCGGTTGGTGGACTTCAAAATACGATAACATTGTCGAGTAAAGACAAAATTCGAATATAATTCAAAGTAAAACTGACTTGTAGTTGATTTCTGAAGAATGCTTAGTTTTCACTGTTGCTAAACTTAAAATATAAAACAAGTAAACCCATACTTTTGTATCGCTATTTAGATATTAGCTAATATCGAGGTATGACAATTTGTCAATCAGCAAATAATAGCAGGAAATATAAACTTTTCAATATGTTAAATAAATGATGTCCTGAGAACCTCATGAAGTTATACATAGGTCTAACTTCTTCATTTTGCTCTCAAAGTGCACTAGTGTGATACATTTAACTGGAAATGCAATGGGATGATACCCACTGACCACAAGGTCTGACCACCCCCTAGACCTGGTCAGAGTCTCTAACACCCTGCCAGGCGCTCGGCTCAGCTCATAGACAAGGAATTCCACTGCCCTGCCAGGGCTCCAACTGTAGTAAAAATAAACAAAACCACTTCGTTACTCAACGAAACAAAGAATGTTTTGTGTTGTTGAAGGTCTACTCTAAGAGGTGGGAAGCCTCTCAGCACCCCACCTTACTCACTTATTACGCTCTGGACCAGGGCTAACCACCCCCCACAAACCCCAACAAGGCCACATTAGATTAGTAGGCAAAGGCATTCAGCCTTTGCCTTCCTGGTCAAAACTGTGCAGAAGGTGTGTTCAGCCAGAAGTTGGTCTCAACTGCCGTTCAAAGGCGCACACCTTGTGCTGCACTGCAGCAGCAGCATCACCACAAATGGATTCGAATTGTCCTTCACTCACATATACCGTCCAGCGGAACATTTCTCACACCGTAAATCTGCTTTGATCTGTAAAGACTTGCTCTGAACAACACTGGAGTCCTAATGTGCTCGTGTATCGCTTCTATTGCTTCAGTGGCACAGATGTCACGCAATCCACAAGGCCAATCAGGAAATAAAGCCTCACGCTATCAAGCTCAACGCTGCCCTGTTGGCACGTTCTAGTCAGCACTTTCTATCAAGCTCACCGCTGCCCTTGTTACACATATGTAAAGAAGAAGGTTCCTCAATACGGTGCAACATATTTATTTAGTTTTCAGGGTAGCGGGGTATATTCAGTAGTGTCTGTTTACATTCAGTTGTATCTGACTGAATCCTGACTAGACTGATCTGAATACTATTTCCTGTTTCACGTTTAATACAGTAACAGTACATAAGCAATCCCTTATGATGGCTGCTCACAGCAATCTACTCTTGTCCCTGTCCAAATGCCCCTGGACACAGAAATAACATTGAACAACATATTTTCAATAAACACCTTCTCAGTGCAATGATCATTCAACTTAAAAATAATATTCAATAAACCAAACGGCCTAATTGCCCGTTTCTTATAGACATTAGCTGAGAAACACAACAGGGACAAACATAGCTTTAAATGCAAATGGAACATCAACATTCATATTTTCAAACTCCAGATATTCTTATATCCTCCAAAACACACCAACTCTGTATTAGCAAACTGCACATATTATGTTGGTGACAGTATAGACATTTCACATCCTCACTTAAAGCTGTGTTCCGTCAGCAGAAATAACGGAGCAGAAATAAGACTTCCGGTTGACGATCTCTTCAGAATAAGAGTACCCTCTAGAGTAAAAAGAAACCATTGAAAACCATTGAAAAACGGTTCATTTGCACATTAAAACTATAAATTAAGCATTTAAACGAAGCTAGAAAACACATATTATGTATATTTGTAATAAAAAAAGTGTTTAACTGTTTTAATAACATAAAAAATGTATCTAAATGGATAAATGCTGTTCACTGGAGTGCATAGACTTCACAAATTGGGCGCTGGACACGAGACAGGAATTTGTGGCGGCACTTGTGACATACGCACGCGTTCAGGGAGACCCCCTCTACAACGCCACACTCTCCGCTAAGCCAGACAGGTGTATTTGGAAAAGTGGCGGGCTGTCCAGTGAGGTCAGGGGTCAGAAAACAGCCATTTTTAGTGCATAGACTTCACAAATTGGGCGCTGGACACGAGACAGGTATTTGTGGCGGCACTTGTGACATACGCACGCGTTCAGGGAGACCCCCTCTACAACGCCACACTCTCCGCTAAGCCAGACAGGTGTATTTGGAAAAGTGGCGGGCCGTCCAGTGAGGTCAGGGGTCAGAAAACAGCCATTTTTAGTGCATAGACTTCACAAATTGGGCGCTGGACACAAGACAGGTATTTGTGGCGGCACTTGTGACATACGCACACGTTCAGGGAGACCCCCTCTACAACGCCACACTCTCCGCTAAGCCAGACAGGTGTATTTGGAAAAGTGGCGGGCCGTCCAGTGAGGTCAGGGGTCAGAAAACAGCCATTTTCAGACCCCCTCTAAAAAAAATGTTTTTTAAATAGTGAAAATAGACGATTAGCATGCAGATATACGTCAGAATCACTTGTCAGTGCACATTTATTTATATTTATTTATTTAACAGGGACAATGCACATTGATCAACATGTCAGTTATTCACGTCCATGTAAATGAGCCAGAGTTGGCTAATTTTCATCTGTAGTCCCTGGGCAGGCTGTTAAAAAAGTGGTATAGTTATCCATACAAAAAGAGACATTGTCAACTATACAAAACAAGTAGACATAGTACAATACAGTAAAATAGGAGGAGACACATCAGTGATTAATGGAGGCGAAATTTACTCATGATTACAAATTTGGTTAGCTTTTAGCCATCTTTTAAGGTTGAATTTGAAGGTTAGAAAGTTGTTGGTCTCTCTTACTTCGGTAGGAAGACTGTTCCAGTGATGGGGGGCTCTAACAGAGAAGACTGTTTTACCAACACACTCCGTCTGAATGGTACCTCACAGTCTCCTCTGGTAGTTGCCCTTGTTGATCTGTCACCACTCTCCCTTCGCTCTATGAACTGTTTTAGTGGTGGAGGTGCAAGCCCATTTAAAACCTTAAAAATGAGACAGGCATCTGCAAAATGTTTAAAGCTATCAAAATTAAATAAATTATACTTTTGAACTATACGGCAATGGTGGTAACGGTTGGGTTTTTGATCAAGTGTTTTTAATGTCTGTTTGTAAAGTGATTCTATGGGTTTGAGAGTTCTTAGATGTGTCTGTCAGTGCATTGTGCAAATAACATTGTGCAAATAAGTGTCAATTGGTCACCTGGTAGTACCAGGTGACACTTTGCCGACTGGGACTGTACGTGTGGGACTGGGACTATTTTAAAATAGTTAAAATAGGCGATATACTGTACAAGCTCACAATGTGATTTACAATTTAGGCATTTAGGCATTTAGCAGACGCTCTTAATCCAGAGCGATTTACAGTAAGCAAGGTAATACATCAAATGCATAGTAATCTAGGATCATACTGTATGTAAACCAAGAATCATCAGTCTAACAGCTCCCTATCCCCCCAAAAAATCTATAATCTCTACATTGAAACTATTCAAACTATAGGATGCCAGGTCAACAATGGCCTGGCATCTGTCTACATAACATGGTATCTAATTACATTTTAGCCTTTGCATAAGCCTGCAAGCCTGCAATGCGTTGCTATCTTGTATTTTTGCACATTTGCCACTGCTGCTACAGATTATCATACATGTTTTAAGAGGTTTATCATACATGCCATTCCATCTGTACTTTCATTTTATTTCTGTTATCTATAATTCTAAAAATATATTGGTTGTGTTAGCACAGTCTCTGTAGAAACAGCCCCAAACATTTCACTGCTTGTACCTGTATTGAGTAAGTGACAAATAAATCCCTATTGATTCTTGTTCAGATTAGTTCCAGAGTTCTCTTTGAAAATGTCACACATTTTGAAATGGCTCCACATCCATTACCTGATAGAAGAGAGTTTCAGATTTTCATGGAACTTGGTAGAAATGATCTCTAGGCTGCCCTATAAAAATGGCTCAAGGTCACAATCATAGTCACAGTCAATGTTACATCAGTCATATCTCAGGAACGGAGAGAGACACAGAACGAGATGTTGGTGTGTGCCTTATAATGGTATTGAAATTTTATACTGATGTCAAACTGGGAAACTGAAATAGAAGCAAGGCTTGTCCATAGCCATGTCTGTTTTGTGGGAGTATCCACACATATCTATCAATAACTGGTCAACGCAACAGTACTGTATACACAGAAGATGCTTTAAAACTTCCTGATGATATTCTGTGGCACTTCCTGGGACTTGCATCCTCTTCCAAAAAGCCAATGAGTAGGTTTGATTTATTATGGAGTCATAAGGAGGTGACATCAATAGAACTTTTTAAAAGGTATTTTATTTAATTTGATAGGTGAAGTCACAGCAGTAGATTGGCTAATTTCAGCATGCAACCAAGTGTAAAATGTAGCATTACGACGCCATCAAGGCCTGCCAAAATACATTTTTGACGACAAAATCAACTGTAGATTTAGTCGACTAAAATCGTATTATATTTAGTCGACTAAAACTACACTAAAACAAACATTTAAGGTGAATAAAATATGACTAAAACTAAATTAAATGTTATTCAAAAGACTATGACTAAAACGAAATAAAAACAACAACAGGTAACCTCAGTCTGTGATATTAATCTAAATTTTTTTGTGTTAAATTGTGACTGTAGCCTGAATGATCAGCGGCCAATTGTAAGCAAGAACAGATTGTTATAATTGTAAGTAAGTAATAGTAAGTGCCACGGCAAATAGCTGTCTCATGTCTGGCTTAGCGGAGAGTGTGGCGTTGTAGAGGGGGTCTCCCTGAACGCGTGCGTATGTCACACGTGCCGCCGCAAATAGCTGTCTCGTGTCCAGCGCCCAATTTGTGAAGTCTATGCACTAAAAATGGCTGTTTTCTGCCCCCTGAGCTCACTGGACGGCCCGCCACTTTTCCAAATACACCTGTCTGGCTTAGCGGAGAGTGTGGCGTTGTAGAGGGGGTCTCCCTGAACGCGTGCGTATGTCACACGTGCCGCCGCAAATAGCTGTCTCGTGTCCAGCGCCCAATTTGTGAAGTCTATGCACTAAAAATGGCTGTTTTCTGCCCCCTGACCTCACTGGACGGCCCGCCACTTTTCCAAATACACCTGTCTGGCTTAGCGGAGAGTGTGGCGTTGTAGAGGGGGTCTCCCTGAACGCGTGCGTATGTCACAAGTGCCGCCACAAATAGCTGTCTCGTGTCCAGCGCCCAATTTGTGAAGTCTATGCACTAAAAATGGCTGTTTTCTGACCCCTGACCTCACTGGACGGCCCTGCCATTTTTCCAAATACACCTGTCTGGCTTAGCGGAGAGTGTGGCGTTGTAGAGGGGGTCTCCCTGAACGCGTGCGTATGTCACAAGTGCCGCCACAAATAGCTGTCTCGTGTCCAGCGCCCAATTTGTGAAGTCTATGCACTAAAAATGGCTGTTTTCTGACCCCTGACCTCACTGGACGGCCCGCCATTTTTCCAAATACACCTGTCTGGCTTAGCGGAGAGTGTGGCGTTGTAGAGGGGGTCTCCCTGAACGCGTGCGTATGTCACAAGTGCCGCCACAAATAGCTGTCTCGTGTCCAGCGCCCAATTTGTGAAGTCTATGCACTAAAAATGGCTGTTTTCTGCCCCCTGACCTCACTGGACGGCCCGCCACTTTTCCAAATACACCTGTCTGGCTTAGTGGAGAGTGTGGCGTTGTAGAGGGGGTCTCCCTGAACGCGTGCGTATGTCACAAGTGCCGCCACAAATAGCTGTCTCGTGTCCAGCGCCCAATTTGTGAAGTCTATGCACTAAAAATGGCTGTTTTCTGCCCCCTGACCTCACTGGACGGCCCGCCACTTTTCTAAATACACCTGTCTGGCTTAGCGGAGAGTGTGGCGTTGTAGAGGGGGTCTCCCTGAACGCGTGCGTATGTCACAAGTGCCGCCACAAATAGCTGTCTCGTGTCCAGCGCCCAATTTGTGAAGTCTATGCACTAAAAATGGCTGTTTTCTGACCCCTGACCTCACTGGACGGCCCGCCATTTTTCCAAATACACCTGTCTGGCTTAGCGGAGAGTGTGGCGTTGTAGAGGGGGTCTCCCTGAACGCGTGCGTATGTCACAAGTGCCGCCACAAATAGCTGTCTCGTGTCCAGCGCCCAATTTGTGAAGTCTATGCACTAAAAATGGCTGTTTTCTGACCCCTGACCTCACTGGACGGCCCGCCATTTTTCCAAATACACCTGTCTGGCTTAGCGGAGAGTGTGGCGTTGTAGAGGGGGTCTCCCTGAACGCGTGCGTATGTCACAAGTGCCGCCACAAATAGCTGTCTCGTGTCCAGCGCCCAATTTGTGAAGTCTATGCACTAAAAATGGCTGTTTTCTGACCCCTGACCTCACTGGACGGCCCGCCATTTTTCCAAATACACCTGTCTGGCTTAGCGGAGAGTGTGGCGTTGTAGAGGGGGTCTCCCTGAACGCGTGCGTATGTCACAAGTGCCGCCACAAATAGCTGTCTCGTGTCCAGCGCCCAATTTGTGAAGTCTATGCACTAAAAATGGCTGTTTTCTGCCCCCTGACCTCACTGGACGGCCCGCCACTTTTCCAAATACACCTGTCTGGCTTAGCGGAGAGTGTGGGGTTGTAGAGGGGGTCTCCCTGAACGCGTGCGTATGTCACAAGTGCTGCCACAAATAGCTGTCTCGTGTCCAGCGCCCAATTTGTGAAGTCTATGCACTAAAAATGGCTGTTTTCTGACCCCTGACCTCACTGGACGGCCCGCCATTTTTCCAAATACACCTGTCTGGCTTAGCGGAGAGTGTGGCGTTGTAGAGGGGGTCTCCCTGAACGTGTGCGTATGTCAAAAGTGCTGGCGCCAACAGCCGTCTCCTGTCCAGTGTCCAGTATTGTCTGAAATTGGCACTTTTCTTACGTCAGGCCGCACTGGGCGGCCTGCCACTTTCTTTTTTTTTTACTAATTATCTCTCAAATGTTCACCAATATTCTCTACTGGTCTGTATCCATTTTCTATCAAGTTTAGGGGCGCTCAGTTATGGAGAAGTACACACACACACACACACACACACACACACACACACACACACACTAAAAATGTACTAATATTTCTCTATCTTTTTTTATGCTGTGTTTCCATGTTGTATATATGTTGTTAAATAATATAAATTTGTAATATTTTTTTTCTGATTACTTTTGTATTTGTATTGTATTTTAGTTTTTAAATACGTGAGATCAACTTTATAAACCCCAAATTCTTCTCTTTTTTTTTATCTCGCTTGCACTATCTACTATTATTATTTGTAGCATATTTTGTGGTCTCTTTTATCATTGTTTATTTGCTTCTGCAATAAACAATATTATATCATCATCATTTTCCAAGTGTGACCTGGCTAGAGTCATCATTATTACAACAATGGACAAACAATACAAAAACAATACATATATGTAACACACAAATCAATATCCAGTTAAAGTGCAAAACAGTGCTAAGTGCACATTTAATGGGGGGCAATAGCCAATTTCAAACTGGAACAACCTGGCACTTAGAAGTGATCTAGTATAAGCCATTTAAAAAGACATAATGTACATCATAAATGTATTTTTTAAATACAATTGTGTCTTTCTTTTTTAAACTTGCCACTTAGAAGTGTTTTAGTATGAGCCATTTAAAAGGCATACATCATAAATGTATTTTTAAATTAGATTTGTGTCTTTTAAAAAACATAAAAAATTAACGCTCTTATTTTGAAGGCAACCGGAACCCTTATTTCTGCTAGCTCGAAAACCGGAAGTCCAATTTCTGCTGACGGAACGGAGCTCTCACTTAATCACAGTGGCTGTCTCTGTGTTGTAGTGTTAGCCTGCAAAGTGCTAAATGCTAAACACCAGGGTAAACTCACTCATCATAACAACACACTCATACACATCGCTGCCCCCTTCATATCCCCATTTATGCATATTATCCTTTTATACTATCTTGTCCTTATAGCAGCTCTTACCTGTGAAACACAGTTGAAACATACATTCAGTAGTGTCTGTTGTTTACATTCAGTTGTATCTGACTGAATCCTGACTAGACTGATTCTAAATACTATTTCCTGTTTCACGTAAGAGCAGGGAGCTTACTCATTAAACCTCACTGCGCCCTCTGCTGTCCTTTTACTGTCACAGGCACAAAACAGTTTTTAGTGCTGCTGCTGGCATTTAATAAAAGTCTGTCTGTTTTAAATGGGGGGGGGGGGGGGGGTAGTATTTTGTGTTTTAATGCTTTACTTTTATAGTCTTTTGACCCAAATAATCCCTTAGGGGCCACACCCTGTTGGCATGCTCTAGACAGTACTTTCTATCAAGCTCAACGCTGCCCTGTTGGCACGCTCTATACAATGATGCCAACATACGTTCCACTACCAGCCGTTCTGCCCAGCCCATGAACTAATGACTCTTGCAGAGGGGCAGAGTTTCAGGTCTGTACAACCACTTCCTGTTAACACCGGAAGTGAATATATGCACTTCCAATAGGAAGGCAGAGAGGGTGGGGCTTAAGCAATTATAGCCCGTCCCGTAAGACCACCTACCAAGTGTGGGGCCTTTAGCATGCTGGGAACTGGAGTTATGGCTGTTTAAAGCCCAGCCAATAGGAACACAGAGGGGGTGGGGCTTAAGCAATTACAGCCCGTCCCATAAGACCACCTACCAAGTTTGGGGCCTTTAGCATGCTGGGGCCCAGCATGCACCCAGGGCCCCTGGGTGCCACATGTGGTCTACGGTCTCTGGTGTGGCTATTCTAATGGCAGACCCCTGACCAGTGTTGGTGCCAAGTTTGGTGTGGATCGGACCAAGGGTGCGCCTCGCAGGTCCGCATTTTACATTTGTGAAGTCCACCCAGCCACCGTCCGCCCACCGTCGGTTGACCCTCTACGCAATTTTAATATAGGACGCCTGGCTAACTCCCCCACGAAAAAGGACAAAGAAAATAAATTAAATCTGAATGGCTGATTGAGCAAAGCATTGAAACGCTCTATTTAATTCATGTTATTGCACAGGGTTCTTTTTAAATCTTATCTCATGGTTTTTACATGGCCTGTTCATATGTATCTGAGACCTGGGTTAATTAAAAACAAGATGTTTGTGTGTGTATTTAGCTGCCTGCCTGTCTGATGACATCGCTCAGCTAAGGCCAAGGGACTGTCATTTGGGAGCTGAAGATGCCTTGGGCTTCACCCTTGTTTCCCCTCACACCTCAGCCATGTTAACTAGCTAACAAAAACACCTTTAACAGCCTAATCCTCCACTCTTTCATGTTTTCCGTCTCAGTTCCCATTGGAACCGGTCTTTGTCTTTCGGGTCTGTTGCATCATGGCCCTCTAAAGACATGTGGGTTACTTGGGAACTTTGGGTCTCTCACATACTGCTGTCACCTCTATTGTCATGACCCTGATATTTCATTTTAACTGAACTGTCTTACGGTCTCAACTTACAGTTGAAAAGAAAATCAAATTTTTGGCACATGCATACATAGTCTATCAAATTGCAAAGGAAAGTGTACAAGGAGTAACAGGAGGCTACATAATGTAAAGAAGAGGAAGTCCTGTGATACTGATATGTTAATGAAGGGCCGTCATGAGTTGATATTTACACATTATGTTCATATTTACATGCTAATGTCAACCCTGAAATTCAGAGGAATATACAGCATTGGTTCTCAAACATGTTCATGTCAAGGACCACCATGTTCGAGGGACCCCAATAAGTAACATTTTTGTTAGATTAGTTGAAGTAGGGAATTCTACATGTCTTGGGGGCATGGAGAGAGTGAAACCTTTGACCTGAATAGTCAATATAACAATTATTTTATCATTTATTTTTAAACTGAACTGGAGAAAACCTCCACAGCAGCTGCACATCAACGTGATGGATCAATACAAACCTAATTAAACAGGCCTAAATATTGGAGAAAGCAATTTGTGACGGTGGCCAGGTTGTCACATGTAACTTGCCACTTCTTTTTAGAATGCTGACACTCTTTACTTTGTCTCAATAATAAATAAATAACAATACACATTAAACTCACAACAATAAAATATCAGTTGCACGGTAAAGTGCGGGGTGCGTAATTACTGTGAGAATAATACTGTTTGTTAGGTACTGCAAGACTACGCCACCTTTTTATTTAAGAGGTAGGGTCCTCTGTAACACTCTTTCTTAGGCTATTCACAGGTTCGAGTTTACCCAGGTAAGTACAATACTTTTAAATGAGAACAACACTTCAACACATATCCCTTGGAGAAAGCTGGACGGAAACAGGTTTGTATAAAAAGGTAATCTATTTTATTAAGCTAATACAGTGGCGTCTATAAGCCATAAAATATTGAAAAGCATAAACAAAATATAACACTAATTCTAAAACCTCAACCTCCTAATGCGCCCACTAACTAACTAAAATACAGGAATACAGACAATCACCAAACACTAAAAACAGACAGGGCTTGTGCAAACTATAGCAAATAAATAATGAATTTAGCGTTAAAGTGCCAACTATTACTGAAGCAGTAAAGTGCCAAGTGCCAATTCAATTGCTATATGTCATATACTCATCACGGTTCAATGCAAAAGGTGGGAATGTCCTTATATGGGGTTTAACTGGAGCGGGGGTTTAGGCCAGGAATCACTGTCTCTTCTTGTCTTCGTGCGTATTGCCTGCAATCATAGAAACTAGAACCAGTTCATCTGTTCAGGTATATTTCACATATGAGGTTTAGGACCGTGGGTTTATAAAGGTAACGTTGCATAGAAGGACACTTACTCGCCCGCCAGACTGTACGTCTGGCTTTGAGGGTGTGAAGCGCGCAACGTTATCGCCACTGGACCTCTCCTCCGTTCCTTGGTTCGTCTGCCTGTCCTCCCCGTCTCTGCTGCTACTGCGCCGTCTGCTCACCGTCCGCTGCTGGTGGCTTGGTACGTGCCGCGATCACTGTATTCCCCACCTCTGCTCCGTGGTATGTCTGCTCCTCCTGTGCACAACCGTCCCTTCTGGCTGTCACTTCCACACTGCCCTGTATGCCTGTCTCTCTGCTGTCCAAGTGGCTCGCGCTCACTTTTGAATAAGGTGGGCCACACCCTACTCCACCCTCATTCGCTCTGCCACCAGCGTGACCTGGGGACATTGGCCGTCCGCTGTCACAAGGCCAATGTCACACAGCCTATAGGGGAGTCCAATGTCAAGTGGCTCGGGGACCGGGGGGAAATACATTGTCAACCATAAAACATGCAGTGCAGAAATATAGTTAAGAGAATGATGTTTTTAAGTGCGTAATACAGGTTTTTCATCATCAATAAAAAATGTTACAATTTGGTTTCACCCCCCTGCTTTGACCCTGTCACATCCCCCCCCACTTTTCCGTTGCCAGTCCCTGCAACTGTCCCTAATCATGTCCATACCTCTGGGGTGGCTGGCCTATATTTGCTCTTCCCGAGCGCCGTGGCTCATCTGGTGCTCTCGGGACGGAGAGAAACCCATAATACTGCGGCGTTGTTGCTTCTACCTGCTCGGGCTGCACTACAGCTGGGGGGTCCTCGTGGGGCGACCTGGGGGCTACACACACTTTCAACGCATTTCTATGTATGGTCTTTTCTCGCCCCCCCTTCTCGGGTCTGACTCGGTACACCAACCCCGTAGCTCCCACCTGTTCCATCACTGCGTAAGGCTCGGGGTCCCACCACGTACTCAATTTCCCCTGGCCATCTCTCTTCCTATTTCGAATCCACACTCTCTCTCCTGGTAATAGGGGTGTAATACCGGCCCTACGGTCATAAACCTGCTTTCTCCTCTTGGCCGTTTCTCCCATCCTCTCCCCTGCGGTCCTATAAGCTGTCGCCATTCTCTGTTGGTGGTCCTGTACCCAGCCACCCACTCCCATGCGCTCTTGCGCTGACTGCACTCCTAACTGGACATCTATAGGGCGCCTCAAATGTCGGCCAAACATTAAGTAGGCGGGGGCATAACCCGTAGCACTATGGATCGTGTTGTTATAAGCATGAACTAACTCGGGTAAGTGCTCATTCCATCTTCCTTGTTTATCAGTGTCTAGTGATCGCAACATGTTCAGTAATGTCTGATTAAATCGTTCCACTCCACCGTTCCCAGCCGGGTGGTACGGAGTGGTGCGACTTTTTGCAATACCATAAGTCTGACATAAATGGTGCATTAACTCGGACTCGAAGTTGGGGCCTCGATCTGAGTGGAACCGGGCCGGACAGCCGAACGGCTGGATAATATGCGTCCATAACGCACGGACAGTGGTGTGCGCAGTCTGGTCTCGGGTGGCAATAGCCCAACTATAACGGGTGAATAAGTCAGTAGCTACCAGAATGTTTTGCCACGCATCAGCAGGCCTACCTAATGTGAGGAAATCAATGGCTATTACTTCTAGTGGATATGAGACTTCAAAGGGTTGTAAGGGGGCCCGAGGCTCTGACCTGTTCCTCTGCAGGCTGCAGGCGACACAACCCTGTTGTAACTGACGCACCGCTCCCTCCATGCCTGGCCAATAGAACCGGCGTCGCAGCTGGGCCAAGGTCCCCTCCGACCCAGCATGCGCCGCGGCCGTGTGGATTCCTCTCCATACCTCCTCTCTGCGTGAACCTGGACAAATGATCTGTGAGTATTGTTCTTTGGTATAAGGATCGGTCACCTTCCTATATAACACATGATTTCGTATAATCAGTTTGTTCCACTGGCGTAACAGTTGCCGCGCTCCCCGAGTCCAATTCTTCCTCTCCACCATATTAGGGGCTCTCCCCCGTTCCACGCACCTCTTCACCACCTGCACATCTGGATCCCGATCCTGCGTCTCTCTCCACTCATCCTCCCGGGCTGCTGGCGTCGATTGTACAGCCGCCACATCTACAGGCTGCACTGGGAACCGCGATAGGGCATCAGCGTTGGCGTTGTTTTTGCCCGGTCGATACTTGATGTCGAAAGTAAACGACGCAAGTTGAGCAGCCCACCGTTGTTCCACAGCTCCCAATCTAGCCGTTTGGAGATGCGCAACAGGGTTATTGTCCGTGAATATTGTGAATCGAGCGCCAGTGAGATAATCTTTAAACTTCTCGGTCACGGCCCATTTAAGGGCCAAAAGCTCCAATTTGAACGAGCTATAATTTGCGTCATTCTGCTCGGTCGGGTGGAGACTGCGGCTTGCATAAGCTATTACACGTTCGTGACCGTCTTGGACCTGGGCTAGAACCGCTCCCAACCCACGGCCACTCGCATCAGTGTAAACCACAAAAGGCTGTGTATAATCCGCATACGCTAACACCGGGGCTTGTGTGAGGGCACTCTTTAACGCATCAAACGCCCGCTGGCACTCCGAAGTCCACTCGACTTTACACTGGTGGGATTTTACGTCATTTGGGATTCCTATCAATAAGTTGTTTAAGGGTCGTGCTATAGCAGCAAAAGAGGACACGAAACGCCTATAGTAACCCGCTAGACCTAGAAACGCGCGGACCTCGCGGACCGTTGAGGGTGGTGTCCAGTCCCGCACTGCCACCACTTTCTCCGGATCGGGCCGCACTCCCTCTTTGTCCACGACATGGCCCAGAAATTGCACTTCCCTCCGCAGAAGTTTGCATTTGTCTAACCGCAGCTTCAGTCCATGTCTCCACAGGCGTTGGAAGACGAGCTCGAGGTGCTGTAGATGAGAGGAGAAGTCAGGTGAATATACTATAATGTCATCAAGATATACCAGCAAGGATTCTGTCACCTGACCACTCAGACACTGCTGCATCAGCCTCTGGAACGTCGCGGGCGCATTACAAAGCCCGAACGGCATGCGTTGAAACTCGAACAGGCCCAGCGGGGTCGTAAAGGCGGTCTTCTCCCGGTCCCGGGGATCCATTCCTACTTGCCAATACCCGCTGGCCAGGTCTAACGTGGAGAACCATTGCGCCTTCGTCAGGCTGGTGAGCGTCTCTTCTATCCTGGGTAGGGGGAAGGCGTCCTTGTGCGTCACGGCGTTAAGTTTCCTGTAGTCGACGCAGAACCTCCAGCTGCCATCTTTCTTCTTGACCAGTACGATAGGTGCCGCCCACGGACTGCAACTCTCCTTGATGACTCCCTTCTCCAGCATCTCATTCAGGAGGGTCTTCATCTCCCGGTACATGGAGGGCGGCAACGGCCGGTGTCGCTCTCGTATGGGTGCCGCGTCTCCGGTCGGTATCTGGTGTTGCACGACGTCCGTCCGTCCGAAATCCTCGTCATGGATGGCGAACACCTTCTTCCACCGACACAACATCTCGTGTAACTCTCTCTTCTGCGCCTCCGGCAGGTCATCACGCTCCGTCAACACTTCCATCTCTTCGGGCAGGGTCTTCAGTGGTCCATCATCTTCCACACTGATTACGGCCACTTCCACCTCTCCGTCGGTCCCCAGGGACAGGCTCAGGTCCCTGCCGCCTCGGACATCCGCTTCTTCCACCGGGTACAGCCTCCCCAGCTTCTGGTGGCGGTCCAGGACCAGACTATATGCGTGTGGGTTGCACACTCGTATGGGAACACGTCCGTGGCGCACCGTGACGAGGGCACGGGCCACTCCCAAATCTTTTCCATCCGGCAAGGCTTCCATCAAGGCCTCGTAGTCCGCTCCATTTGGTCCTCTCCAAGCGCGGCCCCAGATCATCACTTCACTCTGCGCGGGGATTCGAATCTTCCGCCGGCCGACCGGCCACACATAACCGATGGACCCATCTTCGTTCGTCACTGCCTCCACCCTCCTACAGGTGGCGAATGCGTCCTTCCACAGCGTCCTTCCCTGCTGACATGGAAACACAGGCCTCCCAGGCCATTTAAAGAGGGCATGCCATACAGCGTTCACGACATTCATCCCAATAATCAGCGGTTGAGTACAATGTTCATCTTTCACGATTACAACTCCTCTCCCTGGGATCTTCATTCCCTCCAGCTCTAGGTCCAATATGGCATAGCCAGTGTACGGTAAGTCAAGACCATTAGCGGCGCGTAATTTAAAAACAAGGGGCCCATTTCCCAACGTTAGGTGTGAGAATTTTTCCTCAAATAAGCTTTGCTGCATTAATGTGACTTGTGACCCAGTATCCAGTAACCCCCTTAAGTGGACTCCTCCCATAGTGATCCCAATAGTCGGACAGTCCCCAATAAACACTTCATTAGCCCTTGATCTGGCGAGTGCGCGCTGCACCCCTGTCTCCCGGACCTCGGCGACAGGGCGTACTAGTTTAAATGATTGGGGTCAGATTTACACAAGCGAGCAATGTGCCCAGACTGCCTACAGCTCCTACAGATCGGCCTACCTCCCTCATCCCACTCGTTGCGTTGGTACGGCTCCCGGCGTCGTTCAGATGGAGGCGAACCGCGAGGTCGTGTATCGGTGGTGTTGGGTCGAAGGAGCGGTCTGATCTCTTTCATGAGCTCCTGCGTAAACCCCTGCATTTGCGATTTGACGTCTTCCATAATCTCCTGTTTCAGTTTCTCTCTCCATTCAGATTCCTGTGAGGGTGTTGGGATAGAGACAGGTTTAACAGCATGGCACAAGATTTCAGCAGTCCCTTCTCTTCTATGTTCAGTGTCTAGTAGGAAGGCCTCATTTTTTAGGGCGGCGAAGTCTTCTGTGGGGTTTCGACGGGCATATATTCTTAAGGCTTGACCCAGAGGGCCTTCAGACAGTCCTACAAGTAACTGCTCTCGCAGAATGGCATCGGAGGGAGCGGTGTCTGGGTCGAGCCGCCGCAGCCCGCAGAACAACTCTCTAAGCCTCAAAATATAAGCCTGCACACTTTCGCCTGCGCGTTGCGCACAGCCATAGAACAAGGCACGAGCTTGGGAAGCAGAAACAGATGTTTTATACAACGTGTCTAAACATTTAAAGACTTTGGCCACTGTATTGCGATCTTCCTTGTCAATTACACTAATTTGTCGCTTAGCTTCCTCAGTAAGGGTCTGTACTACAAAAGCAACTTTTTTCTCCTCTGTTAAATCCTGAGTGCCCAATAATCCTTTAATCTGTTCTCTCCATTCCCTGTATTTCTCCTCACCTTCTATGCCCGAAAACTTAGGTAGCCACGGTGCCCCTGGATACACTGGCATCATCATCATTACTTTCTTGATTCAACCAAACAAAACAAAACAAAAAGCAGCAAAACAGCAAAATTTCAATACAGTTTCTCTTAGGGATTTTGTGTTGTTCTCTACCCAGTCCTGCCGCGCTACGCCAAATATGTGACGGTGGCCAGGTTGTCACATGTAACTTGCCACTTCTTTTTAGAATGCTGACACTCTTTACTTTGTCTCAATAATAAATAAATAACAATACACATTAAACTCACAACAATAAAATATCAGTTGCACGGTAAAGTGCGGGGTGCGTAATTACTGTGAGAATAATACTGTTTGTTAGGTACTGCAAGACTACGCCACCTTTTTATTTAAGAGGTAGGGTCCTCTGTAACACTCTTTCTTAGGCTATTCACAGGTTCGAGTTTACCCAGGTAAGTACAATACTTTTAAATGAGAACAACACTTCAACACATATCCCTTGGAGAAAGCTGGACGGAAACAGGTTTGTATAAAAAGGTAATCTATTTTATTAAGCTAATACAGTGGCGTCTATAAGCCATAAAATATTGAAAAGCATAAACAAAATATAACACTAATTCTAAAACCTCAACCTCCTAATGCGCCCACTAACTAACTAAAATACAGGAATACAGACAATCACCAAACACTAAAAACAGACAGGGCTTGTGCAAACTATAGCAAATAAATAATGAATTTAGCGTTAAAGTGCCAACTATTACTGAAGCAGTAAAGTGCCAAGTGCCAATTCAATTGCTATATGTCATATACTCATCACGGTTCAATGCAAAAGGTGGGAATGTCCTTATATGGGGTTTAACTGGAGCGGGGGTTTAGGCCAGGAATCACTGTCTCTTCTTGTCTTCGTGCGTATTGCCTGCAATCATAGAAACTAGAACCAGTTCATCTGTTCAGGTATATTTCACATATGAGGTTTAGGACCGTGGGTTTATAAAGGTAACGTTGCATAGAAGGACACTTACTCGCCCGCCAGACTGTACGTCTGGCTTTGAGGGTGTGAAGCGCGCAACGTTATCGCCACTGGACCTCTCCTCCGTTCCTTGGTTCGTCTGCCTGTCCTCCCCGTCTCTGCTGCTACTGCGCCGTCTGCTCACCGTCCGCTGCTGGTGGCTTGGTACGTGCCGCGATCACTGTATTCCCCACCTCTGCTCCGTGGTATGTCTGCTCCTCCTGTGCACAACCGTCCCTTCTGGCTGTCACTTCCACACTGCCCTGTATGCCTGTCTCTCTGCTGTCCAAGTGGCTCGCGCTCACTTTTGAATAAGGTGGGCCACACCCTACTCCACCCTCATTCGCTCTGCCACCAGCGTGACCTGGGGACATTGGCCGTCCGCTGTCACAAGGCCAATGTCACACAGCCTATAGGGGAGTCCAATGTCAAGTGGCTCGGGGACCGGGGGGAAATACATTGTCAACCATAAAACATGCAGTGCAGAAATATAGTTAAGAGAATGATGTTTTTAAGTGCGTAATACAGGTTTTTCATCATCAATAAAAAATGTTACAATTTGGTTTCACCCCCCTGCTTTGACCCTGTCACATCCCCCCCCACTTTTCCGTTGCCAGTCCCTGCAACTGTCCCTAATCATGTCCATACCTCTGGGGTGGCTGGCCTATATTTGCTCTTCCCGAGCGCCGTGGCTCATCTGGTGCTCTCGGGACGGAGAGAAACCCATAATACTGCGGCGTTGTTGCTTCTACCTGCTCGGGCTGCACTACAGCTGGGGGGTCCTCGTGGGGCGACCTGGGGGCTACACACACTTTCAACGCATTTCTATGTATGGTCTTTTCTCGCCCCCCCTTCTCGGGTCTGACTCGGTACACCAACCCCGTAGCTCCCACCTGTTCCATCACTGCGTAAGGCTCGGGGTCCCACCACGTACTCAATTTCCCCTGGCCATCTCTCTTCCTATTTCGAATCCACACTCTCTCTCCTGGTAATAGGGGTGTAATACCGGCCCTACGGTCATAAACCTGCTTTCTCCTCTTGGCCGTTTCTCCCATCCTCTCCCCTGCGGTCCTATAAGCTGTCGCCATTCTCTGTTGGTGGTCCTGTACCCAGCCACCCACTCCCATGCGCTCTTGCGCTGACTGCACTCCTAACTGGACATCTATAGGGCGCCTCAAATGTCGGCCAAACATTAAGTAGGCGGGGGCATAACCCGTAGCACTATGGATCGTGTTGTTATAAGCATGAACTAACTCGGGTAAGTGCTCATTCCATCTTCCTTGTTTATCAGTGTCTAGTGATCGCAACATGTTCAGTAATGTCTGATTAAATCGTTCCACTCCACCGTTCCCAGCCGGGTGGTACGGAGTGGTGCGACTTTTTGCAATACCATAAGTCTGACATAAATGGTGCATTAACTCGGACTCGAAGTTGGGGCCTCGATCTGAGTGGAACCGGGCCGGACAGCCGAACGGCTGGATAATATGCGTCCATAACGCACGGACAGTGGTGTGCGCAGTCTGGTCTCGGGTGGCAATAGCCCAACTATAACGGGTGAATAAGTCAGTAGCTACCAGAATGTTTTGCCACGCATCAGCAGGCCTACCTAATGTGAGGAAATCAATGGCTATTACTTCTAGTGGATATGAGACTTCAAAGGGTTGTAAGGGGGCCCGAGGCTCTGACCTGTTCCTCTGCAGGCTGCAGGCGACACAACCCTGTTGTAACTGACGCACCGCTCCCTCCATGCCTGGCCAATAGAACCGGCGTCGCAGCTGGGCCAAGGTCCTCTCCGACCCAGCATGCGCCGCGGCCGTGTGGATTCCTCTCCATACCTCCTCTCTGCGTGAACCTGGACAAATGATCTGTGAGTATTGTTCTTTGGTATAAGGATCGGTCACCTTCCTATATAACACATGATTTCGTATAATCAGTTTGTTCCACTGGCGTAACAGTTGCCGCGCTCCCCGAGTCCAATTCTTCCTCTCCACCATATTAGGGGCTCTCCCCCGTTCCACGCACCTCTTCACCACCTGCACATCTGGATCCCGATCCTGCGTCTCTCTCCACTCATCCTCCCGGGCTGCTGGCGTCGATTGTACAGCCGCCACATCTACAGGCTGCACTGGGAACCGCGATAGGGCATCAGCGTTGGCGTTGTTTTTGCCCGGTCGATACTTGATGTCGAAAGTAAACGACGCAAGTTGAGCAGCCCACCGTTGTTCCACAGCTCCCAATCTAGCCGTTTGGAGATGCGCAACAGGGTTATTGTCCGTGAATATTGTGAATCGAGCGCCAGTGAGATAATCTTTAAACTTCTCGGTCACGGCCCATTTAAGGGCCAAAAGCTCCAATTTGAACGAGCTATAATTTGCGTCATTCTGCTCGGTCGGGTGGAGACTGCGGCTTGCATAAGCTATTACACGTTCGTGACCGTCTTGGACCTGGGCTAGAACCGCTCCCAACCCACGGCCACTCGCATCAGTGTAAACCACAAAAGGCTGTGTATAATCCGCATACGCTAACACCGGGGCTTGTGTGAGGGCACTCTTTAACGCATCAAACGCCCGCTGGCACTCCGAAGTCCACTCGACTTTACACTGGTGGGATTTTACGTCATTTGGGATTCCTATCAATAAGTTGTTTAAGGGTCGTGCTATAGCAGCAAAAGAGGACACGAAACGCCTATAGTAACCCGCTAGACCTAGAAACGCGCGGACCTCGCGGACCGTTGAGGGTGGTGTCCAGTCCCGCACTGCCACCACTTTCTCCGGATCGGGCCGCACTCCCTCTTTGTCCACGACATGGCCCAGAAATTGCACTTCCCTCCGCAGAAGTTTGCATTTGTCTAACCGCAGCTTCAGTCCATGTCTCCACAGGCGTTGGAAGACGAGCTCGAGGTGCTGTAGATGAGAGGAGAAGTCAGGTGAATATACTATAATGTCATCAAGATATACCAGCAAGGATTCTGTCACCTGACCACTCAGACACTGCTGCATCAGCCTCTGGAACGTCGCGGGCGCATTACAAAGCCCGAACGGCATGCGTTGAAACTCGAACAGGCCCAGCGGGGTCGTAAAGGCGGTCTTCTCCCGGTCCCGGGGATCCATTCCTACTTGCCAATACCCGCTGGCCAGGTCTAACGTGGAGAACCATTGCGCCTTCGTCAGGCTGGTGAGCGTCTCTTCTATCCTGGGTAGGGGGAAGGCGTCCTTGTGCGTCACGGCGTTAAGTTTCCTGTAGTCGACGCAGAACCTCCAGCTGCCATCTTTCTTCTTGACCAGTACGATAGGTGCCGCCCACGGACTGCAACTCTCCTTGATGACTCCCTTCTCCAGCATCTCATTCAGGAGGGTCTTCATCTCCCGGTACATGGAGGGCGGCAACGGCCGGTGTCGCTCTCGTATGGGTGCCGCGTCTCCGGTCGGTATCTGGTGTTGCACGACGTCCGTCCGTCCGAAATCCTCGTCATGGATGGCGAACACCTTCTTCCACCGACACAACATCTCGTGTAACTCTCTCTTCTGCGCCTCCGGCAGGTCATCACGCTCCGTCAACACTTCCATCTCTTCGGGCAGGGTCTTCAGTGGTCCATCATCTTCCACACTGATTACGGCCACTTCCACCTCTCCGTCGGTCCCCAGGGACAGGCTCAGGTCCCTGCCGCCTCGGACATCCGCTTCTTCCACCGGGTACAGCCTCCCCAGCTTCTGGTGGCGGTCCAGGACCAGACTATATGCGTGTGGGTTGCACACTCGTATGGGAACACGTCCGTGGCGCACCGTGACGAGGGCACGGGCCACTCCCAAATCTTTTCCATCCGGCAAGGCTTCCATCAAGGCCTCGTAGTCCGCTCCATTTGGTCCTCTCCAAGCGCGGCCCCAGATCATCACTTCACTCTGCGCGGGGATTCGAATCTTCCGCCGGCCGACCGGCCACACATAACCGATGGACCCATCTTCGTTCGTCACTGCCTCCACCCTCCTACAGGTGGCGAATGCGTCCTTCCACAGCGTCCTTCCCTGCTGACATGGAAACACAGGCCTCCCAGGCCATTTAAAGAGGGCATGCCATACAGCGTTCACGACATTCATCCCAATAATCAGCGGTTGAGTACAATGTTCATCTTTCACGATTACAACTCCTCTCCCTGGGATCTTCATTCCCTCCAGCTCTAGGTCCAATATGGCATAGCCAGTGTACGGTAAGTCAAGACCATTAGCGGCGCGTAATTTAAAAACAAGGGGCCCATTTCCCAACGTTAGGTGTGAGAATTTTTCCTCAAATAAGCTTTGCTGCATTAATGTGACTTGTGACCCAGTATCCAGTAACCCCCTTAAGTGGACTCCTCCCATAGTGATCCCAATAGTCGGACAGTCCCCAATAAACACTTCATTAGCCCTTGATCTGGCGAGTGCGCGCTGCACCCCTGTCTCCCGGACCTCGGCGACAGGGCGTACTAGTTTAAATGATTGGGGTCAGATTTACACAAGCGAGCAATGTGCCCAGACTGCCTACAGCTCCTACAGATCGGCCTACCTCCCTCATCCCACTCGTTGCGTTGGTACGGCTCCCGGCGTCGTTCAGATGGAGGCGAACCGCGAGGTCGTGTATCGGTGGTGTTGGGTCGAAGGAGCGGTCTGATCTCTTTCATGAGCTCCTGCGTAAACCCCTGCATTTGCGATTTGACGTCTTCCATAATCTCCTGTTTCAGTTTCTCTCTCCATTCAGATTCCTGTGAGGGTGTTGGGATAGAGACAGGTTTAACAGCATGGCACAAGATTTCAGCAGTCCCTTCTCTTCTATGTTCAGTGTCTAGTAGGAAGGCCTCATTTTTTAGGGCGGCGAAGTCTTCTGTGGGGTTTCGACGGGCATATATTCTTAAGGCTTGACCCAGAGGGCCTTCAGACAGTCCTACAAGTAACTGCTCTCGCAGAATGGCATCGGAGGGAGCGGTGTCTGGGTCGAGCCGCCGCAGCCCGCAGAACAACTCTCTAAGCCTCAAAATATAAGCCTGCACACTTTCGCCTGCGCGTTGCGCACAGCCATAGAACAAGGCACGAGCTTGGGAAGCAGAAACAGATGTTTTATACAACGTGTCTAAACATTTAAAGACTTTGGCCACTGTATTGCGATCTTCCTTGTCAATTACACTAATTTGTCGCTTAGCTTCCTCAGTAAGGGTCTGTACTACAAAAGCAACTTTTTTCTCCTCTGTTAAATCCTGAGTGCCCAATAATCCTTTAATCTGTTCTCTCCATTCCCTGTATTTCTCCTCACCTTCTATGCCCGAAAACTTAGGTAGCCACGGTGCCCCTGGATACACTGGCATCATCATCATTACTTTCTTGATTCAACCAAACAAAACAAAACAAAAAGCAGCAAAACAGCAAAATTTCAATACAGTTTCTCTTAGGGATTTTGTGTTGTTCTCTACCCAGTCCTGCCGCGCTACGCCAAATATGTGACGGTGGCCAGGTTGTCACATGTAACTTGCCACTTCTTTTTAGAATGCTGACACTCTTTACTTTGTCTCAATAATAAATAAATAACAATACACATTAAACTCACAACAATAAAATATCAGTTGCACGGTAAAGTGCGGGGTGCGTAATTACTGTGAGAATAATACTGTTTGTTAGGTACTGCAAGACTACGCCACCTTTTTATTTAAGAGGTAGGGTCCTCTGTAACACTCTTTCTTAGGCTATTCACAGGTTCGAGTTTACCCAGGTAAGTACAATACTTTTAAATGAGAACAACACTTCAACACATATCCCTTGGAGAAAGCTGGACGGAAACAGGTTTGTATAAAAAGGTAATCTATTTTATTAAGCTAATACAGTGGCGTCTATAAGCCATAAAATATTGAAAAGCATAAACAAAATATAACACTAATTCTAAAACCTCAACCTCCTAATGCGCCCACTAACTAACTAAAATACAGGAATACAGACAATCACCAAACACTAAAAACAGACAGGGCTTGTGCAAACTATAGCAAATAAATAATGAATTTAGCGTTAAAGTGCCAACTATTACTGAAGCAGTAAAGTGCCAAGTGCCAATTCAATTGCTATATGTCATATACTCATCACGGTTCAATGCAAAAGGTGGGAATGTCCTTATATGGGGTTTAACTGGAGCGGGGGTTTAGGCCAGGAATCACTGTCTCTTCTTGTCTTCGTGCGTATTGCCTGCAATCATAGAAACTAGAACCAGTTCATCTGTTCAGGTATATTTCACATATGAGGTTTAGGACCGTGGGTTTATAAAGGTAACGTTGCATAGAAGGACACTTACTCGCCCGCCAGACTGTACGTCTGGCTTTGAGGGTGTGAAGCGCGCAACGTTATCGCCACTGGACCTCTCCTCCGTTCCTTGGTTCGTCTGCCTGTCCTCCCCGTCTCTGCTGCTACTGCGCCGTCTGCTCACCGTCCGCTGCTGGTGGCTTGGTACGTGCCGCGATCACTGTATTCCCCACCTCTGCTCCGTGGTATGTCTGCTCCTCCTGTGCACAACCGTCCCTTCTGGCTGTCACTTCCACACTGCCCTGTATGCCTGTCTCTCTGCTGTCCAAGTGGCTCGCGCTCACTTTTGAATAAGGTGGGCCACACCCTACTCCACCCTCATTCGCTCTGCCACCAGCGTGACCTGGGGACATTGGCCGTCCGCTGTCACAAGGCCAATGTCACACAGCCTATAGGGGAGTCCAATGTCAAGTGGCTCGGGGACCGGGGGGAAATACATTGTCAACCATAAAACATGCAGTGCAGAAATATAGTTAAGAGAATGATGTTTTTAAGTGCGTAATACAGGTTTTTCATCATCAATAAAAAATGTTACAATTTGGTTTCACCCCCCTGCTTTGACCCTGTCACATCCCCCCCCACTTTTCCGTTGCCAGTCCCTGCAACTGTCCCTAATCATGTCCATACCTCTGGGGTGGCTGGCCTATATTTGCTCTTCCCGAGCGCCGTGGCTCATCTGGTGCTCTCGGGACGGAGAGAAACCCATAATACTGCGGCGTTGTTGCTTCTACCTGCTCGGGCTGCACTACAGCTGGGGGGTCCTCGTGGGGCGACCTGGGGGCTACACACACTTTCAACGCATTTCTATGTATGGTCTTTTCTCGCCCCCCCTTCTCGGGTCTGACTCGGTACACCAACCCCGTAGCTCCCACCTGTTCCATCACTGCGTAAGGCTCGGGGTCCCACCACGTACTCAATTTCCCCTGGCCATCTCTCTTCCTATTTCGAATCCACACTCTCTCTCCTGGTAATAGGGGTGTAATACCGGCCCTACGGTCATAAACCTGCTTTCTCCTCTTGGCCGTTTCTCCCATCCTCTCCCCTGCGGTCCTATAAGCTGTCGCCATTCTCTGTTGGTGGTCCTGTACCCAGCCACCCACTCCCATGCGCTCTTGCGCTGACTGCACTCCTAACTGGACATCTATAGGGCGCCTCAAATGTCGGCCAAACATTAAGTAGGCGGGGGCATAACCCGTAGCACTATGGATCGTGTTGTTATAAGCATGAACTAACTCGGGTAAGTGCTCATTCCATCTTCCTTGTTTATCAGTGTCTAGTGATCGCAACATGTTCAGTAATGTCTGATTAAATCGTTCCACTCCACCGTTCCCAGCCGGGTGGTACGGAGTGGTGCGACTTTTTGCAATACCATAAGTCTGACATAAATGGTGCATTAACTCGGACTCGAAGTTGGGGCCTCGATCTGAGTGGAACCGGGCCGGACAGCCGAACGGCTGGATAATATGCGTCCATAACGCACGGACAGTGGTGTGCGCAGTCTGGTCTCGGGTGGCAATAGCCCAACTATAACGGGTGAATAAGTCAGTAGCTACCAGAATGTTTTGCCACGCATCAGCAGGCCTACCTAATGTGAGGAAATCAATGGCTATTACTTCTAGTGGATATGAGACTTCAAAGGGTTGTAAGGGGGCCCGAGGCTCTGACCTGTTCCTCTGCAGGCTGCAGGCGACACAACCCTGTTGTAACTGACGCACCGCTCCCTCCATGCCTGGCCAATAGAACCGGCGTCGCAGCTGGGCCAAGGTCCTCTCCGACCCAGCATGCGCCGCGGCCGTGTGGATTCCTCTCCATACCTCCTCTCTGCGTGAACCTGGACAAATGATCTGTGAGTATTGTTCTTTGGTATAAGGATCGGTCACCTTCCTATATAACACATGATTTCGTATAATCAGTTTGTTCCACTGGCGTAACAGTTGCCGCGCTCCCCGAGTCCAATTCTTCCTCTCCACCATATTAGGGGCTCTCCCCCGTTCCACGCACCTCTTCACCACCTGCACATCTGGATCCCGATCCTGCGTCTCTCTCCACTCATCCTCCCGGGCTGCTGGCGTCGATTGTACAGCCGCCACATCTACAGGCTGCACTGGGAACCGCGATAGGGCATCAGCGTTGGCGTTGTTTTTGCCCGGTCGATACTTGATGTCGAAAGTAAACGACGCAAGTTGAGCAGCCCACCGTTGTTCCACAGCTCCCAATCTAGCCGTTTGGAGATGCGCAACAGGGTTATTGTCCGTGAATATTGTGAATCGAGCGCCAGTGAGATAATCTTTAAACTTCTCGGTCACGGCCCATTTAAGGGCCAAAAGCTCCAATTTGAACGAGCTATAATTTGCGTCATTCTGCTCGGTCGGGTGGAGACTGCGGCTTGCATAAGCTATTACACGTTCGTGACCGTCTTGGACCTGGGCTAGAACCGCTCCCAACCCACGGCCACTCGCATCAGTGTAAACCACAAAAGGCTGTGTATAATCCGCATACGCTAACACCGGGGCTTGTGTGAGGGCACTCTTTAACGCATCAAACGCCCGCTGGCACTCCGAAGTCCACTCGACTTTACACTGGTGGGATTTTACGTCATTTGGGATTCCTATCAATAAGTTGTTTAAGGGTCGTGCTATAGCAGCAAAAGAGGACACGAAACGCCTATAGTAACCCGCTAGACCTAGAAACGCGCGGACCTCGCGGACCGTTGAGGGTGGTGTCCAGTCCCGCACTGCCACCACTTTCTCCGGATCGGGCCGCACTCCCTCTTTGTCCACGACATGGCCCAGAAATTGCACTTCCCTCCGCAGAAGTTTGCATTTGTCTAACCGCAGCTTCAGTCCATGTCTCCACAGGCGTTGGAAGACGAGCTCGAGGTGCTGTAGATGAGAGGAGAAGTCAGGTGAATATACTATAATGTCATCAAGATATACCAGCAAGGATTCTGTCACCTGACCACTCAGACACTGCTGCATCAGCCTCTGGAACGTCGCGGGCGCATTACAAAGCCCGAACGGCATGCGTTGAAACTCGAACAGGCCCAGCGGGGTTGTAAAGGCGGTCTTCTCCCGGTCCCGGGGATCCATTCCTACTTGCCAATACCCGCTGGCCAGGTCTAACGTGGAGAACCATTGCGCCTTCGTCAGGCTGGTGAGCGTCTCTTCTATCCTGGGTAGGGGGAAGGCGTCCTTGTGCGTCACGGCGTTAAGTTTCCTGTAGTCGACGCAGAACCTCCAGCTGCCATCTTTCTTCTTGACCAGTACGATAGGTGCCGCCCACGGACTGCAACTCTCCTTGATGACTCCCTTCTCCAGCATCTCATTCAGGAGGGTCTTCATCTCCCGGTACATGGAGGGCGGCAACGGCCGGTGTCGCTCTCGTATGGGTGCCGCGTCTCCGGTCGGTATCTGGTGTTGCACGACGTCCGTCCGTCCGAAATCCTCGTCATGGATGGCGAACACCTTCTTCCACCGACACAACATCTCGTGTAACTCTCTCTTCTGCGCCTCCGGCAGGTCATCACGCTCCGTCAACACTTCCATCTCTTCGGGCAGGGTCTTCAGTGGTCCATCATCTTCCACACTGATTACGGCCACTTCCACCTCTCCGTCGGTCCCCAGGGACAGGCTCAGGTCCCTGCCGCCTCGGACATCCGCTTCTTCCACCGGGTACAGCCTCCCCAGCTTCTGGTGGCGGTCCAGGACCAGACTATATGCGTGTGGGTTGCACACTCGTATGGGAACACGTCCGTGGCGCACCGTGACGAGGGCACGGGCCACTCCCAAATCTTTTCCATCCGGCAAGGCTTCCATCAAGGCCTCGTAGTCCGCTCCATTTGGTCCTCTCCAAGCGCGGCCCCAGATCATCACTTCACTCTGCGCGGGGATTCGAATCTTCCGCCGGCCGACCGGCCACACATAACCGATGGACCCATCTTCGTTCGTCACTGCCTCCACCCTCCTACAGGTGGCGAATGCGTCCTTCCACAGCGTCCTTCCCTGCTGACATGGAAACACAGGCCTCCCAGGCCATTTAAAGAGGGCATGCCATACAGCGTTCACGACATTCATCCCAATAATCAGCGGTTGAGTACAATGTTCATCTTTCACGATTACAACTCCTCTCCCTGGGATCTTCATTCCCTCCAGCTCTAGGTCCAATATGGCATAGCCAGTGTACGGTAAGTCAAGACCATTAGCGGCGCGTAATTTAAAAACAAGGGGCCCATTTCCCAACGTTAGGTGTGAGAATTTTTCCTCAAATAAGCTTTGCTGCATTAATGTGACTTGTGACCCAGTATCCAGTAACCCCCTTAAGTGGACTCCTCCCATAGTGATCCCAATAGTCGGACAGTCCCCAATAAACACTTCATTAGCCCTTGATCTGGCGAGTGCGCGCTGCACCCCTGTCTCCCGGACCTCGGCGACAGGGCGTACTAGTTTAAATGATTGGGGTCAGATTTACACAAGCGAGCAATGTGCCCAGACTGCCTACAGCTCCTACAGATCGGCCTACCTCCCTCATCCCACTCGTTGCGTTGGTACGGCTCCCGGCGTCGTTCAGATGGAGGCGAACCGCGAGGTCGTGTATCGGTGGTGTTGGGTCGAAGGAGCGGTCTGATCTCTTTCATGAGCTCCTGCGTAAACCCCTGCATTTGCGATTTGACGTCTTCCATAATCTCCTGTTTCAGTTTCTCTCTCCATTCAGATTCCTGTGAGGGTGTTGGGATAGAGACAGGTTTAACAGCATGGCACAAGATTTCAGCAGTCCCTTCTCTTCTATGTTCAGTGTCTAGTAGGAAGGCCTCATTTTTTAGGGCGGCGAAGTCTTCTGTGGGGTTTCGACGGGCATATATTCTTAAGGCTTGACCCAGAGGGCCTTCAGACAGTCCTACAAGTAACTGCTCTCGCAGAATGGCATCGGAGGGAGCGGTGTCTGGGTCGAGCCGCCGCAGCCCGCAGAACAACTCTCTAAGCCTCAAAATATAAGCCTGCACACTTTCGCCTGCGCGTTGCGCACAGCCATAGAACAAGGCACGAGCTTGGGAAGCAGAAACAGATGTTTTATACAACGTGTCTAAACATTTAAAGACTTTGGCCACTGTATTGCGATCTTCCTTGTCAATTACACTAATTTGTCGCTTAGCTTCCTCAGTAAGGGTCTGTACTACAAAAGCAACTTTTTTCTCCTCTGTTAAATCCTGAGTGCCCAATAATCCTTTAATCTGTTCTCTCCATTCCCTGTATTTCTCCTCACCTTCTATGCCCGAAAACTTAGGTAGCCACGGTGCCCCTGGATACACTGGCATCATCATCATTACTTTCTTGATTCAACCAAACAAAACAAAACAAAAAGCAGCAAAACAGCAAAATTTCAATACAGTTTCTCTTAGGGATTTTGTGTTGTTCTCTACCCAGTCCTGCCGCGCTACGCCAAATATGTGACGGTGGCCAGGTTGTCACATGTAACTTGCCACTTCTTTTTAGAATGCTGACACTCTTTACTTTGTCTCAATAATAAATAAATAACAATACACATTAAACTCACAACAATAAAATATCAGTTGCACGGTAAAGTGCGGGGTGCGTAATTACTGTGAGAATAATACTGTTTGTTAGGTACTGCAAGACTACGCCACCTTTTTATTTAAGAGGTAGGGTCCTCTGTAACACTCTTTCTTAGGCTATTCACAGGTTCGAGTTTACCCAGGTAAGTACAATACTTTTAAATGAGAACAACACTTCAACACATATCCCTTGGAGAAAGCTGGACGGAAACAGGTTTGTATAAAAAGGTAATCTATTTTATTAAGCTAATACAGTGGCGTCTATAAGCCATAAAATATTGAAAAGCATAAACAAAATATAACACTAATTCTAAAACCTCAACCTCCTAATGCGCCCACTAACTAACTAAAATACAGGAATACAGACAATCACCAAACACTAAAAACAGACAGGGCTTGTGCAAACTATAGCAAATAAATAATGAATTTAGCGTTAAAGTGCCAACTATTACTGAAGCAGTAAAGTGCCAAGTGCCAATTCAATTGCTATATGTCATATACTCATCACGGTTCAATGCAAAAGGTGGGAATGTCCTTATATGGGGTTTAACTGGAGCGGGGGTTTAGGCCAGGAATCACTGTCTCTTCTTGTCTTCGTGCGTATTGCCTGCAATCATAGAAACTAGAACCAGTTCATCTGTTCAGGTATATTTCACATATGAGGTTTAGGACCGTGGGTTTATAAAGGTAACGTTGCATAGAAGGACACTTACTCGCCCGCCAGACTGTACGTCTGGCTTTGAGGGTGTGAAGCGCGCAACGTTATCGCCACTGGACCTCTCCTCCGTTCCTTGGTTCGTCTGTCTGTCCTCCCCGTCTCTGCTGCTACTGCGCCGTCTGCTCACCGTCCGCTGCTGGTGGCTTGGTACGTGCCGCGATCACTGTATTCCCCACCTCTGCTCCGTGGTATGTCTGCTCCTCCTGTGCACAACCGTCCCTTCTGGCTGTCACTTCCACACTGCCCTGTATGCCTGTCTCTCTGCTGTCCAAGTGGCTCGCGCTCACTTTTGAATAAGGTGGGCCACACCCTACTCCACCCTCATTCGCTCTGCCACCAGCGTGACCTGGGGACATTGGCCGTCCGCTGTCACAAGGCCAATGTCACACAGCCTATAGGGGAGTCCAATGTCAAGTGGCTCGGGGACCGGGGGGAAATACATTGTCAACCATAAAACATGCAGTGCAGAAATATAGTTAAGAGAATGATGTTTTTAAGTGCGTAATACAGGTTTTTCATCATCAATAAAAAATGTTACAATTTGGTTTCACCCCCCTGCTTTGACCCTGTCACAAATTAACTTGCAAATGAGTTGCTGTGATAAGCTGTTCATCGGCTTTCTGTCCCACTGAAAAGAAGTGTCCCAATGAATGTGTTGATGACTATATATCATAAAGTGAATGGTCAAAAGTGTTTTTCTTGCACTGAATAAATACATCATAGTGGGAAGCAAGGGAATATGGGAGGGGCGAGATATAAATGCACAATTTACCATATTATCTAGGAGGATACGCTTAGAGTTATAGACCTGCAGTTGAACCATGGAAGGTCATGCAGTGTTTTGAAACCTTCATACAGAGCATATTATTTTCAGGACTTTTGACCATGTGAAACAAACATACAAAGCAGCTTTAACTCATTGAAATCGTAACATGTGGCCTTCTTCACCAGCCTGTGCTGGTGTGCAAGTATATTTTATGTGATAGTACTCGGGTTTTACCTTTTTAACAATTTAAATTGTGATAAATAAACAGATTATTTTGAGGAAAAATAATTGATCTGTGACTTTGGTCGAGCCCATTGTTTTAATAGTGTTTTAATACAGTGTTTGGTTTAAAACAAAAGCATGCACTTTTATGATCTTGAGAAGCACGTCTTGGCTCCCGTCCTTTACTAAATACAAACCTGTGTTGCAATTCAGTGTGGTTACTTTAGTACTTTAATGGATTCCTTGGGTGAAATTCCCAAGGTGGCGTAGTCGAATTTACTAAGCTGTTCTATTTCTGCCATGGTTACATATAGGTCTAAAATTTAGCCTCTAATGGAGGGTAATTACATTTCACCAATGTTAATTCATGATAGTTAATATACGCTTGCATCTCTGACTGGATTAGTACTTTTAGTTCAGTTCAGATAATATACCATTACCAATGTTATCAGCAACAAAATATATTCATATACACGTATAGAATTAATTAAATACATAAGAAAATGTGTTGTCATTGAATTTCTGCTTCTACGTCTTGGTGGCGTCTCGACCCATGATGGACTTCTTTGTGTTTCTCTCAGGTTTCAAAAGGATTATATAACACTTTGGTCCAAACAGTGCCACCAAAATACCAAAACTAGATGCTAAAATAGCAAAAACCTCAACTACATCTGCATATTTTCCTGGAGAGCTGATATATGCTGGGATGAAGGCTATCCACACGGCACAGAAGATCAACATGCTGAAAGTGATTAACTTGGCTTCATTGAAGTTGTCTGGAAGATTCCTTGCCATGAATGCTAGCAGGAAGCTGAGCAGTGCCAGTAAACCAATATAACCTAGTAACACAGCAAAACCAACTGTTGATCCCACCACGCACTCATAGACAATCTTATTACGCTGGTATTTTTTGTTTTTATGAGTTGTTGGAGAGGCAGACACAAGCCAGGCAGTGCAGATTATTGCCTGGACAACAGTAAGAGACAGAACTGTTCCTCTCTGCTGCATAGCACCAAACCACTTCAGAATGTCTGCACCCCCAGGCTCGGAGGCCTTGAACACAGCCAACACCACCATAGTCTTTACCAGGATACATGAGACACACAGCACAAAGCTGATCCCAAATGCTGCATGCCTCAGCTGACAAGTCCAGAGCCTGGGACGGCCAATGAACAGAAGTGAACACAAAAAACATAGTTTGAGTGACAACAAGAGAAGGAAGCTGAGTTCTGAGTTGTTGGCACGAACCATGGGTGTGCTTCTATGATAGATGAAGATTCCCAGGACAATGGCACAGATTAATGTACCTAGCAATGAAATGGTTGTCAACGATATACCCAGAGCCTCATGGTAGGAGAGGAACTCTATGCTCTTGGGGACACAGTGGTCACGCTGGGGACTGGACCAGAAGTCCTCTGGACAACTGGTGCACTCTGTAGAGTCTAACAAAGAGGGCAAGATTAATGAAACAGACAAGTGCAGTATTTTCCTTAAGATAACCTACATACACATACGTACGCACCTACATAATGTAAACATACCCGTCTCATTGCTGATCTCTCCCTCAGAGCAAGCAATGCAGTCGAAGCAGCAGACAGGTTCTCCTTTCCTTCTGGCCACACGGGTTCCAGGGGAACAGCTCTCACTGCACAGTGACCGAGGCGGCTACAAAGGAAAGTAACAATGATCAATTTCAGTCTAAACCAAATTACATTCACAATCACATCATGATAAGCTCAACATTAGATATTCTAAAAGGTGACCTTTTTGGATACAAAGCTCCAGAAGATGTCTTCATCAAGGATCAGTTCTTCATCTCCGGAGGCTGACTTCTTGAACACACCTACATTATTAACCTTTGCACTTCCACCAGGGAGCCACACCCAGTTAATGACATCATAGATTGGTAGAGCGTCACCATTCTCATTAAATGTTACATGATCCCCAGTTGATGTGGTGAAGTTGACCCTTTCCAGGTAATACACAAGCTAGAAATAGTGATAAGCAAAATTATGAAGAGCAAGAGACTGTATTCGGTCCCGGTCTTCTGTTCCTGGGGTGGGGTAGGGTACTCAACATCGATATACAGTAGATGCTTGCAAGGATTGGGCCTGTCAAATGTGGTATGAGTTGAATCAGTTGATTTAATGTTTTATGTTTTTATGAGGTGGGGGGGTCTTCAACTTATTTTACACTTTCGTGCATGTGAAGCAATCATGAAAAGAATATTTCATGAACAAAAATACAGCACTCTGCTCTTGCTCAGCAGCATCAGTTTTATTCAAATTGACAGACATTTCGGTCCCTCTGGACCTTCATCAAGAGTGTCTTACAGCAATGATACACCCCTTCATGTTCACAGGTGTGAGACAATCACACTCCGCTAGGAGTGTCTTACACACTTTGTATGCGTCATATTTATATATGCATTATCATTGTAAATTAGAATCCAACTAGAAACAGTAACATGTAATCTGTGAATTGATATTACACCTGCCATGGCTGTATTGTCTGCAAAGTGGCACAGCTGTGCCCACTGAAAGGCCCTCTTCCTGGCACACATTGCAACATGTCATGGAGGGCATGGGCCAGAGCATACACAGCCTTGTACACATTATACTCTGTCCTGAGGTCAGATACATCCAGAAGGGCTGTTTCTGCTGTTCCTAGATCCTCTTGTCCAGTACACACCCCTCCACCAGTATCCACCCACTCTGACGGAAGGGGTGCAAATTTACATTGAAATGTGTGCTCCCAAAACTGCCTCACCTGAAGAAACACAAGGCATCACTTTGAAATTGCTCCCTAAACATTGTGTTTTTGTTTGGTTGATGCCTGTTTGAAGCTTTCCTGAAATTCCTCGTATTACCTTGCTCTCTGCATATCTCCAAAGCAGTAATATTGAGTTTTAACCCTAACTAAAATCTGGTCTTTCAGACCGGCACTCACTGAAAACAGGTTTGACACAGGGCATGTAAGGTATGACATCACACGACGGACGCCAATCAGAGCCTCAATAAATGAATGAAGAAGTATGCAGGGACACGGAGGGAAAGTACTCCACATACCGACACCATTCTGGCTTGTTGTTTCTGGCACATTTTTGTCACTTTTGGTGTTCCCTAACCCTTGTATTACCCAAATTGATAATTCAAACCACACCATGGGACATGGACAGAGACTTTAAATACAAAATTAAACAAAACACTCACTAAGGTATTTTCACGCCTGTTCTCAGGGTCATTATCAGGATTTATTTTTAAGAAGAAATCCTTGAGACCTGGTATCTCTCCACGATGGACGGCAAGACCCAGGACTCTCAGGTAAGGCATGAAGTGAGGAGTCTGGAGTGTTTTAGCTGTCATCCAACCCACATCGGATATCCATTGCAGACCTGTAACATTCTGCTTTACCACCTGTTTATTTTGTTGAACAAAATATATGAATACATTTTAAAGACAAATGAGCACAGCTATAACCCAGTGTTCTAACATCTCAAGACAAATGCAATATTATATCATTATGTTAATATCACTTGTGATAATCAAACCATGATTACTTGTTTGCTTATTGATCAAAGTACTGAGATCAATGGCATTTAAACATAATAAAAAGTGTAACAAAAATACATAGTTGCTGACCATTTTAATTGATGAACCTAAGAAAATGATTGCATCTCACTTAAAAAATGTATTGTCACCAATTTTTTATATGAATGGATATCTTCACTTCAGTATAACCAATTTCTGATTCCTTATAATTATGAATCCCTAAAATGTATCATAACCCCAACCTCCTCCATGAGTTTAATCATATGGATCCCATATACAATTTCAAAGACAACACGAGCTGTGGATTTCTTCATCACAGTGACAATCCTCTGAAGTTCAGCGGGGTCATCATCCCAGGGCACAACCTCCACATATGCCAGACAACCCAGACCAGACTGGGCCAGGTCAGATTGGAAGATTCGGGCAGCATCGTGGCCATAGGCATCATCATTAAACAGCAGTCCGACCCAGGTCCACCTAAATCGTCTCATAATCTGGAGCATAGCTCGTATCTGATTGGATGAAGAATGCAGGGATATAAGTACTTGGGATTGTTTACACTGTCAGCTCCAGCAGTAATACACACAAGCAAATGACAGGTGATATGCAATATCGATTACACTAGAGCGATGTTCATGTCAAGTGTGTTGGACATAGTACTTGATTCCAACAGATCTTTTGTCTTTAGAAGTTCACCTGGGATGCAGAATTTGGGATTGTTCTAAAGAAGGATGGGAACTGATTCCAGTCACTCAGACAGGAGCACATGGCATGGTAACTAACCTGCAAAAAGCACAACACTGTTTGGTAATATCATAGTTATAGCAGGGAAATTGCACATTTACTGTATGTCTGATAATATTCTATTTGGCCTATGACTGTAATACCAATCATAAAAGCAATCTTCTTCCTAATAAAAAGTTTCATAAACGGAGACTGTAGTTATAGCAGATACTGAGACAGATTGAAAAAACAAGGCAGTGACAGCTTTGGGAGTGCACGTGTGGACTGGGGTACATGCTGCTGGGGAAACTGGACGACAGGGGCAATTCTGCAAATAGACCCCATGGCCAGTCATTTGGGATCAATATACAGTAAGTAGGAAAAAAAGGCTATATGTTATTTTAGTCCGGACTTGTCCTTTAAGCACCACGGAGAGTGACAGAGTCACAACACACATGCATTACAAGAGCTATGTAACATTGCAACATGGTAATCAAATATAATAGGTAAAATTAACTTACAATCAGTCAACTATTGACTGATGATAAATACATAATTGCTATGAATCATATTTTGTGGATTACAGTTGAATGAATATGTTCAGAATTAGGTAACAAATCTTTAACACAGATACACTGTTCTTTGATCTTTTGAAAACCTCCTTCACGCTCCATTCAAAATCTGCCTACTCTGCTCACATGCTCTGCCTGCAAAAAATATGTTCTATGTCTTTCGAGCTGTAAATATTTAGATTTGTAATTGAAAGAATAACCAAAATTAAGCATACGTATATATTGGTGACAGTAAAAGGGAGTTCAAGTTGGACACTTACCATAGGCACTCTGTACAAACCTACTACACTAGAGATGGCAATAGAATTGGTTGAGGAATCATCACCCACAATTCCGAGCACTGGAGGAGACCCAACACAGCTCTTGTCCAGGTGAAACTGCTCCTCTCTCCCACTGACCATTGACAATGCAGCACGAAATGCAACTCCAAGCGAATGACAGGCATCATAGAGACTATATCCCAGAGTCAAATTGGGTAGTAGGCTGGTGTTTCTGTTTATCTCAGCAATAGCAAAAGCCATGGTCTGGGCCCGTTTGAACCCTGGAATGTTAAAACTAACAGACAAAATGGCACTGTAACCTTGAATAAATATCTTTGTAGAAATATACATCAACCTATCAAAAAAGTTCCCTGTTTTCTTGTTTGCTATTGCATTTGTGATACTCACGTATCGCAAGTGGGGTCCTGTGGCTTGGAGGTGAAAGACAGATCAGGGTCGACACAGTGTAGGTGCATATTAAACAAACCACCCAGAATAAAGTCCCCAGCCTTGTAGATTCTTTTGAGATTAAACTTTGCCTGTAACTCACAAGAAGAGGAAGGTGAGGAAGACAAAGCAGAGAAAGAAGAGAACAACATCAAGGTCAAGTACAGGTATGAAAGCAGGTGTATGTCTAGAGAAGTCATGACTGTCCTCCTCTGTCTAACCCCATTCCCAAATTGTTTGTCCAGTTGCTACATTTTATACACAGTGCTATGCCATCTCCTGTGCCAACAGGGGATGGCATGTCATTACATAATCTTTCACAACACCCATCAGGCAGAAGTAGGGGCAGGGCTTAACGTTCATTAACAATCCTTTCATATCAAAATAATATGAAAGATACATTGGCAACTGTTCACCCACTGTATGTTATGAATATATATCAGAATATATATATTATAGTTATATATTATATAATATATTATGTATTATAATATGATGTGATACGATATTAAATTACAATATATAGATATATGGAGAATTCTGAAGGGTACAAACGGACTGTGACAAGTCAATCAATCAATGTGACCAGACACGACCAATGCTGGGTAATTTTTTTTTTAAAGAGAGAGGATTTGTAGGAACTAAACCTAATAGAATGGATTGAATTTAAAGGACACGACACACAACTGAGGAAAACACTTTCTATTTAGAGAGTCTAAACTGTCCCACGGTCGGTATAGTGTGTGAATGGATGTGTGAAATTACTTATTTTGTCTCCACCTGGACTCAACCTCCCACCTCCTTGTAGCTAGGTCCCAATTTCCAGAAAAAGTGTCAAAGAAAAACATGTAGTATTTCGACTAATAAAACAACTCTCTTCTTTTTTAACAATGTATTTATTGTTCTTTTTTTGTAATTACAATGACAACAACAAAACATTCTTACATACATACACATTCAATAAAGCATACATCAACTCTGTTCTTCTAACATGATTTCATGGTTAATTATCTTTTTCTTTGGGCTTTCAAGCTTTTAAGTCTTGGTGGCATCTCTACCCATGATGGACTTCTTAGTGTTTCTCTCAGGTTTCAAAAGGATTATATAACACTTTGGTACAAACAGTGCCACCAAAATCCCAAAACTAGATGCTAAAATAGCAAAAACCTCCACTACATCTGCATATTTTCCTGGAGAGCTTATATATGCTGGGATGAAGGCTATCCACACAGCACAGAAGCTCAACATGCTGAAAGTGATTAACTTGGCTTCATTGAAGTTGCCTGGAAGATTCCTTGCCATGAATGCAAGGATGAAGCTGAGGAGCGCCAGTAAACCAATATAACCCAGTAATACTGCAAAACCAATTGTTGATCCCACCACACACTCATAGACTGTCTTATCACTTTGATATTGTGTGTTTTTATGAGGAGTTGGTGAGGCAGACACAAGCCAGGCTGTGCATATTGTTGCCTGGACGTAAGTAAGAGCTAGAACTGTTAATCTCTGCTGCATACAGTAGCACCAAACCACTTCATAATGTCAGCACCCCCAAGAGTGGAGGCCTTGAACACAGCCAACACCACCATAGTCTTTACCAGGATACATGAGACACACAGCACAAAGCTGATCCCAAATGCTGCATGCCTTAACTGACATGTCCAGAGCCTGGGACGGCCAATGAACAGAAGTGAACACAGAAAACATAGTTTTGAGTGACAACAAGAGAAGGAAGCTGAGTTCTGAGTTGTTGGCACGTACCATGGGTGTGCTTCTATGATAGATGAAGATTCACAGGACAATGGCACAGATAAGTGTGCCTAGCAATGAGATGCAGGTCAAGGAGATACCCAGAGCCTCATGGTAGGAGAGGAACTCCATACTCTTAGGGACACAGTGGTCACGCAGGGGAGTGGACCAGAAGTCCTCTGGACAACTGGTGCACTCTGTAGAGTCTAACAAAGAGGGCAATATTTAAGGGACAGAAAAGTGCATTATCGTCCTAAAGATAACTATTTGTAGTGCGCCAAACAAGACCCGGCCACAACAACTCTGCCAATCGGGCAGCTCTATTGGCACAGTAGGTTGTGTGTCGGTTTGCCGAGTGGGAGACTGGGGTTAGAGCCCAGCACGGCGCAAATCACATAGCTATATGACGTAAACCTACCAGTCGCATTGCTGATTTCTCCCTCAGAGCAAGCAATGCAGTCAAAGCAGCAGACAGGTTGCCCTTTCCTTCTGGCCACACGGGTTCCAGGGGAACAGCTCTCACTGCACACTGACCGAGGTGGCTAGAGGAAAGTAACAATGATCAATTTCAGTCTAAACTAAATTACATTCACATCATGGATGAGCTCAACATTAGTTATTTTAGAAAAAGTGACCTTTGTGGATTCAAAACTCCAGAAGATTTTATCTTCATCAAGGATGAGTTCTTCATCTCCAGAGGCTGACTTCTTGAACACACCTACATTGTGAACCTTTACGCTTCCTTCAGGGAGCCACAACCAGTTCATGACATCATAGATTGGTAAAGCATCACCATTCTCATCAAATGTTACAAGATCCCCAAATGATGTTGTGAAGTTGATCTTTTCCAGGTAATACAAAAGCTAGAAATGGTGATAAGCAAAAGTATGAAGAGTAAGAAAGATTACATATTGCTACTGTATACAATATACTAAATAGTTACATTTGCAGGGACTGTTCGTAATAACTATTCAGCACAAAACATAAACATGAATTCAACAAGCATTCACTATCTGGACATTAAAAGGGGACATTTGCACATCTAAGAGAGATAGATCCTAAGAGGAATGAGATCTCTGTGAAACCGTGTGATCGGAAAACGTTAAAATAATGCTATATATAAATAAGACCATGCTAAGAGATCAGAAAGGGGAGGGCCGGTTGCTCACACACACATGCATTAATTAAGTGGTTGCACGAGAGATAGAATGGACAATAATAGCATTTTGCCATGGTAAGCAAAAACTTCTTAGGCTCCAATTGGTCAAATATGAAATCATGGATTTAAACACACTTTGGCTGGCTTGAAGTAAAGCCCATCCCAGAAGTAGGTGCTGTGTGAATAGTATAAAGGAAGAGAACATACAGACAGTGGACCATGGGAGTCCACCCCGGTTCGGCTCCAGCTCATGTTCAATGAACTGTGTTTAGAGACAGACTGTACTCAATCATTTGTGGTGACTGTAATCTGTTTTCTGACTCAGAGTACATTTTGAAATAGAAATGATTTCTGCATGTTTGTGTTTATTGACTGCATAGTTTTGACCAATCAGCAATATTCATAAGGGTCAGGCTTCAACACTGTATTATTGCTAAAAACACTGATAAACATTCATTACTAAATAATAATAAACATAGTATTACTATAAATCACAAATATATGTATGTGTTATGATTCTAAATTTGAATCCCACTAGAAACATTAACATGTGAACTGTGAACTGATATTACACCTGCCATGGCTGTATTGTCTGTAAACTGGCACAGCTGTGTTCACTGAAAGGCCCTCTCCCTGGCACACATTGCAACATGTCATGGAGGGCATGGGCCAGTGCATACACAGCCTTGTACACATTATGCTCTGTCCTGAGGTCAGACACATCCAAGGGCTGTTTCTGCTGTTCCCAGATCCTCTTGTCCAGTACACACCCCTCCACCAGCATCCACCCACTCTGATGGAAGTGGTGCAAATTTACACTCAAACGTGTTCTCCCAAAACTGCCTCACCTGAAGAAACACAATGATGTTTAAGCTTAAATATTCTACCTTGTGAATATTTAAAAAACCTTTGTCAGTTTGAAATTTAAATTGAAGCTTAAATACTAAATTACACAAAAGACTCACTAAGATGTTTGCTGCATGGCTGCTGTCAGGGTCATTGTCAGGATGTATTTTTAACAAGAAGTCTTTGAGTCCTGGTATCTCTCCACGATGGATGGCAAGACCCAGAATACCGTTCAGTTATCGCATAAAGTGAGGAGTCTGGAGTATGTGAGCTGTCATCCAACCCACATCGGATATCCATTGCAGACCTGTAACATTCTGCTTTACCACCTGTTGATTGTGTTGAACGAAATATATTAGTATATATTTTAAAGGAAAATGAGCACAGCTACAATTTTCAGTGTTCTATAAACTGTCAAGACAAATGCAATACAATATCTTTATAACAATATCACAATTTACAGCAGTGAGATTTGTCAATTGAGTTTGTTTATTGTGCAGAGAAAGTACTGAGATCAAAGGCAAAAGTAAAAATAACAAAAAGTAAAAAAAAATACACAACTGCTGCATATTTAAATTAATATTCAAGAGAGAGGAAGAAATATGTAAAAAATGCATAAAGAGTCCAGGTCCAGGCACTCAAGGTGGATTTAAGTAAAAGGCCTTTATTATATTTGGGCTAGAGACATTACCACCAACACATGTCGGGTTGCGCCTTCTTCAGGGTGTAGTGAAACAAAGAGACACAGAGTAGGCCTAATTGTCTTTGCCAGGCCGAAAGGCATGGTGAGAGAGTATGCTTTTCACCCTGTCCGTCCGTCCTTCCGTCGGTCCGTCCGTCCGTGTGTCAATAACAGACCGATTCGTGTTTTTATCTATTACTGTGCGATATGTGTAAAACTTTGTATGTGCACTCCCTAGAGGTCCAGGAAAAAACCTTTGCCCTGCATCTTTCACATCTGCCCTTTATAGCGCCACCAGGAGGCAGACTTAAGTAAAACACATTTTTGGATATTACTCCTTCAGATGTTATCAACATTTCACGCAAATCGGTACACATGATCTCTATACAGTAGTCATGTGATCAAGACTAATCTGTTTTTCATATTCCATCCTGATAGGCTAAGATTGACATCTTAAGTTTGTAGGTCCGTTTTGAACAAAATGCTGCAAATCATTGTTGTGATTGCGGTGAAACTTTGCACGCACATTCGCTCTACGTTGAGGAACAAATGTCACCCTTTCAACATTGCCCTATTATAGCGCACCAGGAAGCAGATTTTTGCAAAACAACATTTTCTATTACTCCTACAAATTTTGTCCAAACATCACGCAAATTGGTACATATTATCTCTTTAGTCAAGTCATCAAGGTGGACGGCGGTGTATTTTAAAGTCTCTAGCCCAAATATAATGAAGGCCTTTTACTTATAAAATACACTTGAGTGCCTGGACTTTTTCATCACAGGTCCATCACCCGGTTCAGTGTGTGTGATGAAACCACCTGCACATTTATCAGGCCGCTAGCCTAAAGTTGAGTTAAGGTCTTCACAATGTAGAGATAACCTGCGATGACCTGTTTTGGGGTCTCAACCAATTAAGGCCATATTTTAGTTTGAAGTGAATATAGACTCGAAACTCACACCGGGTGAAATTTGAACCGGATGTTCCCTAACCCCCAGGGAATTAGCAAATTCCCTAGGGAATATGCATAAACCTACCTACACTATATGCATCATAGAGTAAATGGTCACAAGGGTCTTTTCTTGCACTTAATTATCCACCATAGTGGGAAACAAGGGTATAGGATGGGTGAGCAGCAATGTAGGCTACATTCCATGTTGTTTCAACAGATCTAGGAGCATATGGTTAGAGTTGGTCCAGCAGTTGAAGACATGCTTTAGAAAAATAGCAGAACAAAATCAACATGGATGGCCCACATGGGTACATGCTGGTCGGCAGTGTTGTGAAACCTTCATACAGAGAGCATATTATTTTCAGGACTGCTTTGATTGAAAACAGCTTTGATTCATTGAAAACAGAGGCCTTCAATACAGTTAGTCAATATGTTTGCCAATTTTAAACCTATAAACAATTTGTCTTTTACCTACCTATAATATAGTACTTTGACACACATGTGAAGAGGTGCTATTTCTTACCTCCATATATGTATAGGTCTAAAATCATAAAACAAAGACATGTTAATCAACTTTTCACAAATGTTTATTCATGATAGATAAAAGATGTTTACATCTATGAATGTATTACTAGTTATAGTTTAGTCTGGCAGAAAACTGAATCTACTACTAACAAGGTATCAGCAATCAAATGTTCATAAACACTTTTTGTTATGAAATATACAGATTATTTAGTGTAATTGAATTTCTGCTTCTATGACTTGGTGGCACCTCGGCCCATGATGGACTTCTTAGTGTTTCTCTCAGGTTTCAAAAGGATTATATAGCACTTTGGTCCGAAAAGTGCCACCAAAATCCCAAAACTAGATGCTAAAATAGCAAAAACCTCCACTACATCTGCATATTTTCCTGGAGAGCTGATATATGCTGGGATGAAGGCTATCCACACGGCACAGAAGATCAACATGCTGAAAGTGATTAACTTGGCTTCATTGAAGTTGTCTGGAAGATTCCTTGCCATGAATGCAAGAAGGAAGCTGAGTAGTGCCAGTAAACCAATATAACCTAGTAATACTGCAAAACCAACTGTCGATCCCACCACACACTCAAAGACTATCTTATCACTTTGATGTTGTGTGTTTTTATGAGGAGTTGGTGAGGCAGACACAAGCCAGGCTGTGCAGATTGTTGCCTGGATGACAGTAAGAGCCAGAACTGTTCCTCTCTGCTGCATAGTACCAAACCATTTCATAAGGTCTGCACCCCCAGGCTTGGAGGCGTGGAACACAGCCAACACCACCATAGTCTTTACCAGGATACATGAGACACACAGCACAAAGCTGATCCCAAATGCTGCATGCCTCAGTTGACAAGTCCAGAGCCTGGGATAGCCAATGAACAGAAGTGAACACAGAAAACATAGTTTGAGTGACAACAAGAGAAGGAAGCTGAGTTCTGAGTTGTTGGCACGTACCATGGGTGTGCTTCTATGATAGATGAAGATTCCCAGGACAATGGCACAGATAAGTGTACCTAGCAATGAGGTGGTTGTCAAGGATATACCCAGAGCCTCATGGTAGGAGAGGAACTCTATGCTCTTAGGGACACAGTGGTCACGCTGGGGACTGGACCAGAAGTCCTCTGGACAACTGGTGCACTCTGTAGAGTCTACCAAAGATGGCAAGATTAACAGGTAAGTACAGTATCATCCTAAAGATAACCTATTGTACATATTGCTACATAATGTAAACCTACCTGTCTCATTGCTGATCTCTCCCTCAGAGCAAGCAAGACAGTCAAAGCAGCAGACAGGTTCCCCTCTCCTTCTGGCCACACGGGATCCAGGGGGACAGCTCTCACTGCACACTGACCGAGTCGGCTACAGAGGAAAGTAACAATGAGCAATTTCTAAGAAAAAAATATTCACATCATGAGGTTGCCATTAGCTATATTTTAGAAAGCTCGAATGACCTTTGAGGATTCAAAGCTCCAGAAGATTCTGTCTTCATCGAGGATGAGTTCTTCATCTCCGGAGGCTGACTTCTTGAACACACCTACATAGCTAAACGTTGTGCTTCCATCAGGGAGCCACACCCAGTTAATGACATCATAGATTGGTAAAGCATCACCATTCTCATCAAATGTTACATGATCCCCAAATGATGTGGTGAAGTTGATCTTTTCCAGGTAATACACAAGCTAGAAATGGTGATGAGTAAATTTACCAAGAGTAAGAGACTTGGGGCCCTATCTTGCACACCACCAAACCCCATATGCCTAAACCTTTATGGCATTTTTTACTATTTTGAAAAATGTTTTAAATAGTGAAAATAGCCGATCTACATCGACACGTTGTGAGCTTGTAGATCAGCTATTATCACTATTTTAAAAAGTTTTTCAAAATACAAAAAAATGTCAAAAACGTTTAGGAATAAGGGGTAAGGCAAGATAGGGCCCTTAGTGTCCCAGACTGTGTCCCAGTGTACAGTACATCTACCTCAACATAATAAGTATCCCCCCAAAGGCTTCTGTGTCAGGGCTGCAACTCCATACTCCAAACGACGCCCAAACACATTCGGCTATTTTATACTTTTATACTACTAATTTCTGAGTTCTGTACGTTAGACCCGCCCACTCTGAGTATTCCTAGCAACACTGCAGCTCACTCCGTAGCTCGAACCACTGAAGCATTGTGCACATAGGTGGTTTTTACCACCTGGACCTACCTCCTAACCTGACGCTACCAGATCCAAACAGCTTGCTCCACACATTGTTTCACAGCTTATTCCTGGTTACTCAATACCGCCACCTCTGGCAGGGTCAGGTTACCTACCTCCAGCGTGCTGGGGCAAATTTATCATGGAAGATTTGCAATTGTTTTGCGACAGGTTTGTTTAATCTCTCAAAACAGATTATGGGGAATTTATTTATTTTCCTTATTTTGCCGATTTCTTTTTTTGCCTGGGTTTATGGTCTTTCAGAGAGGGAACTGTACCTCCTTATATATCATCAAACCTTTCTTTGAAACGTTCCATGCCACGTTGTTGACAGATAGTGGAAATAAAGCCACATAAATCAAAAGCGCATTCATTGATTCAATCAATCACAATCAGATTGTCTGACCAATCACACAAGGATATTCAGCTATAGGTGTTCGGCTCATTAGAATATCTTGGAGATGCAAGACCTACCAAACAGAACATCAGAAAGGCACTGCCAAAGTTCTTACGATTTTGTTCTTACTGACCTCAAAGCAGAACAAAGTTCTTATTCAGTTGGAGTATGCTGCAGCCTTAACTGTATAGAGCGTGCCAAAAATCCTGAAGGGGGCATCAACAAGTGTCTTTTGGTAGCAGCGGACATCTTTGAGGGGTATAAACCAGGTTGACTTAACATTGCTGAAAAAAACAAACATGTCTGCGCTACTATGCCGCGCCCCCCCCCCCCCCCCCCCCCCGTGGTGACGACGCGTTGGCACGCTCTATAGACCCAGACACTGATAAGCATTTACTGTCAGGTCAGGAAATGAGTTGCTATTACTGTACATCATTATAAGAACATTAATAATACCTTATTTTTCATGTTATTATTATTATTATACATTTTTAACCAATGTCATGTTTACATATTCATTATTGTTCTAAATTAGAATCCAATTATAAACATGAACAGGTAAACTATGAATTGATATTACACCTGCCATGGTTGTATTGACTGCAAAGTGGCACAGCTGTGCCCACTGAAAGGCCCTCTTCCTGGCACACACTGCAACATGTCATGCAGGGCATGGGCCAGAGCATACACAGCCTTGTACACATTATACTCTACCCTGAGGTCAGACACATCCAAAAGGGTAGTTATTTCTCTTCCTAGATCCTCTTGTCCAGTACACACCCCTCCACCAGCATCCACCCACTCTGATGGAAGGGGTGCAAATTTACATTGAAATGTGTGCTCCCAAAACTGCCTCACCTGAAAAAACATAAAAAGATTTAAAACAGAAATATATTACCTTGTGAATATTTAAAAACAGGCATCAGATTGAAATTGCAGCTTGAACAGAACATTTAAAAAAATACTCACTAAGGTATTTTCATGACTGTTGTCAGGGTCATTGTCAGGATGTATTTTTAACAAGAAGTCTTTGAGACCTGGTATCTCTCCACGACGGATGGCAAGACCCAGGGTGCCTCTGAGGTAAGGCATGAATTGAGGGGTCTGGAGTACCGTAGCTGTCATTGAGCCCACATCGGATATCCATTGCAGACCTGTCACATTCTGCTTTGCCACCTGTTAATTGTGTTGATCAAAATCAAAAGAGTGTGTGTGTGTGTGTGTGTGTGTGTGTGTGTGTGTGTGTGTGTGTGTGTGTGTGTGTGTGTGTGTGTGTGTGTGTGTGTGTGAAACAAATATATTAAAAAAGGTGTTTTTAGAATCGGCCTGTATACACAATATACATATTGCAGTACAATACCATAACAATATTCCAATTAGTTATAGCAGTGAGATGTATGAATGGTGTGATTATTTGGTTATTGTGCAGAGATTGATTGATTCATTACGTCATCTAAGGTAGCAAAAAATGCTTGTAATTAAATTACAACATATGTGTATATGACAGGATGTCTTCACTTCAATATAATTCATTTAAGATGCCTTATAATCATGAATTCTTAAATTAACATGTATCATGACCCCAACCTCCTCCATGAGTTTAATCATATGGATCCCATATACAATTTCAAAGACCACACGAGCTGTGGATTTCTTCATCACAGTGACAATCCTCTGGATTTCAGCAGGGTCATAATCCCAGGGCACAACCTCCACATATGCCAGACACCCCAAACCTGACTCGGCCAGGTCAGCCTGGAGGATTCGCGCAGCATCACGGCCATAGTCATCATCATTGAACAGCAGTCCTGCCCAGGTCCACCCAAACCGCCACATAATGTGGAGCATAGCTCGCACCTGATTCGATAAAGAATGGAGGGATAGATTATTTACGTAGTGGTACATCAGCGAATCTCCTACTCAGATTCCATAATGGAAAAGGTCTAATCATTCTCTTTTGACTCTGTCAAGATACACCTTCAGCTCTAGCATTAATACACACAAGCAAAAGAGAGGTGTAGGCAATATCAATTAAATGCATAGAGGGATGTTTTTGTCAAGTGTGTGGAACATGTATTACTTGATACCAACAGATCTTTTGTCTGTAGAAGTTCACCTGGGATGCAGAACTTGAGATAGTTCTAAAGAATGATGGGAACTGATTCCAGTCACTCAAACAGGAGCACATGGCATAGTAACTAACCTGCAAAAGGCACAAAACATCTGTTCTGTAATATATTACATTTGTTGTCAAATTATCCCTGAAAGCAGAGCATGTGAGCAGAGCGTAGAGGAAATGCCACTCCATGCAGGGTGAAGGTTTAAGACAAAGATCATCACAGCATGGTCCAAAAAGCCTGGTTGCAAGTTAGACCCTGCCCTGAGAGGGCTAACAAAATAGCTAAAATAAATAAATAAAATATAATTAATTAAAGGTATCTTATCTCTATACAGTATGTGCACTTAGATCAGCATGGTTATTTCTCTCTCTCTCTCTCTCTCTCTCTCTCTCTCTCTCTCTCTCTCTCTCTCTCTCTCTCTCTCTCTCTCTCTCTCCATCAGACTTTGCAGATTACAGTAGAATTACACAAATCAGACCAGGATTCATTACAGAATTATTGTTAGAATATATGTAACATTCTGAATATCACACCAAATATTTTACTACCCACCTCTATTATATATATAAAATATATATTATATCTGAAGCTGACCAGGAGACCAGTCCAACTCGTACTGTAGAATTCCCGGGGCTGTAGAATTCCTACTCTCAGGTTCGGGCAGAGAATGAAACCTCTAACACAGATTGTGCTCCGACCTTTTGAAAACCTGATTCATACTCCTTTCAGAATCTGCCTGCTCTGCTCACATGCTCTGCATGCAAGTAAACATGTTCTCTGTCGTTTACCAAAAATTAAGCATATATACAATTGTGGGGTCAAGTAGGACACTTACCATGGGCACTCTGTACAAACCTAGTATACTAGAGATGGCAATAGATGGGGTTGAGGTCGCATCACCCACAATACCGAGCACTGGAGGAGACCCAACACAGCTTTTGTCCAGGTGAAACTGCTCCTCTCTCCCACTGACCAATGACAATGCTGCACGAAATGCTACTCCAAGTGTGACACAGTTATCATAGAGACTATATCCCAGAGTCACATTGGGTAGTAGGCTGGGGTTTCTGTTGATCTCAGTAATAGCAAAAGCCATGATCTGGGCCCATCTGAATCCTAGAATGTTAAAACTAAGACACAAAATGCCACTGTAACCATGAGTATTTATCTTTGTAAAAAATATACAACATCAACTAATCCTATAGTACTTCTGTATCTATAAAAATAGTTCCATGTTCTCTTGCTAGCTATTGTATTTGTGATACTCACCCATAGCAAGTGAACTCCTGTGGCTTGGAGACGAAAGACAGCTCAGGGAAGACAGGGAAGGTGTGGATTGGAAACAAACCACCCAGAACAAAGTCCCCAGCCTTGTAAATTCTGTTGAGGTTAAACTGTGCCTGTAACTCACATGAAGAGGACGGTGAGGAAGACAAAGGAGAGAAGGAAGAGAACAAAATCAAGTACAGATATGATAGCAGGTGTACGTCTAGAGAAGCCCTCATGACTGTCCCCCTGTCTAACCCCTTCCCCAAATGGTTTGTCCAGTTGCAAAGTTTTATACACAGTGCTATGCCATCCCCTGTGCCAACTTATGTCATTACGTAATCTTTCACAACACCCATCATGGCAGAGACATGTGTAGGGGCAGGGCTTAACATACTGTACATGAACAATCTTTTCATATGGAAATAATGTTGTGTGCATCCTCCTGTAATGTGTCCCATCAGGGCTACATTTGCAACTATTCACTCACTGATGGCATGACTCTCTCTGATCATTCCTGTGTTTTCTTTACTATCTCTGTAAACACAAATGTTCAAAAATACACAATCACAAAACAGTATCACTTAAAACACCAATGAAATATCTATTCAGGTTGTCTATTCCACCCTGTCTTGGGTATCAGTCAAGGAGCTTGTAGATCATTTCAATTCAAAAATTGCCATTGCACCCACTAAGGTGAAGGTAGTCTCTGGTAAGAAAGCATCTCCAAAACAATGCCATGTTGGTAAAACCATGATGGTAGACCTACAACATATTATTAGAGTGACTGAGACTAGAAAACTGGGTGTTTTACTTAAAGGTGCGTGTGTGTGTGTGTGTGTGTGTGTGTGTGTGTGTGTGTGTGTGTGTGTGTGTGTGTGTGTGTGTGTGTGTGTGTGTGTGTGTGTGTGTGTGTGTGTGTGTGTGTGTGTGTGTGTGTGCGTGCGCGTGCGTGTGCGCGTGTGTGTGTGAAAAGTTCCACAAGGCTCCATTCCGGGGCCTCTTCTGTTTAACATCCACATGTAATGCTCAGGACCACTGGTTCACATTAATAATGGAAAACAACCAAATTTGTCACCATACTTATGCACACAACACACAAATTTACACCACCGTATCAGTCCAATACAGTACAAACACTGAGTAAATGCATTGAACAAATCAACGATTGGATGTGCCATCATTTTCGGGTTAGGGTTAAAATTACAATTACAATTAGGCATAGACAAAACTGAAGAAATTGTTTTTGGAGGCAAGGAGGAACAGCTATTAAAAGTCAAGGCCTGATCCAACCCTACAATCCCTCCCACTCACTTAGATCAGCCAACACAAGAATGGGTTCCTAAAACAACCTAGACAACATCCACATGTCCTAGACTCTTCTCCATCCTAGCTCCTAGCTCCTAGCTCCTAACTGTGGGATAAACTCCTCACTGCAGTCAGACGAAGGAGGAGCCAGGCCCGGAGGCAACCCACAGTGCCTAGAGCCTCCTAGTGTCGCCAACACCTGCTGCTAACATCAACAGTCAGCCACCCTTAAGCCCCCAAGAGACAGTGGGGGCAGTAGCATGCCACTTTGACACAGGCCAGGGTCTGATCAGCCTCGGTCGGGGAGGAGGGTGTCTGTTGCAAGACCCAAAACACTCAGTGACTCCAGGAAACAGCACTGATGATGTGTCCAAGTTTGTGCATCAGTAGATGTTTTATTAACAGAACTGCACAATCGCTCCCAATTATCGACTGTACATCTGAAGACTCACCTCTTCAGACTCCCCCTAGCACTGTACCCCTTTTTGCCACCTTCTCTTTCGAATGATGCTGGCAGATAAAGTGGGATGCACACTTGTGGTCACCTTTCAAAAAAAAGAATAAAGCAAATTTGGAAAATGGTCTGAATTCATGTAAAGTATACATGATTTGAACATGCACTGTACATCATTATCAGACCTAAATTTACCCTTCAACTTATTGTTTATGTCCATAATGATAGGCTAGCCACGGGTTTTGTAGCAATTTGTAGCCTACGCCTTAAATATCAAATGTTCAAGCATGCTCAAATCATATACTGTATAGCTTTTTTTTTTTTTAAATGTGCCAATTTAACATTCAGGTGCCCACTCTTCTTGTTACCATGCTACGACTGACCAGGATATGGCTACTATGCAGACATATTTTGGTCCCTCGTTCTCAAGTCTTTTGTTTCTCTTGGATGTGTTTTACTCCACCAAAGGTTGATCATGTGATAGATAGCATTTTAAGAATGTGATTTAGATAGCATGTTGTTTAGACAAATGCTAGGTTAATTGTTTACTTGTTATCCTAGTTTCTTGTGGCACTTGACTCTGCATTTAATTTGTTATTAATTACCTTGTTTATTGGAAGTTGCTCTGGATAGGAGCATGTGTTAAATGCCTATGTTGTACATTTTAAATGGCTAGCATTGAATGGTTTAGGGCCAGAATTACATTTCTCATATTGTGCTATTAGATGCCTGAAGAAGGTCGTCAGTGACCGAAACGTTGCTTCTCTCTCAATACATTTGCATGGGTGTATTCTTTTATTATTGATATCATCTTATTATTGAACCATCCAGAACTCTCAGGTCATTTGGGACATGTCTGCTTTCTGAATCAGAACTAAATGTAGAGAAGCAGCATTCAGTTCTTATGCACCCAATATCTGGAACAAACCTCCAGAAAATGTCAGGTATGCTGCAACTCTTAGTTCTTTAAAATTTAACGCTGCCTATTGTTAAAATGTCTTTAATTATTCAACTGCATTGTTATTGTTTTGACCCGTTTTGACTTTTATTACATTCAAATGTCCTTTAATAATCTTGATGTCTTATGCACTTTGAACTGCCATGCTATAACAAAACTTGCCTTGCCTTGTCTTACCACTGTTTGTCATGAAATGCATTATGGATTTTTAGAAAATCATTTGATAATAATTATAATGTAACAATCACATGGAGTCTTGATATTTGTTTGATGTTGGTGGCTGTAGGTGTTTTTCCCATTATTGTTTAAGTGAAATTTGTTTGCAACTCTGACAATGGCTTCGCATTAGGCCGACGGCATTGGCGGCGACTGCCCCCCAGTAGCAGCAGTGCAGGCCCTCCACTACTGATCCTCACAAGTGAGGTGTCAGCTTGCCATGACTAATGTGTGAAAAGCCATGGTACCATGGTGCATCGCGGCTCACCAGAACTCATAGGCTACAATAAGTCTAGCCGTCCACCCAGGAATTGTAAGGTCCTCTCCCCTCACAACTCACCAGGGCCTAGGGCATTAACAGAATAATCGAATATTCGAATATCAAACCACTATTCAACCACTGTACATCAATGTCGATTATTCAAGAATTAGATTTTTTTCAGTGGCTTTTCTACACCAGACACGCAGCTGTGAGCTCTGGTGTTGGTAGTTTTCCTAATCCATTCATGGTTGATTGTTGTCAAATCATTTCATACTGTATGTGCCTAGGGCTGTCCCCTAAAAGTCGATGCGTCGGGTGAGGAGACTGACGTCGACTCGCATTCCTTGAGTCGAGTCGTCATTGGCCAAAATTGTAATAATCAAATCGATTAATCGAATATTCGAATATTTATAGGTCGAATAAGCCGAATGCTAAAAACCACTATTCGTGAATGCCGTTCTAGGGCCCCTTCATCCTTTTGAGCTTATGGGTACAATCACATTCTGGGGAGGCTTTACGACACCAGCCAGGGGAATTGATTTAACTCCACTGGAACCCCATTTACATCTTCCATAGATGGAATTGTTCAAGGTTATTAAATCTTATGTACAAGTATAAAAGAGTAAATCTTATTTTTGTTCGGCTTCCTTCCTTGTGTTCACTTTGGCCCTGAAATACCTTTTTGTCAGGCTTTTCTTATTCTTATAGATAGTTACAGTGTACACTGTACAGGGACATGAAACAGGGAGAAAGTCCCAGAGTGACACGCAGCAAGGGTCTGCCTGGTCCGGGTATCAAACCGAGGACTTGATGTCAAGCATCATTCAGAGCCTATGTGGCACGCACCTTAACCACTCGGATATTCACGTTTTTGTTAGCTGTTAACTTGGCTGAGGTGTGAGGAAAAACAAGGGTGAAGCCTAAGGCAGCTCCCAAATGACAGCCCCTTAGCTGAGTGATGTCATCTGACAGGCAGCTAAACACACACAAACATCTTGTTTTTAATTAACCCAGGTCTCAGATACATGGCCGTGTAAAAGCCATGAGGATTAAAAAAAACACTATGCAATAACACTAATTAAATAACACATGGGTCAGTGCTTTGCTAAGTCAGCCGTTATGATTTAATAGTTTTTGTTTTTTGTGCAAGATTGTCAAAAGTTTAATACCCGTATACAGATGTCTATTTGAAATGTAAATGTAAAAGTTGCTCTGGAAAGGCCCATTTATGACAATGGTACTTTTTGATAAACAAGAAAATAATACATTTTTCCCCCTCGAGGGACCCAGCTACGGCCCAGCCCCCTGTGCCGGAAAAATGGGCGCTCCCGGCTCAGTTTTTCTCACATGTACTGGTTTCTCACATGTACTGTAACATATACATTGCCAGACTATTAATAATGTGTGCATTTTCATTACTACATTTCAGCAGTTAATATTGAATGTTTACTCCACTACATTTGTTTTTGATTGATAGATTTTTTGTATTGATAGCAATGCATATACATGACCGAATGTTTGTACATATCTGTGAAAAGGATAAAACACAACAAAAAAATGCATGTACAGCAGCCATACACAAACTGATCAAAAGACATTGATCAACAGTTCAGTCCAAACATTGCACAGTCCAAATGAGACTCAAGGACTTCAGCCTTCTTTGTTCCCTCCATCACAAAAGGAAGACTTGACAGTGCTTAGCACTTTCTCAGAGGGAATATACTCGTCTACTGGGCTGGTATGGTTAATTTTGCAAGACAGAAGTGCACAAAGAGTAGTGTTATCCATGCTCATTCTATTTTTTGAGAGGGTATCTCTCACCATGCTGAATGATCTCACATTGCTCTGAGGGATGCAGAGCATTGCCTTCATCAGGGATGGCAGATTTGTAAACCTCTCCTCCTTTCCGAGAAGGCCCCAGAACCTGTCAACTCTCTCTTCCTGTGGTAGATCCTCGTTGTCAGTAACTTGATAGGGAATCAACTCTTCCCTCAGATCATCCATCTGCAAACCCAGTTGAGGAAACAGGGCTCCTAATCTTGCCACTGAAAAAAACAACAAAAACGGTATTGAATGACTTGATTAAACTGTTGTTGCTGATATATAACATAATACAAGGTATCGTGCACATTTGTGATGTGGATGTGACTACTTACTGCTTTTAGTATAAAAATACTAATGTAGGTACTGTTACTATTGATGCTATAATATATGTTTTCTGCTTTGTTTTTCTGCAGCTAAATGGCTATGCACATGTATATGCCTCATGGCACATTTATATACTTTTTTCCTCTCTCTACCCTTATTGTGTTATGCTGCTGTGGATACTGCTGAAAGATTCTTATTTTAGCTTATCTTCGTTTTTCTTTTCATTATTACTATTATTATTGTTGTTGTCATCGTTTTTGAAGCACATTACTTTGAGGAACTCACTAAACAAAGTGTAATCCTACCTGACTCTGGAGTAATGTGAGGTCGATAGGCTGGGTCCAGCACCCTCAGGTCACGCATCATTTGGGAGTCTATAGGGAATCCGTTCAGCATTTCCCCAATAACCTTTCCATAGAATGCTCTCACAGTCCAATTAAAGACAGTTGAAATATGACAATGTGTAATACTGCATTGATGAGTGTCATTGTACAGTTGCATAATAATCTGACAAATTCATAATAATCTATTCATAAAGAATGAAGAATATCATGTGACAACCAGTAGTGCACTCACTGAAAGATTCTCTTTGTGGTTGTGGGGGCAAGGTCTTCATTTCTGAGAAACTCTGTGGTGTCCTACCCTATGAAGAGGGTTTCATCTGACAGCTGATTTTCCTGCCCATGGTAGTCCACCTCTTTGAGTGGGGTACCCCTGTAGAACGGTACAGGAAGAAGGTTTCTCAGGAATCCCCCGATCATCATCGTCATCTCTCTCTCCAGTTTGTGTATCATCACTCCCTCTGACTGTGGGTAAATACAAGGTTGTGTTGTTAAATACAAAGCGTGGAAGTATATCACATCCTTTCAAATATGCATTACTCAGCCACTCAGTATCTACCTGAAAGGCAGTGTTGAATTGAGACAAAGGCTCGAGAGCGGCGCTCAGGAACATGAAGTATGCTTTCATCTCAGGGTCACAGAGATGATCTGCCAGAGAACGGATTTGGGCGTTCGTCTCTACCTCATCGTGGCTTTCAAAGTAGGCTAGTAGACCTGCCCACTGGTCCAGCACTCTTTGAATGCTTGTGAGGAGGAGACTGGGCCATCTGGTGGAGTGGTACCTTAAAGATTGAAGATGCATTTGTTACATCTCATATACATATACAAAGAGTACAATTATTTGGTTTTGGTTCAACATTGTAGCAGCAGTAATAGAATAGAAGTAAGAAATATGTACATATACATTAGTATGTCCATTAATCCTATCACACTTTGAGGTGCTTACCTGAGGAGCTCCAGTGTGTCACAATCTGTGAAGTCCACAAATTCCATGTCCACCTCACATGTCCTTGCACTGAAAATAATACAATATTAATTATGTTATCATTTTGTAATGTGTTATGTTCATAGCAAGCCATGGCTATATGCAAATGTATTTTTTTCCACCACTGCAAATGTTCAGCTTTCATGCACACATATTTACCTTTCATTAAAGTGGCAGTATATACCAACTAAAAAATTCACCACCGGAAGCTTTATGGCCTGGACACCACAATCAATGGCAAGCTGCACAAGGTGGCATATGCAACCCAAGTCCTGGACATGCGGCTGGCTGCTCCGAAGTCGGGATATAACTGAATTATGTTTGCCATTAATCATGACACTGGCAGTGTCAGAGTTTAATGCAATAAGCCCCTTTCATGGAATGCTTCTTTTCCTTTCACAAACAAAAAGCATGCTTGCAGTTAGAGGACATGAGAGGACATAGAGGACATAAATAATGTGTTCTTCTTAATCTGGCCTCTCTGGTTAAATAATGGCCACTGAATATATAGCCCAGTCCGCACTATTCCCAGTTTAAAATTCCAGTGGTTCCATGCCTATACTCAAAACTCTAGACTCTGTGGACTGTGGACAATGTGGAAACAGAGTTTAAACAGTCGGACAGACTTTGCAAGGCTTCAGATAATTAACTATGGATTCTGTATACGTATAGTACTATTGCATAATGCATTTATATTAGGTCCCCACATTCCTATACCTGCTATACTATACCTTAATCCTTCTCAGTTTCTCTATCTACCATTTAAGATTCTATATTCTCAGTTTTGAATCGATTTGAATTCTTGTTTGTACAATTGTAATGTGTAGAATGTACAGTAGCAGGCTACTGTATATGCGACACAGTCTAATGGAAATTGTAGCCTATATTTGTGCCTCCCCACATTCCTATACCTGCTATACTATACCTTAATCCTTCTCAGTTTCTCTATCTACCATTTAAGATTCTATATTCTCAGTTTGAATCGAGGTTAGGGGTGCTATTTCTCCTTTGGAAACTCCAGTAGCTCTTATAGCATATCGGTGCAGTTCTTCCAAATGTTATGAAGAGATTAAATTGTAAGAATGTACAGTGTCCGTTTTGTTGTGTAGGTGTGTAGTATATTTGTTAGTTTAAATTATAGCATTTGTTCTCTCTTCTCTTCAGAATTAGTTGGCAACTTGGCAGCAAAAACACAAATATTATGTTATATCGGACCATCACAAAGATTCAATTGGGAAACTGATTTGAAATGAACTGAGCAAACTGAACGAAAATTTGGCCTATAAATGGGGTATTTTTTCTCTAAATTACGCTGACCAGCCTTTACTTTGGGTGAGTGGGCCTTCTTTACCCTCATATAAGATAAAGTATTCAATGTTGTTTATGGTTCTGAAAATCAAACATTTATGATTATGTATTAGGGCACTGTGGTTGTTGTTGTTGTAAGGAGCTGTTGTTCCTCCAAAATGTGGATTTCATGTGTGTGAATTTAGTTTCATGATTGTGCAGTGCTTTCTTTCACATGGTTAAAATGCATAGGCCTATCCTAATGATGATGACTGTTTGTTTTACATTCCAAAAGGTGATCAAAATGCTAATAGTCACCAGTTGCCTAAAATCACCTGTTAACTTAATGGTCACATTATGGATGGGCGGAGACCATTTTACTGGGTTTCTGGCCTCGCATGGCCTAGCTCAATGAGCAAATTAATTCACTCTGGCATTCGTCTGGTTTCCAGGCTAATTCCAGCAACACATAAATAGGCTACCTACCACAAATACAGAAATATCACACAAAATGGTATTGCCCTTTAATAGTGTGATAATGTATCGACAGCTATGAAGAAAAGGAAAAACATTAAAACCATAGAAATTTCAGAGTTATGTCTACATAGGCCTATTTCGTTTTCAAGGTCATGTGTTTTATTTCAACCGTAGGCTACTTGTGCTTTAGATGTCACTATAGAAAATATGTGAACAATTTGCACAAAAACGTGGGGTTTCTTCTCTCTCCTGGAATGCAGCTCCCTAATACATAGCTGGAATGCAGGCAATGAGCGCACGCACACGCACACACACCAAACAAAACAAAATACAATACAATCCATTAATTGTATTTAATGCAATCATTATATTTCATAAAAATGTGTATGCACGGAATATTTTTGTTGCACCTATTTTAGACTTCGTATTTATATGTGATTATTGTGCAATCATTTGACACTGTACGTCGCATTAATATGATTTCATATCAAGTTGTGCGCAGAGAGGTAATGTGTTCAGTGTACAGCAGAGGGCACCATCTGCAAGTAACAAACACAATCACAAGTTCACAACTCGAATATGTACTGGAAAACCGTACCGTTTTAAGGCTTTGAGTCACATGAAATAACTGGGGGAAAATGTTGACATTTCTTGTTTGTACAATTGTAATGTGTAGAATGTACAGTAGCAGGCTACTGTATATGCGACACAGTCTAATGGAAATTGTAGCCTATATTTGTGCCTCCCATCAGACTCAAGTGAGACTCAGAGTTCCTTGTACTGGTGTTTATTCACTTCAAAACAACGTAGAACTGGCAGTACATACAGAAAAGACAAAAAACAAAACATCAACTTGGGCATTCTGACATTTTACATAAAATGTGTGACTTTCACAATAAGACTGACCACTTTGCCTGCTTGCACACGAATGGGGGGGTCGACTTGGATACTTCAGTCTTCTCTGTGGAACCTTTGCTTTTCTCTTCTTTACATTATTTTAATTTACTTGACTTTACTTTCTTCTATTTTACTTTAATTTCTTTCTTTCTGTTAAACTCCCCTCCTGCTCTCCCACAGTGGAATGAGACTGCTGTTCCCCCTCTCAACCACAACAGGTGTCGCCAAACAAAACTTGATTACAAAAACGCAGCTGTAACAAGTGACACCTAATTGAAAACCTCCAACACATAGAACACACTTAGAGCGCCCACAAGAGACACAAGTCAGTCACTAAACGACAAATACACAAAATAAAACAAATGACTTCATGCCAGCAGTTACATACTTACTGGCATATCCATCCATCTAGGCCTATCTAGCCGACAAGTGGTTGATACAATAAAGGATAAAACTGTTTAAATTATTAAATAAACAGAATAAATGAAAATTAGGCTACTGAGCAAGCTAAATTAAATTGACCTAGATTTTGGATAAAAGATGCAAGAGAAAAATATCAAAGTCACTGGAAAAGACTGCAGGCCTACTTGGGGCATGGGGATGGCAGCAGCTCCCGTTAAAAAAATATATTAGTGTTATAATACATTGAATAAAGTGGCATTCCTATGGGTCATTAGAAATGTTACTAGTGCAAGAAATTCGAGTAAAAATAGGCCTATAGTGTAAAGGTGTCTCCCTCCATGCATAATGTGATCAGCATTTTGAATTGTCAATCAGCATCATTTTAACCAGGTGAAAGAATGCATTGTTTTTCTTCCCCATTCCACGCCAACTGCCTAAAAAGCCTCTGGCTGCACCCGATACCAGACTAGGGTGGTACAAACCACGCCCCCATTAAGGACAGTCAGTCGATTTTGGCAAACATCGCAGCACCAGAAGCTTCTCATCCAGACCAGAGGATACCTAGGCTACAATTAGTGGAAATGGACAGTAGGCCTAAAAGAAATGGAGAGAATCACAGCAGGCCCAAGGGGATCAGCATCACAGGGGCAAAAGCGGTCGGCCCAGGGCGCTGAAAACAAGCCACCAGCTAAGCGTTTGGTGAAAAGAAAAGCAGTGAGTTTAAGTTGTGTGTGTGTGTGTGTGTGTGTGTGTGTGTGTGTGTGTGTGTGTGTGTGTGTGTGTGTGTGTGTGTGTGTGTGTGTGTGTGTGTGTGTGTGTGTGTGTGTGTGTGTGTGTGTGTGTGTGTGTGAACTCATCAAAGGCACCACTCACTTCACACTGGGTGTGATTTTTGACTAGCATAGCGTGTAATTTGACAAACATGGCTAAAACAGATTCTTGTTGGGGTTAACATTTGGGTTGGAGATATTAAGGTAAATGGCCTGTTAAATGTTACACTTTGCATACAGACTATGGCCACTACCCCAAATCTTTCAAATCGGCCCAAATCGATCTGCCCCAAATTTGAAACACACAATGGGGGGACTCTGCAAAAGCAGGGCCAGAAGCGAGTTCACACCACTCATGGGGTGCCACAATGTTTGTTGAAATGTGATGTAATTATTTTACTTGTTCACCAAATTCGGTGCAAATGGTCTTGTCTCTTGTCGTGACAATGACATCAAGCAGGGTTTTGATACTCCATAACGCCCCCCATCATCCCATCATCGCCAAATTTTAATCAAATAATCCCTTCTGCTCATAGGTGTCCCAATAAAATATGAACTGTATGTCATAGAAACGCTGTTTACCCTGTAGCTTCCTCGCTCTGAGGAGTGCCATTTTCTAGTGTTTTAATCCAAATGGAGTAATCACTTTCTTTCTAATTTCAGGTTGCTGAGGACAGACAATCGATGGCAGCAGTAATGGAGGAAAGGAACCAGCTGGAGCAGAGAGAGAGGCAGCTGGAGCAGAGAGAGACACAGTTGGAGCAGAGAGAAGAACAGGTGGTGCAGAAAAAGATGCAAGTGGAGCAGATAGAAACACAACTGCAGGAGAGAGAGCACCAGCTCCAGCTCAGATGGATGCAGATACCGGTCCCAGAAGAGACGCCGCTGGAGCGGAAACAGAAACTGTTGAGGCACTTACACTGGGAGAAGCAATATAATGAAGGATGGGAAGATTATTTACGTAGAGGTTGTATTTAAAGCTTAAGGCTGTCTTGTAGCTTAACATTTAGGCTGGCAATGCAAGACACTGGTGTGTGCATTACACAGATTAGATTAATGTATTAACCATTTTAACCATAGCATCCCGATTCTGAGAGTGGAACATGAGCAAAAAATCTCACAACGTGTCACAGCACGTGAGCTTGTAGATCTGCTATTTTTTTCTTTTTTTCTGTATGCATTACCACTTGCAGTACAATAACTGTAAGTTACAATTAAAGGGCCTTTTAGCCTATTTTTAATGCAAGTCCTAGTTCTATTCCGAGGAGGACATGTTCTAGTCAATGCACAACATTGTGTTCTGTCTTGAGGGCTAATAAATCTGTTCAAATTCAATAGCTTGGTTTTACTGTCTTAATCATGTCTCAGTGCTTATACTGTATGACTGACCCAAAGGCATGTCCTAGTACTTTGCTGCATTTTGAATTTATTGTCGAATTATCATGCAATCATCATGCCACCCTATTCATTTCCCCGCAACCCATTCATTTTCCCGCATTGAGATTTCTGAAAATATTTATATACATTATTTTAAGCCTGGAACCAAGCCATCCAGGCTCCCGGTGAATCAAGACCATAAAATATTTGATTCTGTTTCCAAAAATATTTTAAACTTGCAAAAAAAAGGGTATTTATAAATATTTAAAAAAAAATTGACGCAGTAGCGTGAAAAACACTTTTGTGTTTTTAGTTTGCTATCTTTGCCCTGATACAAATATCCAAATATCACTTATGCGGACTACGGACAACATAAAAAATGAAACGGTAGCTAACAGAAACCATAGTGATTAGACCAATATACTGTGCGTGTGTGATAATACAATAACCAGAAAACACACACACACACAAATTGATGGCACAGCAACATACATTATACTGTATAGTAAAGCAGGTCCAACCCAACTCCAGAGCACTGTGCAAATGGCGCACGGACACATGTGCAAATATACGGTGACAAAAACACTGTTATTTACTGTAGTGTTAAAAACACAAAATTATTAGGCCTGGCCTTAACAGGACTCTTGGCAGGTATGCCATATGTGCAAAAGAAGCAGAAGACACATTGGATATCATAGACATGTACAGTACATGTACTGTAGACAGAGACGGTGAGTGAGACAACCAAAGACTCTGAAGACTCTTGCAGTGGCCCTCATACAAGGTCATTACGATTATGCATGTACTTCGTGGTATCACAACACCTCCAAGGCCTTAAAAACAAGGCTCCAAACATCCCAAAACAAACTTGTAAGGCTACTTCTTGGCCTCAATTACAAAACCCATCTAACCCCTGATCATTTTGATAGGATTGGATGGCTTAGGGTTGCGGACAGAGTACAGCAACTTGCTATGGGCCTGGTCTTCAAGATATACCATAACATTGGGATCCCCCTGTATTTGTCAAAATACTTCCAAAATGTTAATGATGTCCATGATCACAATACCAGAGGAAGCTCCACAAACCTTGTCCAACCCTTTTTTGGCTCAACAAAGGGAAGTAACTCGTTCTCATGCTATTCATCAAAAATGTGGAACGCCCTACCAAAAGGAGTAAAGGAGTGTAAAACCCTACTCTCTTTCAAAACAGCCCTAAAGATACACCTTCAGGAGGCTGCAATTGGAAAATGGCCCCTGTCTAAGTCCTAACCTAACCTACCCCCCTACCCCCCCCTCTCTCCTTCTCCTTTTGTACATATTTCTCACTCTTCATACCAGTAACCTGTAAACTGATTGTATGACATTCTATAGTAGTTGTGTATATCTGTCTGTCTCTTATATGTATCATGATTTGTGTGCATGGGGAACTCATTTGAAACAAGCTCAGTGCTTTTATGAGTCTTCCAGTTTAGTAGACCTTGTATTGTGAATTTGTACTTCCATGTACTGTTGTTCTCATGTCTTACTAAATAAAGTACATCAATCAATCAATCAATCAAACCAACAGCCCAGGTCTTGCCCAGCTTGAAAGTAACCAGAAGGAGCTTTCTCAGGTGTGTGTGTGTGTGTGTGTGTGTGTGTGTGTGTGTGTGTGTGTGTGTGTGTGTGTGTGTGTGTGTGTGTGTGTGTGTGTGTGTGTGCCTCTGTCTGTCTCTCTCTCTCTCTCTCTGCCTCTGTCTCTGCCTCTCTCTCTCTCTCTCTCTCTTTTCAATTTTAAAACAACACTTTTATGTTTTATTATTATCATAATCTAATATTTTAAAATATTAGATTATGGTAATAACACTATGTCTAACGGCACTTCTGTCCTAAATAAAGATAATGTCTACTGCCAGAGCTCTAGTAGGCTACTAAGCTAATTATTGCCTACGGTACACAGTCGTTATACTTTATCTTGATCAGTGGTGTAAGTACATTTACTCAAGTACTGTACAAGGTACTTTTAGTTTACTGGAGTATTTCCAATTTTCAGTACTTGTACTTCTACTCCACTACATCTCAGAAGCAAATATTGTACTTTTATTCAACTACAATTATTTGAAAACTAGTTACTAGTTACTTTGTAGATTTTGACTATTATTACAGCTCTATATACATTTTGGCTCACAATGTAGATCTGCTATTTTCAAAAGATTTGTATACATTTTGTACATTTGAAAACTTCAGAAATGGGACATTCTGCATAATGAGTAGGCTACTTTTGTACTTTTACTCAAGTACATTTTTAATTCTGGACTTTTACTTTTAACAGAGTACTTCTACGTTGCAGTATTAGTATTGATACTCTTACTAAGTAATTTTTTTCCACCATTGCTCTTGATATGTTGGACATGCGAGATTTCAGCTGAACGCGAGATTTCTTCAGTAACCAAGGAAACGGTGGGGCGTTTGTCTTTTCCTCTCAGCTAGCTGGCGATGATGTTTCTGCAGCACTGTGTTTTAGGACACAATGGAGCTGCCGCAGCCCATCAGGAGACGCTTAGGAGATTTCTCTCGAAATGTATTTATCGATCAGAATCGTAAGGAACTAACTCCCGAAGACCACGCAAAATACCTGGGCTGCAGTGAGTTCAGATCCAGTTCTGTGGTCATGTAGCTACAAGCTAAGTCATTTCTGTGTTGGAGAACAGCAGCACAAACTGTGATGCTATTTGTTTACCATTGCTAACCAGCATGTATTTTGCACGGTTCACCCGTTTGATCTCTTTTGTGATTAATTTCTTTTCCGATGTTGTATAAATTATAATTTCTTATTTAAATGGATTCTCGAATCTCTACTGTTCCCAGTTGTGTCCAGTTTACCACTCCAGATGTCGCTGTACTTCAACACATGGTTCTTCCCCTTGTGGTGGGTCAGTGAAGTTGTAATGCTGCATCTCAAGGTGAGATGGGTGGTAGGCCTACAGTATGTTGATATTGTAATGCCCTTAATTGGCTAATCAGCCCTCTGTAAACTGTTCTTTGGTATCAAAACAGACAACCTTGTTAACAACCTGTTATTGTGATCCGTCAAAATGGTCAAATTAGTTTAAGAGACATGACAAAAGTAATCTGGAAACCTATTTAGTTATAAACAGGCAGTACATAGTGGATTAGAATGTGCATATTTAAAGTGCAGCCACTGTGCTCAATTCCTACATGCTTTGCAGCTATTATGTTTCTGTTCAACGTAATTGTGCTCATTTCCTCCAGTATCCTGCCCTGCCAGACTACTACAAGTTCATCCTCGTTACTGTTCTTGTCCTAATGACCCTGATCGAGGCCATCAGACTCTACCTTGGTTATGCTGGGAATTTGCAAGAAAAGGTTGGATACACATGTACAGTATGGACACACACGTACAGTATGGACACACACACACACACACACACACACACACACACACACACACACACACAGAAAGTTCTGTGCTTTTGACCTTTCTGTTGTGATACTGGTCAACATAACACTCAGAATCTAGGGGGGGGGGGGGCAGAGCATGTAAAGCTTACATGAGTGTCTTATAGATAGTGGTATCTAATGTTATGTGTTTGTGTTGATTGAAGGTCCCAGAGCTAGCAGGTTTCTGGCTGCTGACTCTTCTGCTGCAGTTTCCATTGATCCTGTTCCAGCTTTTCAACGAGGCCATTCTCATCCAGCCCCTGGAGAGAGGCGTGCACATCGTTCTTGCCTTGTTCATACTCGCACAGGTGAATTATATAACACATGAAAGACACCCCCAAGTCTAATTTAAGCTCCATCGCACAAAGGTGTTGTACGTGGAAAAATAATGCTCTTTTGTGTAAATTAGGCTTTAGTTAGGATCTTGCAATTTATTGTCCATAGCTTTTTGTTTGGGAATTCTGATAATTATAATTGTATTCTCCCATTCCCCCAGGCCCTCTTTGGCTTTGTGGCCCTGCGAGAGATGGTCAGACAAACAGAAAGCCAATTTCATCTAAGACAGTTTGACTGAGCTCTGATCCCTGGAGCTGACATCCATGTCGGTGCCCATGGCCCAATCTTCCTGTTCTCCTGACACCCATCTTATTGCCCATGGCCCAGTCTTCACTTCACTGATACATTAAAGGCTCAACCGTTTCATCACACTGACAGCTTTCCATAACAGATATGGCATCTGTACAAAATGCATATTTCCCACAATGAGCTTGAAAACTTTGCACAGTTTTGTTTTTTATATCACTTAAACTTTTATAACATTTGTGTTTTTCTACTGTTGTGAATAAATAAAATGTACATTGGATGTGTAAACGTGTGATAAATTAAACAGGACGGTTTGGCTGTAAATCTGTTCCGCAACAACAAAAATTGAGCAAAAATGAATCGACATAACATTACAAAAACTAGTTTCATCTTCAGGTCCATGAAATTAAAAATCACAAAATCAGTGCAAAATACATATTTCCATGACACTGTGACATTTGCACTGTGCATTAGGCCTATATACAGTATGTTCCACACTCACAGTGGATATTCCCTGACAAAATAAATCTGTTCTTTAGCATGGTTCATTTTACCAGCCAGAACATTAGAGTCAAAGAAAACGTGAGGTTCTCAGCACAAAGATGATGTGCCATGCAGTGGGGCAGATCCTGATGGTCTTCTGACCAGTCTCCCCTCCAGAGGCATCAGCTTCTGATTTCCTCTCCCTGTGTGAGAAAACCTAGCGCCCTCAACAAGACTGAGTTTTTGAAGCCTATGGAAAGTGTCATCCTGGGACAGAGGACGATCCAACTGGAAGAGGCCTGAAGTCTTAGACAACGTGGTTAAAACGTCAATTTCCAATGTATCTTGCTCTTTTAAGGTTTCCTTGGATAATCTGAAATTATAGAGACAGGTCGCAGAGAAGATTATTAATTAATGCCATAAAGCTAAATCCATACAGCAGCTAGCCTAATTAGTCCATGTCATAGAGATCTTTCTCTTTTCAAAAGGAATGTGGTCAAAGGGCTATTTTCCTTCCCTTTGTCCCTCCCTCTTACTGTTTTCCCGTCTTTGAACAAGGCTTCTTTGAACCATGATTGAGCAACAGAGAAGAGGCAGAGAGAAAACTCATCAGTGACCGGATATAGGAAAGATGGTTACAAACCAAGTCAGAGACAATATTCCCACACACCTTTTTCCTCTGATATCTGTGCTCCTCAGTCTGTGCGAGTATGAATTTCCATCAGGTTCACTTTTGTAAAGTGGGTTCTTGAGGATAAGCTCTCTCTGGTCCTGTCCACTAATGGGCTTATTGTCCAACAGTGACACACCAACTAAATAAACAATATAAAATAAAGAAATTAATGAAAGGGTCAATTAGATGTGCTACATAGTAAAAGTACACAGTTAAGTTGTTGTTTAATTTGTCATATCTATGTCATATGTTAGTAATGTCAGTGTCACCTTCCATTCCATCTTTTTCCTGTGTCTTATACTTGATGGTGTTTGTCTGGGAGGTGGAGACCCAAGAAGCGTTTTTGTCTACATGAGGCTGCTCAGGGCTGGACTTGGCAGGGCAGAGGGTTGATGACATGTTGGGTTCCAATACCCTTGATGGAACAATCTCTGGAACTACCTTGTACTGCAAGCCTGGGGGAGACCTATGATCAGAAATATACAACATGTTGAGTGATTCACCCGAGTTAAGCCATGTCATCTTTCATTGGAATGCTATGATGATTACCTGTATGCAGTGTTGAGCGAATCTGGTAACCTTCCTGAAAGGGGGAGATGAGTTTTACGATCAGACAGCTAGCTACGAGGCACTATGGAAAATTGGATTTTCAATGAGGTAAACAAGAATCTGTAAAGACTGACCTCTCAAGCCTTTGTGAGAGACAACTGGGGGAGGACAGAAGGCCCCTGTTTGAGGTGGAAGCAGGGCGTGCAGATGCAGCAGCTGAGTTGAATACCTACACCTTCCTCTCTCCTCCTCTGGTTCCTCTGTGAAGACCAAATGCAATGACAAACTGAGCTTGACTGACTATCCCCTATTTTCAAGAGTTCTAAATTATGACTAATGTAGTGGACAATCTGTCATTCATTGTTTATACCAGTCCCTGGAATGGGAATGTCACAGGAATGTACTGCACAATACAGTAGTGAACTTCTTGCTCTTTGAGCTTCCTCAACAAGGAAGACAAGGTGTATTATAACATGATTCATTCATTCAAGTTTTATTTATTCTCGAAATTACACATGATAAAGTTAGTGATTGTAGAGACGTGAGCCATTATTTTACATTTTTTCTGACAACATCGGTGTCACCAATTATATGCTGCCGATGTGTGCAGATTTTTAACCACTTTCAACCTGGCGTCCCTATTTCGGGCATGTCATTATGAATTAGTTGAAAATGTTCAAAAGTGCTATTGCTATTCTTTAACTTTGTATTTTTGAAAAACTTCAATCATATCCAAGTTTTTAAAATAGATTAGAAAAGGTAAAAAAAAAATTGGTGGTGTAAGGCTCTGTAAAATCAGGATTGGAATCAGGCTCAAAAATCTGCAGGGCTCTGGTAGAGACCACATTTAGACACTGTTTTTATACAGACTCTGTCCTACATTTACCTGATTGGGATGGCTTGGTCAGGGATAGTCTGAGTTGCGGATACGCTTTGGTCCTGTGATGCCGGTACGAAGCCCTCATAGCTTCCAGGCATTTATTCTAAAACAGAGAAAGTGCAAAGTTAACTATTTTTGATACTCCACACACCGGCACGCAACTAAGTCCCAAAGTAACCGAAGGTAAGAAAGGACAGCACATGCTTTTAAAATCACTGACTAACAGAATATCACCATCTTGATATAACATGACTACAGCCGTACAACTGTACACAGGTCAATTTGACCTTGTATGAACACTTTCGCTTGATTCAATAATGTCTTAATTACAGACCCTACATCAAATGAAATGACCCCAGATGCAAAAGGATGCAGAGATAATTCATTAACCTTAACAGGCTCCGGGTCCTGCCTTAGGGTCACATGGCTGATGAGTCTGGGGCCAGAGGCTGAACGAGGAACCGCAGGTTTTCTCATTCCCCCCCCCTTCGCACCACAGGGGACCTTGGAGGGCAAATAAAGTGGAAAGCCAATGAGTTATTTTCTTTTGTGTGTGTGTATATCTTTGGTTGTCCATCATTCTTAGAGACAGACTGATATATTGGCCATTATTTGACTTTTTTGACAACACATGGTATTAGAAATTATGCAGCTGAAAGCTAATGTTGAACACTTTCAACCGTGCCTCTCTATTTTGGCATGTCATTAACATTTTCAAGAGTTTTCAGAAAATATTCAAAAATGGCAAATCTACAAGCTCACAATGTGACGTATTGTGGGCTTGTAGATTGGCATTTTTGAGCTTTTTTTTTAATACAGTGGTTAAATAAAATAAAGTTCACTATGTGTATTTTATATGTATTTGTTTGTTTATAAGTTAAATGTCTGAAATGGAAACTTTAATCAAATCAATGTTTTTCAAATTGCTTCGAAAAATGTTGCACTTTTTTGATCAAATATCATAAAAAACATTGTCAATCAGTGGTCTAGAACTGTCCAAAATCTGAATCGGCATAAGACCCAGAAATCTGGCATCGGTCGGGCTCTAATCATTCTATGTTTGTAACTCAATCTGCGTCATACCTTCTTTCTCTTCCTATTTCTCAGTGCAGTCTTTTGGATCCTCATTTTAATCATTTCGTCTTCGCTGAGCAGATTGGGCTCCTGCAAAGACCAAAACAATGATGACTTATTTTCAGGTCACAAAAAAAAAGCAGTAAATGCTTCAAACTACACGTGGTGATTTTGGAATGTCTTACAAGGTTTTTGATGCTACTGTGCAGGACAATGGGCTCTGTGTTCTTCTTGATCCGCTCCTGTCGCTGTCGGTTCCTCTCTTTACGAGTTCTCAGGTGTTTCTTCTTTTCAATGGGACTTTTCTGGAGAGAAGAACAGCAGCATGAGGGGAAACTCACTAGAGACAGATATGACTGAAAAGAATATTGAATGAATTTGTAGAAAGAATAAGTCGAAGCTTGATTCTTTTGTATTTCAATGACCACTTATTAACTCAAAAGGGATATTTATCTGGTGTAGAATGGGAAACTGCTCACATGTTGACATCTTACTGATTCCAAGTGAGTCTGGTCCACAGGCCATACCTGTGTTTGGATAGCGTTTGCTTGGTTCAGTAAATGTACTGGCAGTCCATCAGAATCTGTACTGTTTGAACCACTGGTGCTGTAAAGACAGGGGGAGGGGGGAAATCACATTCAAGGGTCAAGGTTTACTTTATTGCGTCTCCCTTAGGAGAAATATATCTCGGAGACAGGGACCAGCAGCATACATACACATACAGTAAAAACAATAACAATTCAAGGTGAATGACAGCTTAACAAGCCTTGACCTGCAGCAATCCCTAATGGCTGTGGTGCTCTTTAACAACCAATTGGACAATTTGGCTGAAAGGTGGCACTAGAGGAAAGGCCATGGGGTCATCAATATCAGTAGGGGTATATATCCTACTGAAGGTGCATGAAGGTGCACAGCAAATTCCATGGCAATCCATCCAGTAATTTTATAGATGTATCTTTTGGGAGTAAAGTGTTAGATGGACTGACATAGCCTCGCCGCTAATGGGGCTAAAAATACACACCAGAGCCTTCAGTCTTGGTGAATGTTGTGTGTCACATGATAAAAAGTATTAAAAAGGTAAGGACCTGGACTCCAGATCAGAGATAGAGATGCTGCAGTCAGTGCCCAGCTCTTTGCCGAGCCTCTCTCTGACCTCCTGTTTCAGCAACGCTGACAACTCAGTCAGACAGTATGCAGTCTAACACACAAACACAGACATATGGAGAAAGAGTAAAGTGATAAACAATCATATAATAATGTAATTACAAAAATGACAGTACTCAAATAAATCAATGTGCACTAAAGTCATCAAAAAGAGAAACAAGGTATGTTTTGGAGCATGTTATGTTCTGTCTTATGTGACTAAACAAATATTTGTAATATTATTGTATAATAATATTATAATGATGGTGGCTGAAAATAATACATTTGAAACCAGGTCAGACCATGCTTTTAACCACATGAACCCTAGCTTCCCTATTCTGGGGATGAACATTCGGCAAAAAACAAGCTTGCAACGCGATGGACTGTGAGTTTGTAGATCTGCTATTTTTGCCAACGCTATTTAGTGTAGAGGAAAAAAGTAGGGAGGCTAGTATACAGAAGAACCCTGGGGGACTCAAATTGTATAGGCTTTAAGTGTTTAATCACCTTTGTGGGATCGGGGTCACAGTAGTCCAGCAGAGTGTCACAGAAATAGTAGCCCAGGGACTTAAGGTCTTGTGTTGTGAAATGAGTTCCGCTCCTGTTACCTGGAGATAAAATACGTCAAGGTGGATGATTGCATTATGTTAATGAAATCTCTAAATGCACACTCACACAGGCACAGTATGTCACAGACAGAGCTCAAACACACCCAGAGTGGAGCCTCCAAAGGTGGACTCCATAGTGTAGCTGTTTCTGATGCCCAGACGCCACATAACGATACGCCCTGTTCCCTCTTTGCTCTTCTGCACTCTGAATTTACAGCTCCTGAATGAGAACTGAGGAGGGATACATGATATTTGATATCAGTATGCAGCACTGTATACAATTCAACAAAGAAGCTGGGTGTTACAATTATGAAATATAAGCTACCTATGACTACATAAGTAAGTACAGTACGCAGCCTTTGGAACCAACAATGCCATAGATCAATAGGCCTATAATTCAGGAGCCTATCTCCCGTTTTCTTAGCATGAGGCAGCTTGATGTACAAGTACACCCCCTGGACATGATGCTAGTATGTTCACTGAGACAATCCAACACTTGATGCTGAGTGCCAAGCAGGGAGGTACTGTATAGGGTGCAATTTTTATAGTCTTTGTTATGACTCGGCTGGATACTGGCCTGTCAATCTCAGGGCAGACACCATAACCACAAGGCCACTAAGCTAGTCACGTTATATCATGCATGGTCCTATAAATATGAGTATAAGAAGAATCCTTCATCATGTCTACCTTGTCATTGGCATTCTTGCTCATCATTAGCGGGAACACTCTCTCGTGGAGCTGCAGTGTGGCATCATCACGGTTGTTGCAGCCGTACATGAATACATTGTTTTTGCGGCTGTGACCATGGAAGTCACAGTAAAGGGCCACGTCCCTCTCAGCCATCAGTCTGAAAGAAAGCATGGAACAGCAGGACTCGAGTCATTCGTGTGTGAGTTTCATTGACAGTTTCTCAATATCCACTCACAATGCTCAGGAGAGGAGGAGATGTGAGAAGTGGTGGTGTAGTATGTGTGGGAAGTGAAAGAGACACAGAGCGTGTATGTATGTGTGTGTGTGTGTGTGTGTGTGTGTGTGTGTGTGTGTGTGTGTGTGTGTGTGTGTGTGTGTGTGTGTGTGTGTGTGTGTGTGTGTGTGTGTGTGTGTGTGTGTGTGTGTGTGTGTGTGTGTGCGTGTGCGTGCATGTGCGTGTGTGTGTCCTCCCGGCATGTGCACTTAAGCCTCTCCAAATGATCCAGAATGCCGCAGCACGGTTGGTCTTCAACCAGCCAAATTTTCCACATGTCTCCCCCCTTCTCCACTCCCTCCATTGGCTCCCAGTTACTGCCCACACAGAGTACAAAACACTGATGTTGGCCTACAAAGCAACCAAAGGTATGGCACCCCCATATCTTCAAAGCCTGATCCAACCCCTCCCGCTCACTCAGATCAGCTAACACAGGGAAGCTGGCAGAACCTTCGCCAAAACATCCGGGACAACGCTCCACACGTCCCAGACTCTTCTCCTTTCTGGCTAACTGTGGAATGAACTCCCCATTGCAATTAGAACTGCAGACTCACTCCCAATCTTCCGCTGTAATCTGAAGACTCACCTCTTCAGACTCCACCTTAGCCTGTAGCACTTTCCGTAGCACTTGCCCTAGCCTCGACGACCTTGCAGACTTGTGCAAAGGCTAAAATGGAATTTAGATAGCATGTTATGTAGACAGATGCCAGGTCATTGTTGACCTGGCATCCTATAGTGTGTATAGTTCAATGTACATATTATTGACTGTTAGACTGATGATAGGTTCTCGGTTTACCTATGATCCTAGATTACTATTTCTATGCATTTAATGTATTACCTTGTGTTGTCCTTGCTTATTGTAAAATGCTCTGAATTAAGAGCGTCTGTTAAATGCCTAAATTGTAAATTGTAAGTGTCTGTGTCTGTGTGTGTGTGTGTGTGTGTGTGTGTGTGTGTGTGTGTGTGTGTGTGTGTGTGTGTGTGTGTGTGTGTGTGTGTGTGTGTGTGTGTGTGTGTGTGTGTGTGTGTAATTGCATGTGGACATTCTGTCTTACCTTTTCACCATGCTCCTCATGTGCCAGACGCAGGGAAAGGATTCCCTGAGCATTGTTCTGTAGTTCCTGTTGAGGTCCCTGCCAGCGAGAGAGCATCGATAGTTCCCCACCACCACACCGTCTGGGTTCAACATCGGTACAACCTGCATCACATCAAGAAAAAGCAGAACAAGAAAATTAAGTTGTTGATGCTAGTTTGGAGTGCTACAGTTTGTAGACCTCAAATGCGCAAGTGAGTTCACAATGTCTTGTGTTGCCAAAGATCTCTGCCTAACTATGTCTGGTGCAGGGGCGTCAATTGGGTATGGCAGGCTATTGCAGCTGCCATACCCTGGCTCCAGGGGAGAAAAAAAAAGTACTTTTTTGATAATAAATCGGGAAAATCAGGCAAAAATAAGAATTAAATAACATAACCCTAACCTAACCCGAATCCTAACCCTAAAACCGAAATAAAGTAACCAAAAACTGGAAAAAAACGAACCCAACCCGCCCAGAACCGCACAAAAATTTTGCGCGCGCATGAGGTCGCGTGCATGCTGCCATACCCTAGCTTTTGCTGAACTGACGCCACTGGTCTGGTGACTTCAAAATCCAAGGTAGTTGCTAAGAACAGCAACGTGAACAGTCGCTAACAAACCAACACATGCTGCTTTGGAAATTAATCAATAATATCACCACCTCAATATGAAGAACTATGGATTGGTTCAACAATGCACTCTCTAATTGCTTCCCCACAGATTTAAATCTGCGAGTTCAGTCAGACTGACTTCACTCGCAGATTTCAATACTTTTTTCCCCATAGGATTTTCGATCTATGTAGAAAATGAGGTCTGTGGTTAACATAAGCCTAAAAGAGTTTCACTTTTAGCACTATAACATAAAACATATCCATTAATATCTCAACTGTGAATTTTGAAGACATTATGGACTTTAAAAAAAAAAGCGAATCAATATAAATGTGTTTCACAAATTATAAAGCAAAAGAGTGTGTTTTGGAACAGAGCAAATTGCTTTTAAAATCCAATGCAATATCTTAAGGGAACCCATGGGGAGGTAACTTTGGGTTTGGGCCCTCAGATGACATCCTTGTAGCACTCTATTAGATGCATGGGTAAATTATAGGTAATAACTCTAGGAAAAACTACTGGGAAGAGAATAGTTAGTTTAGCTTAAAGCAAAACCTTCTTAATGCATTCCCAAACAAATTGATACAAGCTTGGCACCACAAATTGTTAAATTAAAATAATCAAATTCAAAAAAAGGCATGGGATTATGGACACATAGGGATGCAACAGTTACTTCAACTAATCGATTTAGCCGATTATAAAACAACTATTGATTTAAATAAAATATTTTTTATGATTTTTGTGACACACCGATGTATGGCTTAAGTGAAAGTGAAAGTAAAAAATATGAATAAATAAAAACACTCAAAATATATATACAATTGAGCCCTCCTTATCACCTTAAAAACAAAAGTGTCCCTGAGGACCTGAGCGTCGTCCGAGTCCCCGAGCAGGAAATCCAAGAATCCTTCCATCATCCAAGAGCTGTTGGTTTCTCCTGGGTGCACCCTGGCCGTTACCACCACAGCCTTCTTCCTCCTGCGCTCTGCCCTGCTGCCACCACCCCCAGGGGACGTCACCGTCAGCACATACACCATGTTCCCTGCCAGGCTGCGGCACAGCACCCGCAGTTTACAGTAGGCTGCGACGGCCGGGTCAGACGTGACGCGGCCGAGGTAGCACTGCAGGCGGGAGTAGGTGTAAGGATAGCAGTGAGCCAGATAGCAGGTGTCAGAGTCATAAGGGAAGTGGCAAGTCCACGTCAGTGAATACAGGGTATTGTTGTCTTCTTTACCCTGAAAGGAGAAATGACAAACTTAGTGGAACATGTGACCTACAGTATGCAATATCGTATTCTCTCCTGATTTTGCACACTCATTTTGTCATTCTGCTACATGTATTTCATGATATTGTTTTCAAAGCTGTGGTGTTTATATGCATTCAATCAGTGTGGCATTTTATCGCTCAATCCTACAGCACACTTTCTCCCAGCCATCTGATGACTTTATTTATGTGCACTTAGCAGTAGCACCAGCTATAAAAATGAAGTCCATCTTCATTTTCACATGTCAAGTCTTCCACAGACGCACAATCCACAATGATTGCCAATAGGCTCTGTGCATAACTGTAGTCCCCGGTTTCCTTACAGAGGGTGGCATACCCGTTTCCTGAACCTAGCAACAGATTTGAACCGTAATCTGTATCACACCTTCATATGTGTTTTTGGTTCAAATCTGCATCCTATCAAACAAAGCTATGGGAAACTGAACTTGAACAGGAAATGGGTATGCCACCTACTGGAAACCTGGGACTACATTTATGCACAGAGCTTAGCAGATGATTCTTTAGCCATATAGACAGGTTTCCTGTTAGTAAACATTGAGAGGAATATGACCGCGCAGCTGCGGGGGGAAGCCTATGGGTGCGTTTGGAAATTACGCACCGGAGCACACTCGCCTATTAGTTTGTATTGGCCAGTGCGCTCACTGCCGCTCAGGGTTGTATTTTCGAACGCGCCTTCCACCCCCAGGCATGCGCAGATTGCGCATTCTGCTCTGTGATGACGTCGCTCGGAAACCCGTCTATAGCCACTAACAGATATTTCACTTTTGTGATCCAACAATATCACTCTAAGCTCATTGCTTTTAGAATGATGACCTTTAGTCCAGTTCTGGAAAGCTGTCAGAAGACCAGGTGAAAATTTAGTGTGCACTCAATTCTCATTCTAGCTAGATCGTAAAAGCAAGTCAAGTATCTACTTTTGAACATTCAAGCTAAGTGGCCCCTTGAGACTTGACATGCTCTTCAGCATCCACCCACCTGGCTACAGTTTCGATAATATCTGATATTAGATCCGATGCGGTGCCACCCAACACCTCTCTCCTTGTCAGCCCTCTCGGAATAGAGGAGTGGTTTCAAACCCAAAGAGTACAGGCTGCGACACTTCATCAGGTTGATGATGGTGAAGCGATATGTAGCACCAGCCTTCATGTTCCTGACCCTGAAGTAAAACCACTGCGTGTGCTTGTTGGTGTACGTGTCCGTGCGCAGAGTGAGCTCGTAGTCGTGGACGCCACTGGGTAGGGTGAGATGAGGAGAAATGACTGGGAAGTGAGTCAAAGAATCAAAAAACAAACAAGACAGCTCAGGAGCTGAAACAGCAAACATCAGGGGAGTTAAGGCTCTACAGACTCACACTTGTGTCGCCTTCTGCAGGTTTCCACTCTCAAATCGTGACTCAAATTCTAGCGTGGGTTCCCCCTGACGTGTGGCACAAGTGATGGCGCTCTTAATTGGCCTTCTGCTTCCCCCAACACGAGAGCGGGTGAAATAGGGGGTCTTGGTGGCTTAATGAGTGACAGAGAAAGAGAAGGGATGAATTTAGGGTGAAGTTAGGTGGGCAACAGTTAATCAAATTAATCGATTTAATCATTATTATGCAAAAAATAATTGATTAATCGCGTAGTACAGAAAACAGCAGTTCTACAAGCTCATAATGTGTGGCATCGCAATGTGTTGTGAGCTTGTAGATTGGTTATTGTTGTTATTTTTGCATGACACTGTTGTACGACTATAAAATTGGTCTTAAGTTGTTAATCAATTTAGTATATTTGAAAAAATCGGATTTTTCATGTTGATTCATTCATATATAGAAATAAAAAAATATAATAAGAAGTGCTTCATCAATCTTATTTCGACTTATATCATGGCCAGGTAGCTATACAACCTACCAAAGTTAACATATATTTAATCACAGGCTTACCTAGGTCAATACAGTATACCACCTTCCCCTTCTCCTCTCCCACTGGTATGGGCGTCCTCTCATGTCCTGTTAACTGGTAAAATGATTCTGGACCTGGTGGCTCCCATTCTGAAACACAATCACAATGGAACTATCAACTATGTGACTTTTTTTTTAAACTTTTTTTTCTAAGGAAAATAAATTGTGGTGATGCAGTAGAGAAGTTTTTTTCTTTGCCATTGCTAGACTGCTGGCTCATTCATCACAGTTTTTAACCACTTAAACCCTATGTTATACTTCGCTGTACGATGGTGTCACATGGCAAAAAGAGCTGATCTACAATATCACAATGTGTACATTTTCACTATTTTTAAAAATCGCATATAAAACAGTCTATAATGACAGGCCAAAATAGGGATGCCGGGCTGCAAGTAGTTAAGGTTAGTCACTATCCCCAGGGCATAAGACAAGTAATGATAATGATGATAATATAATAAACTATATTTGTATAGAGCTTTTTAAAACAGAGTTACAAAGTACTTGTGCGACACAGCACTTGCACGTACGTGTAAGTGTGAGAGAAACAATAGCCAAATAAAATTGCTTAAAAAGAGAAAAACACAAAACAGACTAAAAGCAAATCTATAGAAGTGTGTTTTGAAATGTGATTTAAAAGAGAACACACCTATGTGATGGATGACATCCTTGATGACCTCAAACTCTATGGGCCAACGGACTCCCTGGAATGGGCAGGAGGCGGAGGGGAAGTTGAACAGGTCCAGAGGCTCTCTGAGCCTGGGGATTGGCCGTTGGCCATCGAAGTCTACCACCAGCTGTGTGGTCCTCATAACATGGCCCACGTGTATGGACACTGGATGGGAACATGTAACACAGGAAGAACACAAAAATGTGTTGGCCTTCCAAAATAGACGAGGGCCAGGTCATTGTTTCCTTACTTAATCACCTCACCCTGTTTCAAATTACAACATTGTCTATTCATCAAAATGATTACAGTAAAGCTGATCACAGCTGATTACAAGCAAATTCTTCTTTAAATTATCACTTAAGCCTCAAGGATTGCTAAAGTTTATATTCTTATTTGAATCAGTTTTATAAATGTATCAATTGAAGAAGTCCAAAATTACAATTGACCACTGTGTGGTTTTGTGTCTCAATTAACAATGGTTGTGTTAGATCACAAACCACCCAGTGAGGGACAGGTCTTTCCTTGTGCGCCTGCCCACGACACTACAAACTAAAGCTGCAAGGCAGCGTATTCAACATCAAAATCAAGTATAACTCAGAGCCTACACATCCAAGTTGAACATCATTAGATCGATGCTGATCCAAATAAAATCTCAATGACTTCTCTCTTTGGCTACGGTTGCTGCCCACACCAAGTACCACCAAAGGCATGGCACCCCATACCTTAAAAACCTGATCCAACCTATAGAACCTCGCCCGCTCACTCAGATCAGCTAACATAGGAAAGCCGTCATGCTAGGTTCATTGTTTACCTGATGTCATAGTTTCAATGTACAGATTGTTATTTCATTAATAAATAGACTGATGCTAGGATCTTGGTTTAACTGGGATCCTAGTTTCTTGAGGTTGTGATTACCTTGCTTATTGTAAGGAACTCTGGAGAAGAGCGTCTGCTAAATGCCTAAATTGTTGCAAATTGCTTCATTCAAGTGTATTATATGCAAATGTTTACTCTGTAGCACTTTGAGATTTGCTTCAAATGTATTGCATTATAAGTGCATTATAAATATAATTTATTATTATTATAATTTACGTTTTCTCCTTGCTGCTAAATCATGTGCCTCGTCCTCTATGTTGGGGTCACTGTCATCGCAGCTGTGCATTCGAGCAGCATCTTTCCAATTCCTGTTGACAGAGACAACAACATGGAACTTGTTCTCTGAGATGGAAATCATCATAGGCCACGCACGCACACACGCACACGCACGTGACGCACGCACGCACACACACACACAGACACACACACACACAGACACACACACGGTGTTGTGAAAGTTTCACACAAACTAAAATGGAGTTAATGGACTACTAGCATATATATATATATATATATATATATATATATATATATATATATATATATATATATATATATATATATATAGAGAGAGAGAGAGAGAGAGAGAGAGAGAGAGAGAGAGAGAGAGAGAGAGAGAGAGAACACACACACACACACACACACACACACACACACACACACACACGCACACACGCAAGTACTTTGAGTTCGATTAGCCTTAGATCAAGACGTCGTATCGTAGATGTATTTTCGTATCGTAGATGTATTTTTTTTTTAGATTTTGACATTTTTATATCTACGAGAGTCTTAGCGAGCACCCCCAGTGCGTCCTACACTTTCACCAGTAAATCCCGTATTTCTCCGAACATGTTCAAATGCAAAATATAAGGTGCTTACCCGGTTGTCCCAAATGTTAACTAGCGCTTCGGAGCATATATTAGTCCGTATTTTTCAATAAAGAAGTGTTTTAATCCGGTCTGTGGACGAACACCACCCCCCCTCGTTTACGTTAATTCCGGCTTTCACCGGATGCGCCCCATCACTACCGCCCATTGAGTAATACAGGAAAGTTCCGACAGAATCCAACGCGGACGGGATTAAAACACTTCTTTATTGAAAAATACGGACTAATACATTTCACAAAGACTCCGTAACACTAGTTAACATTTGTGGCAATCAGGTAAGCATCTTATATATATCTTTTTTGTACATATACGGAGAAGTACGGGCTTTACTGGTGAAAGTGCAGGACGGACGGGGGGGTGCTAGCCAAGACTATCATAGATACGAAAGTAAAAGTCACGACTCGATCAAATACATATATCTTTGATAAGAGTTGGATCAACTCACATGTGAACGCTAAGTCCATGGTCTTGAAAACGGTGCGAGAAGAAGCTCTCCTCCTCGGTTGCCCTCTGAAAATAAAACGGTATAAGTTACTGTTAAATCATGTATGAGAAAAACATATCTCAAGTTCATAATTAATGTCAACAAAAAAACTCACGTTACATACTGACCAGAATATCTGTATTCAGTGCTGGACACATGATTTCCTCAATGGGTCTGCAAGAAACGTCGTGTAACGTGTAGCTCACGTGAACGCATGTTTTATCTTGTTCAGATTAATAACGGACGACCCATAATACACGTGCTTAATACACAGGCCTCTTCATTGCACGCAACGTTAACGGCGACATTAAAACGGGAACTTACCGTTACCTTGTTCACGTTTAAATAATACAATTAAAAAGGAAGAAGACAGTGGTTAATTTAACTTCCATGTAAACTTAACGGGGCAACAACAACACAGACCTGCTGCGGGCTAGCAGAAATAATCTTTCGTCAACTACGTTGCCCAGCAACCGATACTCTCAACAAGAATGTTACCATGGACATGGAGGTTGGGCGGTGAGGTGGGGTGTGGGGGGCAGAGGTGGAAAAAGTACTGAAATGTTTTACTTAAGTAAAAGTATCAATGCTGCAATGTAGAAATACTCTGCTACAAGTATAAGTCCGGAATTCAAAAACTGTGGAGTAAATACTATATATAAAAAAGTATTTGCCTCTGAGATGCAGTGGAGTTGAATATAAGTAAAAGTGCTGAAAACTGGAAACACTCCAGTAAAGTAAAAATACCTAAATGTTGTATTTAAGTATATTTTGTGATTAATTATTCAATAATGTTCACGATTTTTCAAAAACAGCATATCTACAAGCTTGTGTTATTTAAATAGCCTGATATAAAATAGGGTTAGTGGTTTAACTTTTCCTAAGGAACCCCTGGAACCCCCTCAAGGACCCCATTGCCATATAACTGAATGGTCATCTCTCACCTTTATCAAATTTCTGCTCGGTTGGATGACATTAAAATAACTTCTTTGCACTTTATACATTTAAGTTTCAATCAATCTAGACTTACCTCCCTCATCAATGCAATTCTCACACGCTAACCTTATGGAATGACATAGTAATTATGCCATGGTAGTATTGAATTGAGAGATGGTGTGGACATAGTGAGTGCCCATATACACCAATTTTCATTGAGCTCTGTCTGGTCCATCACCGTGGGATTTTCAGTCTACAATGAAGATGCATCAATTCAAAGTCAAATAAAAAAAATGGCATCAGAAAAACTGTTTAATAACTTTTTACAAAATATACATTTAGTGACATTCCCTTCCAATCCCAAAATCGGGGCATATCCTATTTGCTTAAGACATTATGCTATGTACACAACTGTAAAAATGCTCAGTAAAATGAACAGTCCTTCCAACAAATGAATTCTCATGGTGATCTTCACTGGATCTACAAAACAGGTGTGGAATATTTACAATCAACCCATCGGCACATTTGGCACATTTTGTTGACTTTACCGTAAGCATTTCTGATATGAACTAGTCATGAGTGGCGATCGTCAAATTATGTAAAGGCAAGCAAAATAGGACAGTGTAGGCTACTTGGTTTTAGAAGAAGAAAAAAAAACGGGGGGATCCATTATCAAAAGTATGCAAGTTGTCACAGTGGTGTGCCTAGTGGCTCAGCCACAGACAGACCATAATGCTCTTGACATGGTGATTAAATATCTGTTCTGCCAACATAACCTATTAAGTTGTGTGCTTCTGTGAACAAATAAATAGAATACAAAAGTTGATTCTTCAGATACAGAGTGTATAGGGCAAAATTTAAATAACTATTCTACATACTTTCACAGATGTGAATGTAATAAAAAAAACAAAAAAAGAGTCCCCAAACCAAAATAAAGTAAAGCCAAATGCTTAAGAAATTGCCATTGTACCATCAAATTAGGGACAAAATAGGAAACCGTGTTAACAGCCTGTTGGGATTCTATACAGGGGACAAATGCCAACACTGGGTATGGTTTTACAGTCTGTAAAAGAAATACAACATTCAGCCCCCCCCCCCCCCCCCTCGCACAGGGAACCAGAAAACCCATTCCATTCATAACCACCATACAGAAAAATGGTGTAGATAGTTCAAATTCACACCCATATTTGTCCAGCATTCGGTCTGGGGAAGGGAAGGATAAATGAGATTTGTGAAGCTGTGTGCAGGCTCTGTGTCAGGGTAAATGTTATGTGCTATTCATCATCTTCTTCCTCTTCACTCTTTCCCGCCAGTCTATAGGGAGTGCCTCGAAGTTAGCGTTCTTTCCAGCTTTTCCCCTGAGGGAGAAATAATAACATAATTGAAAATAAAATTCCTTATGCAAAACACAACTACATGATATTTAAGTATATAGGCATAAAATACTTTTAAGCCATGCACAGTTGCTCTTTTCAGTCTTGCACTGAATCTTACGTAAGAAGCTGCTGCTGCTTCCACTCCTCAATGCTCTTCTTGTTGAGCAGATCTCGGTCTTCATCACTGGAGCTGCTCTTCTCCTCATCGTCCAGCTCTTTCTGGATGGTCTGCCACTTCGCCACCAGTGATGGCATCTTTGTTTTATTCTTCTTTGACTTTAGAGGAAACAAAAGGATGGGAAGAGAATTGCGTGTATGTATGAAGAATAACATACATATTTTGCATAAATGTTCCGGCTTTAAAACAACGACAAACTTGTGTGGTGTGTGACAATTGAAACTGCAATCCTTGACCAGTCTGTATATTAGAGTAAGTTAATACAATATAACTAACACCTGTCGTGGTTAGAGGTGGTCTTCCTGCTCTTCTATTGAGATCCTGTGTTTAGGTACCACACCCATTACTGACAACTATACTCCATGAAGCTCATAGCATAATGTCTCCCCAGGACCAGCAGGGATGCGTTGTTGGAAGAATGTCATATATGAGACCTGGATTCAAATCCAGGGTAGGACACTAAAATTACTTATTGCAGCTACAATGACTGCAATAAAAGAGGACTTTGCTCAACACAATAGCTTTATCCAGGTCTCATAGATAAAGAGTGTTATATTTATAAGAAATTATTTTGTTATATTAATAAATAATTTAAAATAAGATTCAATATTTGAGGCATGCAAAGCAGCTCAACTACACACGGCTCAACTATGCAGCGCACTCTGTCTAGGTTGCCTTGTTTGAGGAAGGTTATTGTGGCACTCAATGTGAAGTACACGTTTTATTACCAACCTTGTCCTTTTTCAGTTTTTTGGTCTTGTCTACTACGGGTAGAGTTTTAGCTCCTGGAGGCTCGTAGGGTGGCTGGGATGAAGGCGGTGGTGGTTGAATGGCGAAAGGTGGGACTGGTGGAACAGTGGTTTCAACAGGCATGGGAGTGGCAGTGACTGGAGGCACACCCCAATAGGTACTTGGTGCTGGTATTACAGGGGCTGAAGATACAGAGAAACAAACTGAATCAACACAAATCTTGTAGTGCTATAAGCAGCATTCTAACATCCAGTTTAAATCCAGTAAATATGCAATTCCCGGTTTACCGTACATCCGGTCTGGCAATAGTTTCCTAAAATGACTTGTTGGCATTATTTAAAAAAAACTATACTCAACTGACCATTATAACATAGGACAAGTATTGGGATAAAGAAAAATATTGCTTTCAAAAGTTTTAAAGGGACATCTGTCAGCCCTATATATTATCATAATCACAATTGTGAACATTTGTTAGGATCATGTGTCATGACGTGTTGTTCACCTGCGGCAGCAGCAGGCTGGGTATAGATAATAGGGCAGCTTCCAATAGTGATGGACTTGGTCAACTGACCAGCTTTGCGTTTATGACCCTTCGCTTGGGTGGCTGTAGACTCCACAACCTGTTGAAGAAAACACACAGCATGAAGATAGTGTGTTTATACAATTTTAATTTACACATTTGGAGACCGCAATTTACACAATGTAACAAGAGGTAGAACTCCCGATACCTTAGTGCTTATGGTGCCTGGAGGTAATGGAGGCCGCCCGCTGCCATCTTCCTCTGTTCCCGGGGGCGGGGGGTCCCCTTCATCATCATCCATCTCCATTTCCACCTCCATGATCTCTCCATCACTGTCCGGAGGGGGAGGGGGTGGAGGTGGTGAGGCTGGGGGAGGAGGGGGAGGCGGGGGGTAGTCTGAAGGTGGTGGTGGTGGCGGTGGTCCGTCAGGAAGTGGGGGCTGAGGTCCAGACCAGAAGGGAGACGTGCTGGGCGGAGGGGGAGCTGCCGGGGCAACAGAGACAGGACTAGATGATCCTGCTAACACAAAGGGCTTGGTCATGTGAGGAATTTGTCTCATTAGTTTGTGCCAATCAAAGCCTGAATAGATTATTATTTTCTGGTGAGTAATGAGACTAGGGATGATACGTCTCGGAAAATCTAAATGAATTGAAAGGGCTCGGACCGCAGAGAAAACCAGCAGTAAAAGACCTACACATTCTGCTTTGAAAACTAATCCTGAGACCGATCCAATATCAAGGACTGCCCAAAAGTCTTTGCAATGGTTCTGCGATGCATTTATTATTAAGTTTTAGCCCTTTTTTTCTTTCTTTTTTTTTACTAACCTGCAATCCCAGCAGTGGATACACAGGTCTTGGTGTCTCCTTGACTGGTGGTTTGGTTTTGGGGCACCTCGCTACACTTCGTGTCTTCCTCGTTCTCCTCTTCATCTGGGAAATCCCACTGGGAGGCACTGGTCCGGTCGTTCACATAGAAATATCGCCTGTGCTCTCTAGAGAGTAGGACAACAGAGATAGAAGGCACAACTCTCAAAGACCATCCTTGCAACTAGCTGCATGCCATGACATCCTGGGGACAGTGGGGTTAAGGGAGTGGACAAAGCTGCCACACGGTGGAGGCAGTAATGTTGGTCTGGACAGCAACTTTAGCCATCCAAGGGCAGACACCAAATTGGAATGTGATTGTGGACATAGATAGGTTGAACCCACCTTGATCTCAAAGACAAATTAACAAAAAAACAATCATCTTTTGGTCCTGAAAAGGCTGATCAAAATTAGCATTCAGAGGTTCACGGTTGTCAGATATGTTCAGCTTTAGACAACCATTTCCCTCCCAAAACACATGAAGATGCCAGTCAGAAAGCATCATCAACAGAATTAAATAAAGTTACAACAAGCACACAGTCAACTCTTTACATAGGAAATATCTAGGAATTTTCACTCAGTCAAGAAATAAAGAAACAGGAAACATGATATGAAATAGAGGTGGTCTGACCTGCTGGATCCCCTTCAACGGTCCGTCTTCACTTTTATTTGATGCTTGTGACACTCCTCGTTTCCAGGGCATCATTCTGTGTCAGTGTTGCATTCTGGGGGCTGTAGTCCTGAAAAGTGCAAAGCTCTTCCCACGGTACCACCTTCCTACCATTACCCCCACCCGCTTCCCCCTGCCTTCACCTCAGGATCAGTCTAGCCAAAGAGTCTGTGCTATTGGGACCAGGAGTCCTCTCTCTGAGGCAGGTATTATTAGGAAGGGACCAGGCCGGCCCAGAGTGGATGCTCTCTTATCAGAACAGGCAAGGCAGAGTGCCAGGATCGCATCACCGAAACATGGAGAGACTGTTTCTGGTAATGTATTATGATCCACTTCTCCAAATCATGTTAAAAGTCTGCAACCCCCGACACTGAGGGGTATATAGTCACACGGTAAGTTTTGAGGGGTGGGGAGTTTAGAGATGTGAAAAGTTAGGAGCGCGTACCTGTCCCAGTGGCAGGACCAGCCTTTAGGGGTGGCGTTAAGTTCGTAATGTTTTATGTGTTCGGCAGCCTCCTGCAGCCTGCGGCGGAGATATACCCCGTTCAGAGCGCCTTCCCTCCAGTCTGCAATTCGTGTCTGAAAGATACAGAGGGAAAAGGGGGGGGGGGCAATGTACAGGGGATGAAAGGATGAGGATGGGATAAACAGGTGTGACAGGATAGATGGGAGGCAGATAAAAACAGAAAGATGAATACAGTAGAAGTGAGAGATGGAGGGGAGACAAAGGAAAGAAGACCAAAAAAAGGCAGATGAGTAATGCAAAATAATAATTACAGGAAGCTTCCACATAGATACCTTGTGATGGATTATAATGAAGCTTTTAAATATTTAATACTACCATGTGGCTGTGCACAAAATGTGCACATTAAATATTTTAGAGGTCAGACAGCGTCACAACGAGAAGGCAGCCTATCTGGAACATAAATCTCACCTCGGTTTGTAGCAGAAGCAGCTGAAAGTTTGAGATAGCCTTTTCTTTTATCCCTAGGAACTCCAACTTGCTGGTTAAAGTGTTGGCCAATTCTCCGATCTGAAACTTAAGCACATTCACAAGTTGTTAGTTCATTCATCAATTACTTCTACTTCATCTAATTACTTCTGTTTACTTCTACTTCATCTAATTACTTCCGTTTACTTCTACTTCATCTAATTGCTTCCGTTTACTTCTACTTCATCTAATTGCTTCTGTTTGTTATCGTTGCTGCAGTTACCTTGAGCTCAGGCGTTTCCACCTCCTCTTTTCCCAGAGTTTTTAACGCCGTTTTATCTTCAGTTTGCTCCGATTCCTTCTCCTCAACAACTGCTGGTGCTGGAGCCTTCTCTGGGACTTTAGGATCTGCTACAGAACACACATGAAGACAAGGGCTTTAAGAATGTGTGACTACTCTCCATACCTCTGTCTGGCTACTTCAAGGACACAAGAGTGCTGGTTTTCTCTCCAGATTACGTCACTCTGCCCACCATCCAAATTATGGTAGGTATTATATATTATTTGTATGGGGGATTGATCATGGTTTGTAGATTAGTAGCCTGACCATTCTCATCTACGCCGCAGCAATCTCTGTACACTCCCGCCAGCACTTTAAAAAAAAAATGTGAATCCACACTTACCCGTGTCTGTGCTCTCCTGTGTGAAAGAGCCTCTGCTGTTGGAGTCAGGGCTGGCTGCACGGAGGAAGGCAGTCTTCCATCTGCCTTTCTTCACGAGGCCATGAGGCCCAGGGCCAGCAGCATCCTGGCTCGTCTCAGAACAGGGACTGGAACCTCCTGCACTCCCATCACCTTCCTCCAGAGCCCGCAGCTCAGCCTGGGAGACAGTCAAGAAGATTATTGATGGTCACAATCATGAAAATATTAGTTGATGATTGTCATACATATAATTGCAGTTCATTTTGCAATTGCCTTTTGGGCTTTGTAAACAAAAATTGTACAAGGCAGATAGGATAAAGAAATGACTGACAATGACCATCACCAATGATCAAAATAAATATGTACCATCACTATGGCCAAAACAGGCATATATTTAATATATTCAAAATCTTCAAAAATAGCGGATCAACATCAATGAATGATTTTTACATTTTTTGTTTGTGTCATGCCACCATTTTGGCCCATCCCATATGGGATTATATGACACATTACACAAAAAGAAAACAACTGACATAAACAGTCCTTCCTGTTTGTATTACGTACTGCCTTATAACATACCACATAAATAAACATGCGTACAGTACATACATGAACAATTGTATCTACAAACTAAAATTGTAGATCGACTATTTCTGCTATTTTTCCACAGATTAATTTATACAGATGAATGGAAACGATTTTTTAGAATTATGCAAAATAACTATGATTATAATTGCTATTATGCAACATTGTGACCGGCCTAATTATAGATCAGTTAACTTTTCAAACTGGTCTTGAAAACATATATGCCTAGATTAAGATATGAATATTACATATTTTGTGATTTAAGCGATAGGATTACATTAGAAAATTACCTGCATCTTTACACCCATCTTAACATCAATGCATCTTTACACCCCTAGAATGTACTGCATTTAAGCCCACCTTTTTCCTCTCCAGGGCCAACTCCAGCTCCATAGTGTCTTCTTCTGTCTCCTGCTCAGCATCAGAGTTCGCCTCTGACGGAATACCGCTATGGGGATCTTTCTGGCCCATGGGGGTAGAGTCTGGGTCCTGCAGGGTGGCCAAGGGGGACCCGGGAATGCCGCTGCCCCCTCCGTCAGAGTCCAGGCTGTTCTCCTTCTCGTCCGAGGCTCCGATTAACGTTTTCCTCCACTTCTCTTCTGCCTCCTTCACTTCAGTGGGGATAAGGGGGCCAAGGAGCAACGCGGCCACTCCACGGCGCTCCTCCTCTTCGCTTGTGAGGGCAACCACACTCTCTATCACCTCCTTTATAGGAGACAAAAACAACAATAAAGGGATAAAAGTTTAATTCAAGTTCATTTACCCAGAAAAATCAAGATGATTTCAATGGGTATTTGATGCAAAGTGGAACTTGCCTTGGGTTTTGCCTCATGCTTTGATGGAGGTGGTGTAGCAGGTGCAACATTTTGATCAGCGTAGTAACCTGTATGCGTTGTGCCATTGCCATTAACGGCAGAGCTGCAAAAGGGAAAAAACACTCAAACTAATCATTTTATATTCAATGAGATGCAAGTCACTATGCTCTAGAACTGAAGGAGCATTAATAACTGGCACATACAATCGTGCTTTTCTATCTGCCATGATAATGAGCAATGGACACTTACGTGTTGGCACATTGCTGCAGGCCCTGCATCTGGTCAGCCAGGTAGTGAGGAAGCTCCCAGGCCACCTCGTTGGTCATTGTGTTCCAGTAATAATAGCATCCAGAGCTCTCCTCCCACACCTCTTGCCAATCTCCCATATTCAAACCACCAACTGAAAACAACAGATAACATGACAGCTCAATTAAGAATGGTTCTGTTGAAAAATAGGTGCACTTTATTTCAAACACTGGACACCTAATTACCTCCAGCTAGTGAGTGTTCAGTGTTGTACTGGAATTCAGCGTTGGTGCTTTCCTGATTCTGTCCCGCATCAACAGGAATTGGTTGCTGTGTGTCAGGTTCTGGCTTGGGTGGGACGGCAGCTGGTTCTGAAGATGTGGGGTCCTCTGAACTTGGCTGAGTGGTGATTGCATCGATTTCCTGTGCAGGGAAAGCAGAACATTACAGATTAATATTTTCCCCAACATATTGAGTATTATTTCCTTCATTACTTCTCTACCATTGTATATATTTCCAGTATCTCTAGAGGAGGTTTCAAGTAATACGTACAGCCATGAAGTTGGCCAGTGTGCTGTCAATGTCAGCCGACTGGTTGCGTTGAGTCTTCGCAGCAGGAGGCTGGGACTCCCCGGCATCCTCTTCATCACTGTCGTCATAGGCACCGAGAAGGGACAACCCCCCTTCTAAAGATGGACACCAAACAAGGCACTTGGTAAATAAGATATCCATCTTGTTTCCACTCAAATACAATCATTTGTTACATATTTTATTTCTCTGTATGTCTCTAGCGACTTGCAACACGTTGTGACTCTGATCAGCTATTTTTGGCAAAGAGATTGATTTGGTGTAGCCAGCAGACCAAGTGCAGAGTTGACCCCTGTCAGTTAGTTTACTAAGTATAGAGGGTTTAACCACTTGACTACGAAACCCTACTACTGCATTGACTGGAGTCCCCCAGGGGTCTATAGGCATCCTCCTTTTTTCCCCCTCTACACCAAATATCTTGGTGTAGAGGGGGAAACCAAATATCTTGGTGTATAATAGCTGAAAATAGCCCAGAATAGGGACGCTAGGGTTCATATGGTTAAGTGGTTAACTCAGAGAGTACAAATTGAACCAAATGGACCATGGTGATTTGTACCGTGCACAAGTATAAACCTCACCTGTGGCGGGTCGGGGCTTCATGTCAGCGATTCTCTCTCTCACAAATCTGTGTGCGTCGCCGTCCTGTTCGTCTGCAAACGGACCCAAGAGAAACATTTAATGAAGCAAACCACACACAATGGCATCAACAACACCACTGAAAGGTTCACTAACAGTAGGGTGACCATTATTTTAAAAAGCATCCACATGCAACATGGGTGTTTCCTATGATGTGGAACTTGCTCATCATCAGTGGTGGAAAAACTTACTTAAGTAAAAGTATCAATACTGCAATGTAAAAATACTCTGTAACATGTAAAAGTCCGGAATTCAAAATGTACTTGAGTAAAAGTACAAAAGTATTGGTCAAAATGTACTTAAAGTACCAAAAGTAGGAAGTACTTATTATGCAGAATGTCCAATTTGACAAGTTTTCAAATGTATAAAACTTTTGAAAATAGCTCATGTTAACTTGTAGATCGGCTATTTTAAAATGGATGAAATGTATATGGGCTGAGGTGGTTAATGTATGTTTTGTAATAATAATCAAAATCTACAAAGTAACTGGTAAAGCTTTCGAATAATTGTAGTGGCCTCTGAGATACAGTGGAGTAGAAGTAAAAGTATTGAAATTTGGAAGTACTTCATTAAAGTAAAAATACCTCAACATTGTACTAAGTACAGTACTTGAGTACATGTACTTAGTTATTTTACACGACTGCTTATTATCGGTTAGGTAATAATGAGTGGGCAGAACATGAAAAACGTTTTGTTTTTTTTATCACTGGAAACAAGTATTATATAATAATGTGACTATTATTATATTGTGGTCAAAACCGTGACAATTTGGATGAATGTTGAAACCCGGCACATTAGACACGACAAGCCGGTCGTTCTGGTCCCCGTAAAGGGCCGTCAACACTTCAACCATCTATAAATAATACAAAAGTAATGTTTAAGAAATGCTTACTACTAACCTAAGTGGATAGCAGAGTCCGACTCCAGTCCAGAGAACTTTTAACAGGCGCTGCTGGCAGAAAAACGCCACTATTTCTACAATTTGCCTGGTTAGCTCTATCCAGTTAGCACGTTTCGTTAGCTCGCTAACAATAATCACCCTTCCGCTCTGCTAGCCCTTCTTAGCACGTTTGCTACTTTGCTGACATGCAGTGTTGCCAGGTTTTTGAGAGAGTAACAAGCAACCAGGACTATGAAAACATGCCCAAAAGAAGCGAGCCCGCCCCCATTTGCCCTTTTATTTGAAAATAATAATAGTCAATCTAAAAGCTCACAACAACGCGACGCGATGCTTCAAAATAAATCTTGAAATAAAATGTGTTATACTTGGAAGATTTAGATTTTTTTTAAACATTCTAACAACACAAATATGGCACGGGGATCCCTAGCTCAAAACATTTTCAGATGGGGGGTTAGGGACAAATACATGTTGTTCAATTTTTGTTTAATAATTTGGGGGTCCATGACATGGAAATATTTGAGAACCACGGGTTAAAATAATTGAAAATTGTGAAGCAAGCCCAAATAAGCTGTAAAAAACCGCAACTACCAATATTTACAAGCAACTTTACAGAAAATCAAGCCCAAAGTTGCTTATAATAAGCAGACATGGCAACACTGCAGACATGGCAACACTGCTGACACGCTAGCTAGCCGGCTAACAGTTGCCCATGGACTTATAACATATCGTATCGCAGTTGCCTAGCATATTAGCCAACGTGCTAACGACTAGCAGAATTCAAAGGCCCGTTCAGTTCTCTTCTCTCTCACCTTCGGACCCCGACCCACCGGCCTCTTCCCGGCCGCCGGCCGCCCCGCTGCGAAGCCCGGGTGGAGAGAGCTGCAGGATGGTCCTCCGTCCCACCGTCCCGACTCCTGCCAGGCGAGTCTTCTTCCCCATCATCCCTGGTCGTTGTGAATGTGGGGCCGATGGATTTGTTCTGATCTGCTGCTGTTGACGTCGTTTGGGTGTAGCAGCTACAAAGAAGTCATTATCATGTACATCCGGTTCAAAAGGCTGCCGGTGCGGAAGGTTATTGATATTAAATCTCTTGCTCCGTACAGTCTGTTGTTGTTGTGATGTTCGCTGGTAAAGCAGGTGATCGGAGCTAATGATAGGGAAAGAAATCCAAATCGGAAAAGCTTTCTGGGCTGGAGGAGCCCCACTCATTGAGGAACATCCTCCTTACTCCTCCTCAGCGGGACTGGACCAGAGTGACTGGGTACACGAGAGTCTACTGGACCAGAGTGACTTGGTCTACTGGACCAGAGTGACTGGGTACACAAGAGTCTACTGGACCAGAGTTACGGGGTCTACTGGACCAGAGTGACTGGGTAGACAGGAGAGTCTACTGGACCAGAGTGACTGGGTACACAGGAGAGTCTACTGGACCAGAGTGACTGGGTAGACAGGAGAGTCTACTGGACTAGAGTGACTGGGTAGACAAGAGAGTCTACTGGACCAGAGTGACTGGGTAGACAGGAGAGTCTACTGGACTAGAGTGACTGGGTAGACAGGAGAGTCTACTGGAACTGGACTTATAGACATCATGGGGGGCACTTCGGGACCGGCTCTGCTGTGGCTGCAGGACGTGGCGGCTGTCACTTTCCACAAAGCCCGTCGGACTCTGCTTCAGGCTGCCATCCTGTGCTGTGTCTTCGGTCTGCTGATGTGGGTGTCCATCTTTCTGTATGGAAGCTTCTACTATTCGTACATGCCCACTGTCAGCTTCTCTACGCCTCTGCACTACTACTACAGGTCTGACTGTGAAACCCCTGAGTCAGTGCTTTGTTCATTCCCCACAGCCAATATCTCATTCCTGAAGAATGGACGAGACCAGGTGATGGCTCATGGTCAGCCATATAGGATATCTTTGGAATTAGAAATGCCAGAGTCTCCAGTCAACGAACAGCTAGGTATGTTTATGATCCAGGTGTCTTGTTATACCAAGGGGGGAGAGATGGTGTCATCTGTGGGGCGTTCTGCGATGCTGCACTACCGCTCTGCCCTTCTACAGAGTCTGAGCACCCTGTTTTTTGCTCCTCTTCTGCTGACCGGGATATCGGAGCAGAAGCAACTCATAGAAGTGGAGCTGTACCCAGACTACAAGTCCATTGCTTCTCAACCTACATTCGGTGCCGTCATCGTGTTCCATTCCAAGCGGATGCAGTTATATTCAGCTCAGCTTCGAATCCATGCTTACTTTACCGGCTTAAGATATGTCCTGTACAACTTCCCCATAACGTCTGCAGTGGTCGGTGTGGCCAGTAATTTTGCCTTCCTCACTGTGATTGTGCTTTTCAGCTACCTGCAGTTTATGTGGGGGGGGCTCTGGCCCCCAGAGAAAGTGAGAGTTATGGTGGGAGACAACACTCGCTTCCAACAGAGGAAAGAGGAAGCTCGGAAGCGCATGGAGAGGGTCACGTCAATGAGAGAACTTCAGACGCCTCGTGAAATTGGTTCTCTCTCTCTTTACGAGCCATCTAACAACACCGTAGTGGAATCGTCAACAAAAGAACCGTCAACAAAGGAACCGTCAGTGGTCCCAGAGCCCCAAGGGATTAGTGGGGAAACAGTGAGCCAGGAAGAGCCTTGTGATTCTACGGGGACCAAAGAGAGGGAAGGATTGTTGGAGACATCTCAGCAGCCTCACTCGGCTGAAACTGTTCTTCGACAGCGACCTGGACCCTGGATGAGCCTGTGAACCAGTGACCTGCCATGAACTTATATTTGTATGGCAATCGGTCGCAAAATATCTGTTTCTTTAAGAGTCATATTGATAGGTTGATGCAAACCAGTGATGAAGCTGCACGAACACAGGTGCATGTGAAAGTATTTCCTGTAGCCTATTGTTTTACTTACCACACTGTTATTAACTTGTTATTGTTTATTGTCCTGTCGTCTTGATATCATGTTTACCTCATTTTAACATGTAAATGTTGACCTCAGCCTTGTGCTTATTTCCACATATGGGTTTATATTATTGAACAGTTTCCTGAAAACATTCCATCACTCAGATAGAGCTCAGATAGAGCTATAGTCAAAATACAGTACACTGGCAATTGGCATTGCAGTCTGCTATCAGTGAACAAGTTGACACTCCTTTTTTGGTCATGCACGTTGTGTTGCATCTGATGATAGTATTCCACATTGTTGCTTAGATTAGGTTTAAGTGGTTGTCCCATAGCTCTTCAACCTTTTCCATTAAAAAAGACCATTATGCCCTGCATGTGTGTATTTGGTCAGTGTTTTTGAAGACTGCTGAACGTGGTGCAACATTTTGTTTTATTGTCTCATTAAAGCTCTTTCAATTCTGTTTAGAACTATGGTCGGTGGGTGGGTGACAATGCATACTTTTTTTCAGAGGCTTTTACAGAGCAATTTTGTTTTGGAAAATGAGTTGGACAGGGCAGCTTGTGTTAAAATATACAAATGTGTAATCTTTACTCTGTGGCCTCAGTTTAATTTGATGATATACTACCACAGCAACTTAACGTAAAACATTTTCATGTCAAGGACAGCCAAATTGATATGCATTTGGACACAAACCCCTATCTGATAACATTTTGTGCCAGGGACACCCATAAGAGAACAATTTTTAAATATTTTGAAAATAGATCTGCAACAGCTATTTTCAAATGGCTGAACTATGAAATGATAGGGTTAACTGTGTGTAACCGATTTTGATGCTATATTAACTCATTTTGCTAGGGACCCCCTGTAACGACCTCTAGGACCCCAGGGTGTCCCTGGATCCCACTTTGGGAACCACCGACAGAGGTCATTCATTACAGAAGTGGAACCCTGATTCCATTCCTTCGGGTTTTTGCTTTCTGCATTGTTACAATTTAGTTTCTATTGTTCAATGTGTTGCTCTTGTGTTAATCTATCGAGTATTTTAGCAGTTACTGTTTCTTTAGCTAAGTGTTATATTAAGATTGTTTACTATATGCCTATGAAAAGCAAGTGAAGTTTAAGACATGTAGAAAAGGTGCAGAAAACCCTACATTTCAGGGGAGTTAGATCTTAATGGAGTAATTCACCCAAAATAGGCTTATTTGCTATCAATTACACACCCCATGAAGCCTTGAATTCATGGAGATGTTTTGTTTTTTGTCGCATTCCTAAACCAATAATTTGATTGCCGGCGGAGCCTCCAGTAGGAGACTCAATGGAGGCTCTTTTCCTACCGGAGACTCCGCCAGTTATCAAATTATTGGCTCATGAATGCGACAAAAACAAACAAATCTCCATGAATTCAAGGCTCCATGAGGTGAGTAATCGATAGGAAAAAAATCATTTTGGGGGTGAACTACTCCTTTAAGGAAATACATGAAAGGCTCGTTGCAAACTTTTTAGGTGAAAGATTTCATGCCAAAGACATTGTGTGTTTAAGTAGTTGAATAGACTTTTTGCAAAGTATTGTATAGTTTTTGTTGCTGTAATAATTGCTGTAAAATATTGTTTCATATCTCTTAGTTTGCAATGAATACACACAATATGCTTCGTAACACAATAAAGGCTTTTAAATAATTTATTAGTCAATCTTACTTTCTATTTAAATGAATTTCAAATGTTCTAACAGAAAATAGCTTCTCTTCCATTCAGCAAACCTTAACCCTGTCACACTGTTGTCCTCATTTCTAACTGTGGGTTTAAGCTCTCATATTAGGTGATAAAGTTATTCCTTTTCATTCACAAGCAGCAAAAAACATTTTCTGAGTTAAAAAAAAGATTTATTCAAAAGGTGAAGATCATATTTAGAGGAATGTACATCTCATGCATGCTTAAATGTGTAGTCAATAATTCAACACACACTTGCCAAACTATAGTTTTGGAAAGCAAATATTCAAACTTCAACCCTCATACCAATGCAGGTATATCTTAAAGTATTCAATAGATCTTCAACCCCAACAGAAATGTAAAAAAAAAAAAAAAAAATCATTGTTAGTATTTTTAATATATATTTATTTCTAAGTCGTTCTATGTCGTTTAGGTTGTGCATAAAATCTATGTCCAAGTATCATGAATAGTCACTGTAACAATATAAATAGCATTATGTTACCCATTCTTCAACCAGCTGTATCTCTTTAACTTATAGTAGAGAGAGATGCAAGATGAGACGTATTTGTAAACTGTTCAATCGATAGAGTGTGTGTGTGTGTGTGTGTGTGTGTGTGTGTGTGTGTGTGTACATATACACACACACACACACACACACACACACACACACACACACACACACACACACACACACACACACACACACACACATATATATTAATATTGTCCAATTTTGTTCAGGTCATTATATAGCAATGCTATTCAAGCGAATTAGAAGTTCATATTCAAAGCCATAACCCCATCTATCAGATAAATTATGCATTGGTCTGGATATGGAGTGCACTGCTTGACTACAACTATTCATCATGTGTATTAAGTACTTAGCCTTGGCAGGTAGATATATATCTCTGACCCTGGCATAATTTAATCATTGTAATGAATTCTCTTGCCTTTATTTCACATTATTAAGAAAAGAAAAAGGTTGCCAGCTATTTGCCAGTGTGATATGTAACAATATTTCTCAAATAAATGATTAATCAGCTGGGAATGATAAATTCAGCCCCTTCTGACATATTGTACCATAGCTCACTAAAAAGAGAAAGTCTTGATAGGTAACAATCTATTGTAGCTGATTAATACTTTGCTTTTCATTTTCAACTCCATGTCTTTGTGGTTACCATATTTGGAACCAAATACCACCCGTCAAGGCTGCTTGTGTAACATGCTTTGACTAATAACAGCTTGCTGTTATGTGTGCTTCTTTAGTGTCATCCTGTTCTGGCAGGTCAGTCAATACATGTTCTATTCCTCCTCAGTGGGAAGATCCTTGATCTCAGCAGAAGTCTCACTCACTGGTTTTGATCCTCCATCATCATCCTCTTCATCATCTGAGTTGTTTGCCCAGCGCCCAACCCTTCTAACTCCTTCACCCACCACCGGAGCATTAACGCAGGGGTTATGGTCATAGATGACAAGTTTTAGCCCCTGCAGGTGGGACAACACTGGAAATTGGCGAATTTTGTTACGGTCTACATCAATTACTGCTAGAAAGTGCATTTCCAGCAACACTGCTGGGAACTCACTTAGCTGGTTGCCAGCAAGCCAAATACTCCGTAGCTCCTCCAGCCCTCCAAGTTCCCTTGGCAAACTACGTATCTGGTTATATCCCAAGTGCAGGGTCTTGAGATTGGGCAGTGAACAAACAACATGGGGGAACTCAGTGAAGCAGTTCGTCTCTAGCCACAAAGTGTTAAGTTCCGTAAGCTCTCTCAATTCTCTTGGGAGGCTGTACAACCTGTTGTTACCTAGGTAAAGGATATTGAGTTGTGGTAGTCTGCAAATTGCTGCAGGAAGCTTCTCAAAGCAGTTGAAGTCAAGGGCCAGTAGCTGCAGTTTCCTTAGGCCCTGGAGTTCAGCTGGTAAGCTGCTAAGATTGTTATTGCTCAGGTAGAGCTTCACCAGCTCATCAAAGGCACAGGCAGCAATTGGCAGCCGACGTAGCTGTAGGCAGCTCAGGTCCAGAGTACGATCTAAAGGCATTTCCTTCAGGTCACCCACTAAATAACGCTGGATTCGTTCTGAGGGGATGAAGGCAATGACACCTCTCAAAGTATTCCCCATCTTGCTTGCTCATAGATGCTCCAGTGGTCACCTCCACAATTTAACGTCAGAATTGGTGCGTACTGAGTGAAGCTGTTGGGATGAGTAAAAACAATTAAAATGGTAGCCTTCACCACCCTTTTGAGGTCATCAGGATTAAGGCAAACATATTTAAAAAGTGTAACATTGCAACTGAAACAATAACAGTGTGGCAAGTAAAAATGCTTTTGACCATGACTTTCACTTGACAAAGGCAAAGCAATTGTCATTTCAAAGCAGTTGAAATAAGTGACATAAGAGGGTTAGTATATTAGCATAACCAATGAAATAACTAAAATATAATTTTATAATGAAAAATACTTGCTTTCATTCCTGGGTCAGCAGTGATTGTCAGCTTCTCCCAAAGTATCCCTGTTTATCTTACTTAATGAGGTCTATACCGTACACATGGTATTCCCTTGTTATATATGTATTCCCTGTGCAGCCATCTCCCTATCTCTCAGTGGCACTGAGATTTGCTCTGACTCTCGAGTGATAGCAACCACAAGCTGCTCTCTCCTCCCCATTTGTGCCTAATGACTTTGCCCCTACTTCTCAAACACGATAGAGGTGGACGAGGGAGACAGGGAGGGGTTGGGCGTGGGTTGTGTGGAGAGTGCAGAGTGCCATGGATCAGCATAAGAGGTGCTTTGTGATGAAAGCGCAGGGAAGGTCATCATACATTCCTCTCGGCTAGGTCTGTCCCTTTATCAGAGCCACATAAGGAGACCTCCAGTCTCAAACAACTTTCAGAATTTGTGACTGCTCACAAATGTTGCAAGTGTCCTCCTTAGTGCTTTGTCAAGCATTAAACCGTTGCTTTGTAAGTGTTTTGTGCTTAACGAACAAGTAGCCAAAAAAGTGCTTTCAAATGTTTGTTGCAAGGAGTGGAAAATTAAGTAACAGTCTCTCAAAAAAGTAAAGGGGCATATCAGAGGGATGTGTACTATGCCAGGCAATGCCTGGGTTTTGTCAGCAGCAACACGTCTGAGGTCAACTTGTCTGAGGTTCTCACATCTGAATTATACTCCTTTGTGTAACAAAATACCCGATTTTCAAGGGGAAAGCATGATGCTTTAGAGTTTAGACTTGTGTATTGTGGGTCTTAACACTAGACTAACATAAAACCCTGTCATTCAAAACATAATATGTTTGTGGAAGAATGTTACATGACTACATACGATATGTCTATATAGGAGATATGTCTCCTGAATGCTATTTTCTGATTATTTTGGTTGATGATATATTCCAGAACTTACTGCACTGTCATATCACTCCACTCTTGTTAGTTCACTCTGAGGTGTGATTTAACTATGCTATCTTGTGTACCTTCATTAGAGCTATTTTCTAACCAGATAAAACCAGGCAGGAATTTCATTTTTCTTATCGGAGGGGGCACTGGCTTGCCTCCCCTACTCTGTTTCTATTCGCTGATGGTCTTTTTTTAGCTCACCCTCCTTCTCATCCACTTACTGTTTGGAGCCCTCTGAATTTATGTTTATTAAAGGATCCCACGAATGAATGACACATGAATGAGCCTCTAGTCTTCCTGGGGTCCTGAACAAAGCAAATACAATACACATGTACAACAAAAAATACAAATAAAAGTAAAATAAAACAAAAAAATGATCAATAAAAATAAAACTGAATACGAAAAGACTATTATCTTGATTATAAAATCAAATCCAACAGTCCAGTCAAATTAAACAAATACACAAATAACAGTTACATACTTGACAAGTTACTTACAAGGTATTTCTTGATGTGTTTTTTTTAAGTAATTTTGTTATGGATTGTACATAAGATGTTTTTGGGCAGAGCATTCCAGAGTTATATTGACCTATATTATATATACCAGTGAGTTTTAGAAAATGTGTTTTTGGTGCTGTTTTTGTTCTTATGTTACCAGAAGCTGATCCTCTGGTGTTGTACCCATGTTCAGAAGTCATTTGTAACTGGTGAGCCAAGCTAGACGGCTTATTGGTGCTAATAATGTTCCGCAGTAGCATTAGAAGACTCACCAATAATTTCTGTTCAACCATTAGCCATGCCAGATGTTCATGCATATAGCTAATACTTGTCCTGTATGAACATCCTAGTGCCAGACGAGCCGCTTTATTCTGAGCAACCTGTAATCTTTTCAAATCAGATTTTGTAGCTGACGACCAGATTACTAAAGAACTAAAGAATGAATTACTGATTTCATTATAGAGGGAATGATGAAAGAGCAGAACACTTTCATCCTGATTCCTCTTCCCATGTTGATGACAATATTGTTTATAGAGCTATCAAATATGAATATGAATTGCAACAAGAGTGCTCAAAGCTGAGCATAGAAAGTGCCATGTTGATCATGAACCATATACATTATCCCATTCTTAAAACATTTGTGGCTATGGTTGACTGGTTGAAGTGTTCACATCAAGGGAGCTAGTGGGACCATAAGTGTCCATGAAAGGCAGTTGGACTGGACTCTGTCTCCCTGTCAACTGTGGTTGAACGCAAGGTACCTGCCTGCTTCAAATCATCTACTTACTTTATGTGGATGATAATCTGATGATAATCAGAAGATAATCTGTGGAAGATGCTAAATATTGTTAATCTCTGGTGCGCTAAATGGACGCTTATGATCAACCAGAGTAAACTCAGATTATGCATTTCAGGGAAAAAAAATGTACTGTAAGATCTCAGCAGATCTGCTATTTGGAGCCTATATGGAATATACTGATTCCTCCATCTACTTGAGCTTTACTTTGAATGAATTAATGCCATATGAAGTAGGGATTGGAATGCTGGCAGACTCAGTTGGGAGAGCTGTATGGGCAATAATCGTTAAAATGAAGTTTTGTAAAGACTTTGGCTATTCCACATACTCACAGCTCTATGAATCATAGTAAGTATAGCCCTGGGAAACAACAAGCCACATCGCCCGTAGGTCAGGAGCCTGACCTCTGGGGTATATCTAAAGAACATACTTTGCTGTAATGTTATATAGGCTGAAACAAAATGTTTACTTTCAGAAATGGTCAAATGACATTAAGGTCTAAACCTTATGTTCATACGAAGCAGTATGGTCCTGAGTCCTGTCACTTCCTGAAGCCAGTTGAGAACTAATATTGGACCCCTTGCTATTGAAGTCAGCCGGTACACAGCTATGCCTGAGGAGAATAGGATGTGCAATGTTTGTTCTCTGAAAGATACAGAAAATGAATTTCATTTAATGTTTACATTATTTGAGGATTCCATGGGGATGAAATGCCAAAGAAAAAACCTGAGCTGGTCTGGATAGATGATAGACATAAGTTGAGTGGTTATTTAAGTTTGAAGTATTTAAGACTGGCAATTGTATTTCTATGGCCTGGAATAGTAGGCAATCTCTACTTTTTATGTAGATGTTTTTATTTCTCTATTCTTGTCGCTGGCTCTCCTGACATATGTGTGTTTCTAAGCCTAATTCTGTGGTTTGGTGTTTCTTATGGTGTGTAATTATTATTAACACCACCTTGTTTGTATTATGGGCAGGTCCGGATCCCAAGTATTTGGGCCCCTAAAACTGCCTCAACACCCCCCACCCCACCCACACGCAAATGCATGTCAGTGCCACAGCCAGAGCCAACCTACACAGTGCACGTACGTCAAACATGCACACACTCTAGTCTACACAACTGTCTATTTGCACTAAACCAACACACTGCATAATTTATGTCTGAGGATAACAGCTCTTAAAGGATTTACAAAACACTGATCATTTGCAATGGGATTAGCCTAATACAGCCAATTGTTATTATGGTTTATGGAATAACGCAAAACACAGACACACACACACACACACACACACACACACACACACGCACGCACACGCACGCACACTAGGGGTGGGACGATATCGATATGGGTATCTCACGATATGATATCTGTGGCGATATTAGGCCCTCGATAACAATAATATCACGATATTCAATATATTGCGATATCACAATATATTGCATGAAATTTCACCAACGATATATCACGATAGTCCTTGTATTCAATTCATGAACACATAAAATAGCACCAAACAGTTCAAAATCATCATCACACAAATACAGAGTCGGAAAAAAACGTATCACAAAAAAAAAACGCACACGCACACACACACACACACACACACACACACACACACACACACACACACACACACACACACACACACACACACACACACCACCCAAACGGTTATATCTGGCCCAAAGGTCAGGGGGCCCCTGACCTTTGGGCCTTTGGGCCCGGTAAACCCGTTCAGGGATCCAGTTCTGATTATGGGTGTTTCTTTTAGAAGTTAGCTGATAATTGTTTATGACATTTTAAAAGTGTCTTACCCATTTGGACTTATAGGGAATAAATCATTAATCATGGCTGTTTGTCTTTTTTTATTTTATTATTCCTTTTTCATGACTACTATTTCACCTCTATCATATTTATTTAATATTTTTCATAGTGTTAACCACATTGTTGAGAAAGCTTAAGTATAGCCTACACTGTAGGCTATACTGGTGGAAGCAGACAAATACATCCTCATTCCTGTAGGCCCTACAGGAATGAGGATGTATTTGTCTGCTTCCACCAAACGTTAAAGCTTGCATTATTATCAAAGGCATATAAGTAGCAGTTGTTTACAGTAGTTGGATTTGTGGACACGATTTGCTTAATAAAGCATTTGTATTGAGTGCTATACAATATTTCACCACTATCTGGTTTTGGTGCTGCTGTAAAAGTAAAAATCCCGAGTGTTGATTTAACTCCGAGGGTGTTCCATTTGTACGCCGTCACCCTCGGAAGTCGCACATGTCACATGGTCAAACGAGCACTCTGGATTTCTCAGTGTATATGACGCGTTGTTTACATTCTGTGTACGGAAGCGGTCACTGGAGGGTTGTAAGGTCAGAGGGTAAAGGCTATTCTCCTCTTTTCCATTGAGGGAAACACACAGTCAGCCATCTTGGATCTAAACAGACAGAGAGAAGGTGTTAAATTGATGCGGTGAGGGGGGCTTATTATTCTCCTGCGTTTCACGCGACTATAAACTCATATAACAAAATAAGAAATTCTGGATCTCATGGGGGGTGGGGGCTTTGCTTTGAAGATGCAGGAGGAGCGGATGTTCGCGCTCCACCATGCAGCGCGAGCCCCAATATAGCGGCTCGCGCTGCATGGTGGAGCGCGAGCCCTAAACAGCGCGAGCCGAGTCCCCTCTTCCTCCTCCTCCTGCTTCTCTCGGGGCTCCAGTCCGGGTCTTGCCTGCAGAGCTACCCCGAACGCGAGACTCAAAACCCCGGGTTCGCCGAGCCGACGACGCACGGGCGTGCGGTTCAGTTCACACGAAGGCCCCCGAACTTTTATCAGAGCCACCAGCAGCGCTAGTTGTGTTAGCACGCAACCCCCGCTCCAAGGCTCTGTGTGTGGGGAACTTTAACTAGTTGCGGGTGGTGGTGTAGCATAGCACGGTACGGAGCGGAGCCGAACCCACTGGCCTCTTGTTTTTTTTTTTTTTAAGTATCTCTCTGGACCACCCAGGGCTCCCTCCCCCGGTACCGGAACATCAAATGTTCCGGTACCGGGTAGAGGGAGCTCTAGGCTCTACTGAGCTGCAAGCTGCCTGCTAACATCTTGGGCTAGCAGTAGCTGCGCTACAGACAGGAGCCCCCCATCCGTTAGCCTGACTGTAGGCTAATGTTAGCTTGGTAGCAGTCAAGTACATTGAGTTTCCTTACTGTTTGTGTCATCATATCATAATAATGGCTATTTGGACCAGCTTGTCCACATGATGTGTTTGGTTCCATTCGCATTAGTTGCACGAAGAGTTAATTAGTTTGAAAGCTGCTGGATTTAAAGGAGTAGTTCACCCTAAAAATTACTTATTTTCTATCAAATACACACCACATGAAGCCTTGAATTCATCGCGATTTTTTTGTTGCATTCCTGAGCCAATGATTTGTCATCAAATTATTGACTTAAGAAAGCAACAAAAAACATACGAAATATCCATGAATTCAAGGCTTCATGGTGTGTGTAATTGATAGAAAATAAGAACATTTTTGGGTCAACTACTGCTTTAAATTTAGCACAGATGGCTGGTGGGATAGTCTACTTGCAGAAGAGTTTATGCACTACACTGTAAAATACTGGGTGTATATTTAACATTCAAATCCATTTGGTTCCATTCGACAGTCAGAGTTGCATTGCAGTGTCACCAAGTTTAATTTTATTGTTTGTTCTGTTGGTCTTTTCCAGGTGACGAAAGGCATGTTCGGTTCTAGAAAGAAGTTTGTAGAGTTTGTCGAGGTAGTCGATAACGACTTTCCTGATGAAAGCATGTACTACAGCCAGCCGTCGATGTTCACGCATCGGTCGGACAAAGACGTGAGTTTTTTGTCTTTGCATCAATATTCATCATTCATTACAGGAGGGGGTTTTCCCTGTGGTCCCACACTTTCTCTCTCTGTGTTGACTTACAGATGTTGTCATCTCCATCACCATCGTCGTCGGGGCAACTGTCACAGCTTGGTGCAAGCTTGTACGGTGGCCCACAAAGTAAGCAAAGTTGAAAACCCCATTCCCATAGTGACAGATATGGATTGAGCATACTATATGTACGATATATTTTTTCCAGACACGGTTGGTCACATTATTTCTCTTCTCTCACCTCCCTTTCTCCCTCATCACTCTCCTCCTGTCCTCTCCTCTCAGGTGCACATGGCTTCTCGATACGGGGCATGGGCAACAGTACGCCTCAGTTAAATCGCAATTTGACGCAAGGCAACCAATTACCAAGTCATATCACTCCCACAACGGGGGTGCCCACCATGTCCCTCCATACCCCTCCATCGCCAAGCAGGTGTGTGTTAGGGTTTTGCATTTCATGTATGTTGGCATGTATACAAGTGCTGTATACATACACGCATACGTACATGCACGTTTTTTTTTCTTTTTCCTGGTAGTACCATTGTATGACAGTTAATAGTTGTTAGACATGCTATATGGAAAAAACCCAAATTCAATCTACTGAATAAGACCATGCTTCAATAGGGGGGCATTGCCCATGAACACGAGGAACATGCTAAACCACTCGCAGGTTGTCCAAAGCATTGGGATGGGTGGCAGGACCAACAGTATGGGGAGTTCTGGGCTGGGAAGCCCCAATCGCAGCTCACCCAGCATCATCTGTATGCCCAAGCAACAACCAGCACGCCAGCCCTTCACCATAAACAGGTAGACTCGCCCTCTTCTATTTTGTGTGTACATGAATATGCATACTCTTATGATGACACTTATGGTAGCCTGTCTGCCAGTTCTTCTGAACTCTGTCAATCTGAAATACACCATTCAGAAAAAATATTATTATTATTTACAAATTTGCACTAAACCAACACACTGCATAATTTATGTCTGAGGATAACAGCTCTTAAAGGATTTACAAAACACTGATCATTTGCAATGGGATTAGCCTAATACAGCCAATAGTTATTATGGTTTATGGAATAACGCCAGACACAGACACACACACACACACACACCTTAAAATGACCTTTAAATTCCTTAAAATTCCATTTTAAGGTCAGACTGGAAATTCGCATATTTAATATTTTTATTTTACCAGGAAGTCCCACTGAGATTAAAAATTATATAAGAGAGAATTGGCCAAGTGTCCAAGGTAGCACTGCAGCCATATAAAATCACAGCACATTAAATTACACCATATGCAACGTTGTATACAAATAAATCCCACAGTAAAACACAAACAGCAAATCATAGTGGCCTCTCCGGGTTCAGGAAAAACAATCATATCACCACATCCTTTATGATGCCAAATGCATGAATTCATAACAATTGATCTAATTTGAGATCTCTTGTAAGATTATTCCATGCCCAAGGTGCACAGTTAGAAAATGCACCCCCCCCCCCCCCCCCTCCCCCCAGATCTGTCAAATTTCTAAAGATTAGTGAAGTCATAGGCTTTGGCATTACCCATTATAATTTCATACTGTGAAAAATATTGCATACTGTAACACAGTTTGCAATATTTGATATGATCCCATACCCAGCTTTGCCCTGGGTGAAGGGAGTGATAAAAGGACCAAGAGGGTGATAACTGATATCAGACAGCCCTAGGGTAGATTTGGCCAAAGTAGACCAATAATCGCAAGCAAAAGTGCCACTGCACAATGAACCGTGTCCGTGACCGTGACCGTGAGTGACCTTAACAAACATGGTCACCACGGTTGCTGTGTTGATCAAATAACATGTTCTCATTTTTGTGACTATATAAAGGGATAAACAAATGATTACCTTGCCATTCGTTCGTTGTAGTCCTAGGTTTCCATCCTCAGGCCTGGCTGCTGGCCCCCGGTTGGATAACGTCTGATAAAGCAAAATACAATACATCGGTGATCTATAATTATTGAATATCTAGCCAAGGCTTTTTGTTGTTGTTAAATTTGGGTTTTTCCCACCATCTGCAGCATGTCAGGGTTTGGAATGAACCGCAATCAGGCTTTTGGGATGAACAACTCTCTATCGAGCAACATCTTCAATGGCACAGGTTTTTACATTCTTTTCTATTACATCCTCATTTGTACAATAGCACTATGTTGATTTGTATGGTTACATACTTTCATTTACAGTTAATCAATAACATGTCTTTGTACACAATTACTACTTATGTGGTATGACTTATATATATATATATGTGTGTGTGTGTGTGTGTGTGTGTGTGTGTGTGTGTGTGTGTGTGTGTGTGTGTGTGTGTATGTGATTGCTATCTTTTGCACAGCACTGTCTTTTAGTGTACACTTTTATGGAGCTCCAGAAATAACTATTTTCTTAGCAGCAACAACATGAAAACTCTAGCATGTTTTAATTACAAGCTTTTCAATCCTTACAGATGGAAGTGAAAATGTAACGGGACTGGATTTGTCAGACTTCCCTGCATTAGCGGACAGGAGTCGGAGGGAAGGGAGTGGAAACCCAACACCACTGCTCAACCCACTAGCTGGAAGGGCTCCCTACGGTAAGTTGTTAGAGTAGTGAAAAGTCTGCTATGTTTCCAAATCAAGAAGTATAGGGTACTTTTTTTTAAGAAGTAGTGCACCCTAGAATGAACATTGTTGTTAATCAACCTCATGCCAGTTGAAATGCGCATCTATTTTCTTTGTCCACAGAACACTGTGTGCTAGCACAACTCCTTAACTTTGTCCAAAACTATTGAAGCCAAGAATGACCAGTCCCTTAGAGTTACCAAAGAGCAAAAAGTACTATATCTACTTCAAAAACGTCAGACGTCCACAAACACAATTAAATTTGTTATACTGCTATGCCACCAAAATGTAGAATGCCCTACCAACAGTCATAAAAAAGTGTGAATCCTTACTCTCCTTCAAAACTGCTGTAAAGGAGCACTTACAGTTGGCTGCAATTCGGAAATGACCCCTGTAAAAAGTCCAAGCCTGTCACTAGAAATGCCCCCCGAATTGTTTACTGTACATATTTTTCTTTTTGATTACTACTCGTTTGTAAGATGTTTTTGCATAGTATTGTATATTTGTCTGTCATTAAATGTTTCAATGAATTGAATGCACAGGACCCCAATGGAAACAAGCCATAGTGCTTTCTTGGGTTTAATCCTTTTAGCATCCTTTTGTATTGAACTGTATTGTATTTTGTTTGCAAACTGTTAATAAAGTATTAAATAAATCAATCAATCTTCACTACAGGCACTGGTTTCACACATGCACAAGGTACTTTTGTTTCCTTATATTAATTTCTAATTCAGCACTTACTGCCAGGCAGCGTACCACCCCTAAACGACCTGACACACCTATCCGATTTTGGGTCGGGCCACCATTGACCGTCCGTGGCCCACAATCGGCTTTAGATTTAGCTGTTTTCCTGTATAATTTATGGTAGTCTGCCATTAGTGGGGTCCAATCTAGGGATGTCAGTGGTTGGCTAAGAATTGGGGTGTTACTAAAACAATGCGAAAACATTTATTTACAGTTCATTATCACACCCTGTAAAACATCATCTTCACTTAATGTTTTTCATTAGTTGGCATGGTGACAAAACCTTCAAATGAACAGACACAGGATTTCTCCATCCACAACGAGGACTTCCCTGCACTGCCTGGCTCCAACTACAAGGACTCTTCGCTGAACAACGATGACAGTAAAACCGTAAGTGGGCATTATTACCTATATGACAATGTCTTGTGCAAAGGGGGGGGGGGGGGGGGGGTGTAATCTGTGGAGGGGGTAATGTAATGGTTTTTGACAGTAAATATGCTGGTTTGACCCACTCTTCTGTTCTCTTTCAGAACTTAAATTCCACTGGCAAGAGCACATCCAATACAGATGGGCCCAAGTTCCCTGGAGACAAGACAATTTCAGCACAGAACAACAACCTGAAGAAAGGAATCCAGGTGTTGCCTGATGGTATGAATATACGCACACAGCATGAGTTCCTGTAAGGTTACTAAAATGATATGCTCTAAATATGATGAATAGACCCTGAATGATACAGAATATGTCTCCAAAATAGGCTTGTGCATGTACCATTCTTTCTTTCTCGTGCTGTGTACACACCTATAGCCATATTTCAAACACTTTCTCATATTGTGACTTTGTGCTCAAGTCTAAAATGTATCTCATGCCTGTAGGTCGGGTGACGAACATTCCTTTGGGAATGGTGACGGACCAGTTTGGGATGATTGGATTGCTGACATTCATTCGGGCGGCAGAGACGGATCCTGGAATGGTCCATTTGGCACTGGGAAGTGACCTTACAACACTGGGACTCAACCTCAACTCACCTGAGTAAGTTAACTGGTCTAACAAAGTTTCAGGAAAGGTCATAATCAGTCTTGTCAGTGGTACATTGATGTGAAGCATATTTAGGGACCCAGATATGAAACGTGCGAGCCATAAGCAGTCCATCCACATTTTTCTTATGACCTCAGGGCTCGTTGTGAAGAGTGATATGAATGAATATACCGTACATGAACATATCTCATCACCCCCTGGTGATTTATTTACACTCCGCAAGAAACAAGCATATGAATATCAAGTCAATTCATTTTCTCAACATTGGCACTTTTTAACTGTAGCCTGTGTGCATAAACTTTGTCTTCTCAGTTTAATAGAACAGAGCCATTAACAATTTAAAGCTGCAATCTTGACTTATTTAGAACTTTGTAGAATCTGTATGGTAGAGAATATATTAATACAATATAACTAGCACATCTGCTGTGGTTGGAGGTGGTCTGCCTACTCTTCCATTGAGAAATGTAGACCAGGTAGTAGGACACCTACTGGTTGACAATTAGTACTGACTGAACTGCATAAGCGATTAAGCGCAGTATCTTCCCTGGCCAAGCAAGGATTCAGTCTAGGAAGAGTGGTAGAAGTTTCGTCTCATCCCGCGTAGGATATGAAACTTTGGCGATTGCAGCTTTAAACTTTATCACACAAAGAAACATCTGAATATCCGTCACCTTACTTACCGTATGATCCATAATCATAAATATGCTAGGCAAACAAATATCTGAACATGATGTGTGTTGCTACACTTCGACATCCCCCTTCTCTGTCGTTTCAAATATGAGGTGTATGTAGCAGAGTTTAAAGATTGTTCTTCATTGTGAGGCATAGTCTGTGCGCTTTGCAGCTGCCATTCCCCAACAAAGGGGGCAAATGCCGGGTCAGTTTACCATTAACCTTGGATAAACAAGAGTTGAACAATCCCTTTCCAATGCAATTTAAAACCAGGTGAACATTTAGTATCACTCCACTTGACTTTCTATGTGGCCCTTTCTGACCTGTCAGAGTTCTAATCAGTTTTTTAAATATCTAATTTAGATTTTTCTTTGCACTGTAGATTAAGCAATTGTATAAAGAGAATATGACTTTCCCAACAGAAATTTGTACCCCAAGTTTGCTTCCCCTTGGGCATCAGCACCTTGTCGACCTCAAGATATTGGTAAGACATCAACTGGAACTATGTGGATGACACTTAAGTGTTTTTTATCCTACTTTTAGCCTTGATATGGCAGTCCTTAACACTATCATGCTGTGTCAGGCACTGGCATGGATAGAATGCAATGATCATCTTGTTGTAATATGACTGCTTTTAAGGAGACGTTCATGCTACCTGACTTTTCACAGTCTCAGATATTAAGTATTGTAGTGAAACCTCAGAGTATTGTAAATAAAAGTGCAGTAAGTGATTTTTGTTGTTAAAATAAGTTCTAAATAGCTCTGTGTTGTGATTGTAATCATTGCTATATAGTGTTTGTTCAATAACAGGGGTCTCCCTGTCTCTTTAGCTCTTTACTAAACAGAAAATGCTTTTTTAGGTTAGGATATTAATTGGATCCAATCAGGAGACAGAACTCATACAGGATAAACAAGTGAAATTGGAAGTGATGAGAAGACAGCGTTGGAACTGGAACAGTATAACATTTAATCTGATAAATCGATTAAATTGGCAAACTACATAAAAAAATATTTTCTGTATATTAAAGCGCTTGAGAAACACTCTATAGCAATGATTGCTATCTGAACATAGAGCTTTAACCTTTTTTTTTTTTACAAAAGAAACAATTAAAAAACGTTTAGTTTTAACCAAAAAAATAATCACTTGCTCTACCCTTTAACTTGGTGACACATAGAAATTGTATAATAATGCTCTGTTGCCTCAGACTGCAAGCATTGCAATGATTAATGAGGGCCAGCATAATGAAAGCCACAGACTCCCAAAGGTTTTCAGTTTTCACTGACGTACAACTACAGTATTTTCAGGACTCACAACTTAATTGTCTGCTGGTCTTCCTCTTGTCTTTCAGACTTCCATGTTCCTTCAGAGTATTTAACCAACATTCACATAAGGGACAAGGTATGTTGAACCACCTGAACAGTGTTACAATTAGCTGTAATATTCGTGTAGCATATGTAGTTGTCAATTGATCAATACTGTTAATTCTCTATATTCCTCTCCAATCCTGTCTTATCTTAAGTTGGCTGCAATCAAACTAGCTCGATATGGTGAAGACCTGCTATTCTACCTGTACTACATGAATGGTGGAGACCTGCTACAGCTTCTGTCTGCAGTAGAGCTGTAAGTGTGTGTGTGAGAAAGGTCTTATGTTTTCTTAAATAATAATACATTTTAATAGCACTTTTCATGCATGAAAAAAAATGCTATACAATAGAGTACAAAAGAAAGAAAAGGAACAGATTAAAAGAGATTAAAAAAACAAAAACGGCATTTACTATACGATGCAAAAGAAGAAAAAACGACAACAATGAATCGTTAGTCCATGCTTTGCATTGCACGTTCAAATGGCAAGTCTTTTCCTTTTGCTTCCTCTCTGCCTTTTTCATCTGCCTCTATTGTTTTCTAGCTTTAACCGGGACTGGCGGTACCACAAGGAGGAGCGGGTTTGGATCACAAGGGCACCCGGCATGGAGCCGACACTAAAGACCAATGCATACGAGAGGGGAACTTACTACTTCTTCGATTGTCTTAACTGGAGGAAGGTGGCCAAGGTAAAAAATGTGCTCTTGGGTTTGTTTGTTTTTTCCATCCTTTTCCTCTTGCATTGTAAGCTATCAAAATTTATGGGGAATGACTAAGGATTTAATTTGCAACAGAAACTTGTAACTGTACATGTGTGATTATAACGCTAAGTAGGCTTTTTTGACAAGGATATTGCCGATATTGCCCACGATATCTAATGACATTATCCCCATTATCAGTTATGTTACGCTACTAAATGCATGCATTTGTTTTATCCCTGTGTGTTTGAGTTGCCTTCTCCTGTGCTGCAGCGCCGCTGCTGTCTGTCTGCTACTGACTGTGGGCTTGTGTTGATTGCTGGAGCAGCTCTAGGCTCATTCAGGTTTCAGGTTACAGCCTGATTTATACTTGGTTGCACACTGGTGTTGCCCACCAAAAATAGCCAATCTACAAGCTCAATGCATCACCATCTGATGCGTTGTGACCTTGTAGATCGACTATTTTCATTATTTTTACAGCGTGCAATGAAGTATACCGTAAATGAGGCATTACAACTATCTTATGCTGTGACTAAGAGGCACATCATTAGTTGTTCAAGTTGTTTTAATGATGGGACACTACAGCAGACATTTCATTGTTGTGGAATGTCCTATTTTGTTAGAATAACGCAGCACGCCCACACGCTGCAAATGCAACCCGATCTCATCCAATTATTACTGAAAGGTTTGAGTAAGATGACAGACCTGCAGACTTTAAATTATCCAACTGCACCTAGCTGACTTTTCAAGGGAAATGGTACCTGCTGGCAGCAGGTACTATCGCCCCATAATTGATCTCAACCTTCCATTGTTGATGCGTTAGACTGAATGATGGTTAACCACTTAAACCCTAGATACTTCATGGTACGTCAAATAGCGGAAATAGACGACCTAAAAGCTCACAATGCATCACAACGTGAATCTTTGAACTTCTAGATCAGCTATTTTTGCCAGTTGTTGACCTGTTTCACCATAGTGTTGACCTATCTTTGACCATAATGTATGCCCAGCAGATGCTAGGGTTGAATTGGTTAAAGCAACTCAATTGCGCCACTCAGTGGCTGTTGTTATTTATTCTTTACAATTTACATTTTGGACACTATTGTAAAACTATTTATTTTACTAAAATCCTGACTATGGAAAAATATATCGAACAAGGTTAATACTAAGCCCCACCTCACTAGCTGAACCAGTAGGAAATAGTTTTATTTTCTTACATGTTTGGGCTTTAGCTAATTGAAGTTCTTCTCTGTTCCATGAACAGGAATTTCACCTGGAATATGACAAGCTGGAAGAGAGGCCTCATGTGCCGACAACATTCAACTACAACCCAGCCCAGCAGGCCTTCTAAGGCCCAGACCTGTCCCGAGAACTACAGCTGTCCCAGGAAAATGGCCCTAGCCCCAGGGAGGGTGGTCTAAACATCTTGGGTTTTATTCCTTCAGGATTTGTTTAATTGACTGCAGGGTGGGGGCTTTGCCGCCATACAAGAGAACGAAATTGCCCTGCCTTTTCTAAATTGCGTGCTGCCCAAAAACACAAACACTTGTTCTGTTTTTATTCCTTATTTTCCTCATTTTTGTTATCGTTTCAAGCAGGGTCTGTGTTTTGTTTACGTCTCTTGAAATCTGAAGCCTGTTATGTCCAAGGCAGAAGGACTTGACAATGTGAAACACTTGAAGGGTTACGCCTGTTTTCCAAAAGGTGTTAGGAACAGAAAAATTCTATGCTGGCAACGTACCATCCTCAGAGGCAAGTGAAAGGGCATACGAAATGCGATGTTTATTGTTGCACTATATTTAGTAATAAAAGAACACAAAATGTGTTTGTGTTTTTTCATGTGAACACTCCCTATTACTTTGGAACTACAGCCTATCCACATGCATCCTATTTCATCTCCTCACCTTTTTGTTTTTTTAGTTCCACAATCTTCTGAATCTACACATCCTCTTTCTACACTCTGATTTCTGTGACTAAATGTGGGTGTAAATCAGAGACTTTTAGTTGCCACAATGTGTGGACAAGGCCTCGAGAGGTTCTTTACCACGTTTCATTGCTCCAGTGCAAGCAAAACACTTTCCAGTCTTTGTTACAATTTTGTAATAAATGTGTACATTTTTTAGTTTCTTGGCATCACATGAATGAATATATGTATGTACGAATGTGTATATATGATTGCTATATATATATGTATGTATATATATATGACATCTATTTTGGAGGAAACTTTGCCCTGCCTTGTACCTCGTTTTTATGGGGTGAGCATGGATGCAATATGGATATAATGGGACATTTCTGGATCTGCTGGACAGGGTGTCACTCAGTGATGTAGGCACTTATAAACAAAATAATTTTAAAATAAAAGCCAAGCTAGGATAAGCCTGATTCTCAGCAACAACCAAGGACGACATCCCTCAAACAAGCAAGAGTCCAAAGTGAAAGAATGGACATATTGCAATCGAAGCTGTTTAAACAGCTGTGTTTCATAGGAAAAGTGAATAATTTGAAGGAGAGAAAAAAAAAAGAATCCAGACCAATCTTGTATTTTCTGAAGTTAAAAGCTTCTTTTCTTTGTATTAAAGCAGAAAAGGCTTTCCTGAATCAGTCTCATATCTTAATGTTAAATGCACGTATCATGCATAATTATGAACATAATCCAACTGCAAATATTCGTTAAGTTCTAAGCAGCATCATTAATGGAACATCTAGAAACAAGTACTTGTGGCCTTAACATAAGCTGTTTCTGGGTTGGCTTGAAAGTAACTCAAGTACATTACCTAAGTACTGTACTTCACAATTTTTAGGTATTTTATTTACTGTACTGGAGTATTTTAAATTTTCTATACTTTAACTTCTACTCCACTACATCTCAGGGGCAAATATTGTGCTTCTACTCCATTATACAATTATTTGAAAATTTGAGTTACTTCTAACTTCGTAGATTTTGTTTATTACAAAACACACTACTTCAGCCCTATATATACTTTGGCTATTTGAAAATAGAACATCTATAAGCTCACTTCTAGATCTATTTTCAAATGGTTTTCTACATTTTGAACACTTGTGAAATGGGACATTCTGTGTAATGAATACTTTTACTTTTGGTACTTTAAGAGAATATTTTGATACATTTTATACTTTCTCAAGCGCATTTTTAATACTGGACTTTTACTTGTAATAGTATTTCTACATTGTGGTATTGATACTTTTGCTTAAGTCAAAAATGTGAGTACTTCCAACCACTGGTGAAAAGGGATGCAATCATGATGGGTTAGAGATTCAACTAAAATTGTACATTGAAAGTGCATGTTTTATTGGTCTTTTAATAATGTTTACAAAGTGTTTTTGTGGTTGTTTTTTCTACAGAAAAGCAAATCAACAAAAAATGATAAAAGATTTCAAAATGTACCATTGACAAAAAAACTCAAAACCTCTTGGTAAAAACAAATATTGAAGATGTATGAAGTACTTGTTTCACACTCATGTCAACAATTTAATTAATTAGTTATTAATATGATGCAAAACAGTTTTTCTGTCCGCAAAGTTCTCCACCAGAGGGTGCTGAAAAAATACATTAGAACAGGAAAAGCTACCAGATACCCCAAATGAGTGGCTCACCTATGCACTGCATATGTCTTGACCACAAATAGCAAACATAGCTATCTTAAAGCAAAAATAGCCTCTCACAATGCATCGCAATGCACATGAGCTTGTATATCGGCCATTTTTGCCATATTGTAAAGTTTTGAAATGATAGAAACATTTTTAATTTTAACCTATAATGACATTCCCAAATAGGGACGTTAAAGTGGTTAAATTGCCTAGTTTCTTTTGAATTCTGGATGGATGAAATACATGTATGTTAGTCATTGAAACAGTACACAATGATCAACAGATCAAAAGGCACACATGCCTTACAACAAATGGAAATTTGTTTTAGGGTGCACAAATATGGCACTTCAACATTAAGATGATAATGCACCTTGAAAACATTCACAAAGTCATACCAAACACCTACAAACCTCCTCGACTGAGGCATTGCTTTAAATCCAAGCTGCCATAAAAAAATCTTTTATGAACAATCAAAATGATGACACAGGTGAAGACATACAAAACTTTCAGCGCGCAAATAAGAAAAAGATGCTCATTATCCTGCAGTAAAATTGGATTAAAACACTTCAGAATTAAACAAAATTGTATCATTTTGCATCATTTCTCTATCACTGGAGAACATACACATACATGTAACTGGGAGCTCATAAGAAGTAACCATCAGGTTTGCTCTGGCTATACTGTGTGTTCAGAGTGAATGTAAACAGTCCATTTTGAAGGCTGCGTCAATATCAATCTATGTGACACAAAGGATTTAGCCATTACCATCCTCATACTGCACCACCTGATGTTTTGTACTGAATGAAGCACAGTTCATATAAATGCAACAGTCAGAGAGCTTGTTTCATGTGAAGCTGACAGACATGCGATGTCTCTGCAGAATGGGAGGAGGGAAGGAAAATGGTTTTCAGAACATTTCTGTAACAACGTTCTCAGCACACACACATTTTGCCACAAACAAGATGACTGCTTTATGTTAAGCCTGAGTTAAACTTAGTTACTCACGGAAATAGCATATCTACATGCTCATAACGTATCGCAGCACGGCATGTTGTGAGCTTGTAGATAACGCTTTTTACGGTGCGCAAACAAATATAAAATCGGGCGTTAGGATGCAGTGACACAGCCTTTTAAAGAGAACGTCCTCATCGTATTGATGATGTCTCTCTTTTTTTTTCCAGACCGGACTGGTCTGGAAGTACAGTCTGGTGCTCCACCGCTCTGTTCGTTCCAGGTGGCTTCATCTGTCCATTTCTGTTCAGTGCTGCTACATAAATGTCAGTGCGTCTCCAGTGGTCACTTTGAGGCAGGTTCGCCGGGGTTGGAGCCGTCCGAAGAACCCTCCACTTTGGCAGCCTCTTCTGGAGGAGAAAAGTTGAAAAATTAATTCTGCTATACTGGGGCGCCAATGTCCTAGTGGTCAAGGTGCATATCACATCTGTAAGCGCTAATGCGAGTCGCGGGTTCCATTCCCGAGCCCGACTACCTTTGCTGCGTGTCACCCCCCTTCTCTCTCTCCCTGATTCCTGTCATTCTCAACTGTCCTTTCCAATAAAGACAGAGAAGCCCCAAAAATGTCTTTAAAAAAATAAATAATTCTGCTATAATGTGTTGGGCTGCAACTATCATTTATCTTCTTAGTAATTATCATATCGATTATATTGTTGACTAATAGAATAATTATACATCAACAAATCAATTAAACACTTAAACCCTATTTTATACTTTGTCGCACAACAGGGTCGCGGAGAAATTGTGAAAATAGTTCTCTACAAACTCACATGTCGCATTCTGTCATTTTCACTATTGTTAACGTTTTTGGAAATGTTTTATGATTTGTGCCTATAATGATATGCCCAACATGGGCATCAATTATTCATTGATTATTTTATGAAATTATCAATTATCGATTCTTTTTTATATAATCGATGAAAGTTTGATAAACAGTTGCACCCCCACTATTGAGTCCATGTTCATCCCAACAAAGTGTCTGTGGTATAAATACCGTGTGGGTATATATGTGCGTGTGTGTGTATGTGTATATATATCATTTATAACCACCTCCCACAGGAAAATAGAACACTGCAACCCCTTTTACCTTTATCCTTCCTCTCCTGTATCTCCTCAGCTGCTGTCTTGTCTGCTCTGAAGAAGATGCGAGCGCTGCTCAAGGAGAAGTGCAGCAGCTCAAACTCCTGCAGGGTAGAGGGAGGACAGGTCAAATAATGACACACGTACCGCTACGTACCCAATATGATAAGATACCATCCATATTACACGGCAGAATCCGAAGAGTGTTCATTTAACTCATAGTGTAAAAATGTACCCTTTACTTGATCACTTTCAACATGGTGTCCCTTTGTTGGGCATGTCATTATAGCCTGAAAGTCTGTAAAACTTTTCACACATTTGTGGAAAATGTATTTCGGCATGAAATACCATTGTTTAAAATAGGGATTCAGTTGTCAACAGACCTGTATTTAATAGTCAAAGACAAAGATATTATTGTTGTTTTTTTCTTTTTATAGATGCTAGTTTACTATGCAGCAATTAAGATTTGTAACACATGCTAAGAATATATATTTTATATTTACCTATCCTAGTAGGTATCTTAGTTTCTCTGAGGCACTACATTGTTCTCTTTGCATCCTACTTATGTGACTATTTACCCTGTAATTTTGTTTTGTTGACCATGCTTAGTCTGATCTCGCACGTGTAAGTCGCTCTGGGTAAGAGTGTCTGCTAAATGCCTAAATTGTAAATTTGAGGTGACAGCACCTGCAGGTAGATGTCCAGTCTCTTCTGTGTGAGGTTCATGGTCTGCAGCAGCTTCTCATCCTGGTTGGTGGACTGGACGTTCTGCTCCTTGGCCACGGCGTTCATCTCTTTCATGTACTTATCCCTGACAGCCTGGAACCAGTGCAGGGAGTCAAACTCCAGGTACTGGTCCAGCAGTTTCAGGATGTATGCCACGCCTGACGGGAGGGAGGGGGGAATTAAAACGTGATGAAAGGAAGAAAGTGCATGAGTGCTTACTGCGTACATGGTGTGTTTGTAAAGCCACTCAAAATCCAGTGTGATTTGTCACAGCTGCCCACACTCACCCATGGCAAAGCCGTCGTCCGTGAATGCTGCTCCGCCTTTATTCTTCTTGTTGAGTTTTTCTTTGCAGTTGATGGAATGCTCCACAAAGTTCACCGTCTGAGGAAAACAGTTCATGGTGCATGAAGGAATGGAAAAAGGGACTAAGAATTTATTGAGGAGAAGAATCGAGGTAGAGCACTGCAGGTGATTATAATAATATTTTGTACCAACAACCTTGGGGTATTTTTGTCACTGTACATTTGCACATACGAGAAATGTGTCCTCTGCATGTGCCTATCCTAACTATTAGGAGCAGTGGGCGTCATTAACACAGCACCCGGGGAACAGTTAAGGGTTCAGTGTCTTGCCCAGGGACATGTTGACACATTAACCATTTTAAAGCCGGTGTCCGTATTGTGGGCATGTCACTATAGGCAGAAACTGTCAAAATGTGTCAAACATGTTCAGAAATAGCAGATGTGGCACTTAGGTGGAGCAGTGGTAAAGTCCCTGCCCACCACCACGGAGGCTGTGGGTTCGAATCCACCGTGGTGCATCCAGCTTTATCGGGCATCTATGCAAACACAATTGGCCCGTGTTCTGGGGAGGGAAGCCGGGCAGGGAGAGTGATACTGGTCATTGCACGTACTCCTACTGGCTCGGGCGGCACCTGTCAGTAGGGAGTGTTGGGCGGGAGGAGTAGGACGAAGGCCCTACGTCCTCCTGGCGGGGGCTCCTCACTGGCAGTGAGTCAGTAGGATAGAACAACAGTGACAACACAGACATGTGTGTGTGTGTGTGGATTAATTGGCATAATGACTAAATTGGGTAGAAAAATAATTGTCTACTCTAAATAAGATAAAATAAAAAAGGAGATGTACAAGCTCATTGGTTGCTGCTGTGAAGAACATGGACAGCAGTAGTGTAAAATCAAATGAACAAAAAGGAAATATTGTGAGTGGGATACTGACCAGCGGGGGTACGATCATGTAGAAGTTCCTCAAGTGCATGTTCTTGGCACTGCGAAATTCCGGTGCGAACACGTCCACCAGCATTTTAAAGTATTCTGTCCCTTCAGCAGAGTTGCTGGTCAAATCCCCGAGTACTGAGTCCAGGACACTGGGAAGAGACGCAGGGTCAGTCTGACACCACAGTGTCAAATAATAACAATGAACAAACAGGGCACGCCATACAGATGTGAGCAATATTGTTTCGGTATGGAGTTTAAAATTAGGTTGTGGCTCCTGAACCGGGACCCAATTTCTACAAGCACAGAGTCAGCGAGTTGGAGGTCAAGCAATATCAATTTCTACAAGCACAGAGTCAGCGAGTTGGAGGTCAAGCAATATCGTTGGCTAAATGCCGGCTAACCGCCCTCTCAAATCTTTATAAAAAAATGGTATGGTCCTTAAAAAGGACCATACTGGTGTCAATACATATCATCTATTCACAGCTTCATCCATATATTGACCATTTTCATCATTGCACATCATCGAGTATTTTCTTCAGGAACTATTTTCAGCGTGTTAAAAATCAATACGCGCTTTAAAATGCAACTAGGCTAAAACATAAAGGAGCCATAATGTTCACTGTTGGATTATCCATCTCAAGCAAGTCAGCAAATCAGTCAGCAAACTGATTTTTATAAAAATCATCAACGGTCGTGAGTACAGTGACTGTGAGCAAAACATGTCAGACGACCAGTATGCTGATGATGCAGAGTCTAATGCACTAATAGACACAGTCTTTTTATTCTTATACCAGATATTATGTCAGCTCTGCTCGCCTCTGGCTGTTTGCACAATGCATCATGGGTGATGATTTTGCCTGTTCGAGAGCCACTACTTTAAGACAGTAGTGGTGTATGTCACATATATCAATGTGGTGTATGGGGACCCTCAGGGGTCCTTGGGGGGTTCCAGTGGGTCACAAGCTTAAATGATTGATAGTTAGGATTTAGGAACCAAATTGACTTTTACATGTCTAACTCAGAGAGTGAAGGGTCCATTTGGTTCCATTTGTACCCTCTCAGAGTTATGGGAGTCCGTGGCCTAATGCAGACCACACTGGGGGTCCTAGAAATTAAAACGTTTCAAGGACCCCAGACAGGTCCCTGAGGCAGAAATGCAAGCGTCATACCTGGCAGCTTTCTGGGTCTCTTCTGACAGACCCTCCTCCTTCACCAGTTCCTCGAAGTTGACAATGTCCTCCAAGTCTGGGACAAACCTAGAGACCACAACATCTTACTGGTTAGACATTCTCTGGTAAAAATGTGATTAACACTATGTCAATGTTTTTATTATCGCTGATAAGAGCATCAAGTGGTCCAGTGCGACCAGCTTGCTCAGTTAACCATATTCAACCTCCCGTCCCTATATTGGCAATGTTCAGAATTGTCCAGAAATTGCTAAAATAGGTCAAGCTCACAACACCTATTTTTGCCAACCCAACCCAAAGGCAGTGGCACTCCCAGGCTGCGTGCCGCCCCCCCCCACAAATGTTTAAGTTTAGGCTAGAAAGTTAGGGATGTTTTTGGGGTCTCCCAGTTTTTTTCCCCCTCTGCAGCCCTGGCAGCCATTACGGCCATCAAGTGCTTGCGAAGGGCTGCCCCACTTACTAAACCTGGCACTGAAAGTTTGAATCTCTGGGAGGAGCCATTCAAATAACAGTAAAAAAATGAAAACCCCAGAGTAAGTGCCGCTTGTGGCCACTAAACGCTGCTATTGCTCCACACTTAAAACTTGCACAACTGTAGTATCGCTTTAACCAACAGAAATTTCCAAAGGGCAGGGAGGCAACCAAGGATTAGTCTACAATTAGCTCTGGATGTTCCCCCTCTCTTATCATATAAGGGGGCTTAACAATACATGGAGTTACAGTAAGCCTTGGGAACAGCCTTGGAACTGCAATCCTTTCCGGAGACAGACATTTGTTTATTTCTTTCCATTGTTTTTGACTAGACTAGAGCAGATAACAGGCACTCTGACCTTGTAAGTCTCTATTCATGTTCTGCCTCTCTTCTAGTGCTCCAGTCTTAATTAAATTCTCAAAATACAGTTGTCTGTGGTACAAGACAGACACACCTCTTGACTTATACAGTTTCAAACTTTATGTGTGTAACTCGGTAATTCTTCCCTGGGTAGTCTGCACCACTGAGGACGAGCAGAACGTCTTGGGTTTTGTGCTTTTATTACACTAACAGGATTTAGACCCAATAATAAGCCGTCCGACAAAATGATGTGATCAGGGTAAAAATCCCACTTTAGTCTTTAGTTAATAATGCTCTATGTCAATTTAAGTTAAAATGCACTACACATGTACTGTGTACCTGATAGCACTGCTGCAGCAATGTAGTCCACCAGAACGGATCATCCTCACATAGCCCATGGCATTACCTGGGGGACATGGGAAAGCAGTGTTTTTTGCTTATGGTAAAAAAAAAAGGCATTCAGGACAATGCACACCAGTACTGAGGAGATACCGACCACAGTGAGGAATCAAATGTGAAGTAATAGCAGTCGCACACTCACAGCCATGAGGCAGAGACTTCTAAATACGTCTAAACAGTCATATACTGTAATAAAACTGTCTTTGCATCGTGGCTATGAGGTAGGGGTGTGCCAATACACTAATGTCACGATACGATACACGATATTGGGCTCACGATATCGATACGATATATGGCACTTTTTTATTATGAAAATATATGGGGGGGAAAAAAAGCTTATAAAAGCTTCCCATTATTATTGCAAAATATATATATATATATACGCCAAAACGATACATATCGTCACAAAAACGTATCGCTATATATTGCGGGACGATATATATAGCGGCACACCTCTACTATGAGGGGGGTGTGACTGCCAATCTCACCCTCATAGCCAACATGTAACTTCTATCCACTAGAGCGTGCCATTGTTCTCTTGTTAAACTAAAAACAACCATAATGTAACGTCTGCCATGCTACCAACATAAAACCCCATGGAAATAACTGCAGGAAGAGTATTCAAGCTTCATCATTTTATTCTGGTGTGGCCGAAATAACATGCTCTTCTTAAAAAAAGAACAACGAGAATGACATGAAAATAAACAAAAGTAGAAACACAGCAGAAATGTTCTAATATTGTTCATTTAACATCCAGTATATTGTGATCAGATTAAATAAGAAATATCCCAATACAAAACATTTTGTATTTTGATTCAGTATAAAGGATGTTTTTATTCATACTATAAATAGTTAATAAATTCCACAATGCTAGTGTGTAGACCCCCTTGACAATACCGTAAGTGCATTTGTGTGAAGGCCTCACCGATCTGACTGATGAGCTGTCTGAACTGGTCCAGGTAGCTCTGTCCCTCAGGCGTGATTCCCAGCTTTCTGATGCCACGGTTAAACTTCTCTGCACGCTCGAACGGGTACTAAATAAACACCATAGAAATGAACACAGATAAGTGTTGGGAACACTCATCTCTGCTGGACTGATTTCAAAAGTTGAAATACAAGAATGGTTCCACTGTTCTCACCTTCTGATCAGACTGGTCTTTTGTTTCTCTGAAGAAGCGGATGTCCTTGATGAGTCTGGATTTTATGTGTTCGTCATACATGAACTGACTGAAGATGTAGAACTTCTTACGCAGGAACTGGTAGGTGAAGTTCACCTGGCAGGGAGACAGAACAGGGAGGTGACTGGTGTGAAAGTGTCATGCTGACAGACTATTTATTTAGCTGGCTTGTATTATTTTTGACATTGTGTGCATGTTTTCTTGACTTTAATATGTTATTTTGAGTTGCAGTGATTTGAAAGCCAGTCTAATGCTGTAATAGCTGAGCATGCAGGACTCCTCCCCAATTGGAAAGGTGCAGGGCAGGAGCTAATCACTGTTGCAGGCTGCAATTGGTGCCAGGCTGGTAGGCTCTGCTATAAAAAGGCCACTGCTGCAGAGGAAGCCAGATTTTGTTGAGACCACGGACGTGCACAGACCCCCAGCAAGGACAGAGGAGGGAGGACGGGCCTCAGGCAGGAACCAACTGAACCCCAATGGAAAGGGAAGTACAAACCCATGTATTGCCACTTGCACTACTGTAGTTGGATATTCCTGGCACAAGACACTTTACTGCTACCATTGGATGTTACTGGCAACGGACATTTGAATGTTTGAATGGGATGTTATCCTGGAACCTGTGGCACTAATTGACTCTGTATCTTACAGTGCTTTATGGAACTAAGTGGACGACTCTGAAGACACTCCCCCCCCCTTTTGAAAAGTTGGCCATTGAACTATTTGCATTCCCCTCAAAAGTCACTGCCCTGTCTTTTTATTAGATTTTAGGTTGAATAAACAAACATTGACTTTTTGTACTCCTGCCTACTGTGTGGTTTTGTGTGGTATTTCCCCATTTCTGGTCACTGTTTAGAACCAAAGCCTTTGGCTATTTTATTGTTCACACTACCGTGTAACAAAAGCACTGTGAAATGATTAAGGGAATAATTATACAACCACCCACCCACCCACACACACACACACAGTCTCACCGTGGTGTTCATGATGCCTGTTCCATGGGTGCGGATGGAGTTGGCAATGTGACGGATGTTGATGGTGTTCAAGTGCTTGTTGTTGCTGGCCTTCTCTATGAAGATCTGTCAGCAAAACAATCATATCACTGTAACTTGTATACAGTGCACGATGTATTGCACCAGTAGTACTAACGACACATCTTAAAAAAGGGAGAGACCGTGACTAAGGAGTGCAAAGAACTCTTACCTGGTTGTTCAGGTTGTAGAGGTAGCGTGAGACAAACATGTGGATGTTCCTCATGATCTCCAAGACATCCAAGCCCTGTTGATCATACACATATTTTATCACTGCATTTACACAGTAGATTATCTTCTAACCGGTAACTAATAGATATATATATTCCACTTAGTATGATACTTGCACCTAGTTATTATATGTGATACAATTCTTGATATGTGATTCAACCTTATGTCTAATGTAAATCAGCTTAAGAATGTTTTCTTAGTCGAGCATGCTAACGATATTTAACCACTTTCAACAATATCACAAGCTTGTAGATTGAAAATAGTGCATAAGTGGTTAATCAAATCATTGACAGCTGGTACGTGTGAAAGCACCAGCTGTCATTGACAGCTTCTGGGAAACAATATTCTATGATTTCATGGATCATATCTCATATTTGTCTTTCGCATGACGTTTGTTACCACATGAACCCTAGCATTCTGGGCATGTCACACAAACATCTGGAAAAAATGGATGGAGAAAATATGGGAACTGGGTGGGATGTTCAGGATGCTGAGGTAATCTAAGAAAAGAAGGCTTGCAATCCACTTTTAAAGCTCTGTACAAAGTTAACTTCCCTATCTCCTCCTTCCTCAGTTATTATCCATTGTCCCATTCTCATGGTCTCTAATTATGATTGCGTTATTGTTGCCAATGTTTTGTTCTCCTCTGTTGTCCCCACGGACACAGAGGAGAACACATGTTATTGCCGAAATCCTTCCCGTAATCATGTCGAGGTGACCCTTACCTCTCCTTATTGTTAGGTCAATACTCGTATTGCTGTACCATCACCATTGTTCTGTCTCCTCACTCTTTCTCTATGTCAGGGGTTACAGGGCCATGGTGCTCTTTGGCTGCCCCTAACGGGCCTTGGTTCTTCCTGACCACCATTATGTGCCCCCATTGTTTCTAACTTTGGGCCTAAGCTATCATGGAATGTTTTGGTGATTGGAACACCTGGTGTTCCAATCTCACCGTTTCAATCTACCCCTTTCTCACCTTCTTCCCGTGCACTTTCTATAAGGCCCGGGCAATTGTGCTCGTGTTCGCCCCCACAATAGCTTATCTACAAGCTCCCAACACAACACAATGTGAGCTTGTTGATCCGTTATTTTTGCACAACACTAATGTACGACGAAGTATAAAGTGAAACCTTAAAGGACAACTTCAGCCATTTTCAACCGATCTTCATATAATTGGTCCTCACTAATGCTCATTGTAATATGGTACCATTTTTGTCTACTCAGTCTGTGCCTCAGAGGAGGGCTATTTGGACAGTTCAGAAACCCGCCTACCAGTGACATCATCGATGGGGAATCCAAGTTAATAGAAACTGTAGGCTTTTTATTCCTGGAAAGTTAGAATGCTATAATGGAAGCAACCCACCTGCTCCAGGGTCTGGCTGGGCAGGTGAGGTTCTGTCATGGTAAGGCCATAGCGCTGGGTAGCCAGGTTCCTCATCTCACTGTAGGTGGCCCAGTCATGTAGAGCCACAGTGGTCAGGTTGTAGAACGTCTTATCCAAGTAGTGGGTGACGTAGGCTGCAGAAAACAAAACAGTTAGTGATAACACTCTGCATTATGTCTTTCAGGAGGTGACGTCATTACACAGCTGTGTGAGATATTAATTTCATTTTAGCCAATCTAACCCAATTACAATCTGTTGTTTCCCCTTTAGATTTTTTGGGATCAAGCTACTCCATATACGACACACAGAAGTGCAGATCAGTATTTCCAAGGACGAGGGGGAGATTCCCCTTTGGGAGCGATAGATGTTTGGGTTCCCATGGGGAACGGCCCAGGTTCAAATCCAGATGGTTACACTAAAACGCACCCGAAATGAAGCAGAACTCCCTTGTCAACAGTGGAGGCATGACGTACGTACCTTTAATGTGAATGAAACGGTTGAAGAAGCGGATGGGTTTGAGAGAGAAGAAGTGGGCCAGATCTTTCATGCCGACCCTGAAGGGATTCCTGTCGTCCAACTTCAGGTGTGTGTGAACAGAGAGGCGCAGGTCCTTCTCAATCTCCTTACACAATTTATCCAACAGGTGCTGAAACAGCAGGATGGAAGTGAAAGAGAAAAGAACCTTGGATTAGATGCAGAGGAATAGGGCTGTCACGATTACAAATTTAAGTTGACGATTAATTGTCACTCAAATAATTGCGATTAATGATTTAATTGTGTGTTTGGCATTGAACATTACTGGAACATTATGAATACAATTTGAATTTCCATTTGCCTTTTAGGCTTCATAATCAAAAATTGAACAGGGCAGATATGACAAATAACTTAAATTTACAAAGAAATTATTTACATATTTTATACATGTAAAAATAGCAGAAGTAGCTGATCTGCAAGCTTACAACGTGTCACAAAATGACGTGTTGTAAGCTTATAGATCTGCTATTTCTGCTATTTTTAATATTTGAAAATGTGTGAAACGATTATAACGATTATGCAAAAATTGCAATCATCTCAAATAATTCTCATATAAATGGAAGGAAATAAATGAAGGAAGCCAAACCAAAATAAGTTTTACTCTTATGTACCTGTACACAAGATGTAACAATAAAGTACAACCTTGAACCTTCTTTTCCATCTTACTTCTCCCTTGCTCCAGCCATTCTTGGACGTCACCTGTTCCTCACCTCATTGAACACGTCCATGATCTCGTGGTCGTAGCTCTCCAGCAGCTGGTCACATGACTCCATGTGTTTGGCGTGCAACATGGTGGGCACGCTGTCCCTCAAGGCGCTAAACATGTACTGATCCGGCCAATCGCAGGCATCAGGAACAAAACACAAACAAAATGAACAGGAGAAGCCAGTGAGAACAATCGCCTCCCTCCTCATGAACCAAACAAGAACAGGGTCAATGTATTAATGCTGATAAGTTAGCCTGTTAAAACATCTGTGTCATTTTAGATGTTTGCTATATACTGTATATAGCAACATAGATATGTTTTACAGAAAATTCATAGGATTTAGAACAGTGGTTTAGAACAGTGGTTCTCAAAAATAGCAGATATACAAGCTCACAGCGCGTCACTTTGTGCCGCGCTGCGAGCTTGCCCATCTGCTATTTTTGAACATTTTTGAAAGATCGTGAAAGTGTTGAATAATTTTGCATTTTTAAACACAAATCTTCTCTTCGGGGGTCCCTGGCACAAAACATTTTCAGATGTAAGGTCCGCGGCCAAATACATATCATTTTGGGGGTCCTTGGCAGGAGAAAGTTTGAGAACTACTGATTTAGAAGGCATTTGTAGAATCTGCCTCAGATCTTAATGGGTTAAAAAGAAAACCAATATCTAAATATGGACTGTGTTGGCACTACACCCAGCTCTGAAACTGGAAAGGACTTGGCAAGTGGATTCAGTTCAGTAGATGCTTCTTCTCACGCCTGAAGGGTCAGGGTGGGATCAGTATTTTCATTAGAAGACGTTCTAATTAAAACAGTGTGGCTTGGTGTTCAGTAAGTTATTATGTGTGCAGTTTGTGAACTTAAAGTTGCACAATCACAAGGCAGACTCTGTCGTGAATCCAATCCACACTAGACATGACAGTATGTCCCTGCATGGACATACTGGCTGCGTGTGGGCATGTTGACTACTGTCATTATAAATCCTTTATAAACATTTCACCAACACCGCTTCACAAGAAGTTTTTACATGCACTCCTATATAAACTATACAATACAACTTTCGCTCTTCAGGAGTTTCACAAGGGCTGGGCATTTCCTGACTATATTATCTTAAGCGGAATTTAGTAGATTTTGAACCTAAATCACTTTGTTCTAATGTGAAACCTATGTGCCCCTTCCCGCTTTTCTTTCATCTGAAGTAAAATTCCATTCATGATTTGAACGGAAGAAAAAATGTTGTGGAAAAAAATACCCTGTGTCTTTTGCACATTTCTCCCTCATGAGGTAATGAGGGTTCAGTGGATAGGGGGAGGGGATAGAGTTCTGCTACTTGGGGGAGGGGTGTGTGGGAAATGTAGGGGCATTATAGGGGCAATCAAGTTTCTTTTGAAGTGAGTGTGTGTTTGTGTGTGTGGACTGGAGCGCCGCTCTACTAGCTTTGAAGCTGCATACACGCTCCCCACCCACGAGAGAATCGTCAACGCGCCGTTAACACTTAGAACAACGGCCGTCTACCTGTCTGCTTTGCATAACACTGCAGAGTACGAATGGGGATTCAGTCAGATGAATCCCTGTGCGTGTGTTAATGACATTTAAAGTGAAGAAAGAGGTCAGGTTTCAAGGGAGGCAACACATTAGTTCAGCCATTATAATATTTGAGTATATATGCCTCAGGTCCTTCAGGTCTCTATACTAGGCACCCTCCTGTTTTCTCTCTACACTAAATATCTCCATCGAAAACAGCATATCTACAAGCTCACAACACGTTGCAATGTGATGCGCAATGTGATTGGTCTACTTCATGCAGACAGATAGACCCTGTTCTAGAGGGCTTGGCCAAGAGCCATACCAGTCAAAACAATGAGCTGTAGTCCTGAATGAACATGAGCCCTAGCGTTTGTTTAGTGACATAACCAGTTTACTTACGTGTATTCTTGCTGCGTCTACGGCGTTGTCATAAACATCATCCAGGTAGATGGGAAAAACCGCTCTGTGCCAGTACAGAAAACTACAGTCACACTGAATCTTGACCCTGAAGAGGAAGGGAAAATGACAGTGACTGTGCAGTGACTGTGCTTAAAAGGTTCCAGTATCAGTATCGCCAAACATAAATTACGAACGGAGCACATAATACATGCTGTTTTTTTTTCTGAATAATTGTTGGGATCCGTAGTTCACAATCAAGTCAACAACTTGTTTTCTACACTGACTGAAGTCACGTGTGACATATTTCACGCATTTCAAAGACAGCAGTGGTTTTTCTCATCACATTTTTGTTAATTCCTTAGTTTTAATCAACTATAACAACCTTAGTTCCCACATACTCCTGACATTGCCACTGTGTGAGGTAACCGTATTTCTGCGACACAATTATTAGTTAAGGCGTGAAACAAACCACATCGCCTTACCTCTCTCTGACCTCACTTATTAGATCCAGCTTCTTCAGCACAAGCTGGAGCGGAAGAAGCTCCTCGTCCTTGAACGTTTTCTAGACGGAACAGATCAACTTCAAAGTCAAAGAATAACAAAGCAAATCAAAGCAATACTTTAATTTGTTTGTGATGAGAGTCAGTGCACAGTAAAATCCTTGGTGGTAATTTACCATCTGAGTGCCCACACTGAGGGCCAGGGAAACCACGAGGCGGCGCTCCTTGGTGCTCGGTCCGTTCAGGGCGTTTTCTGCCATCACCAAAGACGACAGCACGTCCAGCCGCTGCTCACTGTACTTCTTGTCTGATACCACCCTTTTCTACAAGAACGACAACATTGCAAGACAATAGGGACAGATATTATCATCTCTCAAAATGACAAATATCAATAATATAGTATTTTTTCCAAATCTTATCCCCTTCTTTTTGCATATCCCCTATTGCTGCTCAGGTTTTCTTTACAGAAGTTTAGAAGGAAGCGTCCAGCCTTTATCTCATGTTATTTTCCTCATTATTTTTTATTTCATTACAATCCAATATAATCCTCTATTATGATCTTGTGTACATTGTAGTGATGTCGTTAGCATAGCCTTGCGGAAAATGACAAATGAGTGACAAATAAACCCTCTTGATTCTTTACTTTGTGTTAATACTAATGGTGAATGTATAATAATAATGCACACTGCGTGTTTGCTGTGTTGTCACCTTGGCATGGGCAATGGCGTTCAGGGCCTGGGAATGTAGCTGCTGGTTTATGTGGGAGACAGAGTCTGCTACCACCATAGAACGTCTGTGGAATGTGTGCTCCACCGCCTGCACAGGAAATGACATCACATGTTGTTTAAATGCTGCGTTTGGTGTACATACACACAATAGTGATGTCGTTCATGATCGATTCGTTCAAAAGAACTAGTTCATGAACTAGGGCATGCCCGCTATCGTGCATGCCCACATCCCCTCCCCCCGTACACAGGACGGGAGGGCGGGCTGTGTACGCCCTCCCGCGATGGTGTTTTACACTAGAAAATAGCGCTACTGAACGAGAACGTGAAATTTGAATGAATCATTGCCGTGAACGTGAACGAAATCGTTTGTTCACTGAAATGTTTTTTCCCACCACTAACACACAAGCCAAATTCCAATACTCAGATTTATGCCTCCTCAGTCCATCAGCATGTCAGTGTTACAGTAAAATTGGTGACCTGCCGAAATATGTGATATTGTGTGGACTTCAGATAATGCACATTGAGGTCGTGCAATACATTGCCTAAAAAACACTAGGTTGTAACAAACAGCAGTAATTTAAGTTCGGACATTGACGTTAAGTGAAGTCCACAAGATCATGCTGGAGGAGGCGAGGAAGCAAAAATTTGAGAATTGGAATTTGCCCCCACACATTTTCTGCACGTGACACTGGCGTGCCGTGCAACTTCTGTATTCATAAATCTGACTATTCTGTACCTTGAGCAGTTCAACTAGTCTGCAGAGGGCTTTGACGGAGGTCTTGGTCATGGGCCGCTGCATAGACATGTAGAGATTCATGACGGTCTTAATGATGGTGCTGATGCTGTAGGCATACAAGATCCCCTAGGAGAGACACACATCACAGTAAAAGGTCAAAGTTGGGTGTGTAATACGTGCATGAGGTCACACTGGATATGTAATTGGTTGAGCCATTCAAAGTGAGCGCAAAACTAATGTGAATAGGCTGTCTGTCTGCGTATGTCGCTCTGTTCACCATCAAGCGCTGAAAACTCAACTATGCACAACTATAGGTTGCCTTGTTTGTAAGTAATGTGTGTATGTGGCAACTCAGAGTGCACTATTTTTATAAGGTACATGTAATAACTTTAGTCAGCACTGTCCCTTTAGACAATAATTGTTTACCTCTTTTTTGGTGAATGTGAGGCATTGCATTGTGCTTTCAGTGGTCAAGACTAGTCCAACCTATTTGAACAGACATTTCCCCATGTCAGTTCTCACCTGAACAAAGACATTACACCTGCTGCTCAGGTCCTCCGACAACCTCTCACTTTTCTGCTCCTTGGACAAGATGGCCTCCATCTTCATCATCCATGAAGTAACAAACACGTAGTAGGACTGAACATCCCTTAAGACACGAATCATGAACAGAATTTTACTCCAGATGAAAGAAAACAGGGAACGGGCACATAGGTTTAAAAAACAAATGTTCTTTGTTCAAAGTCATTGTTACTGATGTGCTCATCAACTCACTTGGTGAGCGTCTGTGCTTTCTGTTGCAGGTAGGCGTCTCTCTGTGCTCTGATCCCCTGCAGACTCTTTTTGTCCATTAGCTTGGCAGCAGCCGGGACTTTAGCAATGAGGAAGGTGTCAGGGAACCAGATGATGTTAGCAGTCAGAGTCACAGCTGGAACCTGGAATAACAACCACCATGATTAGTGGGAGGAATGTCATACAACTAAGAAAGAACTAAGCACGAGTATACGTCCCTTACCTTTTTACAGACATCTAAAAGTGATTTGTAGAGTTTCTTGTCGACAGCCCTGAAGATGTGAAAGTGAAGCACGAAGAGGCTGCAAACACCAGCGTACTTATCTCTCTGGTCTATCTCCGAGGGTTCACCTAACACAAGAACAAATACGTAGATTTAAGACAAATCTTGTCAGACACACATAAAATCAATATAACCTTAGAGGAGACACTGACCGATCTTGGACTCGACATTAGTGAATATTGTGCGTATGTTGAAGAAAAACTCCTCAGCGAAGGCGCCGTTTTTGGCGACAGAGATTCCTTCTTTAGGATCGTCAAACCTTTGCTCCACGCATGCCTGTCACAAAGTCACACAAATAACAAATATATTTTTAAAAGTAATTTGAACTGTTAGTGAAAATTTAAAGAACAATACTGGTGTCAATACATGTCAACACCTATTCACAGGGTCGGCTATCTACAATATATTGTACAAACCATTTTCCTGATAATCGCCATAGTTTTTAGACTTAGTATTAGTTTTTTTTACATTTTGTCCAAAGTTATTAAAGGTTACGAAATGTAAGTAAATAATTGAGTCAATGTTGACTAAACATCAATAGTTAATAGGTCAAGGTCATATAAATTGTGCTCATAAATCTTTTCTTGAGGGGCTGTTTTGGCCAAATCAATCCATGATTTAAAATCATAACATAACTTTGACAAACTATTTAATTAAGAGTAAGATTACCTGTACCGAGCAAGTTTCAAGTCTCTGAAACTTGATTTACAAACTATAAAATATTGAAATGAACACAATGTGTGTATTTCCTCAAAAATCTAACAAACCATGGCATGCTTTGGAATATGGTCAGCAGTAATGTCAAGTTTACAGTGAGTCATCATCAATGGTCTAAACATGCCAGACTACTGGCCACTTTAAGCACAGTAAATGCTTCAATATGTCAAACTATGAGCCTGAATTGTTCCAAGGAGGAAAAATAAAATAGTAAAACAAACGTCCATGGAAAAAGACATGGAAGTCATGACATGGATGTGGTTACCTGCAGAATCATCCCATCCAGTAGTTGGCCCTCCAGCTTCAACAGGAGCTTCTCAAACGGTTTCAACTTTTCTTCAGGAATGGAAAATTTACCAGGGTTATGATGCACTGATTTCAGCAACCTGGAACAGGAAGAAAGATAATATGATGAAGATAATTGGTTTAAGCTACTTGCCGCATGCAGACAGCATCTTAAGACTAGGTTCTATGTTGTTCAATGCATTATCAATACCTTTGTCTCCTGTACCTCAGTGATTTGTCTGTGTCTGTCTTTTTAATTTAGTTTTTATTCTTTTACCTTTTGTACATCTTCCAGTGGTCTTTTAGTGTGCCATGATTTTCCATTATCTCATCCAATGTGAGAAGTACCACTAACATCTCTCCAAGATGCTCATACACCGTCTGCAGAGGAGAGGCAATGTTAGGCATACTGTTGAGTAAAGCTATCCGTGAGTAAAGCTAGCTGAGAAATCAGGCTGTGATTTTAGGCCAGAGCAGCTATTAGTTTACCTTTGAAAAATATGGAATGTTGCCAGTTGCAGGACGGGAGCATAATCGCAACAGACAATATTCACTAACATGTCATAGAGGTGTGTGTGTGTGTGTGTGTGTGTGTGTGTGTGTGTGTGTGTGTGTGTGTGAGTTGAATATTCTCATCAGGGCCAGTCACAATCCTGTTACACTGCTCTGCTCAGTACATACAGTAAAAGCACATAGTTAGACCACAACAACTTACCTGGAAATGGACTCCTGACGATTCAATAACTTTGGTTGCACCCCTATGAGAGAAAAAACACTGTTTTAAAACTATTTATTTGAACTGAGCAGCCACCAAAAATCAGTGCTCAACCGCTACTCAAGGATCCACTCAGGGCTGTAAGCCGTATGTTTTATATGTATGGTGCACAGACTGCACACAGGCTCTTTCTAGCTGTGGACACAGGCTAGCTGACCGAATGCAAAAAAATACATTGTAAGAGGAATACTGAAAATAGGCAACCTAAAAATCTCACAGGCTTGTAGATCTGCTATTTATGAACATTTAAAAAAAAATCCCTGGGTCCAATGTGGATCTTGGACTTCATGTTGCTAGCCTGTGACGTCAGTATGACAGTAGTCATGACATTATCTATTATGTATGACTCAGAATTTGGGGAAGGTTTCAGCCCTATCAAAGCCCCACTGACTTCCGAGTTCCAATATGAAATATAAGTGAAATATTTAAAAAAGTATATAACATGTGACAAAAAATGGGCCAACTATTGGTCCAGGGGTTTGTGAAATTTGCTCCGGACGGACGGGCACGAGCACACACCCTTCTAGACAGCTCGCCTCTGAGGAGCCATGCTGTAAAGATGCTTTTTTTACATTTTGGAAATATTCACCTATGACATGCCCAAAACAGTGACATCAGGGTTAATGTGGTTAATATTATTGGCTTGGGCCTATGAGTCTTACTTGTTGCTGTTATATAGGGCTGCCAGCTGATGAACAATGTTGACCACTACCTCAAAACATCTTGAAACAAAACAGGACAGCTCCTATAAGAAGAAGGTATATATATTTTACATTTTGAATTCCAATAAACAGTGTCATTAATGAAAGGCTTTAAATCAACCACTTCTCACCTGGAGGAATGAAATAAATCTACCCATTTGAATCTGGGACTCGCCTTCAACAACACTGGTGTCAGACACTGAAATGTAAAACACACTTCGTTTTGCAAGGAATTCACCCTCAAAAAGATGAAAATGTCTGATATGAGGATTACTGTAATCTCACCTCCTTCTCCATAGTACAACAGTCCATTATAGAACTTGGTTTCTGCCTACAGATGGGGAATATATTCATTATCAGTACAAATCTCCTCCCAGGTTCTGGTGTTATGGAGACACAATTTAACAGAAAGATAACTACATGACATGATCCACATATGTAATGCAGAAACATTGAAACTAAGGCTGGCCGATATCGATGGACAAAATCAAATACATGTATCATGATTATTTACCTCAATATAGATATTGTGACAATAATATAATATTGTGACAATTTTTTTTTTTTTATAAGTTTAGAAACAGCAGATCTACAAGCTAACAATGCATTGCGATATGAGTTTGTAGTTGTAAATCAGCTATTTTCACCATTTTAGGACATTTTCCAAACAAATCTGAGAGTATAAAGTGTACACTGGTAAACCCTATGTGAGAATTCACCACATTTAGCTCCTACCTCATATTTTAGTTTCTTCACTTCACTGCAGAGAGCAGCATATACTGTGATGACTTTGTTCAGGACCTACACAAAGCACAATATATAAAGTCAATGTTATATTTATTAAACACCATCGTTTCATAGCAACCAACATGGAACATAATTGTAACTAACAAAATGCTACAAGTATGCCAAAACATTTCATATCACCTCATCTTACCTTGTTGTCAGTTTTGATCAATTCAAGCAAATTAGATTGCTCATATGGGAGAAGCTGCAAGAAATGGGAAAGAATCAGTGAGACGATGAACTGTGAAGGATCTATTCTAGCTGTTTTTGAGGGGAACAGTATAAAGAAATATTCCAACTGATGTATTCCCATTGTTAAATGGCTGTTTACCTTTAGAGCAATAGGATCCAGTGTGAAATCCCATACATCCCCAACGGAATCATCCAGAGCGTCTTCGATCCCTTTCAGCTGGGAAGTGTATTCCTCCAAAAACTTCCCATAGTTCTTCATTTGAACCTCTGTGTGTATCTCTGATGGGAGAGATGTAGAGAGGCTTAGATTTAGAATGATGTAAGTTTTGTCTGAGATGCTGCTGCGTTCTACGTTTAGGCAGTGGTGGGAAAAAATCTCAATTTCTTTACTTAAGTATCAATACTGCAATGTAGAAATACTCTGTTACAAGTAAAAGTCAGGAATTCAAAATTTACTTGAGTAAAAGTACAACATTATTGGCATCAAAATGTACTTAAAGCACCAAAAGTAAAAGTACTCATCATACTTAAATGTCCTCCTATTTCAAGCGTTCAAAATGTATCGAAATCTTTTGAAAATAGCAATCTAAAAACATGCTTTTGAGATGTAGTGGAGTATAAGTAAAAGTACTGAACATTGAAAACAATCCACTAAAGTAAAAAATACCTCAACATTTTACTTAAGTACTTGAGTATGTACTTAGTTACTTAACTGCTAGCTAAACAGCAAATCTAAGGTCCGTGGACAGTGGACTTGACTGTTACTGTTATCCACTGTAAGCTGTCAAATTGATCAGCTGTTTTTGGTGGCTGCATGGGAGACTCTGGCACTGAGTCAGTGTCAAATCACTGAATGCAATCATAACTTAATTCACGGCCGCGTTCAAATATGTCTATACACCTGAACCAAAAACGTTATTATTTAACATAAAAAACTACACAATTCACTACCGGGATCAACAGAATTTGCTCTATTTCAGCAAATAGACTGAGCCCATGCTTCTTCTCGTTGAGCTATTGCAGCTAGCATATAACTTTGCATGTACCACCACAAGCAGCCAGGTAAACTCACAGTGTTTTATTAATATGGTTAGGCTACTTACTCTGAGAGCCATCGTCAAAACGATCAAATTCCCAATCAGGCGCGATCGTCTCGACTGCCATCCTGTCTGTCAGAAGAGCCCAACAACACAGTTGTTATTACGGTAGCTGCCATACAGTGAAGCCCTGCGATCCCATGATTTACCTCATGACCGTGTCAACGGTCGCTAGTGGTCATGGGAAATGTAGTTCTGCGTACTCGGCATAGAGTTACTTGGTACACAGTTGCTCAGTTGTCAGAAGTGTGTGTGTGTGTGTGTGTGTGTGTGTGTGTGTGTGTGTGTGCGTGCGCGTGCGTGTGTGCGCGTGCGTGCGTGCGTGCGTGCGAGAGACAGAGGGGAAGAAGAAAGAAGACAGAGAGAGAATGTCAATTTCATCAGGTTTGCGTTCGTTTGACTGTCGAGATGTGTGTAGGCCAGAACTCCAAACTCCTTGCAACTGCCATTTGTGGATATGGTTGCAAGTCGTTGCAAAGCGTTGCAGTTGCAAGGAGTTGCATTGGTGTGAACTGTGCACTGGCCTTCAAACTGTGTGTGTGTGTGTGTGTGTGAGAGAGAGAGAGAGAGAGAGAGAGAGAGAGAGGGAGAGAGAGAGAGAGAGAGAGAGAGAGAGAGAGAGAGAGAGAGAGAGAGAGAGAGAGAGAGAGAGAGAGAGTGAGTGTGAGTGTGAGTGTGAGTGTGTGTGTGTGTGTGTGTGTGTGTGTGTGTGTGTGTGTGTGTGTGTGTGGGGAGAGAGAGACAGAGAGAAGTTGTCTGTCGCTCTTCATTTGAATGTGTGCTTTGCAAGCATGTGAGGGAAGGAGGGAGTGGGAGAGATGAGCAGGGAGGGAGGAGGTGGTCATGGTGTGGGTTGTCATTACTATGAGGAGCCCCAGTGAGCCATTCAGAGAGACATACAGTAACACTGAGGCTACAGAGAAGACAAGACACAAGAGGAGTGTGAAGTATTCAGGGTAAGTCACTTTAATCACTTACAGTAACCTCATGAAACCAAGCACCGCTATTCTGGGACGATCATTCGCAGATCTACCAGCTCACAACGTGTATCGTTGTGACGTATTGTGAACTTGTAGATCAGCAATTGTGGGTGAACAGATTTGGTGTGGCGGGAAACAAGGAGGGGGCCTAGTATAGACCCCTGGGGGACTGGGTCAATGACTTATACAGGGTTGAATTGGTTGAACCCTACTGTATATACTTAGTTGACTGGAGTACCCCAAGGGTCTATTGGCAGATTAGGCACCCTGCTTTTGAACTAGATCTGCTATTCTCTGCGGGGGCACGTTTATTTGTTAGCTTTTTTTCTGTTGAGGTGAGTTAACAATATGACCTCTATATCAATAGCCTATGCATAATAACACCTACTGGTCACTCATGTTAACTTACCAGCAATTTTCTCCTTTTACTATCAAATATGCAGATATAGCAGCAAGTTCTGGGGTAATTGATGCCATACAATAATGAAACTCTGTTCTAACCTTTCCAACCATGCAGGAACAAATTGGTAATTGCTCATTTTAGAGACATTGAAAATGAAGTGGAATATTGTCTCTGTCAGACAAAGCAGCCTTTGGGGGAAATGTAGGTATTCAGCATGATAATGCATGCAATGTGTACCACTAGATGACTGTGACAAAAGTGTATGAGGCCACAAGCTGTTTTTTGCCATGCCCATGTTGCATGCCTATAGGTGGCAGGTGATCATGTGAGTACTGGTCTTTATTGGGTCACTTATTGGGTTTCCTGTGTATACATTTGAGTGTATAATGTAAAATCTGGCAGTGATATGGAAATTAGTGACTCATATTGCTTAATTTCCATAGCACTGTACAAGTTATTTGATTTTATTGTCCATGATGTGCCAATTGTCCATTGCTTTATTACTATGCAGTTTATATTGCCATATATACTGTATAAAAGAGACAGCCTATTAATAGTGGGGTTGGGATGTGAGGGGCCATCAGTTGTCATACAAGGACTATCATAACTTTAGATTTATAATGTGTGGGCAGGCTATGTAATTAAAACGCAAGGTAAAACATCTTTGTAATCATTTTCCTGTCATGTTCATCACATGCCTTATCGAAGCTTTGTTCTGTTACAGTATCAAATCCTGTGGATTCATTCTGATTTGGTGGCATCATCCTCATCCTTGGATTTTCACGACTGAGCTGTTCCAGTGTCAGTGATCAGTTCAGGAGGGGACACTGTTTGTCGGGCGCGGCAGAAGCTGCCCACTGGCACTTCACACTATGGTTGTTGCTGGGCCACAGAAGGAGCACGTGGCCCTAAGTGACTCTTTGGGAAAAAGAAACAGATGGAACACGGTCACATCCCATCAACAACAACCTCCCCCAGAGAGATCACCAACCACTTATGAACTGTGTCAATACACTGAGACAGACGCCCTACTCCCCAATGGAGACAGCAAGGGGTCAAAGTTCAGTATATCTGGGAAGAATGGAGAAGTCTTCGGTGTCCAGGACCAGGACAGTTCCGGGGACATGCCAACTGAGACTGTCTGCTCTATGGTGTTGCAGATTCTAATACCCTTCCTACTGGCTGGGCTGGGTACAGTCTCTGCAGGGATGCTGCTTGATGTTGTACAGGTGAGAGACATGGGAGAGCAATAACACATCTCTGGGAAACTACACGGTAAAATACTATGTTAAAGTGTGTTAAATTAACTCTTTTGTACACCCTCAGAGTTACGCTAACACTTTCGTCTTTATTTTTATTTAATCTAACAATGTCAACTTTTTTGGGGGTTAGTGAACAGAATTAAATGGATTAAAAAAGAAAGGATCAAGAAATAAGGAGAATGTTGAGGGACACAGAGAAAATTACAAAAAGTGCTCCTTGGGGCACAGGTCTCCGCCAGGTCAGGTAGGTTATTATGGGCCAGCAATGTTCGGAATTCGCCAATCAGGATGGAATATGAAAAATCGAACGGATCCGTCTTGATCACTTGACTATAGAGATGATGTGTACCGATTTGTGTGATGTTTCGAAAAAAAATGTGTTGCAAAAATCAGCCTCCTGGTGGCGCTATAGTAGGACAAAGGGTGGCATTTGTTCTTCAACGTAGTGCGAATGTGCGTGCAAAGTGTCACCGCAATCGGATGCTGCGTTCATGATTTGCGGCATTTTGTTACAAACTGCAAACTTTAGATGTCAATCTTAGCCAATCAGTATGGAATATGAAAAATCAAACAGATCCGTCTTGATCACATGACTATAGAGATCATGTGTTCCGATTTGCGTGAAATTTGGATAAAATCTGAAGGTGTAATTTAAAAAAGTGTTTTACATAAGTCGGCTTCCTGATGGCGCTATAAAAGACAGATGTGAAAAATGCAGGGCAAAGGTTTTTCCTTGGCCTCTAGGGAGTGCGCATACAAAGTTTTACACAGATCGGATATTGGTTTCATGGCGGCATGTAGTTTGTGGATGGCATGATTTTGTTTCACCAAGATCAAACCGGGAAAAAATCTGTAATCCCTGCCCACACTAACATCTATTGTTCTACTTTTCTTTGTTCCTGAGATCAATGTAATTTTTACCTTGACTGTGACCTTGACCGTGACCTTGACCTTTTCGACACAAAAGTTGATCATCTCTTCGGGGCAGTCTTACTGATCATTACAATCAAATTTCATGAAGATCTGCCCATCCATTCTCTATTTAGACATTGACCTTGACCATTGAACTTTACAACCCAAACGTTACTCATCTCTTCCGGGCAGTCTACTAATAATTCCTCCCAGGTTTCATGTTCACAAACACACAGAAAAACAACGAATACAATAATGAGGTAAGGTTATAGCAGTAACAGAAAGAAGGGGAGAGAAAATGAGGATGATGGGAAACACAGAATTTAAAATCTGTTCCAGTGTCAACAGACACATTCGGTTTAAGGCAATATCTCTACTGAAAGCCCTTAGTCTGAAAACATCGTATTCCACCCTGTTGTAGGAAGTTCTCTAATCCAGTGATTCTCAAAGGGGGGTCCAGGAACCTCCAGTGGTCCTTGAGGGGGTTCCAGGGGGTCTCCAGCTAAATAACATAGAGTTCCTTATCGTGTTTGAAATTTAAAAAGTTTGAGAAACACTGCTAATCGATCCAGTCTGTTCTGTAATATGTGTGTATTTGTGGAAGTATTGGGAGGCGTTCCAGGAGGTCACAGAAATCTTCATTCTGGTGCCTGCTGTACTGGGGCTGAAGGGAAACCTGGAGATGACCCTGGCCTCTAGACTCTCAACTGCTGTGAGTAGAGTTGCACCAGTGATGGAAGAAATACTCAAATGTTTTACTTAAGTAAAAGTATCAATACCCTATTGTAGAAATAAAAGTCTGTTACAAGTAAAAGTTCGGTATTCAAAATGCACTAGAGTAAAAGTACAAACGTTTTGGCATCAAAATATACTTAAAGTACCAAAAGTAAAAGTACTCATTATGCAGTATGTCCCATTTCACAAGTTCGTCATGTAGAAAAATCTTTTGAAAATAGCCAAAGCATATATAGGGTCAAAGTGGTTAATGTATGTTTTGTAATAATATTCAAAATAAAAGTAAATATACCGCAAAATTGTAAGTACAGTGCTTGAGTACATGTACTTAGTTACTTTACACCACTGAGTTGCACTGGCACATACGCACACACACACGTCTTGTTCTGATAACATACATAAATGACCTTAATAAGATAAACACAAGATGAAAGACAAAACAGGACTACATGTCGATCTCCTACGGTAGGTTTAAGCAGGGTAAGAGTTCTTGGAATTATGTTTTCTCCCTTACATCATGAGTTCTCTGTCCTGGTGTGAAAATCCACACCAATTTGTCAAGATAACAGCAGCAGTTCCACTTGCAGTATAATGACCTACTTCGCAAATGAATGTAAACAACTCAAACAATTGTATCTAAATCTCCTATTATGTATAATATTACATCTATTCTATACTTTCAAATCCATTGTTTGCAGGGTTACAGTTAAGGTTTATAGTTAACAAGTAAAATAAACAAAATTATGCTTCTCCTGAAGCATTTGTTAAATAATGTATTCCATAATTTACTGCTTTTGTTATTGCAATCTTACAATAAATGCAGGGAATCTCTGTACGTACATCTGTAATCCACGTATCTCGAGAACCGTACCGACCAACTTCAAATTCACCATGCGTGTCGCAGACTACCCGAAGGAATGCAGTGCCCGGCGTTGAGTTGGTCAGATGGGTGGTTGTCCAGAACCAACAAAAAGGCTCTGGCCGTGGCCCAAATGAGCCAATAGATTGCCATGGCAACCCCAGCCTAAGCTTGATTTGGCAAATTCCCTACACCTGTCGAATTCCCCACACCTGCCGAATTCCCCACACCTGCCATTTGATTACTTAGTCAGTCCACAGACAGACAGACATAGAGATCTCCATATATGGACATGAAAGGGACACAGGCAGACGACAGATACAGAGATCTCCATATAATGGCACAAAAGGGACACAGGCAGACAGATGGTACTCTGACGGGTATTGCATAACGGGGTGGGCCATGCATTCCCTATATGCATCTTTCCCAACTTGCATCGTTCCCGAGTAGGCCGGTACCCAACCGGCACCGGTCTAGTGACAATAATGGCTAATGACAAACAACAATCACCAGCTAAATTCACACTCTTGTTTTGATTTTCATAATTCAAATATAAATTAGTAGTTCTTTTTTGTATTGTAGTTTATTGATTGCACACAATCAACTGAACAAACACTGATTAACATCAAAAGAATAACATTTTACTCTGATTCTAAACGACCATGACTTGTTCATCAGCTGGTGTCTTCATGCTTTTTCTTATAATAGCATTAAATGGACTGCTAAGAATGAGCCTCTGTTATCATATGAGTGACGACATGCAATTTATTTACCCATTAAACTTATTTTAAGATGTATAAATGTAAGATGGGAATGATACTTCAAAGATGAAAAATGATCATATCATTATTACGTGATGTTGTCAGGTGAATTCAGGAAGAATGGAGTCTGCAACAGAAAGATGGAGTTTGATTACCGGGAACCTGGCTCTGAAGCAGGTAGGTTGATTTCATATTGTGACACACAAGTAAGTATATGACTCATTTTAAGTGTGTGTGTGTGTGTGTGTGTCCCTATTCTGGGGATAACATTCAGTAAAAAATAACAGATCTACAAGCTCACAGTAACAACACGTCGCATTGCATTTGTGAGAGTTTTCCTGTGCCTCTACACCAGAGAAATATTTTATTAAACTATGTGTTCATGTGAAAAACCCAACAAGTTCACAGATATTGTTAAAGGAGGAAACCAAAGGAAATCAATGTCCAGTCAGTTTAGTTATAATTATAATAGGCAATTGTTTTATTAATAATCAAAGAAGTCCAATATATATTGAACCTATGCTAATACAGAATGAATGTAAGAAATAAAATGGTACAACCTGAAATACAGCAAATACAGCAAATACAGCAGAGCTCTGGATGCAAACTACTATGTCCCTCTTACAAGTAAACCAGCAGAAGGGCACGAAGTCTACATGCTGGATTCTAGATCTACAGAGCTTTATATATGATTTCTAAACAATGGGTAAGATTTCGAAGAATTATAACTAAAGAATTATAACTAAACTGCCTGTTCTCTCATTTCTTTGCTTCCGTTTAGTTTTCTCCTTTTAGTTTTAGTTTTTGATGAATCATGGTGATGTACTGGTTGGTTGGATATTTGATGATTTTAATGGTAGAAAGGGGCAGGTATAAATAAGATTTATCTTCTAACTGCTCCTTTTCATTTATGGAATATGTAAAAAAAGAAAAAAATATTAATGTGATCATGTAAACCATATTTGAAATAAAATGAAATTAAATGAAGAATAGGAGGCGTCTCTCAGGTCGATGTCCGGGCACGTTCTTCATGCATGGAAGGCGTGGGTGATGGCTGATGAGTTGAGTGTTAATTTCTCATCAGTTCTATTTATCCTATTCATTCTATACCTGTGGTGTAACGATGTCTCTGTACTTTCCCTCTAACCCTGTGAACTTCTATTTTTCCTTTAACCCTGTGAACTCGTGTACGTGTTATCCACCCATGCATTTTAAGTCAGGTTTATGTTTTTTAAACAAAACTATACTTTTATACACTTTTTCTCAACACATTATATACAAGCTCACAAATTCTCACAATGCATTGTGAGTTTGTAGATCGGCTATTTTCGGGAATGACATTTTTGGGTGTAAAGGGAAAATAGGAGGGCCTAGTATAGAACCCTGGTGGACGTCACAAAGTATACAGGGTTTTAAGTGGTTAAATGAGCATTTAGTAATTTAGTATTTTACTGTGTACATACAGCTCTCCCTGGCCTGAACATGTTTCAATAGTTAATCTCTTACTCTCCCAGGTGCAGGCCACAGTGCTGGGACTATTGGCTGCTGTGATGGCAATAGTCTTAGGCTTGGCAATGAGGGGAGAGATGCCTCTTAATCATGCAGCTCTCCTGTGTTCTGCCAGCATTTCTACGGCCTTCATGGCTTCATTGATACAAGGCAAGTCCGAACACAAACTGTTACCACCCTAATCCCTAACAAACTCCTTGTTCATAAATGTGCACGTTCAAACACGTTAATCGCAGGCATCTTCTTTCTACTAATACATTAATTTAATCTTGTTGCTTTCTTGGTGACAGACTCAGGCCGAGATTGGAATGCTGAGAATCTTTTGACGACTTCGATATTTTTCTTTGACTGTCTAAGACCACTCACTTATTGGACTGTTAAGCATTTACAGAACGTGACAGCAGAACTCCTTTGACATTATCAATTTTCTTTAACGCCACTCTCATAAACGCCCACAAAATTGTTCACATTCCCAGTCCCACTAGTTTGTGAAGTTGTTAACTCATTGCAGACGTATGTTATATGTTAAGGCAGATAATAATGATTCACTCAGTCACATTAAATACTAAACATAATGTTAATCTAAACATGCTGGGTTTATGAACTGTATCTTGAACTGCTCCATGCCAGCACTTGTGATCTTGGAACTTCAAATCAATTATGCATGTTGGCTGTCATTTTTACAGGGAGAGAAGAACCTCTTGCTTTTCTATTATGACACATGCAACACCAACTCTAAGCAGGTTATAATCTATATACTGTAGGCATGCTTACACTAATAATAATAATAACAATAATAATAATAATAGACACTGTAACAAGTTAAGTTGAGAAAACGAGAAGCGTAGGAATCAGCTGTTGCCGGGTCCATGAACAAATGGCAGCAGCAGGGAGTCTAGATGTCTGGACCCGTAGAACAGTGAGTCTGATAGAAGATTCTCATGAATAGTTACGCATACAAATGAATGCAAAGTTATGATATTGACATGTAAATATATCCACCTGCACCAACCATATTGTCAATCCCAGGACTGATTCCATTTCAATTTCTAGGTTTTAATGTTCACTCTGCTTTTACACTCTCTAGGTGTCATTATGGTTGGGGTGATCATTGGTTCCAAGAGGATAGGGATGAACCCTGACAACGTTGCCACACCCATGGCTGCCAGCTTCGGAGACCTCATCACACTGGCCTTCCTGGCCTGCCTTAGCCAGTGGTTCTATGCATGTCTAGGTAAAGATGGATAATAGACCAGTGTTTCCCAAACATAGAGTTGAGACTCATTTTGGTTTGTTGACCCGTTTTTATGGTTCACTCATGACTCATATTCTTTTAACCTTTCCTGCAAAACACAAAAATATATATATTTTTTTTTTCATAGAATTGTTTTCAAAATGTTTCAAGAATAAGAATTGTTAGCCTTACAAAGTAGAAAAGGGAGCTCAGTGGATCGCAAATCACTAGGAGTCAGGACTAGGCACATGCACCAGAGACACACACAGAGAGATGTGCAGTATATGTGCATAGGTGCTGCGGTCTGTCTGTCTGTCTGTCTGTGTGTCCCTGTGTGTCTCTCTGTCTGTGTGTGTGGTATACGCGTGCAAGCACGAATCATAGATGTGCTGCGCTGTCTGGAAGAGACAGACGTACTGGTTTATATAAACTTGACCAATGAGACCAACACTACTTCACCACAACAATGTTGGTGTAACTTTAGAGATTCACTGGAAAATATATTACATCAACTTTGAGGCAGTAGTTGCACGGCTGAAGCTGAATGGAGGAATTGGCATAGCTTGCACCCTATTGGCTGGTCCCACTCCACACTGTCGCAGCCACTTATAGCCTGGAGGGACGGTGGGTCTGAGGTTATAAATTCATAATAACATAGTTGTCATCGATGAATTAGAAAAAAATCCTACTGGCAGGATGCACACGACATTTGATCAGTCTAGTAGTTTGCGAGATTAGCCACAGAACACTTCCAAACAAACAACCAGAAGTGAAAACATGCTCTCCGGAGCTGCCTTACTAGTCCTGGCGGAGTTGATCAGAAGAGAGATGGGCGTCATCAGCGGTAGGGTTGGCGAAAGGGTCTACTCTGTGTGGAGTTTGCATGTTCTCCCTGTGTCTCCTAGAGTAGTTAATACCCTCACAAAAACATGTAGTAATCCTGGTCGCTATACCGCCTCCCCCATGACAGCCGGGGCACCTGATGGAGGGGAAGGGAACTGGTTGGAATAACGTGTTCCTTCCACGCGCCATGTCCTACCGGGGAAACTCCCCCCTGGCAGGTGACAAGAAGGTCAGTTGGCACGCATTGAAGGAAGCATGAGCTCGGCCCTGGCCTCCCCAGGCTTTGGGGGACTGGTGTAGCGCCCAGGATCACTTAGGAAATTGGCACCAGGTGAAAAAAAATGTGTTACAAAAATCACAGGATAAAAAAAGATATTTTTTCAAGAGTGAAGACCAGTTTGTAGTCATGGTGTAATTCCTGTTTTTGACCAACAGATGTGGCCCATGTGCAGTGCCACTGTCCTACAGTGTAACAGTGTTGCCCTCTATGGTTGCCTTACTATACCTTATGCAGTCCTAAACTCATGTATTTTTCACTGTTATTTCCTACACAGAACTATATTCCAGTGTTTTATACCTGGTGTGTGCGTTCCTATTATGCCTGACCCCTCTTTGGGTAGTCATCTCCTTCAGACACCCAGCTAGTCGCATTCTACTGTACACAGGCTGGGAACCAATCATCACAGCAATGGTCATCAGCAGGTAGGCCTATGCCAGACGACTTCGCATATGACTGTTTCTGTATACCATGTTCATACATAAAAATCACACCTGTGTGAAGGTAGCGGCGCCTTTGATATATTTTGTCATAGATATGTGTTTCTACTAGAGAAACAATATTAAATCTCTGTAAATTTATTTCAAGGCTTCCAGTGGCACTAAATAGTGCCATTGGAAGCGAATCACCAAATGCATTCCAAGGTAAGTGGCAAAAACTGATCTGTCATAGCTGATAGAGTGGGTACCTTAAAAATAAACTTTGTGTGTGCGTGTGTATAAATGTGGTACCAGAAAGATATGTATGTGTTATGAAATAATCTATACAATTTATAAGCCGTACCCAGAGTGTTTATGTTCCGGACTTTTACAGTTTATATAAACCATCTAATTTTGTATTCATGATATAATATTGATGTCATGAATAGTTCCCTTGCCTGACCAATCAGAACGTTGACGGGCCTGACCAATCAGAACGTTGACGGAAAAGCCAGGTATAGAGCAGGACCATCGCCGTTAAAAATACATACAAAAAAAGAAGGGGGAAAAGCATGAGAAAATAAAAATATATACAAAAAAAAACATGAGAAAATAAAAATATATACAAAAAAAAACATGAGGAAATAAAAAATAAACCTTGACATCATAGTGATGTCATGAATAGTCCCCTTGCCTGACAAATCAGAACCTTGACGGGCCTGACCAATCAGAACCTTGACGGGCCTGACCAATCAGAACGTTGACGGACCTGACCAATCAGAACCTTGGCGAGCCTGACCAATCAGAACGTTGACGCAAAAGCCAGGTATAGAGGGCTAATATCCGCTCTATACCTAAAAGTATAGAGCGGCTAGCGCCGCTAAAAAATCACATCCGGTGTGAAGTGAGCGGTGATATTTATGAGTTATTAATTTCATCATGCATCTCGGTAGCCAATCACAGCACGTCCTGCGAAGTGACGTGCTTACATTTTTTACACACACACACATTTCATCATGCGTCTCGCTAGCCAATCACAGCGCGTCTGCGAAGTTTGAAGTTAGTTATCATGTGTCTCTGCAAAGCTTAGCCTATGGGCGTGTTTTCCACAGCATGGCGTCACAGCGAAAGACACATTTTCACGACGGAAAGAAAAACTTTCGCCACGGATGGGTCCTAAACCCTCTTATAGGAGTGGTTGCACCGCTCAAAAAGAAACTGCGACTTGGTCCAGTATGTTGGTAAATCATTATGTCATATTATTACTGAAAATGAGTAACAAACAAGTAACAAAACACTTTTATAAATTGGGAAATATTATAGTTACAATGTAATTACATTCAGAAAATGAGTTATTTATATTTGTTTAATGAATTCATGCACACCAATGACTTACAAAATAACTTATTTTGTTTAGATTTTTCAAGATATATACCCGCTCTAATAGAGAGCTGAGAGTTGGTCTGTTTCACCATGACTTTGAAACGTAGGCTGCTGCAATAGCACTTTCATACCAATAAACATGCAAAACATATTGTGGCATTCTCTAATGCTCCTCAAATTAATTATGCATAGTCCTGTTGTGAAAGTGTTTTGTGAAAGTACTGCAATAGTAATACCTTTGAGCAAGGTATTTCAATTTTTTCATTTTTTTCATTGAGTACTTTATTGACAGTTTGCTAATAGTACAGTGGTACGATTTTACAATGAATGTCCTAGAGCTTTTTATGACACACGTAACTCACTCATGACTTGTTCCAGCATCTTGTTTCAATATTTCAGCACCATATCAAAGTAATTAATGCCATTGCACCAACATTATGCAAGAAGACATGTATTGATGATCTCACAAAAGATAAGTGCTACAAGCACTATCAGAACGCTGATCGTTTTTTTTTTGTCTATTTTAATTATGGAGGAAACATCTCTATCCCTCGCTCCCTCTTTCTGTCTCTCTCGTTGACTGTGCCTTCACTCCCTTGATTGGCAATCCATGACATGCATGGATGTTTACTGTGTGTACACACACGCACGCGCACACACACACACACACACACACACACACACACACACACACACACACACACACACACACACACACACACACACACACACACACACACACACACACATACACACACCTCTTCACACCTACCAAAGCTAACAAAAGCTGCCGAGTGTTAACAGCGTATAGCATATCAATGGTCCATTGTGTGCCCTGCTGCTAAGTAGCATAGGTGTAGACACTGTGCGTGGATCGCTTTAACTTCGGTGGGTGAGCTACTGTAATGTAAATGCAAAAGTCGTTGCATCAAGTGTTTTAACAGTGCTGAGTATACACTTATATAGGCCTTTGGTTAGTCCCCTTTCTCTTTGAACCTCCGAATAACGTCATGTCTCAAGAAATAGCAGCTGTGAATTCACAGCAGCAGCGGTGATTTCTATGTCCGAGGTGCAAACGGCCTTTTCCTGGGAAGTTGAAGGCAAGGGGCGCCCACACCAAGCGAGCGCAGTCAGAGCACAGTCAGAGCGCAGTCAGTCAAGGCTGTGTTGTTGACGGACAACGGATGCAACAAAGAAACAACAAAAATGAAACCTGGCGAAACAGTTGTGTGCACTAGCGCAAGATGAGGATAAAGGAAACATTCAGTCTAAATGTCCAGTTTGCTAATTCACAACTACTACGACTACTTTTGTATTTGAAACTTTAAATTTCTCTAAATATCATAAACTTTCACATATCATTTATGAAAAGGCTACTATGGGCTACAGATACAGATACAGTTACAAGGACAGGGGCAAAAGCATTCTCAGCCTGATAATACAACTTGACTTTGCACAGAAAGTAATATTGTAATTATCTGATTACTTTCAATTGAATGTATTAATTAATACATTACTTTTTGAAAGCAACTTCAAATTTGTTTTCTGTCTCTTGTGCGTATGTCCCTTTAGCCTAGATATATCACCAAATATTGACAAGACTGTGTGTCAATATTTGGTGATGTACAGACCTCTAATGAGAGTGTGTGTGTATGGGCGTGCATGGATGTGTGTGTGTGTGTGTGTGTGTGTGTGTGTGTGTGTGTGTGTGTGTGTGTGTGTGTGTGTGTGTGTGTGTGTGTGTGTGTGTGTGTGTGTGTGTGTGTGTGTGTGTGTGTGTGTGTGTGTGTGTGTGTGTGTGTGTGTGTGTGTGTGCGCGCGCGCGCGTGTTTGTTTGTGTGCTTGTGTGTTACAGCAGTATATGTCGGTGTATGGTGCCAGGATTCTGTTATTCTATTTGAGGGTCAGCCTTGGGGTCAGTTACCATCTGTTGGCCGCCTTTGATCAATCAGTTTGTAAGTGACATCGATCGTATGTGTGGGTCTTTTGAGGTCCCAGGAAATGTGAAAGTCTAGACTAACTACACCAAAGCTCTTCACAGAAAATAGCCAATCTACAAGCTCACAACGTGTCGCCTTGTGAAACATTTATCTGCTGTTATTGCTGAATGTTCACCTGTTATGACCAGTGTTGTAATGGTGATTTTATTTCTTCAGGGGAACGGTAGGGGACGTCACATGCACGCTTGCGCACACTCACCGCCACCGGTTAACCTGTTAAGTAGCCATTTGGGTACTTGGCTCGTCTATCTAGGGGGGTGAGATTTTCCAGTGGAATGCCGCTGTGTCCCGTGTAGCGACCAAAACACCACTGGTTATGACATGCCCAGAATAGGGATGCTATGATTCAAGTGGTTAACTACAACCATTCTGCCCCTTTGGAGAATGAGACATGGTGAGAAATGGTGCTGTGTCACAGTCCGCCCCCCCCCCCCCCCCCCCATGTTTGCATAGCCCCTGTCACAGCCAATCCCTACTGTTTGGTCTGGGGCAGATTTGGTTTGTTTGCCTTGGCAGTGTAAACGTATGTCTTCTCATGCCAATTAAGCCCCTTTGAATTGAATAAAATTGAATTGGGTGTATTGTAGAGCAGTGGTTTCTCTACAGCCTCATTAGCAAACTTAAAGCCCTCTCAGAGGAAAACAGGGAACAAATTTAAGATAACACTGACAATTGGTACGATAATGACTGTAAAAACCTAAGGGCTAGAGTAGACCTACTGCACATATAAACAGAGCTGCTACTTTTAAACGCATTTTTAAACGAGGCTTTTTTGTTTACCGTTTAAATAGTTTTGAGAAAAAATGCTGCTATTTGTCCCAAAAAGCTTTATGCCCTGTATATATAACATATAACGACGCAATGTGGCATAGCTCTGTTTACACAATGCTGTACTCCCTCCAGCTGTATATACTTCCCCCATTTTCAACAGTTTTTATTATATTTTGACACTTGCTTTGGCAATGTAAACGTATGTTTTCTCATGCCAATAAAGCTCGTTTGAATTGAAATGAATTGATTTCCAAACAGTGTGTGCCATGACTCATGAGACAAGTCCGGGTGTGCAGATGTGTACATAACCACTATGTACACAGCTATACAAAAATCCAGCCTAGCTATAGTTCAGGTAGGCACGGAAGGCAGGGGGTGTACACTGTTAGCCTCGCTTAATTCACACATACGCCTCTCCACGTTCAACCTCACTCTCCTTTCTTCATTCTCATTCGCTACAAGCTAACTCACACACGCCCTCATTCCCACAATGCAACTCAGGTGGTCTTTTTAAGCAGACTAGCATGTCTGTTCATTCTGCATGCTCAGCATTGTCAGCTACGTTCTGCAGCCTGTCAGTGTTCAAACTCCCTCCACCTCCCTGGCCTCCTTCCTGTGGCATTTAGTTTTCCATGTTAGTGAATGATTCTGTGGATTGTACTGTGATATGTGGTACCTTAACTATGCATTGAAGATTCAATGTTATGTTCATGTAATAACTGTATTTTAGGCTCTGCTTTGGGGGCTTGTGAGCTCAGATTCTGTGTCATGTTTGCGCAGATAATCTGTAGTAACAGGAGCAGAGTCACCGCTAATCTGAATGCAATAGCATTGCAATAAAGGTAAATGGTTACTGAGCAGAAGTGTCTAACTGAAATGTATGATTTTATTATATTTACTATTTCAGTACATTTCCAAATTCAGAGGCAAATTCTATACCTTAAAAGAAATAAAGACCTTATAGGCAAACCTTTATTTATTTTTTTATTGTTTCACAAATCTTCCAAAATAGCAAAACATAGCAGATCTACAATCTCACAACACATTGCAATGTAACACAATACCAACTTTGATGAGGCAGTATTGCTTTGTTTTAAAAAATATACGGTTTTCTTCATTTTGTGAAAAAAAAAAGTTTTTTCATTTCCTGAAAAATTAACATTTTGGAGTTAGCTGGTTTCTGCCCAAGAGCAGAGAATTATACACATAGAGCCCTGTGTTGTGGTTTTGGTATCCATTGAAGAAAAAAAGACCTCTGTCCTCAGTAGGGCTCATTCAGACTGACACCACCTGCAAGAGTATTCAAGAGCGTTAATATCAATTATGGAAACACACTTCTCTTGTTTGCGATACTTCATTACAAATTGATACTTCATAACAAATAGTAAAATGTGCCACTACAGTATATGGGGTATTTTCGGGTGTGCCTTCAGATTTGGATTTGCCCATTGCAGTGCCTTGGGCACAAAATGTTGGAAAACCACTGGTGTAGACAACCACGTATCGCCTCCGATACACATGAAGTCACCAACCGCCTCTTTTCACCTGACAGTGAATAGTTTCACTGCGGGAGCGTAACACGTGTGGAGAGACACGCTATCCCTCCCAGTTTCACTCCCTGCTGAATAGGCATCCAAAACAACCTGTAGGACAGGGATGGGCAACATTTTCAGGGGCATTGGCCGTTTTCCAAGGCTGGCACGATCACCCTGTGCCAGACAATGAAAACCACTATTGCTTGTATATCTAATTATAGGCTGCTAATTAGAATAATACAAGCTAAGAATAAGTCAATCATTTCATAATAAAACTTAACAAAGAACGAGTCAATCATTTTTTATGAACAATAAAGAGTGATTTTCTGGGGAGAAATGTTTTATGCACAGGAAATGTAATGGTTGCTTTTGATCAACTTAATTGATCACCTCAATAGCCCAATCTGATGGATGGTAGATCAAGGGGCCTGCCCCTTGATACTACAATGTAGAAGTACTCCGTTACAAGATTGACTTGAGTAAAAGTACAAAAGTATTGGTATCAAAATGTACTTAAAGTACCAAAAGTAAAAGTACTAAAATGTTTGAAAATAGATCTACAAGCTCGTTTTGGGCTTGTAAATCTGCTATTTTAATAGTAGCCTAGATAGTAGCCTATAATAGCCTATAATAGCCTAGGTGACTAAAGTTTTCAAATAATTGTTGTGGAGTAAAAGTACAATATTTGCCTCTGAGATGTAGTGGAGTAGAAGTAAAAGTATTGAAAATGGGAAATACTCCAGTAAAGTAAATATTCCTCAAAAGTGTACTTAAGTACAGTACTTCTACTTGAGTAAATGTCAAGACTCTTCCCTGCCAGCTTCCCACTCTCAGACACAGCCAATGTGTGTTTCCTGAGGTAACAGGAAGCGGGAAAAAGCTCACATGGTCGTAACTCTTAAACAAGTTTACTTTGAGCTTTTGCCTGGTTCTTTCTGGGATTTCAGAGTGGTTTAGCAGATAAGAGTAATAACCTACAAAAACAAAGATGCTGTGTAGACAGCCTGGGGTCCGTGGGGGGTTAGGTTAATACAAATGGGGCAAAATGATTAATGGGCAGTGGAGTTCAAATCTGATCATCAAAGGTCACAGTGGTCTAGTCTTGGAGAGGTTGGAATGTTATCTTAAACCAAACAACACTAATGGATAGGTACCTTTTATGTCAGGTTTATTGCCTGCTGTCCATATAGTAGTCCATTTGAATAGAATTGAGTTAACAAAGAGAGGACACATACAGTTGAGTGAGAAAAAGAGAGAACGCATACAATAGAGTGAGAAGAACAGAGGACACATGAGGGTCTGTACTGTATATCCATTGAAATAGATATACATAAACATATCAGTAAATATTGTTATGGTGTATGCGCTTGCGAGTGTGCTTGAAGGCTTGTATACTACACAGGCAAAAAAACAAATGCTCAAAATGTTACCTGAATAAAAATACAAAAGTATTGGCATCAAAATATAGTAACAGTACCAGAGTGAAAGTGCTCAATGTTTTTTCAAATGTGTCAGACCTTTTCGAAAATATGAGATCTACAATCTCACAACATAGATCGTCTAAATCTGCAAAGTAACTAGTAACTCAAGTTTTTAAATAATAGTAATTGAGTAAAAAGTACAACATTGCCTCTGAGATTTAGTGGAGTATAAAGTATTGAAAAATGGAAATACTCAAGTAAAGTAAAAGTACCTAAAATGTTACTTTAGTACAGTACTTGAGTAAATGTACTTAGTTACTTTCCACCACTGGTTGTACTCGTCGTTGATACAGAGAAAAACAAGTGTTTGTTCAGTGTTACCAGTTCACAGAAAGGTCATGCACATCCATTTTGGCACTGATGCAGGACAAAATAAACAACAACATTAAAAGGAAAAAGGCTGCACTAGTTCAGATAGATAGATCCTTTTTTCATCCTGCAGGGTTAAAAAGGTCCTTCTGCACTCCCACTTCAAGGAGAGGTGCGTAGGAGCAGGCAGCCAAAGTGCATGAAAATGGGGGACTAAAACCGTAATGGGATTAAAAACGTTTCGGTCGCACTGACCTTCATTACAGATACCTGAGATCCTATTATTTCCTATTTTGGCTGTATGTAGAGACAGAGTGTGGGGGGAGTCCTTTTTTCATTCAACCTGCAGGGGGAATTTAATTTGCTTTCATACCTGGATAGCAAGATAACTCATATACCTGTACATATACTCAGTTAATGCAGTTAATGCACTGATTTGAAGGTGCAAATCTTGCTCTCTGTTATCCTGCTGCACAACATTTGCAAAACAATTATTTGATGATATTAAATAAATTGCTACTGTATTAATTGAATATGGTTTTAGCCACTTTGACCCTGGCATCAGCGGAGGAGAGGAGATGATGCCCTTTTGAACTTTCTGAAATGGCCCTTATCTCCTTTTGGCTTTGAGCTCACATTCCCTTATCTGTTAGGTCCCATAAAGGTTCAGATTTATGGAGGACCATTCTACTCTCCTCTTCTCTACTGACCCCCCACACTTCTCCCTCCTCTCACACTGAAATGGGACTGGATCATTAATCTTGTTATATAAACAATGTCTTGCTAGGATTAAGCACAGCCGTTTGCCAGTTGGGTATAGGCAAGAATACTTGGTCCTATGGTTATGGAACGAAATCAACCAAGGGGATGTTTTGCTTAAGACAAATAAACAATAGTTTACCCTTTTTATAGAGATGAAGAGGAAGTGATTCGGACAAAACAACCAATCAGGGAAATCTTTATGTACATGAGATGTAAGCCAAAATGAGGGTGACATGAGAACTGCTGAGGCAAAGTCTGTGATGATCAGCCTCTTACTGGCAGACTGCCAGTACACTGTCAATCATTTATCCATTAATAACAGTCAGTCACTCCCCGTCTCTCTCTCCCCGTTTCCTGTCAGTCTTCACTGTCCTATCCAATAAAGGCAAAGCCCCAAATATATCTTACATAATAATGATAATAAAAATAATATTCTAAATCTACAAAATAACATGTAAATAAAGTTTTCAAATAGTTGTTGTAATAATAAATAATAATTATGGATTTTATTTATAATGCACTTTACATTTGTAAAAATTTCAAAGTGCTACAATAGGCAGTTGCATAAAAAGAAACATCACACCATTAAAAACATCTGAGAAACTGAAACAAAACAATTAAAACATGGGGGCATAAAGCCTAGGTAAAAGGTAAAACCAGAGTTCCACAGTTCGGGAGCGGCCGAGCAGAAGCCCGGTCACCCATGGTAACTAGGTTGGTCTTGTGGGTTTTGAGGAGGTTAGTGTTTGAAGAGCGGAGGTTGCAGGATCCCAGCGTTATGTTGCGGAACAAAACGTTAATGATTTACCTCTGGGCAGATGTAGATGTATGAAGTATCGAAAGTACCTAAACATTTTACTCAAGTACAGTACTTGAATAAATTGTCACTTTCCCCCACTGCTGCTATGCTCCCTTAATTTCTGCGTGCCTTAATAAAAAGAATCACCACATAAAGGTGCTGCAGTGTGTGTGTTGATTGATTGATCGAATACTGTATTAGACAGAAATGTAAACAGCACAAGATACAGTCAGCCATTTGAGCTAATAGGATAACACAAACAAGTCCTGGGGACTTGTTTCCATCTTGTTTCCATTGTGGTCCTATGTGGTCCTATGTGTGTGACTGTGAACCTCATTTATGCCCTTTTTCTTTTTTTTCTGTCCCACCCATTCTCAAACAATGGGTGGGACAAATCTCTGGGTCACAGACCCATCTTTATGGGTTGTGAGTAAATATCCCTTTTTTAATATTTCCTACACAATGTTTTTAATCATTTCTAAAGATTTCATTCAGATAATTTTCAGAACAGAAAAAAAGTTTAAAAAAGAAGAAGAAAAAAGGATCATACATTTTAAAATTTTTTAAGCAATTGTATTTTTTTTAGAAAGGGC